>NC_136468.1:230502-830502 GCF_902686455.1 Sciurus vulgaris | reverse complement strand
GAGGTAGAAACTGGTCCATCAAGCAGGCGAGGGGTTCACTTCCCAGCAGGCTGTCATCTACATGACTCCAGCTGTGCCCAGCCTTGAGCCCAGGAGGCCTGCGGTGTCTGCTCCACCTGCGCGTGGCATGCTCACCACAGTGACTCCATGAGTCATCAGAGCTGGGCCCCCTGGGCTAGCTGCTGGTCGCTTTACTAGACTTCTTAAAATACATGCTTCTCTGAGCTTTGGAGCACGTGGCAAAACATAAATGCCTCACATGAGTTAAAACACATGCTTCCAGTGGGGAGGGGCACCCCACTGTGGAAATGGCAGAAGGGCATGGATGGTCTCCCCACAGGCTAGAGGCTGCTGCAGTGTCGGGTGGAGAGAGAATCAGAGCTGGGAGGTCTGCAGACCAGAAGGCAGAAGGCAGAAGGCAGGTCCCGACCCTGGCTCTGCCCTGGATGTGCATGGCCTTGGGGAAGCCCTCTCCCTCAGAGCCAGCTCCCACATGCAGGAGGAGCTGCAGGACAGCACCCCGTGGACAGCATGGCATCTGAAGGAAGGAAGCCCCTTCTGGAAGGAGGAGGAGCATCTGGATGGTAAGAGGCGGTTTGGTTCAGAAGTGGGGCCCCAAAGAGAAAGCGTCACGTGATGCACATTAGATGACTGGCCTAGTCCACAAGACTTTTCAAGCAGGACAGCCTATTTTTTAAAGAGCATCTTCTTTTCCTTTTGATCTTTGTAAAAGACTGATGCCAAAAGTGCTTGCAACCACAATAACAGGCTTATTAGTAACTCAGTCCCAGCTGATCCCCTGTTGGTGGATCCAGTCAGGGAGCTCCAAGCAGCGTGAGCTCCTAGGACGTGGGAAAGACTTTCAGAAGCAAGGAGGGGAGTGTGGTCACAGCCTGAGTGGGGCCATGGCTAGATCTCAGGGGCTGGAGAGAATGCTGACATGGGATGATGCGGCAGACACGCGCCACCTCCAGACTGATCGCATAGGCCCTGCTTCCCTGCTCAGACCCTTGCCCCTGGAGAGACACTCCACAGCAAACATCCACAAGAGTAAGGGGTCCCCAGGCATGTGCCAGGCCCTGAGAGGTGCCCAGCCTGCTGGGTCAGCCAACAGGAAGGTGCGTGGATCTGGGAGGAGGGTTCCATGCACGGTGGAGCTCCTCTGCAGGGGAAGGGACAAGGAGGGAAGGTGCCCTTGAACCCTGCAAAGTCTCCAGGAAGATGCACAGACCACTCGGAAGCCAGCGGCACATGCTCCCTGAGCAACAGCATGCTCACACCTCACACAATGAAAAGGACAGCTGGGACCCCTGTTTCCAGAGAGAAAACCAAGGTTCAGAGAGAGCATGCCACATGCTCAAACCCTGTGCTAGCAGTCAGCACACCAGCCTTTGGCCTGAGGGGCAAGTGCCACTGTCTGCCCTCTTGACCCACATTGCACAGGACCACACCTGGGATATGGGAAGGGGTCAATGCACCCATGACACCAGACAGGAACACCTGAGAAGATAAAATGTATCAAATAAAACTAAGACTTTGCCACGAAGGATGCAGAATTAGAGATCTCCTTGAAAATGGAGTAAACGAGGGTGGTTCACCAAGCTTTTGAGATAAAACCCTGAAGCAAGGCCCCACCCGCCACCACACCAAGTGTAAGGAAGCCTGGTGAGCAACGGGGGCCAGGCAGCTCTCGGGACCCTGCTCTTTGCAGAGGTCCCACTCGGGCTCCACACTGAGGCTGGGTTGGAGCCCAGCTCACCTCCTCCTGGCCCTCGTGCGAGACACACATGGACACCTGCTGCCTGACAAGCCTGTGGCCAAGCTGCAGGCCAGGAGGGAGCAGTAGGGCACGGTCCCCAGGGCCAGCGGTGCTGCTGGAGGCAGCCAGGTGGGGAGCCAGCCACTCTCTTGCTCCAGACAGCAGGGAGGGGCTTCTATTTGAACCCAAACTGTTAAATGTTTGCAACGAATTGAACAATGTTTAAGACTGAACACAAAATGAAACACACATGCAGACACACCACACTCACATGCTACATACGTGTACACCACACACTTCCACATGCAAACTCACACGCAGCCCTCACATACACACACTCCCTGGCACAGAGAGGAAGCAAAAGAAGAGGCTTATCAAAAAAAAAAAGTCTAAAAGCATGTTTATTTCCTATGTTCAATCAGTCTCAAACCAATTCTTGTTTCTGCCCCCCTGGCTGTCTTGTGGTGCGATGAAAACTTGTGTGATATCTGAGTCACAATTCTGATGTTTTCTTTCAGACTGATGCTGACTGATGTTTACAGCTCATTTCCAATCAGTTATAAATTTGCCTTGGCAACGACACCAAGTGTGCTGCCATGAAAGACAACGTCAGCAGCCCTGCTTCCCCACCAATCAGCGCAGGAATCCCAATATGAATTAACTGGGTGCTCGCTGTGGGCAGGCGGTGTGGCTGGAGGAGGTGGATCTCTGGGCCGTGCCTGGAGCTGTGCACCTTGTCACTGGTGACCTTGGTTTCCCTCTGCTTCCTAGCTGTCACACCCTTGGCAGCTTTCTGCCACCACACTTTTCTGCCATGACGTGCTGCCTTACCGTGGGCACGAGGCAGTGAAGTGGGCCGACCTCTGAAACCATGAGCCCCGAAGAAGCTCTTCCTCCTCTAAAATCGCTCCTGTCTTGTCTTTTGGTCACAGTGATGGAAAAGCTGATGAGAACTGGCTCCCACAATACAAACCAAATTCATTCATGCCTTCTTCTGCAGCTTTTTCTATCACTTTAATTTGTTATTGACCCATTTGGAATTTAATTTTTGTGTAAAGAAGAACTGAAGAGTTTTTCCCCAAAACAGTGATAACACAACCTACTGAGCAAGGTGTCCTCTTCCTGCTGATTTACGAATCCATTTTTTATTGTGTTCATATGTGCCTGAGTGTGTTTCTGGCCCTGTTTTGTTTCAAAAATATTTTAATTTGCTCTTTTTAGTTACACATGATAGTAGAGTGTTTTGACGTATCACACACATGGAGTGTAACTTCCCATTCCTGTGTTGAGCATGATGTGGAGTTACACTGGTCGAGTGTTCACATTGGCACATGGGGAAGGGATGTCCGGTTCATTCTACTGTCTGTCCCACCCCCCATCCCTTCCCTTCATTCCCCTTTGTCTAATCCAATGAACTTCCGTTCTCCTATTCCCATTATTGTGAGTCATTGTCTGCAAATCAGAAAGAATATAGGGCCTCTGGTTTTTTGGGACTTGCTTATTTCACTTAGCATAATATTTCCTAGTTTCATCCATTTACCGGCAAAAGGCATGATTTCACTCTTCTTTATGCCTAAGTAATATTACATTGTGTATATATATCACATTTTCTTTATCCATTCATCTGTTAAAGGGCACTTTGGATGGTTCCATAGCTTAGCTATTGTGAATTGAGCTGCTATAAACACTGGTGTGGCTGTGTCACTGTAGTGTGCTGAATTTAAGTCCTTTGGGTATAAACCGAGGAGTGGGATAGCTGGGTCAAATGGTGGTTCCATTCCAAGTTTTTTGAGGAATCTCCACACTGCTTTCCAGAGTGGTCATACCAGTTTGCAGTCCCACCGGCAATGGGAGTGCCTTGTCCCCACAGCCTCGCCAACACGGTTACTTGTATTTCTGACTATTGCTGTTCTGGAGTAAAGTGAACCCTCAGCGTCGTCTCAGTCAGCATTTCTCTGATTTCCAGTGATGTTGACATTTTTTCATGTATTTGTTGGCTGATCGTGGTGCTTCTTTTGTGAAGTGCCCATTCAGTTCCTCTGCCCATTTTCTGACTGGGTTATTTGGGGGGTGGGTTGTTTGGTGTTTTTTCCCTTCTTTATATATACTACAGATCAATGCTCTATCTGAGGTGCAGGCGGCAAAGATTTTCTCCAATGCTTCCTTTGCTGTGAAGAAACTTTTTAACTTGATTCCATCCCATTTATTGATTCTGGATTTTACTTCTTATGCCTTAGGAGGCTTGCTAAAGAATTCAGTTCCGTGGCCTATGATGGAGAGTTGGGCCTACATTTTCTTCTAGTAGGTACAGGGTCTCTGATCTAATTCTTAGGTCCTTGATCCACTTTGAGGTGTGTGTGTGTGTGTGTGTGTGTGTGTAGGGTGAGAGATAATTTCATTTTGCTACATGGATTTCCAGTTTTCCCAGCACCATTTGTTGAAGAGGCCGTCTTCTCTCCAGGGAATGTTATTGGCACCTCTGTCTAGTATGGAGTGACCATATGTCTGTCTCTGTGTCTTCTATTCTGGTTTTCATGTCTGTGTGGTGCCAATACCATGCTATTTTTGTTACTAGAGCTCTAAGGTACAATTTTTTTTTAGGTTTTAATGTTTTTTATTTAGGAAAATTTTGAAGTATGAAGTTACAGTTCAATCTAAAGCATCTTTTCTTCATAGTGGAATAGATTGTGCAAAATATTTTTCCTTGTCTATAAAAAACAAATTAAATGGTATTTGTACTCCAAGGAAAAACAAAAATGTACTTTACACTAACTAGTTTACACCAATCATAAAAGAAACGGGATATTTTTTCCCTTCCCCTCCTTCACCATTCAAATCAAGGGAGAATACTGCAGATGCTATGAACCCCACTAACCCTGATCAGAACAACCACAGAACAAGAGTAGCAAGGGGTGCAGTGCCCTCTCCGCATTCCAAAAGGCAGAGGCTTAGTGCTCTACCCGCACAACACAAGGAGCACAGCAGGCTGACGCTCCCAGGAAATGCCTGTCAGAACTGGGGCCTGCCTGAAGCTGTCAAATTAGGTCACTGCTTTAGAGGAAATAATGAAAGTCAAATCTGAGAGTATAAAAGAAGAGAGCTGGACTTCTGTTGCAGTTATAGGAATCTCGAACCTTTTTTACTCCCATGCTCATAGGTAGTTTTATACACATGGTACAGAGCTTCAACATGTAGGAAGAAGAGTACTGTGCTGTGGACAAAGGACAGCGGATTCTTACGCATCTGGTATCTCGGATTTGCTGAGTGCCAGTTCTTGGTCATCTCACTCTTGCTGGTTCAGGCAGCAAGGCTTTGCTCTTCTCTCTCGCATTCCCTCTTGGCCCATCAGTCGTACCTTCTCCAGGGGGATACAGGTGGTGGTGGGCAGGGTCTTGGAGTTCCCTCTTGCGTGGCAGTGCTGGGGGAACATCTTCACTTTTTTTTAATAAGTTTTTTAGCTGCAGAGGGACACAATACCTTAATTTTATTCATTTATTTTATGTGGTGCCTAGGACCTCACTTGTGTTAGCAAGCACTCAACCAGCCCACATCTTCACTCTTGATGAATGTTTCATCAAACTCATGTTTTTGGAGTAACCACATTGCTGACAGAGCTTCATGTGGCTGAATTAAAAGGATCCTCACTGTTGGTCTTTGACAGCATGCTGAAGTCAGCAAATCCACCTTCAAATGATTCATTTCCAAAAAGAAGCAAAGGGGTCTGTGGCTGAACCACTTGCTGCAGTAACAACTATCCCGCCAGGAGCAAACAGATGATCATGCTTCAGAGTTTCTAGACGTTGTATTACCCTGGTCAGATACACTGCAAGGGTTGATACTTGAAGTGCCAAAGGATTCAGTAGAAGACTGCTTGAAGAAAGAGTCAGATGGAACCAACCTAGATGCACTTCAATAGATGAATGGATAAAGAAACTGATAAATATATACACATGGAATATTATTCAGCCATAAAGAATAAAATTATGGCATTGGCAGGTAAATGGATGGAGTTGGAAAATATCATGCTAAATGAAATAAGCCAATCCCAGAAAACCAAAGGCTAAATGATTTCTCCGATAAGTGGCTGATGATACATAACAGGGGGTGGGGGGAGGCAAGAATGGAGGAAGAATGAATTGTATAGAGAAAAATGGGTGGGGTGGGGGTGGGGGAAAGAAAGATAATAGAATGAGACAAACATCATCACCCTATGTCCATGTATGATTACACAAATTATGTGTCTACTTTGTGTACAACCAGAGAAGTGAAAGTTGTACCCCATTTGTGTAAAATGAATCAAAATTTTAAAAACAAATAAATTAGAAAGGTAATTTTACAGATAAATTTTAAAAAAGAAAGTCAGATGCAAACAGATTCACCACCAAATGTATCAATTTTCCCAAAAGGATCATCCTTGAAAAAAATCACTGCCAACAGAAGGATCAGACCAGAAAAAATCCAAGTTGGTATCTGCAACTGGACCTGACAGAGAATTTGATTCTGTATTAAATGGATCTTCCTCTTTTGAATGTCTGTCATTGTCAAATTCAGGACAAACATTTTCATTAACAGCTGCAGTTACCACATCATTTTCATCAGCCACATGAGGTGGTATTTCAGGACTACTTGCTGGAGACTCTGGGTGTATGGACTCAGACTCCAGGTTGTTCTGGCCTCCAGCCTCTTCTTTAAGGTCGACTGCCTCGCTGCTGCTGATGTTGAGGCTACAATAATCTGAAGCACCATTTACAAGAATGCTGCATGAACTACTCACAAATCTGCCTGGCCATGATGATTTTCCAGATCTTCCACTTCCATCAGTCTCATTTGCACTGAATAGATCTGCTGTGAATCGTGTGGGTCTGCTAAAGAGGTTCCCGCTGAGCCTTCTGTGACTCCACACTCTCCTCCACTTCTCGGTTTTTGTTGTAGGACTGAGCTGATTCTTTAGAAGTGGAGATCTGTGCAACCTGGTTAGTTATTTCTGCGTTCAGAGAGGAGATCAGCTGGGCCTGCTCAGCACATTTCTTTCTGACTTCCTTGAGTTGCTCCTCCAGTGGGCTTTCTGCTTATCAGTTCTCCAAGGAGTCCTGTATTGCTGCTTCTGAGCCTGCGGTTTTTGTAGATTAACATTTTCCCTTTGAACTTCCTCTTGAAGATCCTGAACCTCACTTGTCCTCTGTTTAATAGTATCTTCTTTCTCCTTAAGGTCCTGTTTCACATTATTCTTTTCCCTCTGCAGGTCAACTATTTCTCTGTTAAGAGTATCTAGCTTAATAGCAGAGAAATCTGCAACAGGACTTGATCCTATGATGTTCTCTTGCAAACTGGTCCTGCCTGATGGTGCAATCATCTCGGGACTAAGAATGTGAGTAGGATCAATGCCCTTTACTAACTTTTGATTAAATGAAATGTCAAGGCAAACTGATTCTTTAAAAGTTTCCCACAGTCCTTTGTGTCATATAATGCCCAAATATGGGCTAAGAAGATAGAGAGTAAACCTGTTTTCAGGAAGATTTCACAGACCTCCAATCCTGATACAAATCCATTCATATACAGATATCAGTTTTCAAAAAGAGCCTATCATACGTGGCTTTCCTGCAGTGTCTATCTCCCGTTTTCTCTTAGGAGGTGGGACCAAGGCTGGAGGCAAGGCATGAGCACAGGTTCTTTCTCCAACATGCGGTATACCAGAAACAAGGCGACTGCAATTCGTCCGTCAAGATTTCCATCATGTCAATGTCGCTCACTCCCAAACTCTTCCAAGAACTTCCGCAGGCCACTTAGAGTTGAGCAGCACTGGCTTCACTTTACCTCCAGATAAAAATCCATCCACTGAGCTTAAACTATCAAAAATCACGTCATATTTGGCCTTATCTTCACATTTAACAGTCCATGAAAACTCAGCTGCTTAGGTTCTACTGGTTAGCAAAGGACCACTGGTATCATGAAAGCTTGGTGTCAGAACAGCCAAGGTCAAGCTGTCAGTGAAACCTCCGATCCATTCTGGGCACAGGCTACAAGACACCAAGCCACAAAGAAGTCTTTGTCCAGGATGCCTTTGCCATCTGTGTCAGCTAGATCCTAAGTCTTTCCAAGCATCAAGACTGGAAGCCCTGATTTTTTCAGAAAAGCAGCAGCATCTGAAGTCAACATTCTTCCAGTACTGCCTGTATCATCCTGTCCGTAGTATTTTTCATATACAGGATTCCCACTTGATAACTGTGACAGGAAGAGCTGGGCTGCTACAGCCATGCATGGTGTTTCCATCATGCAGGGAGGGGAAGGAAGGATGGGCAACAGGGGCTCCAGGGAGAAAGAGGCAAAGGGAGCTGGGAGTAGGCAAGACTCCTCTCCCTGAGCTTTGACAACATTCCTTACCACTGCCCTTCCCCACCTTCCATAGTCAGATATTGTGATGCCTCCTGCTTCACTTCTGTCGCTAAGGAAAAGTGACTATTCTGGACCTCTTATTTTTCCAACTGAATTTCTCGACTACTTTTTCTGTTTCAATGAAGAACATCATTGGAATTTTAATGGGAATTGCATTAAATCTGTATAGCATGTTTGGTAGTATGGCCATTTTGATGATATTAATCCTTTCTAAGGACATGGGAGGTCTTTCCATTTCTAAGGTCTTCTTTAATTTCTTTCTTTAGAGTTCTATAGTTTTCATTCTAGAGGTCTTTCACCTCTTTTGTTAGATTGATTACCATATATTTTATTTTTTGAGGCTATTGTGAGTAGAATGGTTTTCCTAATTTCTCTTTCAATGGATGCATCATTGATGTATAGGAATGTAATTGATTTATGGGTGTTAATTTTATATCTGGCGAATTTGTTGAATTTGTTTATGAGTTTGAGAAGTTTCCTGGTAGAGTTTTTTTTAGGTCTTCTAAATATAGAATAATGTTGTCAGCAAACAGGGGTAGTTTGAGCAATTCTTTTCCTATTTGTATCCCTTTAATTTCTTTCTCTTGTCTAATTGCTCTGGCTAGGGTTTCAAGGACTAGGTTGAGTAAAAGTGGTGAAAGAGGGCATCCTTGTATTATTCCAGTTTTTAGAGGGAATGCTTTCAATTTTTATCCATTTAGAATGATGTTGGCCTTGAATTTAATATATTTAGTTTCTACGCTATTGAGGTCTGTTCCTACTATCCCTAATTTTTCTTGGGTTTTGAACATGAACAGATGCTGAATTTTGTCAAATGCTTTTTCTGCATCTGCTGAGATAATCATGTGATTCTTGTCTTTAAGTCTATTGGTGTGATGAATTAATTGATTTCCATATGCTGAACCAAACTTGCATTCCTGGGATGAACCCCACTTGATCACGTGCACTGTATTTTTAGTGGGTTTTTATACGTACTTTGCCAGTATTTTATTAAGAATGCTTGCATCTTAATAAAATCTTAATATTCATCAGGGATATTGGTCTGAAGTTTTCTTTCCTCAATGTTCCCTTAATTGGTTTTGGTATCAGGGTGATACCAGCTTCACAGAATGTCCGGAGCCGGCAGGTCACGCGCCCTGCCTTGCCTCAAGGTCACGCGCCTTGGCTCATGGTCAGGCGCTTTGACTCATGGTCACGCCCCCTGCCTCACCTCATGCTGAGCTAAGATGGCGCCTGCCAGATGTTGGTGGGGCATGCCATTACCTGTTTACACACCTGTCAGACTATACCAGGTGCATCACACTAGATTGCGTGGTGCTTCATGATTGCACAATTACACTTCCTTATTGGAGTTCTGGTGCGAGACTAGTCTTCGCGCGCTTTACTCTGATTGGTTTCTGTACTTTATATTAACTGTGTTTATTCCTCTAATAAACGAGACTTGATCAGGCTTTTGTCTTGTCTCCATTTCTCGTGTCTCTTGTGTCTTTCAATCCCAGCACCCCCCTCCAGGTACCCGTTGATGTCCTGCGGGCCGGGACAACAGAATAAGTCTAAATGGTTGTCTCTTTCTTTTTTTTTTTTTTTTCCTTGGATTAATTTGAGGAGGATTGGTTTTAGTTCTTAGAAGGTCTGTAAGAACTTGGCTGAAAATTCATCTGGTCCTTCTGTTGGCAGTGATTTTTTCTATCTTGGTAGGCTTTTGATTGTATCTTCAATTTCATTCCTTAAAATTAATCTGTTTAAATTTTCTATGTCCTCCTGATTCAATTTGGGTAGGTCATATGTCTCTAGAAATTTGTCAACATCTTCAAGATTTCCTATTTTATTAGAGTATAAAAAATTTTCAAAATAGTTTCTGATTATCATCTGTATTTCAGTAGTGTCTGTAGTGATACTTCCTTTTTGATCACAAATTTTAGTAATTTGAGTTTCTTCTCTCCATTAGCTTGGCTAACTTACCTATTTTTTAAAAGAACCAAATTTTTTGAATTTTTTTTGTTTCAGTTTCATTGACTTCAGCTTTTTTAAAAATTATTTCCTGTGTTCTGCTACTTTTCATGTTATTCTTCTTTTTCTAGGGTTTTGAGATGTAATATTAGGTTATTTATTTGGTGACTTTATATACTTCTAAAGAATGTGCTCAGGGCAATGAATTTTCCTTTTAGCACTACCTTCATAGTGTCCCAGAGATTCTGCTATGTTGTGTCACTAGTCTCATTTACCTCTATTTAAGTGTTTTTTATTTTATCCCTGATTTCTTCTGCTATCCATTTATCATTCAATAGCATATTATTTAGTTTCCAGGTGTTAAAAGTAGCTTCTAATTTTTATTTTATCATTGATTTCTAATTTTATTCCATTATGATATGACACAATGCAAGGTAATATCTCTATTTTCTGTATCTACTAAGAGTTGCTTTGTGACCTAAGATGTGGTCTCTTCTAGAAAATGATCCATGTGCTGCTGAAAAGAAAGTATACTCAGTCATTGATGGATAAAATATTCTATATATGTCTGATGTCTAAATTATTAATTGTAATATTTTAGTTCCATAGCTTCTTTATTTTTGTTTGGAGGATCTATCCAGTGGTGACAAGGGTGTGTTAAACTCAACCAGTATTATTGTGTTGTGGGCTATTTGATTCTTAAAACTAAGAAGGGTTTGATGTATGTACGTGCTCTGTTGTTTGAGGCATAAATATTTACGATTGTTATGTCTTGTTGATACACAATTCCCTTAAGCAGTATGAAATGGCCTTCTTTGTTGCTTGAAGTCAACTTTATCTGATGTGAGGATATAAAACCATATGTTGATGAGATCCATGTTAATGTTATGTTTTTTCTTGCCCTTTTACCTTCATCTGTGGATGACTTGCCTGTGAGGTGAGTCTCTTGGAGAGAGCATATTGTTGGGTCTTGTTTTTCAATTCGATATGCCAATCTATGTCTTTTGATTGAGTTTAGGCCATTTACATCCAATGTTATTATTGAGAAATCAATTTTATTCCCTGTCATTTGATTTTTTTTTCTGATTTTTAATTTGAATTAGTTTCTCCTTTGGTTGACTATTCCTCTAGTATAGTTCCTCCCTTTGCTGGTTTTCATTTTTAATTTTCATTTCTTCTTCATGAAACATTTCACTGAGTATGTTTTATAGTACAGGCTTTCTAGTCGTGAATTCTTTTGACTTTTGTTTATCATGGAAGGTTTTTATTTCATCATCAATCCTGAAGCTTAGTTTTGTTGGGCATAGTCTTCCTGGTGGGGGTCCACTCTCTTGGTATATGTTATTCCAAGAGCTCCTAGTTTCAAGGGTCTGGGTTGAGAATCAGTGTGATCCAGATTGGTTTCCCTCTAAATATGATTTGTCATTTTTTTTCTCTGGCAGCCTTTAAAATTCTATACTTATTCTATATGTTAGGCATTTTCATAATAATGTGCCTTGTGTGGGTCTGTTGTAATTTTGTATATTTGGGGTCCTGTAAGCCTCCTGTATCTGATTTTTCATTTCATTCTTTAGGTTTGGGAAAGTTTCTGGTATTACTTCATTGAATGATTGTGCATTCTTTGGTTTGTATCTCCAAGTCTTCATCAATTCCAATAAATCTTAAATTTGGTCTTTTCAGGTTATCCCACATTTCTTGGAAGTTCTGTTCATAGTCCCCTAACATCTTCTCTCCATAGTCAGCTTTATTTAAAATATATATTTTGTCTTCATTGCCTGATATTCTGTCTTCCAAGTGTTCTAGTCTGTGGTGATACTTGCCACTGAATTTTTAATTTGGTTTACTGATTCCTTCATTTTGAGCATTTATGTTTGATTTTTTTCCCAGAATCTCCATCTCTTTACTGAAGTGATATTTCACTTCCTGTATTTTGCCTCTGATTTCACTTGTTACATTGTCCTTTATCTCAAAGATCAGTTTAACTATGTTCATTTTAAACTCCTTCCCTGACATTTCTTCCACCATGATGCCATTGGATTCTGTTGTTGAAGTATCTTGGTTTGTTTGGGGCCATTTGTTCCCTTGCTTTTTCATGTTGTATGTATGTCTACCCATTCAACAATATGGATCTGAGTCAGTAGAATTTCTACCCTGTACGCTTATAGTGTCCCTGGAGATTTCCAGTACCTCACCATTTAGGGGGATACAAATAATAACCACAACCAATGCAAACAATATACAGCATTAAATCAAATAGTTCCTGCTATGACATCTACAAATATTAATTGTCACAATGAACAGAAATATGATCAGTTATTGCCTACAATGGAAATAGTCAGTTTGCAAAAGAGTTTACAATTTTGAATGGTGGACAGGGGGAGAATAGAAGTGATGTAGAATGTGATGATTCTGAGGCACGAAAGAAAACAGAAGTAACATACTAAAGAAAGAGTGAAAGGGAGAACAACAGAGATTGGCTTGCCAAGAAGTTGCCTATCTGCTCTCTTGGTTTCACACCATGGAGCAGTCAGGAAAGTAACCTTTTGTATTCCAACATCTTGAAATCCCCCTCTTCTGTTTTACTAACAAGCTACAGCATGGTGTTTTTACCTTGGAAACTTACAGTGCTTTTCTAGAGTCTGGAACACTTTAAATGGCATTTAATTCTTCAATTTCTTGAAGATTTGCAGTAATCACTTATAAGCCCAATTCCTTCATACTTCATAGGTGGATGGGGGTGAGTTTTGTATATATCTGATCAATTTCCCAAAGTCTTTCAATATCAGCCATCTATTTAGGTATCTTGAATCTATGGTCAGATTCAGAAACTATTGTCATTGAAAGTAATTTATTTCATTCAGATTTCTTAGAGATATTCATGCTATTATGGATACTCACCTGAGGCTCTCAGAGTATCTGATCTTTTGCATCTAATTCTGCACACTTGTTCTCTTTCCTCTTACCTAGTCTAACCAGTGGCTTCCTTTTCTTCTTATTTAAAACAGCTCTAATGTAACTCAGCAGTTTTAATGGATTTCCATATTTCATCCATTAACTTCTTTCTTTACTATTCATTGCCTTCACTCTCCTCAAGTTGTTCCTTTTCTACTGTTGTGACTTATGCTTCACCCTTCCTTTTGCATGGGCTCAGCTGGTGGCCCTCACCCCACCTGATCCCACAGGTACTAAAAACTAAAATCTTCACTTTACAGTCTCTCCTGCTTCTGGGGTCCTATGTGACCAATTCTGGCCAAAGAAACAGAAGGGGTTTATTGGGTAGAGAATTTATTTCCTTTGTTGCAAAAGAGCCAATCAAAGCAAATTAATCCCATTTCCATCCTTTTGTCTTAAACACAAACATAATTGCCTGAAGCACAACAGAATTTGGGATGGTTAGGTAATAAAAACAAGGTGAGAGGACAGAGAAAGAAAAGTAAGCAGGTCAGAACAGGAGAGTGCAGGCTGGGGTCTCCAGGAGGCTTTACTGCTGCCAGTGCCAGCCAATTCCCACATGCAACTTCTGTGCTGTGAAAGAGGGTGAGCAGTGACCTTGCTCAGCACTTTTGGCTGCACAGAGTCCTACCTGGGGAGCAGGTGATGAAGCTTTTCTTCTGAGAACTATACTGGCCAAAACCCGTCCTTTATATCTAAGAGATATTTGAGGCAATTTTCACTTTGCAGATGGAGTGTTAACCCCACTTCAGGTGGGACTGTTGTGGAGGTGAAACCTAAATAATCTCTCTAGTTTCACTTGCTCTTGGTTGACTTGAAGGTCACTCAGTTGGGCAATACATTGCAAGCCTTCCACTAGCTCTGCTATAGATCACACCTTAGATGGGTTATGAGGATGACGTTGCCCTGGGTCCTCTTCAGGACAAGAATGACACCTTTTCTGAAAACATGGGCTCTTTATATGGGCCTACAGATGTCTCATGTAGGATGGGAACAGGATGAATAGGCTTGGCCTCTCTGCCTTCATATGGTATCTGTCCCCTTTTTTCCCTTAACCTTTGGGTCAGATTCTACTTGCTCTGTCCTTTAGAAACCTCTTGTCTGGAACTGTAATATGGCTTGACCTAGACTTGCAGTTATGGTGGGTCAGGAGGGTCCCCCAAAAGGCTCACAGGTGGAATGCTTGGACCCCACACAGCACTGTCTGGAGACGAGGCTTTGGGGAGAGACTGATCATGAGGGCTCTGGCCTTGTCAGTAGATAACACACCAGTGGCTGACTGGACTGGGGGAGTGGTAGAAGCTGGGTGGTGCACATGGTTGGCATAAGTAGGTCACTGGGATGTGCTCTGAAAGGCATTTCTTATTCCTGGTCCCTTTCTCTCCCTCTCTGCCTCCTGGCTGCCAGGAACTCATCTGCCATGATGTTGTACACCTGCCCTGGGGTGTGGGGTGTTCCCACTGGACTTTTCTCCTGGAATTGTGCTAAGAGTCCTGCTCCATGCTGCCTCATGTTGACAGTTCCCAAAACCTGGTAGGGACTGAGACTCTGACCTGTCCGGAAACTGCTGTCCCTGGTCCTGCCCACACAGCTGCAGCCTCTCCCAGCAGGTGGGAGAAGCCTCAGCACAGAGGAGGGCCCTGGCAGGTAGGAGGAGCCTCAGCAGGTGGGCCTGTGTGCTCCTTCCTTCCACCACTTCTCAAAGTTTTGTTTTGTTTTTTCCCTACTGTCTGTGTTTTGGTTATTTCTACTTAGTACTGTTGAGGAAGCTGAGTCTCCACCATCCTGTTCTTGCCTCTGCTTTGCCTACTCTCCCAGAGCCAGCTGAGCCCTGCATCCTGTTTCTGGCAGGGTGAGGAAGCATGGAATGGAAATGCCCATTTTCTCCGGGACAGCCCCAGCTAGCCCCTATCACCTCACAGTCAGCACTCTGGGGAGGGTTTTGAGCATCTGTTCACGGACTTCTGCTGAGGCACCATCTTAAGGAAGGTGACTTCTCAGAATGTGCCCTGCCTCCTTTGCTGATGCCTGGCTGGGATGCTAGCAGTGGCTTCTCTTTACCATTTATGTGCTGTTTTAGCTAGAGAAGGGCTCTGCCACCATATCTGCAGTGTGAGTTGACCTTGTGTATGTACCTGCTGGTGGATGGCATTTTCCAAGAGGGCACCAAGAGTGGGGCTGCCTCCTCCTGGAGACCCCACCTGCAACCAACCTGGGATGAGGGTGGACCAGCAGGGACATGTGCAGAGTGTGTGCTCTGTAAGGAAGGTGAGAACACTGGCTCCCTAACATATAAGACGTCCCCTGTGTCTCTGCGGGAGCCAGGGTGCTCATCAGAACTGCATCAGACAGAATGCTGCCACTGGCTGCCTTCAGGTCAGCTGCTGCTGGACGTAAGGCCTGGTGTTGGAGCCTGCACGACCGTCTGCTCAGCACGCGATTTGAACTGCACTGAAGACTTGCATCAGGGAGTAAGACGGCATGCACAAAGCTCTGCTTTATAAAGCATTATCATTGATTTGTCCCTGACATATAGTAATGTAGACATTCATAAATCATGGTTGACAGAAGCCATGAAAACACTTGATGTAACTTTTCCTGGAGGCCCCGAGGAGGAGTTTATTTGGATAAAGCCCCAGGGAGCTATAAAACCCACCACATGTGCTCTGAAAATGCCCCAACTACTGATCTTTCAGCCTACAGATATCCAAATACTTATATAACAAGGCTACAGTCCTTAAACATGTAACACTCACACAAATTCAAATTAGATGAGCTGTTGCTGCTGGACTTCATGGGGTTGGGAAGTCTGAAAGGGATGACCCTCATCAAGAACACCAGCTCCCAGTTCCCAGGAGAGACCAGTAGTGGAGAGCAAAGAGGCACAAAGGGTGTAACAAGAAGATAGCAGTTTCTGGTCTACTCAGCCACCCAGAGGAGACTGTACACCTCTAAGCAGCTCACCAGGAACAGGAACCTAGGTGTACATCAGCATAGCTATGGGACCTACCCTGGACTGGGGAAGTTCTGTGCCTTGAGATCCATCACTGTGGGCCAGTGGAGGGAAGCATGCTCACAGGCAGTTCAGAGGCAGGTAGGAAGCATGCCAGCAAGCCAGCAGGAGGAGGCTGCCAGGAAGCAGGCACATGCAGAGAGCACAGAGGTAAGGTGGTGGAAAAGGAGCAGCAAAGCACTGGAGTCAAGACCCCCTTCTTTGCCAGCCTCCCAGTCCCCTGTGGTCCCTGTAGGGACTTCTACCCAAGTCCCAGGAGTGCAGGCTCAAACCACAGGCAGAACAGGCAGAGGTATGCTTGGCCAGAGGCACCAGGGCAGCAACTCCCTGTAAGCAGCTATTGTCCTGTGCAGCTCGTGAACTCCTGCTGCTGGGATGGATGCATTGGCCACCTGTGAGGTCCAGACAGGAGCTGGGAGCCCAGAGAACCCCAGCAGCCTATCCAGGGCCAGGACACAGTCATCCCACCTGTGGAGGACATGAAGGACAAGAGGGCAAGATCCATGTAAGGACCTGCACTCTTCAGATGCTCACAAACCCCTGCCTGGGAGGCCCACACTGGCCACTTGGCAGACCCTTTGAGGTGACCCTGACCACTGATCAAGGCTGGATTTTATTATAGCAACTCTTCCTCCTTGAATCTAAATCCACTCTCAACACCTTACACCTCCATTTCAGTCAGGGCCCTTTAAGGGGACTAGTGTTGCCACGATTCAAAGGAGGTCCTATGGGTAAAGGTCCCAGACTCAGTCCAGTGCTTGCTAACACACTGTCCCCAAGGAACAAGTACAGAGGTGCAGCAAGTGAAAGGACACCTCCCAGACATGTCACACTAGGAAGAAGACAGCAATTCAGCAGAGGAAATAACACACACCCGATGGGACTGCATGGCGACACCAGGCACACTGAGATCTACAGCTGGAGAATTTGCTGCATGTGCTTTTAGTGTTCTTAAATATTTAAGATATTTGTGGCATAGGGCCAGAGGTGTTCCTGGGGCACCTGCCTAAGCTCTTGCTACATGCCACACACGACAAGGATGCTGCTGTTGTGGCACTTGATTCTTGCAGCTCAAAGATCCCTGCCCGGGCCCACATGGGCAGCACAGGACATGCATGTCTTTCCATGGCTGGTGGGAGCGTTGGAAGACCACGTGGGTAGCTCTACCAGGAGTCCAGGCAGAGACTCGCTCCTGCCCCATCCACCTCTCCACACCTGAATGGACCTCAAGCTCCCTGGTTAGGTCAGAACAGAGAATCATGAGCTCTCTTGCTAGCTTCCTGCCCTCACCCCAGCTCCAGGTAGCCCTCAAGTACAAGAACTACCCTATTCCTACAAGTTGGCATGTGCTATAGGTACTGGAACCCAGATGCTCCAGGTAGACACTGAAATCCATGTCCACTTTCCTGGAGCTCAAGACTGGATATGACCTAAGGGTGGCAGAAATGGCCAGCCTCCACAACCCATACATCAGCCTCTGGCTGCTGCCTCTGGTGAGGACTGGGAGCTAGTCTGCACACTGAGATCTGTCCTTCATACCACCATTTCCTCCTTCTCCACTCGTGGGCCAGAAGCGGCCAGGCCTGCAACTCCCCAGCCACCCTCTAAACACACTCTGGGGCCACATGATACAGGACGCTGGCCCAGCAGGTCACACCTAGGGATGCTGGGCTGCGATTGGTGCAAAGGGCATATGAGTGCTCTGCAGGCCCCAAGTCCTCAGCACAACAGCCACAGTGATGCCTCCGCAGCCACTGCAGCTCTTCAGGCAGAAAGCTCATTAGAGACTTCTTAGTGTTAACAGCTCCTTCTGACCTCAAGAGCCTCCACTGCAAACACACAGAGCCCGGCTCCAAATGCCCTGTGATGTCGCTATTGAGGGCAGTCGTTGGCCTGGAATCAGCTGCTTCCCAAAGGCACCTCCTGCATCTCTCTAGCTTTATATTCAAGGAGGGATAGTGGGGGCTACCCCACTTCAACTGCTGAACTGAGGGGCTCAAATGGGGTCTCTGTATCTGAGCACCCCTGTCTTCTTTAGGCAGACACACAGAGGGGCGGCCTCTTCCTCCTCCTCCTCCTCCTCCTGCTGCTGGGCTGGTGGCCTCCCCTCTTCCCCTAGGTCCTCCTCCTCCTCCTGCTAGGCTGGTGGCCTCCCCTCTTCCCCTAGGTCCTCCTCCTCCTCCTGCTGGGCTGGTGGCCTCTCCTGATCCCCTAGGTCCTCCTCCCGCTGGGCTGGTGGCCTCCCCTCTTCCCCTAGGTCCTCCTCCTCCTCCTCCTGCTGGGCTGGTGGCCTCTCCTGATCCCCTAGTTCCTCCTCCTGCTGGGCTGGTGGCCCCCCCTCTTCCCCTAGGTCCTCCTCCTCCTCCTGCTGGGCTGGTGGCCTCTCCTGATCCCCTAGGTCCTCCTCCTGCTGTGCTGGTGGCCTCCCCTCTTCCCCTAGGTCCTCCTCCTCCTCCTGCTGGGCTGGTGGCCTCTCCTGTTCCCCTAGGTCCTCCTCCTGCTGGGCTGGTGGCCCCGCCTCTTCCCCTAGGTCCGCCCCCGCCTCCTGCTGGGCTGGTGGCCTCCCCTCTTCCCCTAAGTCCTCCTCCTGCTGGGCTGGTGGCCTCTCCTGTTCCCCTAGGTCCTCCTCCTGCTGGGCTGGTGGCCTCCCCTCTTCCCCTAGGTCCTCCTCCTCCTGCTGGGCTGGTGGCCTCTCCTGTTCCCCTAGGTCCTCCTCCTCCTACTGCTGGGCTGGTGGCCTCTCCTGTTCCCCTAGGTCCTCCTCCTGCTGGGCTGGTGGCCCCCCCTCTTCCCCTAGGTCCTCCTTTTGCTGGGCTGGTGGCCTCTCCTGTTCCCCTAGGTCCTCCTCCTCCTTCTGCTGGGCTGGTGGCCTCCCCTCTTCCCCTAGGACCTCCTCCTCCTCCTGCTGGGCTGGTGGCCTCTCCTGTTCCCCTAGGTCCTCCTCCTGCTGGGCTGGTGGCCTCTCCTGTTCCCCTAGGTCCTCCTCCTCCTCCTGCTGGGCTGGTGGCCTCTCCTGTTCCCCTAGGTCCTCCTCCTCCTCCTGCTGGGCTGGTGGCCTCTCCTCTTCCCCTAGGTCCTCCTCCTGCTGGGCTGGTGGCCTCTCCTCTTCCCCTAGGTCCTCCTCCTGCTGGGCTGGTGGCCTCTCCTGTTCCCCTAGGTCCTCCTCCTGCTGGGCTGGTGGCCCCGCCTCTTCCCCTAGGTCCGCCCCCGCCTCCTGCTGGGCTGGTGGCCTCCCCTCTTCCCCTAAGTCCTCCTCCTGCTGGGCTGGTGGCCTCTCCTGTTCCCCTAGGTCCTCCTCCTGCTGGGCTGGTGGCCTCCCCTCTTCCCCTAGGTCCTCCTCCTCCTGCTGGGCTGGTGGCCTCTCCTGTTCCCCTAGGTCCTCCTCCTCCTACTGCTGGGCTGGTGGCCTCTCCTGTTCCCCTAGGTCCTCCTCCTGCTGGGCTGGTGGCCTCCCCTCTTCCCCTAGGTCCTCCTCCTCCTGCTGGGCTGGTGGCCTCTCCTGTTCCCCTAGGTCCTCCTCCTCCTACTGCTGGGCTGGTGGCCTCTCCTGTTCCCCTAGGTCCTCCTCCTGCTGGGCTGGTGGCCCCCCCTCTTCCCCTAGGTCCTCCTTTTGCTGGGCTGGTGGCCTCTCCTGTTCCCCTAGGTCCTCCTCCTCCTTCTGCTGGGCTGGTGGCCTCCCCTCTTCCCCTAGGACCTCCTCCTCCTCCTGCTGGGCTGGTGGCCTCTCCTGTTCCCCTAGGTCCTCCTCCTGCTGGGCTGGTGGCCTCTCCTGTTCCCCTAGGTCCTCCTCCTGCTGGCTGGTGGCCTCCCCACTTCCCCTAGGTCCTCCTCCTGCTGGGCTGGTGGCCTCCCCTCTTCCCCTAGGTCCTCCTCCTCTTGCTGGGCTGGTGGCCTCTCCTGTTCCCCTAGGTCCTCCTCCTCCTCCTGCTGGGCTGGTGGCCTCTCCTGTTCCCCTAGGTCCTCCTCCTCCTCCTGCTGGGCTGGTGGCCTCTCCTCTTCCCCTAGGTCCTCCTCCTGCTGGGCTGGTGGCCTCTCCTCTTCCCCTAGGTCCTCCTCCTGCTGGGCTGGTGGCCTCTCCTCTTCCCCTAGGTCCTCCTCCTGCTGGGCTGGTGGCCTCTCCTGTTCCCCTAGGTCCTCCTCCTGCTGGGCTGGTGGCCTCTCCTGTTCCCCTAGGTCCTCCTCCTGCTGGGCTGGTGGCCTCCCCTCTTCCCCTAGGTCCTCCTCCTGCTGGGCTGGTGGCCTCTCCTGTTCCCCTAGGTCCTCCTCCTGCTGGCTGGTGGCCTCCCCACTTCCCCTAGGTCCTCCTCCTGCTGGGCTGGTGGCCTCCCCTCTTCCCCTAGGTCCTCCTCCTCCTGCTGGGCTGGTGGCCTCTCCTCTTCCCCTAGGTCCTCCTCCTCCTCCTGCTGGGCTGGTGGCCTCTCCTCTTCCCCTAGGTCCTCCTCCTCCTCCTGCTGGGCTGGTGGCCTCTCCTGTTCCCCTAGGTCCTCCTCCTCCTTCTGCTGGGCTGGTGGCCTCCCCTCTTCCCCTAGGACCTCCTCCTCCTCCTGCTGGGCTGGTGGCCTCTCCTGTTCCCCTAGGTCCTCCTCCTGCTGGGCTGGTGGCCTCTCCTGTTCCCCTAGGTCCTCCTCCTGCTGGCTGGTGGCCTCCCCACTTCCCCTAGGTCCTCCTCCTGCTGGGCTGGTGGCCTCCCCTCTTCCCCTAGGTCCTCCTCCTCTTGCTGGGCTGGTGGCCTCTCCTGTTCCCCTAGGTCCTCCTCCTCCTCCTGCTGGGCTGGTGGCCTCTCCTGTTCCCCTAGGTCCTCCTCCTCCTCCTGCTGGGCTGGTGGCCTCTCCTCTTCCCCTAGGTCCTCCTCCTGCTGGGCTGGTGGCCTCTCCTCTTCCCCTAGGTCCTCCTCCTGCTGGGCTGGTGGCCTCTCCTCTTCCCCTAGGTCCTCCTCCTGCTGGGCTGGTGGCCTCTCCTGTTCCCCTAGGTCCTCCTCCTGCTGGGCTGGTGGCCTCTCCTGTTCCCCTAGGTCCTCCTCCTGCTGGGCTGGTGGCCTCCCCTCTTCCCCTAGGTCCTCCTCCTGCTGGGCTGGTGGCCTCTCCTGTTCCCCTAGGTCCTCCTCCTGCTGGCTGGTGGCCTCCCCACTTCCCCTAGGTCCTCCTCCTGCTGGGCTGGTGGCCTCCCCTCTTCCCCTAGGTCCTCCTCCTCCTGCTGGGCTGGTGGCCTCTCCTCTTCCCCTAGGTCCTCCTCCTCCTCCTGCTGGGCTGGTGGCCTCTCCTCTTCCCCTAGGTCCTCCTCCTCCTCCTGCTGGGCTAGTGGCCTCTCCTGTTCCCCTAGGTCCTCCTCCTGCTGGGCTGGTGGCTTCCCCTCTTCCCCTAGGTCCTCCTCCTCCTGCTGGGCTGGTGGCCTCTCCTGTTCCCCTAGGTCCTCCTCCTCCTCCTGCTGGGCTGGTGGCCTCTCCTGTTCACCTAGGTCCTCCTCCTGCTGGGCTGGTGGCCTCTCCTGTTCCCCTAGGTCCTCCTCCTGCTGGGCTGGTGGCCTCTCCTCTTCCCCTAGGTCCTCCTCCTGCTGGGCTGGTGGCCTCTCCTGTTCCCCTAGGTCCTCCTCCTGCTGGGCTGGTGGCCTCTCCTCTTCCCCTAGGTCCTCCTCCTGCTGGGCTGGTGGCCTCCCCTCTTCCCCTAGGTCCTCCTCCTGCTGGGCTGGTGGCCTCTCCTGTTCCCCTAGGTCCTCCTCCTGCTGGCTGGTGGCCTCCCCACTTCCCCTAGGTCCTCCTCCTGCTGGGCTGGTGGCCTCCCCTCTTCCCCTAGGTCCTCCTCCTCCTGCTGGGCTGGTGGCCTCTCCTGTTCCCCTAGGTCCTCCTCCTCCTCCTGCTGGGCTGGTGGCCTCTCCTCTTCCCCTAGGTCCTCCTCCTCCTCCTGCTGGGCTAGTGGCCTCTCCTGTTCCCCTAGGTCCTCCTCCTGCTGGGCTGGTGGCTTCCCCTCTTCCCCTAGGTCCTCCTCCTCCTGCTGGGCTGGTGGCCTCTCCTGTTCCCCTAGGTCCTCCTCCTCCTCCTGCTGGGCTGGTGGCCTCTCCTGTTCCCCTAGGTCCTCCTCCTTCTGGGCTGGTGGCCTCCCCTCTTCCCCTAGGTCCTCCTCCTCCTGCTGGGCTGGTGGCCTCTCCTGTTCCCCTAGGTCCTCCTCCTCCTCCTGCTGGGCTGGTGGCCTCTCCTGTTCCCCTAGGTCCTCCTCCTGCTGGGCTGGTGGCCTCTCCTGTTCCCTAGGTCCTCCTCCTCCTCCTGCTGGGCTGGTGGCCTCCCCTCTTCCCCTAGGTTCTCCTCCTCCTCCTGCTGGGCTGGTGGCCTCTCCTGATCCCCTAGGTCCTCCTCCTGCTGGGCTGGTGGCCTCCGCTCTTCCCCTAGGTCCTCCTCCTCCTCCTGCTGGGCTGGTGGCCTCTCCTGTTCCCCTAGGTCCTCCTCCTGCTGGGCTGGTGGCCTCCCCTCTTCCCCTAGGTCCTCCTCCTCCTGCTGGGCTGGTGGCCTCTCCTGTTCCCCTAGGTCCTCCTCCTCCTCCTGCTGGGCTGGTGGCCTCTCCTGTTCCCCTAGGTCCTCCTCCTTCTGGGCTGGTGGCCTCCCCTCTTCCCCTAGGTCCTCCTCCTCCTGCTGGGCTGGTGGCCTCTCCTGTTCCCCTAGGTCCTCCTCCTCCTCCTGCTGGGCTGGTGGCCTCTCCTGTTCCCCTAGGTCCGCCTCCTCCTCCTGCTGGGCTGGTGGCCTCTCCTGTTCCCCTAGGTCCTCCTCCTGCTGGGCTGGTGGCCTCTCCTGTTCCCCTAGGTCCTCCTCCTGCTGGGCTGGTGGCCTCTCCTCTTCCCCTAGGTCCTCCTCCTGCTGGGCTGGTGGCCTCTCCTCTTCCCCTAGGTCCTCCTCCTGCTGGGCTAGTGGCCTCTCCTCTTCCCCTAGGTCCTCCTCCTGCTGGGCTGGTGGCCTCTCCTGTTCCCCTAGGTCCTCCTCCTGCTGGGCTGGTGGCCTCTCCTGTTCCCCTAGGTCCTCCTCCTGCTGGGCTGGTGGCCTCTCCTGTTCCCCTAGGTCCTCCTCCTCCTCCTGCTGGGCTGGTGGCCTCCCCTCTTCCCCTAGGTCCTCCTCCTCCTCCTGCTGGGCTGGTGGCCTCTCCTGATCCCCTAGGTCCTCCTCCTGCTGGGCTGGTGGCCTCCGCTCTTCCCCTAGGTCCTCCTCCTCCTCCTGCTGGGCTGGTGGCCTCTCCTGTTCCCCTAGGTCCTCCTCCTGCTGGGCTGGTGGCCTCCCCTCTTCCCCTAGGTCCTCCTCCTCCTGCTGGGCTGGTGGCCTCTCCTGTTCCCCTAGGTCCTCCTCCTCCTCCTGCAGGGCTGGTGGCCTCTCCTGTTCCCCTAGGTCCTCCTCCTTCTGGGCTGGTGGCCTCCCCTCTTCCCCTAGGTCCTCCTCCTCCTGCTGGGCTGGTGGCCTCTCCTGTTCCCCTAGGTCCTCCTCCTCCTCCTGCTGGGCTGGTGGCCTCTCCTGTTCCCCTAGGTCCTCCTCCTGCTGGGCTGGTGGCCTCTCCTGTTCCCCTAGGTCCTCCTCCTGCTGGGCTGGTGGCCTCTCCTCTTCCCCTAGGTCCTCCTCCTGCTGGGCTGGTGGCCTCTCCTCTTCCCCTAGGTCCTCCTCCTGCTGGGCTAGTGGCCTCTCCTCTTCCCCTAGGTCCTCCTCCTGCTGGGCTGGTGGCCTCTCCTGATCCCCTAGGTCCTCCTCCTGCTGGGCTGGTGGCCTCTCCTGTTCCCCTAGGTCCTCCTCCTCCTCCTGCTGGGCTGGTGGCCTCCCCTCTTCCCCTAGGTCCTCCTCCTGCTGGGCTGGTGGCCTCTCCTCTTCCCCTAGGTCCTCCTCTTGCTGGGCTGGTGGCCTCTCCTGTTCCCCTAGGTCCTCCTCCTCCTCTTGCTGGGCGGGTGGCCTCTCCTCTTCCCCTAGGTCCTCCTCCTGCTGGGCTGGTGGCCTCCCCTCTTCCCCTAGGTCCTCCTCCTGCTGGGCGGGTGGCCTCTCCTCTTCCCCTAGGTCCTCCTGCTGCTGGGCTGGTGGCCTCTCCTGTTCCCCTCGGTCCTCCTCCTGCTGGGCTGGTGGCCTCTCCTGTCCCCCTAGGTCCTCCTCCTGCTGGGCTGGTGGCCTCTCCTGTTCCCCTAGGTCCTCCTCCTCCTCCTGCTGTGCTGGTGGCCTCCCCTCTTCCCCTAGGTCCTCCTCCGCCTCCTGCTGGGCTGGTGGCCTCCCCTCTTCCCCTAGGTCCTCCTCCTCCTCCTGCTGGGCTGGTGGCCTCTCCTGTTCCCCTAGGTCCTCCTCCTGCTGGGCTGGTGGCCTCCCCTCTTCCCCTAGGTCCTCTTCCTCCTACGGGCTGGTGGCCTCTCCTCTTCCCCTAGGTCCTCCTCCCCCTCCTGCTGGGCTGGTGGCCTCTCCTGTTCCCCTAGGTCCTCCTCCTCCTCCTCCTGCTGGGCTGGTGGCCTCCCCTCTTCCCCTAGGTCCTCCTCCTGCTGGGCTGGTGGCCTCTCCTCTTCCCCTAGGTCCTCCTCCTGCTGGCTGGTGGCCTCCCCACTTCCTCTAGGTCCTCCTCCTGCTGGGCTGGTGGCCTCTCCTCTTCCCCTAGGTCCTCCTCCTGCTGGGCTGGTGGCCTCTCCTGTTCCCCTAGGTCCTCCTCCTGCTGGCTGGTGGCCTCCCCACTTCCCCTAGGTCCTCCTCCTGCTGGGCTGGTGGCCTCCCCTCTTCCCCTAGGTCCTCCTCCTCCTCCTGCTGGGCTGGTGGCCTCTCCTGTTCCCCTAGGTCCTCCTCCTGCTGGGCTGGTGGCCTCTCCTGTTCCCCTAGGTCCTCGTCCTCCTCCTGCTGGGCTGGTGGCCTCCCCTCTTCCCCTAGGTCCTCCTCCTCCTCCTGCTGGGCTGGTGGCCTCTCCTATTCCCCTAGGTCCTCCTCCTCCTCCTGCTGGGCTGGTGGCCTCCCTTCTTCCCCTAGGTCCACCTCCTCCTCCTGCTGGGCTGGTGGCCTCTCCTCTTCCCCTAGGTCCTCCTCCTCCTCCTGCTGGGCTGGTGGCCTCCCCTGTTCCCCTAGGTGTTCCTCCTGCTGGGCTGGTGGCCTCACCCATTTCCCCAGCATTCATCCTTTTCCTGCCAGTGTGCTCTGGGCCCTTGCCCATTCCTCTGTGGACTGTCCTCCTTTTCTTTCTTTCTACTTTTTCTTTCAGTACAGGGTATGAAACCCAGGGCCTTTAACATGCTAGGCAAATGCTCTATTGAGCCACAGCCCTGGCTCTCATCCTCCTTTCCTACTGACGTGTGCACAGCACGTATACTTGACATATGCCTCCGGCAGGTTGCATAGCCCTGCGACCTGCTCCCCACTCTTCCTGACTTCCATCAATGGGAAGCTACAGTCTAAGGTCATCTGATGTGCCTTCTCCCTCTCTGCATGACAGCACTCTTGCCTCAGGTCTGGGATCGGCAAGGAAAGCTCTCTGCAGCTTTACCTCAATTTCCCACTAGTTTGTGTCTTTGAGTTAGGGTCCTTTAAGGCACTGGGGCAGGGAGGAAAGGGTATGCTGTTTGCCAAGAGTAAGAAAAGCTGTGAGCATCCAAGATGACCAGCCATGCAACATGGGAGGTTCACAGGGGCTTAGCTGGGGGCACCCAGAACCATATCAACTGTGGGGCTAGTGATGTGGGACCAATCTGAGAGAGAACACAGGCTACGCAGACAGAGACCCTGCCCCAACGCTCCTTGTCTTCCATCTCAGGTCCAGGGCAGCAACATCAAAGAAGGAGCAGTGATGGAGGTTTCTTCACGAGTTATTGGGCTTTCCCATACGCCCCTTGAGAAGTAAAGAGGCAGAGAGAGGTAGGTGTGGGAGGAGAGCACGTTAGGGAGCGAGACAGAGACAGAGTTGGAGAGGGAGCAGTGGAGAGGGATAGAGAGTCAGAAAGACAGAGGCAGAAACAGAGACACTCAGAGACAGAGAGGGAGAGAGACAGGAGAGAGTGTGCACACAACCAGCTGACCTGTTCTCTGCCTGGGCCCTGCCAACTGCTGGTTCTAACCTGGATTCAACTGTGGCCAGAAGAGCTCTTGCAGGGAAGGCCAGTTCACTAATGGAGACTGAGCGGGAGAGGTTAGATAATTAGGAATCCAAGGACATGAACTATTCAAGTTCAAATCAAGGAAAGGAAAGCAGTTGGGCAGCAGTGACTCTTGGGGCTTGGAAAATCCTGGAAGGAGAGATTCAGTCTGAGAAGAGGACGTGAAGAGCACCAGCCAGGGCAGCTGAGAGCAAGCCTGAAGTGGCTCTCCCCTGCTGGTAGCTGGCAGCATGGCACCATACTGGACCTCAATGGAGTGCAGATGTGCCTCCTGCCGGAACATATGCCCAACGGGACTGCAGATAGCTCCTGCCCACAGTCAATACCTGCCCTAGCCACTGTCAGACCAATGACTGAAAGGCCAAGAGGAAATGAGGTGCTTCAGGGTGGAGAGCTGGGAAGGTGTGCTGCAAGGGGCCCAGTTCCTAGGCTGCGCTCCCCGTCTGCAGTGTGGTTGGAGGAAGTAACTCCAGAGGAAAGTGAAGATGACTTCACCAGGACCCTGTGCATGTGTCCTGGTATCACGATGCAGCAGTGGGATATCCATTTACTGGGTTACAGGGACCAGAAATGCCGCGACACAATTTGCCCCACCACATCCGTGTATGACTGTCAGAAGTCCAGCAAGGAACAGATCCGTGTAGATGAGGTGAGACCAGTGGCGGTGTGTGACTGAAGGGAACCATTACATTGTCTACGATCAGTGGTCACAAGTGACTCAAAGCAAACCAAAGGACACAACTCACAAGTTTCTCAGAGAGCTATGGGCACGCCCAGGGTCTGTGCCTGCAGCAAGGCCAAATGCTGCCCAGGGGCCAGCAGACGCTGCCAGCTTTCAACTTATTCGTGCCGAAGTCTAATAAACATTCACTCACTTGACAGGTGTCTTAGCCTATCCAGGGGCCATAACAATGACCCTAGACTGGGTCCTTATAGCAACAGGTGTGCTTTTCACAGTTCTGGGCGCAGAGGCCAAGGCCTGGCAGACACAGCGTGTCTGCTAGGAGCCTGCTGCCTGATTCCTGGATCAGGGCTTCCCTTGGGTAGGGCCAACGGCAGCCCCTGCTCACATCATCACCCAAGACTGCAAAGCAGGAATGAGCCGTCCCTGGCAGCATGAGAGACATCAGCTTGCGCTCTCATTTATGCCGATGAGAAAACATTCTTCCACCTAATCACAAAGGTGGCCAGAGAGGCGTCACCAGCTGATCACAGGACACTTCAGGCTAAGCAGAGGAGAAAGGATAAGGAAGGGTCTCCACAAGTCTCAAGCCAGAGGAATCAGCCCTGAGGGAGGGAGAGCCCAGCATCCCACCTC
The DNA here is from genome assembly GCF_902686455.1 of Sciurus vulgaris. Taxonomy (NCBI): domain Eukaryota; kingdom Metazoa; phylum Chordata; class Mammalia; order Rodentia; family Sciuridae; genus Sciurus; species Sciurus vulgaris. The sequence continues at coordinate 803,049 of NC_136468.1, read as the reverse complement.
AGGGAGTAGCATGCCTGGGCCAAGCACACAGGATGGCAGCAGGGCCAAGAATAAGAACTGCCAGCATGGTCTCAAAGGTCTGGGCCACTGCAGGATCCTCCCTCATGAAGGGCTGTGTCAGAAGAGGAGAAGATCTTGAGGCTGAGAGTCTCGACTCAAGACAGAGGAACACTCAGAGAGGCCAAGTGCCAACATGCTGCATTTTCACAGGACAGCCCACAGGGACAGTCCTTCCTGGGCGTATTTGCACCTGATTCCTCACTGCCCTGCTTCTCCTAACAGACTGGGCCTCAGGCAGCCAGGGCTTCCTATCACCAGGGACCATGCCCCATGCTTCAACCCTGCCCAGGTGTACACAACTCCTTGGACCCATGTCCCTCAATACCCACTGCAGGCTCGGCTCGGAGCCTACACGAAGCAGAAAGGACCAGTCCACAGGAGTGTGAGTGCCAGTGCTGAGACAGAACCACCAGCCTGACCAGTCCACAGGAGTGTGGGTGCCAGTGCTGAGACAGAACCACCGCCTGCAGCTGCAGCCCAGGAGCAGCGCACAGCTGGCCTGCTGCCTAGAGGAAGCAGGCATGATGAGTATGGGCACCCACACGTAGATCTCTGCTGCTGCATCCCCCATCTTCAGCAGAAAGCAAACACAGAAAAGCAGCACTTCTTAATGTTCCAGTGACAACCCTACATGGAGAAACTAAGTCCTGCAGTTAGGGACTGATCTACGAGGACAAGGAAGCACATTCCCAGATGAGCCCGTCTCATTCAGTTAAGAGTGTTTATTTTCTGTGGCAAAGGGCAGCCCAACCTCAACAAGGACAATCTCCCTTCCTGGGTCAGACAGTGGGCAGTAGCATTTCACATCCAAACCCCTGCCTGCTTAGGCTAGTTTGGGTGCAGGGGCCTGTTGCCCTGGCCTCTGCTCCTCATCGGTGAGCACAGGGGTATCCTGAAAGCTGCTTCCCATATCCCACAATTCTCCCAAATACTCCATGTGTGTCCCCAATGTCACGCAGAGCCCCCAGGGCCCTTGCTGGAGCAGTCTGCCCTTGGCTGTCGGTCATCCCTCCCCATCCCAGCCTGCCCAGCACCCCAGTCCCTGCCTTCCATCTCCACACTCGCCTGCTCTGGACACACTGTTTTACAATCTTCCTACCCACCTGCCAGGACACACCTCCCCAGCCCAGGTAACCATCTCTGAGAGACCGACTTGCTTAGGTCTCATGTGTGAGAGATCGTGTGATATTCTAAAGCGGGAAGAATAAACAACAATCAGATAGGGCTCCAGTCACAGTGCCAGTGACCCCTGTAGTGAGGAGCTTCTCCTTCTGGAGCCCTGGACTTCCCAGCCACTGGGCAGGCATCCCGAGAGGGCAGTGCACAGCTGGCCCAGATGCCAGCAGATCTCTAGCTCTGCACCAGATGGAGTTCCAGGAGCAGCTGAATCGATCAGGCTTAGCAGGAGACACAGCCGGGGGCTCTGCATACCCCTTCTGAAGACGCTCCCTGTGTAAGCCGTCCACCCTTTATTTTCCTGCATTGCTCGCCCCAGATGCCACCCAGCAAATTTACCCCACAAAGTGCACAGAGAAAAGCAGCCACAATGAAGCCCAGAGGCACCTCCTGAACAAAGGCATCACCAGAGAGCGCAACGAATTAAGGTTTAATTGCTGGAAATCGCTTTCAATTACTAAAAATCACGACAAATTACTTGTTGAATAGACACATTCTTTCACCACATTAATGATCTCAAATTGCTAATCACATATAATTGTCAGTGATTTTGTTCCTTGGTGAACAGCAAGGTGCTGCATTATGGAGCCCCATTTTTCAGGGTCAGGCCCCCACCTAGCACCTCCACATGCAGTAGCCCCCATCAGACTTTCCAGGAGAAAGTCACGGTCCACCTAGCCTGGGGCCCAGAGCTGGGGCCTGAGCATGGTCAGGGGATGGCGGCCCCATCCCTCTGTCAGTCACTCAGTGCCATAATGCACGGAGGGAGGCCATCCTGAGGAACAGGCCATAGCTGCCCAGATGCTCCAGAGGTACGCAGAGAAGCATGGCCAGCTGCAGCCTTCAGCTTCATCCCCCACGCAGTTGGCTGAGGCTGAGACCCAGCAGGGCTTCCCAGCTCTCCTCCCCACTGTGCAGGGCCCTGAGGGTCAGAAGCCCCAGTGGGCGACATACCTGATGGAGGCCTGTCCGCAGGTAGGCTTCGGCCCTGTCGCCCTCCCTCTGGGAGCTCACCCGGGTTAACATACGGCACCCAAAAGGGCCAAGCCTCAGCTCCAACGCCTGTCTCAAAGCCCAAGAGGAAGAGAGGGAGACCCCACGCTGTCCTCATCCCCTCCTGAGTGAGGCTGCGGCCCCTCCCTGGTGGGGAGGCAGACAGGCAGAGAAGGAGAGGGGCCTGGGCAGGGCGGGCTGACACACGGCCTCAGGGCCCTCGCCCCCTTCTCCTTTGCTCAGCACCACCCCATGCTCCTGCTGGACAGCAGGCTCCCTGCAGGCTGTGGTGCAGGGACGAGGGCCCCGGGCAGAGCCCCGGGGTCCATGCAGCACAGAGGTGTAATCTTGGGGTGGCCAAAGCCTTAGAGGATGCCAACCAGGGAAGACGAGAGAACACGAAGCCTACAAGCTCACACCTGCCCACAGCCTCCTTACATCTGCTCCTAGAACATTCCCACAAACTGAAGGGTTCAGGGAACGCCTTCCAGAATGCAATTCCTAGGGACAGAGGGGCATCTGAATGCAGAAGTCACCTGCCCACCCCAGACTGCCTCCCACCCTAGCCATGAGGAAAACAAGGTCACATCCCACCATTCAAAACATCTGGACAGTCCATGACGCCACCCTGCCTGATTTGGGTGGCCATGTGAGCTGACCTCACCAAGCTGACGGTCACAGTAACTGAGCACATCTCTCCCGCTCCACAAGACAGCTGAGGTCCAGGCCCACTCGCCACGCAGCTGCTCATAAAGGCATCTGGGTGGTACCATCAGGGTGGACTTTCCACAACACAGGGCGGCGACACGCCCGCAGCATCAGTAAGTCCCACAAGTCCCCAGCCCCCTGGGGATGTGAGCACAAGCCTCACGCCCGGCATCTAGGTCACAGCCCCAAGTACTTCCAGCTCTTTCCACCCTTGGGCTGGTGCCCGTGGAGGGCAGCAGCTCTGGAAATGCTGTCACCAGCGCCCAGTGGAGCTCCATGCCCAGTAAGAGCTGCCCCATGCCGGACAGGACCAGTGCGGCCCGCCAGCTGCCCAGAGGTGAGGAGGGCGTGCTGCCCCACACACACCCAGGACGGCCGCCCTCATCCCCACACCCCTCTGTCTCACCACCCTCCCTGGGGCATCCAGAGAGCAAGTCGTTGAAGACTTTATTAGATGCTTTGAGATAAAGGAGAAGATATCAGGGTTTATACAAAGAAATAGGTGTGGGGCCCAGGCATGGTCCCAGATTTAAAAAAGACCTCTCAGAAAGGTGTGGTGGCCTCTACCCGAGGTGTCCCTCAGAAGTCCATGCGAGGCCATGCAGGGTTCAGAGGTGAAGTGAGGGGTCACTGAGCCTTGACCTGATCAGGCATTAATCCCGGACAGTGATCGACTGAGTGGTGACTGTGGGCAGGTAGTGTGCCAGAGGAGGGTCACTGGGCGCACGCCCTTGGGACACGTGTTTTGTCCTTGTTGAGCACAGTCCTCTCTCTCTCTCTGCCTTCTGGCACCTTGTCCCAAGCTGCTTTCTTCCACCACTCTCTGCCCTGATGTCCTGCCTCACCTTGGACCCTGAAGAATGGAGATGACTATCTGTGTGCTGAGACCCCTGAAACTGTGATCCCCCAAACAGGCTTTCTTCCTTTACAACTGTTCTTGTCAGGTCTTTTGGTCACTGTGGGGAAAAAAGCTAAGACAGTGGGACTGGACGTAACACTCCTGGGTTCAAACCCCAGTACCAAAAGGGGCGGGTGGCAAGAGACAAAAGAGGGAGGGTCAGGGACAAGGAGGGATGGACAGGTGCCGACATAGCCTCTAGGGCCTTCGCCATCATGCATTCTCTGAGCCAGTTCATCAGCACAACTAGAGAAAAATCAAGAACTTTTTTCCACAAAGGACCACATTATCAATCTTTAGGCTTTCCCAAATGTTGAACAATGGAAGATTTGTTTGCAGAAAGAGATCCTCTGTTAAAATTAGAGAAAGAAGTTGACTGCTGCAGCATCTGTCTGGAAATATAAACTAACTGTACACCCTCAGATTTTCTGTTCGTTCTCCATGTATCTTCTATTTGAATCTGTGAGTATGGCTTGGAAGCACAAACAATATCAGGACCATAATACGCACACTCCTTAGCAACAAAGTACAAAGAATAATATTGGAGTGTGGTCTTAATATTGAGAACACCATCACAAAAAAACCTAGGGAGTTAGGCATAGGCACACTGCTAGGTCTGCTGTCAGCTTTAAAGAAGTGGATTCAGATCGGCTAGGGGCACAGGGATAACTGAGGACCTCAGCTCAGGTCCCCTGACTTCAACAAATCTGCTTTGGGCTCCACCTCACGCCCCATCCAGAGCCCCCCAGACAAAGGGAGCCAGAAGAAGCCTCTCAGTCTACAGCCATGTGGAGAAAAGCCAAATGCTCCAGGGCTCCAGCACACCCTGCGTCTAGCAAGGATGTGTCTTCATAAAGAATGATGAGCCAGTGGCAGGTAAAACCAGAATTAAACCCTGCCAGTTCTTGAGACTACCTGGTCTCCAGTGCCCTGGGTCCACCGGCCCGCTTTGGTAAGCAGCAGCAAGGTCTGTGTTCAAAAGGAAGTAAAAACTGTTTCTCCTCCTGGAAGCTCCCCAGACCTGTGAACCTCAAGGGAACTTGCCTTTTAAGAAACCTGGACCTCTGTCTAGGGTAAAATTTGCTGGGGGAGGCTTGCTTTGAGTGCCGAATGAGGTGGCACAGCCCATGCCCAGCCTGGCAGCTGGGCACAGTGCTGGCCTCCTGCCTCCCATTGCAGGGTCTCAGTTCCGGGAGAAAAGATGGGAGAAGAACACAGGCCTGGCCAGATGAAGATACTGAGCCAAGACACCGTGAAAATCCAAGTGGCACCTGTCCCGCCATGGTCTCCAGAAGCCTGTGGGTGCTTCGGTCAGACAGTATCATAAGGAAAGCCAACTCTGATTTAGGACATCACAGAGGTTGCCAGACCCAGAGATGAGAGACGCAGGCTGAGGGCAGCTGCCCTGTGTGTGACTTCCCCAGTCCTGCCTCAGAGATGCTTGCCTGGCAAGACCCATGAAGTTAAAGACGCAGTACAGGCGGAGCCATGCCACAGAGACGCAGCAGTCACAGCCCTAGGGGGAATCATCCTTCCCAAAGGAATAAGGGACATGCCCACAGGAAGGGGACACACTGATTTGCTGAGTCCAGGGTACGGGCGAGCTCACGCTGGTCCGCCAGCCAGGACACCTCCCCATGCCAGGTACTTCTGGTGCTTAGCACTATAAACCTGCTCAGCCACCTGAGGTCCCACTAGGTAAGCACTGCTGGCCTGCTCCCACTTCACAGAAGAGAGACTGAGGCAGGGAGCAGTACGCACGATGTCATCTGAAAGCAAGAGTGAGCACTGAATCCAGACATAGCCACTACCAATGGCATAGAAACAATGACCCACTTCCTTGTACTTCTTAACAAGCACTTAGGAGGACACACACTCCAGCAGCATTCCTTCAGACCCACCTGCCTGCCTGCTCTCCAAGGGGCCTCAGGGACTTTTGCTGGCCTTCCCTGCTTCCCCACACACGGCAGCAGGGTGATACCCTTGACTTCTCCTCCGCTGCTATTCTCCTCAGCGGCAGCCTAAGGCTGCAATAGTATGGATGTGAATGATTTCAAAATTTTTCTATGTATATATACACAATGAAACACTGCATAAGCTAACAATGTAGACTTTAAAAGTATGGCTTTTAAACATGCAGCCCCTCCATCACCTCCTGCACTGTATGCAGCACCAGGATTTCACTGTCCATCTGCTTTCGCACCTCGGGCTGCATCCTTCACTGGGAGAGTGAAGCAAGAGCTCTCCATAAACTACTCATCCTGGTAACCTGCAAGGGGTTTTCTCCTTTTTGCATCTGGTGTTGGCTGCTTTGAGTTGAAAATGTAAGGTATTCCTTCCTTGTCCAAGTACCTGGATGTGCCACACATTTATCGCACCACTGCAAAAAGACTTCTTCCACAGGTGTGCATGGGAAGATCTCATGGGGCCAACAGAGGGTGGCTGGCAGGGCCCATGTTGGGAAGGAGCGGAAGAATGCACCAAGGGCCTGATGAGTGAGAAATTCCAAAGGCCAAGAGTCACTTCCTAATGAAAGGTGACAAGAGAAACAACACCAACTATATGCTATCTACGAGGTAGATCACCTACACTGCAAACACAGACTGAAAACACAGGGAAACAAGTAGATATTCCATGCAACAGAAAACCAAAAGAGAACAGGAGTCCTACAGTTGTATCACTTAAAACAACCATAAAGAAGGTCATGATGTAATAATGAGTCAATTCATTAAAAGGGTATAGTCATTGTAAATATGTATGCACCCAATATCATAGCACTTAAACATATAAAGCAAAAATTAATGGCTCTAAAAGGAGAAACAGACTGTAATGCAATAGTAGCAAGGGAATTTAATATCCCCAGTTTCAGCAAAGGACGTATTATCCAGACAGATAATCAATAAGAAAATAATGGACTTAAACTACACTTTAGAATGAAACTTCAGCAGAACAGATGCTCTTTTCAAGTGCACATGGAACATTTTCTAGGATAGATCATATTTTAGGCCAAAAAATGAATATTAACGAATTTAAGAAGGCTGAAGTCACATCAAGTATCTTTTCTGTCCACAATAGTATGAAACTAGAAATCAATAATAGAGGGAAGATTATAAAATTCACAAACACATGGAGACTAAACAACATGATACTGAACAACAAATAGGTCAAAGAAATAATTTTAAAGGAAATTTAAAAATATCTTGATACAAATGAAAATGGGAATGAATTTGATCAAATTATGTAAGGTACACATATGAATATGTCACAATGAATTCCACTACTATGAATTATAATGTTTTGGTTTTTTTGTTTTTGCGGTGCTGGGGTTTGAACCCAGGGCCTTGTGCTTGTGAGGCAAGCACTCTACCAACTGAGCTATCTCCCCAGGCCTATGCATTATAATCTACCAATAAAAAACATTTTTTAAAAAAGGATAATAAACCATGAACAAGCAGGATTCATCCCAGGGATGCAAGGACAACTCAGTACAAGCAAGACTGCAAATGTGTTATACTACGTTAATAGGAGGGATAATAAAAACCACACCATCCTATCGACAAGGCAGAACAGCATCTGGAAAATCTCAACATCCTTTCATGATAAACCACCTTAACATTATGTTAATATTATATGTTAATATGATGTCAATATATTAATATTGAGACATCATCACAAAAAACCTGGGGGTTAGGCACAGCCACACAACTAGGCCTGCCATAGGCTTCAAAGAAGTGGATTCAGGCTAGGGTCACAGAGATAACTGAGGACTAGAACTTAGTACTAGAATAAACCTCAACACAATAAAGACAGGCTCTGAGAAATTCATGCTTAAATCTGTTCTGTGTGGGGAAAGCTTCGCCTCTCTTACTTCTAAAGGACAACTTCTCTAACTATTCTTGGTTGGCAGGTTTTTAGTATGTCTTTTTTTGGTTGTTTTTCCTTCAGGGCTTTGCACACACCACCCCATTCTTTCCTGGCCAGTAGGCTTCAGATGAGAAGCCCACCGCTGGCCAGGCTGCCGCTGCCGTGGCCTGGTCTCCCTGCTCACTCTTGCTGCCTTCAGAACCTCTCTGACTCTGGTGTTTGACAGCTTGATTATACTATGGCTTGGTGTAGCCTTGTTTGTGCTGTGTCCCGTTGGAGACCTTTGACTTTCCGGTACCTAGTTATGTATATATTTTCCCCAGATCTGAAAAGTTTTCTTCTATTAAGTTTTAAAATCTATTGACTCTCTCTTCTCCTTCTTGGATTCCTTTAATAATATTTGCACTTTTTATGCTTTCCCATAAATTCTGTAAGAGTTCTCACTCCTTTTTCTTCTCTGCCTATTTTCAAATAATCTGTCTCCAAGATCACAGATTCTTCTGCAACTTCAATTCTGCTGTTGATGTATTTCATTTTTTGATTCATTCATTATATTTTTCAACTCCACAATTTCTACTTGATTTTTTAAAATAATTTCAATTTCTACTACATTCCTCATTTTGGTCATTTGTTTTTCTGATTTCATTGAATTATTTTTCTGTTTTCTTAATGTTCAATCAGCATTCTTTTTTTTTTTTTTTTTAAGAGTAGAAAGTAAGAAGCTTTATTAAAGAAAAGTAAAAGCAGATGTCTCCAGGGTGGAAGAAGGGGACCCAAAGGTGGAATCCATCAGATGGAGCAAATCTTGTCCTTTTTATAGGTTTTATTCTCCAATTCTTTCTTTTTTTAATTCATTTTTATTGTAAACAAATGGGACACATCTTATTTCTCTGTTTGTACATGAAGTAGAGGCATACCATTTTTGTAATCATACACTTACCTAGGGTAATAGTTTTTGATTCATTCTGTTATTTTTTTCTCCCCCACACCATTCCCACCCCTCTTATCCCTGTACACAGTCCTTCCTCCATTCTTGCCCCCTGCCACCCCCCCATTATGTGTCATCATCCACTTATAAGCGAAATCATTCATCCTTTAGTTTTTTGAGATTGGCTTATCTCACTTAGCATGATATTCTCCAATTTCATCCATTTGCCTGCAAATGCCATAATTTTATTATTCTTTATAGCTGAGTAATATTCCATTGTATATATATATATACCAGTTTCTTTATCCATTCATCAATTGAAGGACATCTAGGTTGGTTCCACAGTCTGGCTATTGTGAATTGAGCAGCTATGAACATTGATGTGGCTGTATCTCTGTAGTGTGCTGATTTTAAGTCCTTTGGGTATAGGCTGAGGAGGGGATAGCTGGGTCAAATGGCGGGTCCAGTCCAAGTTTTCTAAGGAATCTCCACACTGCTTTCCAGAGTGGCTGCACTAATTTGCAGCCCCACCAGCAATGTATGAGTGTACCTTTTTCCCCACATCCTCTCCAACACCTATTGTTGCTTGTATTCTTGATAATCGCCATTCTAATTGGAGTGAGATGGAATCTTGGGGTAGTTTTGATTTGCATTTCTCTTATTACTAAAGATGGTGAACATTTTTTCATATGTTTGTTGATTGCTTGTAGATCTTCTTCTGTGAAGTGTCTGTTCATATCCTTAGCCCATTTGTTGAATGGGTTATTTATATTCTTGGTGTAGAGTTTTTTGAGTTCTTTATATATTCTGGAAATTAGTGCTCTATCTGAAGTGTGAGTGGCAAAGATTTTCTCCCACTCTGTAGGCTCTCTGTTCACATTGCTGATAGTTTCCTTTGCTGAGAAAAACCTATTTAGTTTGAATCTATCCCAGTTATTGATTCTTGCTTTTATTTCTTGTGCTATGGGAGTCCTGTTAAGGAAGTTTGATCCTAAGCCAACAAGTTGAAGGTTTGGACCTACTTTTTCTTCTATAAGATGCAGGGTCTCTGGTCTGATTTCAAGGTCCTTGATTCATTGTGAGTTGATTTTTGTACAGGGTGAGAGATAGGAGTTTAGTTTCATTCTGTTGCACGTGGATTTCCAGTTTTCCCAGCACCATTTGTTAAAGAGGCTATCTTTTCTCCATTGCATATTTTTGGCACCTTTGTCTAGTATGAGAAAATTGTATTTATTTGGGTTTGTGTCCGTGTCCTCTATTCTGTACCATTGATCTACCTGTCTATTTTGGTGCCGATACCATGCCGTTTTTGTTACTATTGCTTTGTAGTATAGTTGAAGTTCTGGTATTGCGATACCCCCTGCTTCACTCTTCCTACTAAGAATTGCTTTAGCTATTCTGGGTTTCTTATTCTTCCAGATGAATTTCATGATTGCTTGCTCTATTTCTGTAAGGTTCGTCATTGGGATTTTAATTGGAATTGCATTGAATCTGTATAGCACTTTTGGTTGTATGGCCATTTTGACAATATTAATTCTGCCTATCCAATAACATGGGAGATCTTTCCATTTTCTAAGGTTTTCTTTAATTTCTTTCTTTAGTGTTCTGTAGTTCTCATTGTAGAGGTCTTTCACCTCTTTTGTGAGACTGATTCCCAAGTATTTTATTTTTTTCAAGGCTATTGTGAATGGGGTAGTTTTCCTAATTTCTCTTTCTGAAGATTCATCACTTATGTATAAAAATGCATTGGATTTATGAGCACTGATCTTATATCCTGCTACTTTACTAAATTCACTTATGAATTCTAAAAGTTTCCTGGTGGAATTTCCTGGTTCCTCTAAATATATAATCATGTCATCAGCAAATAGGAATAGTTTGAGTTCTTCTTTTCCTATTCGTATCCCTTTAATTTCCTTGGTCTGTCTAATTGCTCTGGCTAGAGTTTTAAGGACAATGTTGAATAGAAGTGGTGAAAGAGGACATCCCTGCCTTGTTCCAGTTTTTAGGGGGAATGCTTTCAGCTTTTCAGCATTTAGAATGATATTGGCCATGGGCTTAGCATAGATGGCCTTTACAATGTTAAGGAATGTTCCCACTATCCCTATTTTTTCTAGTGTTTTGAGCATGAAGGGGTGCTGTATGTTATCAAATGCTTTTTCTGCATCTATTGAAATAATCATGTGATTTTTGACTTAACAATTATTTTTTATTTTTTATCAGGCAATTCTTAATTGCCAGGGAAATACTGTCTTTGGTGAGATATATATTCCCTCAGACTTTCAGGTTTCTTGCCTTATGTTAAAATCTGCACTGGAAGAAGTGAGAAATTATTCTAGTCTTTGAAGACTGACTTCATCTGGGAACGCCTTTGCCAGTCAGCCAGTCCAGAAATAATGGACAGACTGGCATGACTCACAGATGAGCTTGATGCTGGTGTTCTCAGGCAGGCTACTTTTGATTCCTGGGCCAGCATATGAGTGGACCTGACCCCTGGATCCACTAGAATAGAACTGTTGATTTGATATGCAAAGGGAGGAGTGGAGCCCAGCTAGGTTCACAGTTGTGGGCCTAGAGACTGTCTATGGAGGCCAGCCTAAAGCCTTATTCCAAAAGGATTTATTTTTTGTTGGAGTAGGGCTTAAGCCTGGGCCCACAGGAGCTGTCCTGGATACTAAGTCCACAAAGGAAGGCCTGGATGGGGTCCACAGAGGTTGAACTGGACTCTTATACCACAAAGGCAGGTCTGGGTCCTGAGTCTATGAGGACTAGCCTGCAATCTGCGTCTGCTGAAGTGGTCTTTGGTCTTGGGTCCGTGGGGGTCATCCTGGTGACCCAGGACCCCAGGGGTTCTATAGCAGGCCTGGACCCTGGTCCTTAGACACCTGATCACAAAGACCTGCTAGAAGGTTAGGGTCAGCCTGGTGCAGGGGCAGGCTTATAGACTGGCACTGTGGGCTAGTCCGACCCTGGGGCCATGGGAGCACCTTGGAGGCCTGGAGACCTAGTCTTCAGGGCAGGCATGTAGGTGCCAGTTTGGACTCTCAGGCCTTGGGGCTCTAGTTTACCGAGCAGGCCTAGTGTCAGGGTCTGAGGTGAAGTCCTTCTCCTCCTCCTAAGGGGCTATATCTTGTTCCACACTACTGCCTGGTGTTGAGGAAGGAGGTGTGGATAAAGAAAACTCTGCCCATCCTCTTCAATGTGTTCTCTTGTTTCTGTGTCCCACCAGCTTCTGTAATCTCTCCTCTGGTTTCCTCATCTCCTTTAAAGCGTTCAAAGTGATGTTCCTGCTGGGAAGACAAGCATTAGAAAACTATTCACCATCTTACTGGTGCTCATCTCCAGTCAACGTTGACTATGTGACCATCTTTAACATATTCAGGGAAAGAGGGCCTTGAGTCCTGAAGATTCCAAGAATAAAACACTAGTGCTCTTTGTTCAAGGAGGGGAGGAGGCCTGCTGAGCTCAGAGGACAGAGAGATGGGATTTCTGTTTTTAGGAGTGGGGGAAGCTTAGAACCGCATGGCAGAAGGAACTTCAAAGGTATGTCTTCATTCTCTTCTGCTTGGTAATGGTGCAAGCTTCAATTTATATGACATTTCAGAATCTACAAAATGCATTTGCCCACATTAACCTATTTGATCTTCAGAACACCTTTTTCAGTGTGGATCTAGTTGTGTTACTTTGCAGTAGTTAAGATGTCATTTTTCATTCATTTTCCTACTTGAGGATTCTCAGGATTTTTCTGATACTGTCTACTTTTTCCTTGACGTGCCAAAGTCATATGATACAGAACCGCATATATTTGTAGATCTGAGGAAACAATGAGCACATCATTTATTGAAGTGTGTTAATTTTTTTTTTTTTACTACTTTTTTTAAGTCTAAAGTCCAGGAGCTCCCCACCTCCTGAGTTTTGATGAATAAATTAGACCTTGGTTGGTTCACAATGTTTTACAAAAAGTGTTTATTCATCTAGTTTTTGTACTGAAACACAGATTTACAGATTAAATAGAGCTCTCTACTAAGAAACAACACAGAACAGAGAAGACAGAGGTTGGACAGTATTGCTGTCATTGGTTGTCTGACTTATTGCTTCTGGTTTGTAATCATCTTTAGGCTGAACACAATGCTAATGAAATTCTCTGTCTGTGCCAATGTTCCTGTACTTTGTAATTCAATTCCTGACTTCGGATAAAAGCAACTTCTTCATATGACTCTACCATTTACTGATGCAGCCAGTGAACAGCACCCGAGCACTGTGCAATCACAGGGAAGTTTAACTCGAGGAAAGAGATGAAAGAAGGAGAAAAAAGAAGAGGAGGAGGGTAGAAGCAGTTTACAGAATGAGAGGTCCAGAAATCAATTCGTGATTATCTGCCCACATGAGTCCAAAGGCTCTTATTTGATAAAGCAAGTAATACACAGCCTGTACTGTGAATTATTTCAGAGAATAAAAGCCTGGTTGTCTCTGTGACCTACATAGCTTTTAGTGAGGTTCAAGACAAGGTTACGGTCCGCAGCCATCGGGGAGCCCTTGCCCCTCCTGCCTGCTTCCATCAGAAACGCCAGGGTTTCGGTGCCCTCTGGTGAGCTTGCAGGATTCCAGAGGTCTCAATTCCCACCTCTGTGGAGGCATGTGACTCTCTTGAGTGTGAAATAAAGCCCCGATTAGACACAGATCATCCCTACTCTGGGGTGTTCAAGAGCAGATGGAGCCTGCCTCCCAGTGAGGTTTTTCCATTAACACTAAACACCCTAAGTCAAACTTCCAGCTTTTTAAGTTTTAAATAGAGATGAAGTCTTCTCAGCCCCATACTTCAAAACTAAAAGGCTGAATTCATAGTGTGCATCAGAAAAAAGAATGCAAGGTGAGCCGCCTAGTTTTAATGGTCAGAGTCATGCAGGGTTGACTGAGATATCTAGAGTCGTGCAGGGTTGACTGAGATATCTTGAAGCCACAAGAAGAGCGCAGCATCTTCTAAAGCCAGAACTGTGATTCTCTGATACACAGAAAGAGAGCCACCAGTGGCCCAAGAGTGACATGACTACAGGCGCTCAGTTCTACTCCTGCCCCCACATTTGCAGCGAGTCTCTCCTGTGAATTAAGGGTTCGTCCCGGTGTCTACCAACTGCACTCTGGCCTGGGATGACAGTTGCATTTTCTGCATCTGCTCTGCCTTGAAAATATGCCATGTGACCTCCGGTCCCCAGTTCTTCAGCTGGTGTCCCTCAGCCCAGCATAAGAAACACATAAGCATGGCCCGGGATCAGCCTGAGCCACTGCAGCACAAGATGCAGGACAGGACAGGCTGGGAGTGGGGGGTGGGCTTCAGGAGTGAAGCAAGCAGTACAGGAGCAGCAGGGAGCCCCCCGTAGGGCACAGAGCTGCTGCTGCTGCTGCGGGTTCCTGTCCCACCCCCTGGGGGCTGGGACGTGTGCACTCTGCCAGGCCCCACTTCTCTCGGCACAGACCTATACTGAATGATGACCTATTGTTCATTAATACCTGGTGCCAGCTGTGGAAAGGCGTCAACCTGCATGGCACCATGTCAGGTGCCATGTGTGACTTGGTGAGCTGGCTAACACACTGGAAAGGGGACCTATCAGATTCCAAACCCTCTGGGTCCATCCTCGGGTACCAGCCTCCCTCTGAAGCGGAGTCAGTGACAACACTGTGGCTCCTCTTGGTCCAGCAGCCTGCCCCACAACAGGGTGCAGCAAACTCCATACTCCTCTACTGCAGACAGGACTGTATTGTCATGGGGGTCTTCCTTGATGACCTTTCCATCTCCTGTGACCACCAAACCCACTATTAAGGAGGAGCCCTTCAGTTAACCCTCAGTCCCAAGCAAATCCAGACCTAGAAGAACATAATCAGAAGGTTTCTTATAAAACAGGCGGGGCGGGCAATGCCTAGCCAGGCAATTGTTTTTTATGGAGTCTGGACTGCTACATCCCCCGGCATGTGCGAGGGCCTCAGGACCCGGAGGCTGTCCCAACACACTTGCTCTCAGGTGTCTCCTCGCCTCTCACGTACTTTGGGGGCTGTGAGTGGGGCAGAACTGGACCAAATGGATTTCCTACTGTGGATGTAGATTGCTCTTGCTGTGTATGAAACACCAGTTAATTGAGAATTTAAGAATATACATTCTAAAATGACTACAGGTATATTAAGGTTTTCTAGACCATTTTGAGTCACTTTTGTTGGTTTGTACTTTTTTAAATTGTGCTTTCAAATTTCTTATAACAAAGTCATTTTATAGTATTCTCCGGTGACTTTTAAACTCAACTTACAGAGAGTGATGTGTCACTTTATCCCAATAACTATATTTTACAATAAAAATTATTGTTCTTTTTCAGAGAGAGGTATGTTCTTCAGATCCAAGATGGTAGACTAGAGGGAGGCTGCGTTCCTTATCACTCCATAACTTGGGTTTTGAGTAGAGGATATCTGTCTCTTGGTAAGGCAGTTTTTGCTGCTTATCGATCCCCTGCTGTTTACCCCATTTGTCTACTGCAATCACCTGCAGTCTGCCAGCATATTGACTACTTTTTGAGTGCAGACTGCTCAGTCTGGCACCTACCATCCACCATTTGCCTGCCTCTTGCCTGTCCATCGCCTGCCTTTCACCTACCCATCATCCACCACCCAAGGTTCACCTGCCAATTGTCCAACAGCGGTCAGAAGACTGACCACAGACCACCAGTGGAGCGCCAGCTGCCTGCTGTTGCCTGGAAGTTCACTGTCACAGTACCTGCAGGTCTGGTTACACATGGCTGCTGCCATTTTGAAACAACAGCCAGGACCTGTAGGACCCTGGGCTGGATTTACTGAGCCCCATCTCCAGGATCCCTCAGGCTGACCAACCACTCCCTGCCTCCGGGGCCCTCAAATCGACTGCTCCCTGTCACCAGGACCCCCAGACCAACTGACTGTGCCCTACCACCAGGACCCCCAGACCAACTGATTGCACTCCACCTCCAGGATCCCACAACCAGACCGAATATGCCCCGCCTCCAGGACCTCCAGCTGACCACACCTACACCCTGAGCTGCAGCTCCCCATTTGCCAACACATTTGGAAGCCAGAGCAGCCATCTGGACTGATCCTGGAAGTTGTATCTCCCATCTTTAGGTGGGGCAAATCCCATCCTGAGATGCCTGCTGGAGACTGGAAGTTCATTGACATGTACCTTTCATACATCAGGCTACTGAAGACTGGGAGGTTTGAATATTATATGACTGTTATTCTGTAGATTTTCTTTTTTCTCCTTATTGAAAATTTTTAAGTTTTTATTTCTTTACTTTTCATGCTCTCTTTTCCTTTTGTTTACCTGTTCCCTGAGAGTTCTCCCTTTTCCCATGCTAACAACAGACTTCTTTTTTTTAAATTTATTTTTATTGTAAACAAATGGTATACATGTTTCTGTTTCTACATGGAATAACAGCATACCATTTGCATAATCATACATTTACATAGGGTAATGATGTTTGATTCATTCCGTTATTATTTTTCCTTCCCCCCCACCCCTCCCACCTCTCCTTTCCCTCTATACAGTACCTCCTTCGTCCATTCTTGCCCCCCTCCACCCCCCATTATGTGTCATCATCCACGTATCAGCGAGATCATTCGTCCTTTGGTTTTTTGAGATTGGCTTATCTCGCTTAGCATGATATTCTCCAATTTCATCCATTTGCCTGCAAATGCCATAATTTTATTATTCTTTATGGCTGAGTAATATTCCATATTATATATATATCACAGTCTCCTTATCCATTCATCAATTGAAGGACATCTAGGTTGGTTCCACAGTCTGGCTATTGTGAATTGAGCAGCTATGAACATTGATGTGGCTGTATCTCTGTAGTATGCTGATTTTAAGTCCTTTGGGTATAGGCCAAGGGGTGGGATAGCTGGGTCAGATGGTGGGTCCATTCCAAGTTTTCTAAGGAATCTCCACACTGATTTCCAGAGTGGCTGCACTAATTTACAGTCCCACCAGCAATGTATGAGTGTACCTTTTTCCCCACATCCTCTCCAACACCTATTGTTGCTTGTATTCTTGATAATTGCCATTCTAATTGGAGTGAGATGGAATCTTAGTGTAGTTTTGATTTGCATTTCTCTTATTACTAAAGATGGTGAACATTTTTTCATATGTTTGTTGATTGCTTGTAGATCTTCTTCTGTGAAGGGTCTGTTCATATCCTTAGCCCGTTTGTTGATTGGGTTATTTGTACTCTTGGTGTAGAGTTTTTTGAGTTCTTTATATATTCTGGAAATTAGTGCTCTATCTGAAGTATGAGTGGCAAAGATTTTCTCCCACTCTGTAGGTTCTCTCTTCACATTGCTGATAGTTTCCTTTGCTGAGAAAAACCTATTTAGTTTGAATCTATCCCAGTTATTGATTCTTGCTTTTATTTCTTGTGCTATGGGAGTCCTGTTAAGGAAGTCTGATCCTAAGCCAACAAGTTGAAGGTTTGGACCTACTTTTTCTTCTATATGATGCAGGGTCCCTGGTCTGATTTCAAGGTCCTTGATCCATTGTGAGTTGAGTTTTGTGCAGGGTGAGAGATAGGGGTTTAGTTTCATTATGTTGCATATGGATTTCCAGTTTTCCCAGCACCATTTGTTGAAGAGGCTATCTTTTCTCCATTGCATATTTTTGGCACCTTTGTCTAGTATGAGAAAATTGTATTTATTTGGGTATGTGTCCGTGTCCTCTATTCTGTACCATTGATCTACCTGTCTATTTTGGTGCCAATACCATGCCATTTTTGTTACTATTGCTTTAGTATAGTTGAAGTTCTGGTATTGGGATACCCCCTGTTTCATTCTTCCTGCTAAGGATCGCTTTAGCTATTCTGGGTTTCTTATTCTTCCAGATGAATTTCATGATTGCTTGCTCTATTTCTGTAAGGTACGTCATTGGGATTTTAATTGGAATTGCATTGAATCTGTATAGCACTTTTGGAAGTATGGCCATTTTGACAATATTAATTCTGCCTATCCAAGAACATGGGAGATCTTTCCATCTTCTAAGGTCTTCCTCAATTTCTTTCTTCAATGTTTTGTAGTTTTCATTGTAGAGATCTTTTACCTCTTTGGTTAGATTGATTCCCAAGTATTTTATTTTATTTTTTTTCAGGCTATTGCAAATGGGGTTGTTTTTCCTCCTTTCCCTTTCAGTTGTTTTGTCGCTTGCGTATGAAAATGCTTTAGATTTATGCGTGTTGATTTTATAGCCTGCTATTTTGCTGAATTCATTGATGAGGTCTAGAAGTTTTCTGGAGGAGGTTTTTGGATCCACTAAATATAGAATCATGTCATCCACAAATAGTGACAGCTTAAGTTCCTCTTTTCCTATTCGTATCCCTTTGATTTCTTTGGTCTGCCTAATTGCTCTGGCTAGAATTTCGAGGACAATGTTGAATAGAAGTGGTGAAAGAGGACATCCCTGTCTTGTTCCCGTTTTTAAAGGGAATGGTTTCAGTTTTTCTCCATTGAGAATGGTGTTGGCCATGGGCTGAGCATAAATAGCCTTCATAATGTTCAGGTATGTTCCTACTATCCCTATTTTTTTCTAGTGTTTTGAGGATGAAGGGGTGTTGTAATTTGTTGAATGCTTTTTCTGCATCAATTGAAATAACCATATGATTCTTATCCTTAAGTCTATTGACATGATGGATTAAGTTTATTGATTTACGAATGTTGAACCATCCTTGCAATCCAGGGATGAACCCCCACTTGATCGTGGTGCACAATTTTCTTAATATGGTTTTGGATACGGTTTGCCAATATTTTGTTAAGGATCTTTGCATCTATATTCATCAAGGATATTGGTCTAAAATTTTCTTTCCTTGATGTATATTTGCCTGGTTTGGGGACGAGGATGATATTAGCTTCATAGAATGAGTTTGGTAGGGTACTCTCCTTTTCTATTTCCTGGAATACTTTGAGAAGTATTGGAATGAGTTCTTCTTTGAAGGTCTTGTAGATCTCGGCTGAGAATCCATCTGGTCCTGGGCTTTTCTTGGATGGTAGATTTTTAATGGCTTCTTCTATTTCATTGGAGTTTTTCAAGATGGCGGCCTAGAGGGTGGCTGCATTTCGTGTTGCTCCAGGACTCAGGATTCAAGAGAGGAGCTATTGGGATGCTTGGGACCAACTCAAAGTAGCCGGGTGACTCTCACCCCCTGGGGGGGCATCCCGGATGGGACGGGGGTCCCGGAACGCAGGAAACTTTGTGAAGTAGAACTGCCGGCGAGACGCCCCTCCCCCCGCTGGAGCAGTGAACTTGGATAGCTGGGAGCACCGTAGAGGAGGCCGCTCGGCACAGCGCTGGGACTCGGAGCAGCCACTGGGGCTCCGGCGGCTGCCCGGGGGAGGAGTGGCGGGGAGAACTGTGTGGACTCAGGACACCGGAGCCTGCCCTGAGGAGGAGGAGAGGAGCGTGGCCACTTGGATTCGGAGAGACTGCACCAGAGCTACAGGCGGTTGCCAGAGGAGAAGCTGCGCGGCGAGCTGTTTGGAATCAGAACGACGCTTCTGAACACCGGGGCCTGCCCTGAGGACGAGGAGGAAGAGGAGCGGCCGCTTGGATTCGGGTGACTACACGGGAGCTACAGGCGGTTGCCAGAGAAGGGGCTGCGTGGCAAGCTGTTTGGACTCTGACCACTTCTGAACCCCGGGGCCTGCCCGGAGGAGTAGGAAAAGGAGGAGAAGGAGCGCGGCGGGTCCTTTGGACTCGCAGTGACTGCATTAGCGCTCCAGGCGGCTGCTCAGAGGAGAAGGCGAGTGGTGAGTTGTTTGGTCTTAAAGTGACCGCTCCTGAACACAGGGGGGCTGCCTGGAGGAGAAGCGTGGTGGGACGCTTGGTCTTGAGTGGCCGCACCAGAGCTCCGGGCGGTTGCCCAGAGGAACCGTGCTGCGGGTCACGTGGACTCAGAGCCACTCAGAGGGACTGCTCCTGAACACCCGGGGGGTTATCTGGAGAAGGAGGAGGAACGGGGAGGGTCACTTCGACTCGGAGTGATTGATTGCCCCAGGCCACGGGTGGTTGGTGGGAGGAGGAAGCACGAAGTGAGTTTCTTGGACTCCTAGTGACCGCACCGGCATACTGGGCGGCTGTCTGGAGGAAGAGGCCTGTGGCGGGTCTCTGGGACTCAGAGCAATTGTTCGGGGCCCCAGGTGGCTGCTCAGAGGAGGGGCCACGCAGCCAGGCGATTAGGTGCAGAACAGGGTCCCAGGATCTAGGAGGCTTCTGGGTGGAAGAGCCGCACAGAGACAGGCTTAGGGCGGAGCGAAGGTTCCAGGCCTATGGGCAAATTCTCTGAGGAGAGGCAGCCTAAGGAGATTCATCTGCGAAGGGTGAGGCTCCCAGGCCCAGGAGGTAGGGCCGGGCCCCTGGAAACTTTGCAGAGGAAGGCAGCCCAGCCCAGGCAGTAGCTGTAAATTGAGGGGAACCTCTAGGAGGAAACTGACCAGCGAGACCTCCCCACTGGGTGAGTCTTCCCTGCCTGGTGAGGTTTCCCCACAAGGACGGTAAAACCAGGGACACAGGCCCAAACAGGCCTTGCCTCAGCCCACAGCCTAGGTCTTCTATTTCATTGCTTGATATTGATCTGTTTAAATCCTATGTCCTCCTGGTTCAGTTTGGAGGAGCGTATGTCTCTAGAAATTTGTCAATGTCTTTGGTAGTTTCTATTTTGTTGGAATACAGATTTTCATAGTAGCTTCTCATTATGTTCTGTATCTCAGTGGTGTCTGTCGTGATATTTCCTTTTGCATCATGTATTTTAGTAATTTGAGTCTTCTCTCTCCTTCTCTTTGTTAGTGTGGCTAAGGGTTTGTCTATTTTGTTTACTTTCTCAAAGAACCAACTTTTTGTTTTGTGAATTTTTTGAAATGTTTTTTTTGTTTCAATTTCATTGATTTCAGTTCTGATTTTAATTATTTCCTGTCTTTTACTACTTTTGCTGTTATTCTGTTCTTCTTTTTCTAGGGCTTTAAGCGGTAATGTTAGGTCATGTAGTTGTTGACTTTTCATTCTTTTTGGGAATGCGCTCCATGCAATGAATTTTCCTCTCAGTACCACTTTCATAGTGTCCCAGAGATTCTGATATGTTGTAGCGTTGTTCTCATTGACCTGTAAGAATTTTTTTATCTCCTCCCTGATGTTTTTTGTTATCCGTGTTTCATTCAATAGCATATTATTTAGTCTCCAGGTGTTGGAGTAATTTCTGTTTTTTATTTTGTCATTGATTTCTACTCTCAGTCCATTATGATCTGATAGAACACAAGGCAGTATCTCTATTTTTTTGCGTTTCCTAAGGGCTGCTTTGTGGCATAACATATGGTCTATATTGGAGAAGGTTCCATGTGCTGCTGAGAAGAAAATGAATCCGCTCATTGATGGATGGAATATTCTATATATGTCTCTTAAGTCTAGGTTATTGATTGTGTTATTGAGTTCTATGGTTTCTTTGGTTGGATTTTGTTTGGAAGATCTATCTAGTGGTGACAGTGGTGCCTTAAAGTCACCCAGAATTATTGTGCTGTGGTCTATGTGATTCCTGAAATTGAGAAGGATTTGTTTGATGTACAGGGATGCGCCATTGTTTGGGGCATTAATATTTACTATCGTTATGTCTTCCTGATTTATGGTTCCCTTAAGCAGTATGAAATGTCCTTCTTTATCCCTTCTGACTAACTTTGGCTTGAAGTCCACTTTATCTGATATAAGGATGGAAACCCCTGCTTTTTTACTGAGTCCATGTGCGTGGTAGGTTTTTTCCCATCCTTTCACCTTTAGTCTGTGGATGTCTTTTTCTATGAGATGAGTCTCTTGCAGGCAGCATATTGTTGGGTCTTTCTTTTTAATCCATTCTGCCAGTCTATGTCTTTTGATTGATGCGTTTAGGCCACTAACATTCAGGGTTATTATTGAGATATGATTTGTATTCCCAGGCATTTGGTTTATTTTTGGTTTTTAAGTCAGCTTGGTTTCTCCTTTGAGTGGTTTTTCTCTAAGGTAGTTCCTCCCTTTGCTGACCTCCATTGTTGTTTTTCATTTCTTCCTCATGGAATATTTTGTTGAGAACATTCTGTAGTGCAGGCTTTCTATTTGTAAATTCTTTTAACTTTAGTTTATCATGGAAGGATTTTATTTCATCTTCAAATCTGAAGGTTAGTTTTGCTGGGTATAGGATTCTTGGTTGGCAACCATGTTCTTTCAGAGCTTGAAATACATTGTTCCAGGCCCTTCTAGCTTTTAGAGTCTGGGCTGAGAAGTCGGCTGCTATCTGTATTGGTCTCCCCTTATTTGTACTCTGATGCTTTTCTCTTGTGGCCTTCAAAATCCTATGTTTATTTTGAATGATAGGTATTTTCATTATAATGTGCCTTGGTGTGGATCTGTTG
The DNA here is from genome assembly GCF_902686455.1 of Sciurus vulgaris. NCBI lineage: Eukaryota > Metazoa > Chordata > Mammalia > Rodentia > Sciuridae > Sciurus > Sciurus vulgaris. Next base: position 781,000 of record NC_136468.1, on the reverse strand, counting down.
TGATTTTGTGCATTTGGAGTCCTGTAAGCCTCTTGTATTTGATTTTCCATTTCATTATTCAGGTTTGGGAAATTTTCTGATATTATTTCATTGAATAGGTTGTTCATTCCTTTGGTTTGTATCTCTGTGCCTTCCTCAATCCCAATAATCTTTTTTTAAATTTATTTTTAATTTTTTATTTTATTTAATTGTAAACAAATGGGATACATGTTGTTTCTCTGTTTGTACATGGCGTAAAGGCATACCATTTGTGTAATCATAAATTTACATACAGTAATGTTGTTTGATTCATTCTGTTATTTTTCTCCTCCCCCCTCCCCTCCCACCCGTTTTCCCTCTATACAGTCCTTCATTCCTCCATTCTTGCCCCCCTCCCTAACACTAACTCTAACGCTAACACTAACCCTTCCCTCCCCCCATTATGTGTCCTCATCCACTTATCAGCGAGATCATTTGTCCTTTGGTTTTTTGAGATTGGCTTATCTCACTTAGCATGATATTCTCCAATTTCATCCATTTGCCGGCAAATGCCATCATTTTATCATTCTTTACGGCTGAGTAATATTCCATTGTATATATATACCACGGTTTCTTTATCCATTCATCAGTTGAAGGACATCTAGGTTGGTTCACAGTCTGGCTATTGTCAATTGAGCAGCTATGAACATTGATGTAGCTGTATCTCTGTAGTATGCTGATTTTAAGTCCTTTGGGTATAGGCCAAGGAGTGGGACAGCTGGGTCAAAAGGTGGTTCCATTCCAAGTTTTCTAAGGAATCTCCACACTGCTTTCCAGAGTGGCTGCACTAATTTGCAGCCCCACCAGCAATGTATGAGTGTACCTTTTTCCCCACATCCTCGCCAACACCTATTGTTGCTTGTATTCTTGATAATTGCCATTCTAATTGGAGTGAGATGGAATCTTAGTGTAGTTTTGATTTGCATTTCTCTTACTACTAGGGATGGTGAACATTTTTCAATATGTTTGTTGATTGCTTGTAGATCTTCTTCTGTGAAGTGTCTGTTCATATCCTTAGCCCATTTGTCGATTGGATTATTTCTATTCTTGGTGTAGAGTTTTTTGAGTTCTTTATATATTCTGGAAATTAGTGCTCTATCTGAAGTATGAGTGGCAAAGATTTTCTCCCACTCTGTAGACTCTTTCTTCGCATTGCTGATAGTTTCCTTTGCTGAGAGAAAGCTTTTTAGTTTGAATCTGTCCCAGTTATTGATTCTTGCTTTTATTTCTTGTGCTATGGGAGTCCTGTTGAGGAAGTCTGGTCTGAAGCTGACATGTTGAAGATCTGGACCTACTTTTTCTTCTATAAGATGCAGGGTCTCTGGTCTGATTCTGAGGTCCTTGTTCCATTTTGAGTTTAGTTTTGTGCATGGTGAGAGATATGGGTTGAGTTTCATTCTGTTGCATATGGATTTCCAGTTTTCCCAGCACCATTTGTTGAAGTGGCTATCTTTTCTCCATTGCATATTTTTGGCACCTTTGTCTAGTATGAGAAAATTGTATTTATTTGGGTTTGTGTCCGTGTCCTCTATTCTGTACCATTGATCTACCTGTCTATTTTGGTACCAATACCATGCCGTTTTTGTTACTATTTCTTTGTAGTAGAGTTGAAGATCTGGTATTGCGATACCCCCTGTTTCACTCTTCCTGCTAAGGATTGCTTTAGCTATTCTGGGTTTCTTATTCTTCCAGATGAATTTCATGACTGCTTGCTCTATTTCTGTAAGGTACGTCATTGGGATTTTAATTGGAATTGCATTGAATTTGTATAGAACTTTTGGTAGTATGGCCATTTTGACAATATTAATTCTTCCTATCCAAGAACATGGGAGATCTTTCCATCTTCTAAGGTTTTCTTTAATTTCTTTCTTTAGTGTTCTGTAGTTCTCATTGTAGAGGTCCTTCACCTCTTTTGTGAGATTGATTCCCAAGTATTTTATTTTTTTCGAGGCTATTGTGAATGGGGTAGTTTTCCTAATTTCTCTTTCTCAAGATTCATCACTTATGTATGAAAATGCGTTGGATTTATGGGCATTGATCTTGTAACCTGCTACTTTACTGAATTCACTTATGAGTTCTAAGAGTTTTCTGGTGGAATTTCCAGGTTCCTCTAAATATATAATCATGTCATCAGTGAACAGGGATAGTTTGAGTTCTTCTTTTCCAATTTGTATCCCTTTATTTTCTTTGGTTTGTCTAATTGCTCTGGCCAGAGTCTCAAGAACGATGTTGAATAGAAGTGGTGAAAGAGGGCATCCCTGCCTTGTTCCAGTTTTTAGGGGGAATGCTTTCAGTTTTTCACCATTTAGAATGACATTAGCCATGGGCTTAGCATAAAATGGCCTTTACAATATTAAGGAATGTTCCCACTATCCCTATTTTTTCTAGTGTTTTGAGCATGAAGGGGTGCTGTATTTTATCAAATGCTTTTTCTGCATCTATTGAAATAATCATGTGATTCTTGACTTTAAGTCTATTGATATGGTGAATTACACTTATTGATTTCCTGATGTTGAACCAACCTTGCATCCCTGAGATGAAACCCACTTGATCATGGTGCACTATCTTTTTAATATGTTTTTGTATGTGATTTGCTAAAATTTTGTTGAGAATTTTTGCGTCGATGTTCATTAAGGATATTGGTCTGAAATTTTCTTTCCTTGATGAGTGTCTGTCTGGTTTAGGTATCAGGGTGATATTGGCTTCATAGAATGAGTTTGGGAGGGTTCCCTCCTCTTCTATTTTATGGAATACTTTGAGAAGTATTGGAATGAGCTCTTCTTTAAAGGTTTTGTAGAACTCGGCTGAGAACCCATCTGGTCCCGGACTTTTCTTTGTTGGTAGGCTTCTATTTCAGTACTTGAAATTGGTCTATTTAAATTGTGTATGTCCTCCTCGTTCAGTTTAGGCAATTCATATGTCTCTAGAAACCTGTTGATGTCTTCGAAATTTTCTATTTTGTTGGAGTATAGATTTTCAAAATAGCTTCTAATTATGTTTTGTATTTCAATCCTGTCTGTTGTGATATTTCCTTGTTCATTCCGAATTTTAGTGATTTGGGTTTTCTCTCATCTTCTCTTTGTTACTGTGGCTAAAGGTTTATCAATTTTGTTTATTTTTTCGAAGAACCAACTATTTATTTTGTCAATTTTTTGTATTGTTTCTTTTGTTTTAATTTCATTGATTTCAGCTCTGAGTTTAACTATTTCCTGTCTTCTACTACTTTTGGTGCTGGTCTGTTCTTCATTTTCTAGGGCTTTGAGCTGTAGTGTTAGGTCATTTATTTGTTGAGTTTTACTTCTTTTGTTAAATGCGCTCCATGAAATAAATTTCCCTCTAAGTACTGCTTTCATAGTGTCCCAGAGATTTTGATATGATGTTTCTTTGTTCTCATTTACCTTTAAGAATTTTTTATTTTCCTTTCTAATATCTTCTATTATCCATTCATCATATAATAGCATATTGTTTAATCTCCAGATGTTGGAATAGTTTGTGTTTTTTACTCTTTCATTTATTTCTAACTTCTATCCACTATGATCTGATAGAATACAAGGTAGTGTCTCTATCTTCTTGTATTTGCTAACATTAGCTTTGTGGCATAATATATGGACTATTTTAGAGAAGGATCCATGTGCTGCTGAGAAGAAGGTGTATTCGCTCCTAGTTGGATGGTATATTCTATAAATGTCCGTTAAGTCTAAATTATTGATTGTGTTATTGAGATCTGTGGTTTCTTTGTTCAATTTTTGTCTGGAAGATCTGTCCAGTGGTGAGAGAGGCATGTTAAAATCACCTAGTATTATTGTGTTATGGTCTATTTGGTTTCTGAAATTGAGAAGGATTTGTTTGACATACATGGATGAGCCACTGTTTGGGGCATAGATGTTTATGATTGTTATATCTTGCTGATTTATGCTTCCCTTAAGCAGTATGAAATGACCTTCTTTATCCCTTCTGACTAACTTTGGCTTGAAGTCCACATTATCTGAAATGAGGATGGATACCCCAGCTTTTTTGCTGAGTCCATGTGCATGGTATGTTTTTCCCCATCCTTTCACCTTTAGTCTATGGGTATCTTTTTCTATGAGGAGAGTCTCTTGTAGGCAGCATATTGTTGGATCTTTCTTTTTAATCCAATCTGCCAGTCTATGTCTTTTGATTGATGAATTCAGGCCATTAACATTCAGGGTTATTATTGAGATATGATTTGGTTTCCCAGTCATTTGGTTCATTTTTTAAATTTTATTTATTTATTTATTTATTTGACACGACTTGGTTCCTCCTTTATTTGACAATTCCTTTAGGATAATTTCTCCCTTTGCTGATTTGCTTCTTTGTTTTTCGTCTCTTCCTCATGGAATATTTTGCTGAGAATGTTCTGTAATGCTGGCTTTCTTTTTGTAAATTCTTTTAGCTTTTATTTATCATGGAAGGATTTTATTTCATCGTCAAATTTGAAGGTAAGTTTTGCTGGGTATAAGATTCTTGGTTGGCATCCATTTTCTTTCAGGGCGTGAAAAATGTTGTTCCAGGCCCTTCTAGCTTTTAGGGTCTGGATTGAAAAATCTGCTGATATCCGTATTGGTTTCCCCCTGAATGTAATTTGGTTCTTTTCTCTCACAGCCTTTAAAATTCTGTCTTTATTTTGTATGTTAGGTATTTTCATTATAATGTGCCTTGGTGTGGGTCTGTTGTAATTTTGTGTATTTGGAGTCCTATAAGCCTCTTGAACTTGATTTTCCATTTCATTCTTCAGATTTGGGAAATTTTCTGATATTATTTCATTGAATAGATTGTTCATTCCTTTGGCTTGTTTCTCTAGGCCTTCCTCAATCCCAGTAATTCTTAAAATTGGCCTTTTCATGATATCCCATAGTTCTTGTAGATTCTGTTCATGATTTCTTACCATCTTCTCTGTTCAACTTTGTTTTCAAGGTTAAATATTTTGTCTTCAGTGTCTGAGGTTCTGTCTTCCAGGTGTTCTATCCTATTGGATATGCTTTCTATGGAGTTCTTAATTTGGTTTATTGTTTCCTTCATGTCAAGGATTTCTGTTTGTTTGTTTGTTTTTCAATATCTCTAACTCTTTATTGAAATGATCTTTTGCTTCCTGTATTTGCTCTTTTAACTGTCGATTGGTGCGATCATTCAGTGCGTGCATTTGCTCTTTCATCTCATCATTCAGTGCGTGCATTTGCTCTTTCATCTCATCATTCAGTGCGTGCATTTGCTCTTTCATCTCATCATTCAGTGCGTGCATTTGCTCTTTCATCTCATCATTCAATGCATGCATTTGCTCTTTCATCTCATCGTTTGCTTTCCTGGTCATTTTAATTATGTACATTCTGAACTCCTTTTCTGTCGTTTCTTCTGCCATGCTCTCATTGGGTTTTATTGATGTAACATCTAGATTTGTTTGCGGCATTTTCTTTCCTTGTTTTCTCATATTGTTCAGGTATCAGTGGACCGCTGAGATATTGAAGATTTCCTCTATTGACTTATAATGTCCCTGAAGATTTCTATATATATCCCCCCTTAGCCTTCAGTAGGCTGAAGTCTTGGAGGAAGCTGATAATGCAGTGCTCCACAAGGAAGCTGCCTCTCTAGGAGTGGTGGCCTTCAGGTGGGGTATATTTCCTGCTAGTGGGCAGAGGTGCCTCCACTTGTTGACCAATGGTCATCTAAAGGGGAACTAGGCTGCGGGCTGAGGCAAGGCCTGTTTGGGCCTGTGTCTCTGGTTTTACCGTCCTTGTGGGGAAACCTCACCTGGCAGGGAAGATTCAGCCGGGGGGAAGTCTCGCTGGTCAGTTCCCCTCCTAGAGGTTCCCCTCAATTTACCGCTACCACCTGGGCTGGGCTGCCTTCCTCTGCAAAGTTCCCAAGGGCCCTACCTCCTGGGCCTGGGAGCCTCACCCTTCGCAGATGAATCTCCTTTGGCTGCCCCTCCTCAGAGAATCTGCCCGCAGTCCTGGAACCTTCGCTCCACCCCTAAGCGTGTCTCTGTGCGGTTCTTCCACCAAGAAGCCTCCTAGATCCTGGGACCCTGCTCTGCACCTAATCGCCTGGCTATGCGGCCCCTCCTCTGAGCAGCCACCTGGGGCCCCGTACAGTCGCTCTGAGTCCCAGAGACCCGCCACAGGCCTCTTCCTCCAGACAGCTGCCCAGTATTCCGGTGCGATCACTAGGAGTCCAAGCAACTCACTGCGCGCCTCCTCCTCCCACCAACTGCCCGTAGCCCTGGGTAATCACTCCGAGTCGAAGTGACCCTCCCCGTTCCTCCTCCTCCTCCAGGTAACCCCCCCGGGTGTTCAGGAGCGGTCACTCTGAGTGGCTATGAACCCACATGACCCACTGCATGCCTCCTCCGGGCAGCCGCACAGAGCTCTGGTGCGGCCACTCGGATCAAGCGACCTACCACGCTTCTCCTCCAGGCAGCCCCCTGGTGTTCAGGAGCGGTGGCTTTGTGTCCAAACAACTCACCAATCGCCTCCTCCTCTGAGCAGCCGCCTGGAGCTCTAATGCAGTCACTGCGAGTCCAAACAACCCACCACGCTACTCCTCCTCCTCCTCCTACTCCTCAGGGCAGGCCCCAGTGTTCAGGAGTGGTTGCTCTGAGTCCACACAGCTCTCCTCGCCGCTCCTCCTCTGGGCAGCCATCCAGAGCCCCAGTGGTTGCTCCGAGTCCCAGCGCTGTGCTGAGCGACTCCTCTGCGGTGCTCCCAGTTGTCCGAGTTCACTGCTCCAGCGGGGGGAGAGATGTCTCACCTGCAGCTCTACTTCACAAAGTTCCCTGCGTTCCGGGACTACCGCCCCATCCGGGACGCCTCCCCAATGGGAGAGACTCACCCGGCTGCTTTGAGTTGGTCCCAAGTCTCTCAATATCTCCTCTTTTGAATCCTGAGTCCTGGAGCAACATGAAATGCAGCCACGCTCTAGTCCACCATCTTGAACCACCCCCCCCAATAATTCTTAAATTTGGTCTTTTCATGATGTCCCATAGTTCTTGGAGATTCTGTTCATGATTTCTTACTATCTTCTCTGTTTGGGCAACTTTATTTTCAAGATTAAATATTTTGTCTTCATTCTCTGAGGTTCTGTCTTCCAAGTGGTCTAGTCTGTTGGTGATGCTTTCCATTGAGTTTTTTATTTGGTTTATTGTCTCCTTCATTTCAAGGATTTCCGTTTGTTTTTTTTGTTGTTGTTGTTTTGTTTTTTTTTTAGAATCTCTATCTCTTTGTTGAAATGATCTTTTGCTTACTGCAGGTGCTCTTTCAGCTTATTGGTATTATCATTCATTGCCTGCATTTGCTCTCTTATCTCATCCTTTGCTTCGCGAATCATCTTAATCATGTATAATCTGAAGTCCTTTTCTGACATTTCTTCTAACATACTGTCATTGGATTCTATTACTATAGAATCTAGATTTGTTTGGATCATTTTCTTCCCTTGTTTATTCATGTTGTTCATGTGTCTTCCCCTCTAGCAGTGCAGATCTGGGGTATTGCAGATTTCCCCCTATAGGCTTACAGTGGCCCTATAGGTTTCCAAAACCCTTTCTTTAAGGGGAGATAAGTATTAGCAGTGCCCAAATCAGACACTATGCAATCCTAGACCAAATAGCCCCTATGGGGACAATAACAAAATTGTCATAATAAACAGAATCGGTTCAAATATTATCTTCAGTAAAACAAACAGATTTGCAATAAGTTCTGCAGTTTCAAATGGACAAAGAGGATGCAGAGGGATGTAGAATGTGGCTGTTAATGGAATAAGAGAAGAATATACAGAAGTTCTAGATAATAGAAAGGGTGAGAGTATAATCAAGAGAAATCGGATGTTAGGATGCAAAAAAGGGAGAAAGAGACTGAGGGAACAGGTAAACAAAAGGAAAAGAGAGCAAGAAAAGTAAAGAAATAAAAACTTAAATTTTTTGAAAAGGAGAAAAAAGAAAATCTACTGTATAACAGTCATATACTAATGAAACCTCCCAGTCTTCAGCAGCCTGATGCATGAGAGGTACCTGACAATGAGCGTCAAGCCTCCAGCAGGCGTCGCAGGATGGAATTTGCCCCACCCAAAGATCGGAGCTATGTCTTCCAGTATTATCCAAGATGGCCGCTCTGGTATCGAAATGTGTTGGCAAATGGGGAGCTGCAGCTCAGGGGTAGACATGGTCAGCTGGGGGTCCTGGAGACGGGATGCGGTTGGTCCTGGAGGTCCGGTGTGTTTGTGGGATCCTGGAGGCAGGGTGCAATCAGTCGGTCTGGGGTCCCGGTGATAGGGCACAGTCAGTTGGTCTGGGAGTCCTGGCGGCAGGGAGCAGTCAGTCGATATGAGGGCCCCAGAGGCAGGGAGTGATCAGTTGGGCTGAGGGATCCTGGTGACGGGTCTCAGTCAGTCCGGCCAGGGGTCCTACGGGGCCTGGCTGTTGTCTCAAAATGGTGGCAGCCATGTGTAATCAAACCTGCAGGTACTGCAATAGTGAACTTCCAGGCAGCAGCAGGCAGCTGGTGCTCCACTGGCGGTTGGCGATCAGTTTGCTGACTGTTGTCAGATGATCAGGAGGTGAACCTCAAGTGTTGGGTGATGGATAGGTGTAAGGCAGGCAATGGACAGGCGAGAGGCAGGCAAATGGCGGATGATAGACGCCTGACAGTGAGCAATCTGCACTCAAAAAAGATGTTGATATGCTGACAGACTGCAGGTCATCACAGCAGACTAATGGGGTAAACACCAGGGGATCGATAAGCAGCAAAAACTGCCTCACCGAGAAACAGATACCCTCTGCTTGAAACCGGAGTTACGGAGCGACAAGGAATGCAGCCTCCCTCTACTCCACCATCTTGGATCTGACAACTGACTTCTTTTGATTACACTCTCACCCTTTCTATTATCTAGAACTTTTATATATTCTTTTCTTATCCCATTAACAGCTACATCCTACACCCCTCCCCATCCTCTTTGTCCTCCATTAGAAACTTCAGACCTTACTGCAAATCTATTTGTTGTACTGAAGACAATAATTGAACTCATTCTGCTTATTATGACATTATTGTTAACGTCCTCATTGGGGCTATTTGGTCTAAGGTTGCATACTGTCTGAACTGGGCACTGCTAATATTAATCTCCCCTTAAAGAAAAGGTTTTCGAAACCTATAGGGTCACTATAAGCCTATAGGGGGGAACCTGCAATTCCCCAGATCTGCACTGCTAAGAGGGGAAGATACATGAACAACATGAATAAACAAGGGAAGAAAATGATCCAAACAAACTAGATTCTATATTAATAGAATCCAGTGACAGTATGGTAGAAGAAATGTCAGAAAAGAAGTTAAGATTATACATAATTAAAATGATTCATGAAGCAAAGGATGAGATAAGAGAACAAATGTAGACAATGAATATAAGCAGCTGAAAGAGCAACTGCAGAAAGCAAAAAAAAAAAAAAACAAAAAAACAAAAAAAAAAAACAGAAATTCTTGAAATGAAGGAAACAATAAACCAAATAAAAAACTCAATGGAAAGCATCACCAACAGACTAGACCACTTGGAAGACAGAACCTCAGACAATGAAGACAAAATATTTAATCTTGAAAATAAAGTTGCCTAAACAGAGAAGATGGTAAGAATCATGAACAGAACCTTCAAGATCTATGGGAAATCATGAAAAGACCAATTTAAGAATTATCAGGATCGAGGAAGGCACAGAGATATAATCCAAAGGAAAGAACAAATTATTCAATGAAATAATAGTAGAAAATTTCCCCAACCTGAATAATGAAATGGAAAATCAAATACAAGAGGCTTACAGAACACCAAATGCACAAAATCACAACAGATCCACACCAAGGCACATTATAATGAAAATGCCTAACATTCAAAATAAAGATAGGATTTTGAAGGCCGCGAGAGAAAAGCATCAGATTACATATAGGGGGAGACCAATACACATAGCAGCCGACTTCTCAACCCAGACTCTAAAAGCTAGAAGGGCCTGGACCAACATATTTCAAACTCTGAAAGAACATGGTTGCCAACCAAGAATCCTATACCCAGCAAAACTAACCTTCAGATTTGAAGATGAAATAAAATCCTTCCATGATAAACAAAAGTTAAAAGAATTTACAAATAGAAAGCCTGCGCTACAGAATGTTCTCAACAAAATATTCCATGAGGAGGAAATGAAAAACAACAATGGAGGTCAGCAAAGGGAGGAACTTCCTTAGAGAAAAACCACTCAAAGGAGAAACCAAGCCAACTTAAAAACCAAAAATAAGCCCAAATGACTGGGAATACAAATCATTTCTCAATAATAACCCTGAACGTTAATGGCCTAAACTCATCAATCAGAGAGAGGTATATTCCATGATCTCAAAGAGCTGGAGGTTTGGGTCTGCTTTGTTTGTGTTCTTGATCCTTGCTGTTGTGTCTTTTTCTGTTCTAGTCTTTGTGGTTTCCTTCTTGCTAGCGTCTTCATGGAATGCCTCAGGCATAAGAAAGAATAAAATCACATAAAACCCACATGTGCACCGTCCAGATTTGCTTGGCACCAGCTTGGGACATGCCCTTAATGGCTCTTGAGGACCCTCCTCCTTGTGGGTCTGATGATCACAGGAGATATGAGGGTCATCAGGGAAGACCCCCCAAGGCAGGCATTTGCCTTTCTCTGCAGTAGAAAGAAGGACCACGCCCAGCACACCCTTCCATGCCCGAGGGCTGCTGAACCAAAAGGGAACCCAGCATGCATGAGGACAAGCAGCTCCACACAACACGGGGCCTCCTGGTGCTTCTCTCTGCTCAGCGCACCATGTTTCCCTGTGCTACCATCAGGTGCTGGTCCGAGCGCTGGCTGTGGCCTGCCACTTCAGGCCTGAGGTGTTCTCTCCACGTGAGCTCTGTGGACACCCTGCTGTCCTGCTCACAGGGCGTGGGTGCACACACCCTGGTGCTGATTACTTTTAGGGTCAGGCCTCCCTGGTGAAGGGAGACATGCACAGCCTTATGTGTGCTTCCTAGTGCACAGCAAGGGCAACCTAGGGAACAGGACAAGGAAGGCTACCATGAGGGATTTTCACTTAGTCTTCTGTTGCCAAGATGGCTCTGTGAGCCATGTTAGCAACTGCAGTCTGCCTCGTGCTACATTTGTCCAAGTCCTTCCTTCTTGCCCGTGTTGTGGTGTGACCTAATTGTCAATCCATAGGTTCTGGAGTTGAGCAGAGCGAGTCAGTGGAGGGCCTCGCCTGTGAAATGAAGTAAGAGCCCAGGGAGAGGAGCTAGGTCGTGGTCTGGAGAGATGCCACCAAAACACAGCTACCCTCCCAGCCTAGTTAACGGAATACCTCCTCACAACAGAACATACACAACGCGGGATGAGTCAGTCACATCAGCATCATGTCAGGAGCACTTGCTGACTGTGAAGTGCTCTTGGGGAGCTGATCTCCGAGGGCTCCCCACCATCAGCTGGGCTTCCTCTCCACAGCCACTCACCTCCAGGCAGGGAGGGCCTCTGAAGGCGCGCCCACCAGGGCACTGCAGAGACTGGTGGCCAGGCAAACTCCCTAAATGGGCTGTCTCTGATCCAGCCACCTTCACAACAACAAGGCATCGAGCAGGGGAAGCCAGCATGGGACAGGCTGTGCTGGTCACCCAGCCTAGCGGGGCTCCTCTACCACACACGAAACAAACCTCTCTGCTCCAGGTTACTTCAGACACCTAAGGAAAGCCCCAAGTGCAGCCCTTGTCACCCCACAGTGCCCCTGCCATTGCTGGTGCTGACCTGCTGTACTGAAGATCCCACGGTCTGTCTCCTGCTCCTGCCATCTGCAGAAAATGCCAAGAAGGTGCACATATCAAGAGGTGAGAGGAAAACAGCAGTCATTTGAGAAGCTCCTTCACAGTTCTGATAAGAATAAAATGCACGTGCATGTTCGAGATGCAAGTAAGTGCTGTGCGTTTTTGTGATTCTGTGTTCTTGTGCCTTCACTGAAAGCCGGCACTGCACAATGGGAATATCCATTCTAATCAGTAAAAGTCTGAACTTCTCTTTTTAGAATGAAGCTGGACATCAAGAGAAAAGCACTGACGAGCCAACACGGGGTCATGAAAGGAGACACCCCCTCGTCCTTCAGTGCAAGTCTGCCTGATTTCTGAACCAGATGGCCATTTTCACTTTGCACAAGGCCCCGCTGATGATGCAGCTGGCACTAAGCAGCATGAACATGTGCACCAGGATCTCTTCTGTCCTGGAGGCCAGACACGCTCCCCCTGGGTTTTCTCATCTGTTGGCATTAATTTGTGCTGAACTGTAAAAAGCCCAGGTAACAAAAGTTTCCAATTCTGATTCATCATTTTAGCTCCTAAGATAACTGGCTGAATATGTGTTAATTTAACAAAACTAACAAACTAGCCTACACAGAGCCCAGAGCTCTGTCTACTGCAGAGATTCAGAATTCTGTCCCAGCCTGTCACAGAGAGGCTACACCTTCATCATGGCTTTGCTCCCTGGGGGCTGACCACATCCAGTGTCCCATGCCTTGGTGGGTCAGTTCTGAAGGACAGTGCAGTCATCTCAAACCATACCCAAGTCCCACTTGTCCCCCTGCCAAGTCACCTCCCTCACTGTCACAGGTGACTCCTGATCACCCTGGTAACCACAGTGTCAATCTCTGCCCCATGGTCCCTAGCCCAGGGCACGTGAAGAAACACTCAGCTCATGATTCATGGTAATGAGGCAGCAGGTGATGCACCACAATGGTGCAGCTCCAGGCCACATTCCCCTGCGGCAAGAGGATGTGGGCACAGTTGCTCCTCTGTGGGATTCACATCCCTCAGTGTCTGTGAAGATGAATATTTCCATCGCCTTTAAGATGATCTTGGTCTTTCCACCTGTGTCCTCTCACGAGACCAGAACACAGAGGCACAGGAGGTGAGCAAGCAGCACCTAGGGGCAAGTTCTCTGGGAAACCCTCACAGTACGAAGAGACACCTCAGCCGTACCCTGAACCTCCACCTTTAGAACTGCAGAAAACGAGCAGCAAGAGAGCCCAAAGCAAGGGCAGAAATAAAGAATACCACAGCATACATAAACAAAACAGAAAGCAGAAAACCAATAAAGAAGACCAAAAGTTGGTTGTTTGAAAAGATCTACAAAATGACCTACCTCTAGAAAGGCTGACCAAGAAAAAGAGAAGATGTAAGCAAGTGACTGATATCAGATGAAAGCGAGGTCATCACTCTCGAGTCATGAGAAGAGGGGAACTATGGCACTTGCTGGTAAATGGGTGAAACTGGAGAATACTGGGTGAAATAAGCCAGACCCAGAAGGTCAAGGTCCAGTGGTTTTTCTGATATGCAGAAGCTACAGCAAAGCAAGGGGAAAAGGAGGGATCCAACGAAAACAGAAGGAAACCAGCAGAACAGGGGAAGCGGACTGAGGAGGAGGCGGTGGAGGGACTAGAACAGGGAGGCACTGTGGAAAGAAGATGAACAAATTCTGCAGGTGCACACATGACTATCCCACAGTGCATTTGACTTTTATGAACATCTATACAGCACCAACTTAAAACACTAAAGTAGAAGAAGACCAGCAGAAGAGGGAGTGGCAAGGAAGGAGGGGAGGGTAAGAGAGAGACTGGAGACAGACGTGGAGCAGATTATATCCCACGCCAGCACAGTCATGTCAAAACTATGATGCTAGCAATCGCAAGATCCATATGGAAATACTGTGAACAACCATGTGCCAACAAATTAGATGACCCAGATGAAACAGACAAAACTGAACTACAGAACAGACTCCAAAAGAAACAGTGGAACATGCTTACAAGTAAAAATCTAGATTGAATGAATAATCTAAAACCCTCCCACAAAAAACCGTCCAAGGTCAGATGGCTTCTACTGCCAGTGTCTTCACTTTTCTTGTTTAAGGGCGATCGACAAAAAATCTTTCGCATGCTTTTCTAGAAATTACAAGAGAAAAGAACATTACCCAATCAGTTGATGAGCTCAGTATCACCATGATGCCAAACCAAAGATATTACAAGAAACATCCTTTATGAACACAGAGACCAAAACTCTCAACCAAATACCAGCAAACTGAACCAGCAACACACAAGGGCCTATGTGACATGATGGAGGAAGGCTGCTCCCAGGACACAAGCTCAGCTCTAATACGAACCACGAGCCAGTGTAGCACACTGTGCCGTAGAAGCTGGTGGCCCCAGACCGCACGCTCTGAGCACTGTTGGAGGTCACTGTGTGACGAGTGATGTATGTGGTGGGCCTTAGAGAGCTGACGAGGTCGTGAAAGAGGAGCCCTCGTCAGCGTACATGTGTGCCCTTGCCAAGGAGCTTCCAGAAAGCTCCGTGGCTCCCTCCTGCCACATGGGGACACTGAGAAGACAGCCACATATTAACCAGGAGGCACACTACCAGACAGTGAGCCCCCTAGAACCTTGACCGTGGACTTCCCAGCCCCCAGAGTCATGAGGAATTAATGTCTGTCGTTGAAGCCACCAGGCTATGGCGTTGGTGTGTAGCCAGAACTGACCGAGACACTGGTGTTGAACAACGTGAGTGCTGCTGTGCTAGCACCAGACATGTGGGGGAGGCCCTGGGCCTGGGGAAGGGGCAGGGACCGGCAGAGTCTTGAAGCTTGCTGGAAAAAGCCTCCACTGCCATGAAAGGACCTGCAAGAACAACTCTGCTGAGAGTCACACAGAGGGGCTACAGGGGGGCTTCCTCCGCGAGCGTGCAGGGCAAAGGCACACTCACACATCGCTGTGGGACTGAAAACTGGTTCACCACTATGGAAAGCAGTGTGGGGATTCCTCAGAAACCCTGGAATGGAACCACCATTGGACCCAGCTATCCCACTCCTCACTTTATAACCAAAGGACTTAAAATCAGCATACTACAGTGCCACAGCCACATCAACGTTTATTATTGCCCTTACACAGGAGGTCCCAGAGAGCAGTCTTACTCCCTTCTGCCTTGTGAGGACACAGCAAGAAGGCAGCTTCTCTGAACAAGAAACACTACCTGCTTTGATTTGGAACTTTCCACCTCCAGAACAGTGAGAAATAAATATCTGCTGTGTAAGCCAGCCCATCCATGCTGTCTGTTATAGCAGCCTGAACAGACGACAACAGGATGAAATCATGTGACCATCTCAGCAGATGCGGAAAAAGCTTTTGGCAACAGCCTCTTACAATGAAAACACTCAAGAAGCCAGGTAGAACAAAACCTCCTGACCCGAGTATGGGCATTGGCCAGTAAGAACACAGGTAGCACTCGTAGTTGAGAAAGACCGAAGCCCTCCCCCAAGATCAGGAACAAAATACAAAGGCTACTCTCACCACTCCTATTCATTATTGCACTAGAGCTTCAAGCAAAGGCAATTAGACTACAGAAAGAAATAAAAGTCATGCAGATTAGAAAGGAAAAAGTAAAGTTAATTTGCTGATGTCACAAGCTTTTTTGTAGAGAATCCTAAGAAAGCCACACATAAAAAACTAGAGATAACGAGTTTAGCATTTTTCAGGATACAAAATCAAATATGAAAATCAGTTGTATTTCTATACAGTAGAAAAAGCCATTTGAAAATAAATCATAAAAACGATCCATTTTACAAGAGCACCAAAATCTAGAAATGAATCAGCAAGATTAGTAAGGACTAGTATACTGAAAAGGCTGAGAGAAACAAAAGACCTAAATAAAAGACTTTGAGGTTCACAGATTGCAAGACTTAAATATCCTAAACCAAATTCCAGGTTGACTTTATGCAGAAATGAATCTGCTGATACTAAAGAGAATTGAAAGGTCTATTCAAGAGAGCACACGTCCACACAGAGGTGAACAAGACCAGGCACTCAGTGCAGGGGGGCGTCACCTGGCCATGCAGAGGAACAGAGCAGCAGCACAGGCTGGGACAGATGGACCCAGAGCGCACCATGCTGGGGAAAGAAGCCAGTCACAAGCCGTTCCCACTACAGGAAATATCCAAAGTAACAAACCAAGAGAGAAAAGACAGAGGAGTGGGTGCCCAGAGCTGGGGAGAGGGGAGAAGCTGTGACGAGGCGTCTGGCGTTAACGGCAGTGGGGGAAACCTGGTGCACACACAGGAAGAACTAAAATGTGCACTCAAAAGGATTAGCTTGAAGTATGCCACCTCCATCTCAATAACCAACACACAATCTGCCAAATTCCTGAAGCTTAATCAGCAAGGAAAGTACCACAAGAGCAGGCACTTCATGAGCTCACCTCCACGCAGTGCTGAGGAAATCCAGGCCACAGAGAGCAGCCCCATGAAATCCCACAGACAGCCACCTCGTGCAGACAGAGATGCACACTGAAGGAGAACCCAGGGTCAACAAGACAATCACAGCCCAAACCATGGCACAGCCCTTCAGAATAACTGGCAGATGTCAGGGAGGTATCCCTCACTAGAACCACAAAAGCTGAAATCAGAAAACACACACACACACACACACACATACACACACACACACACACACACAGAGAGAAAGGAAGGGACAGAACTCTAGAATGAGCAAGAAATAAAGGAAACATTTTCAAACTAAAAAAAAAAAAAAAAAAAAAAAAAAAAAACAAAAAACCTTGGAATTCATAAAACCAAAAACAAATGAGGATAATTAGAAGGCAAAGAATGTTAAAAATAAGAATAAATGATAAAAAATGAGACAGAATAACAAATTTCGAAGACAAGCAAAAGTGGCACAGTATATAAAAAATAGATTCCCCCCCAAAAGAAAATCAAGGCAAAAGAATAACACGAGAGATGAATTTAAAACACTTGCATGGTGTTAAGCTGCATTAAACATCTCCTATGTCAACCTACAGGCGTGTTTGAAAGAGCACACAGTGTGCCAGGAAAGCCACCAAACTTTAGGAAGCAAAAGATCTTCAACACCTAGAGAAAAGAACACGGCTGTGACCTGCACCACTACCCCTGGTATCCACCCAGGGGACACACTGCACATGCCCACAGAGACCCATGACTCTCCTAAGCAGCATGCAAAACCCACAAGGAGAGTGGCCACAGCCCTCCTGCAGCGAGCAGATGGTAAGCCCCCAGGTCCAGGGAGAGCCGACAGCGGCTGTGCCACAGCAGGACAGGTGCAGGAGCCCAGCAGACCAGAACACCAGACGGGACGGTTACACTCTCATGTCCCAGGAAGGCAGATCCTGAGCACTCAGAGCTGCCGCAGTTCTGGGAGCGATACTGACAGTCGCCAGGCTGCTTCCTGAAGTGACAGGATGTGCTAAAATCAGATTGCAGTGTAGGCTCACAGCTCCATGAACACAGGTGTGTGAAATGATCTGCTTGGAAAGGAAATAAAGAGATTATCCTGCCTTTCGATGCAACACTTGTTTTGTTTTGTTGCCAGAAAAGTATACAGTAACATACTTGAGATAATTAAGAGAAGATATATGATCCAGGAATTTTCCTCTAAAAGAATCAGCCTCTGGGTATGAAGGAAACAAACACTTCAAGAAAAAGAACATGCAATGGGGACTGGGGTTGTGGCTCAGTGGTAGCGTGCTTTCCTAGTACGTGTGAGGCACTGGATTCAATCCTCGGCACCACATAAAAGTAAATAAATAAAAGTATTGTGCCCAATTACAACTAAAAATTTTGAAAATTAAAAAAAAAATGCAGGACACTGAGAACATTGCTCCCATGGCCCTTCCTAGGACTGCATCCCAGGACATGGCCACAGCAGCCAGAGACATGGACAATGCAGCTGCAAGTGGCAGGAGCTACTAGCTACTGAGAGAAGGGACTGCACGAGGTGTAGGGAGACAAGTGCCGTGCGCGTGGTAGACCACACAGTGGACAGAGGCAGCCATAAAGCATGGGGTGGCCAGCAAACATGGGACAGGTGCACACTGAGGACAGCCCAGCAGATGCGTGTTCAGCTGGCCTTGGAACCCAGCTGGGGGAGCAGGTTGGCACAGACGTGGGATGGCTGTGCTTCAGACAGTGCGAAACAAAGGAGGAGCCACACCAGGTTGTGATTTTCTCTTTCCATCTCTGGAAAACCACCGTTCTCCTGGTACAAGTAAGGAAAATTAAAGATGATATTCAAAAACTTAAATACAAACTCTGAAATCCTGATGCTGTTAAAAATACCTGTATAAATTCACAAGGAAGGACACACACACACACAGCCGCACATTTTGTGTCATTTTTCTGTGTCTGTTTTTATTTTTTAATACAACAGTATCCTGAAAAGGAAGTTCAAAAACAAAAATTAAACAAAACCAGGCTTGTGATACAACCACTGAGCTGGTTGGCATTGGAGATGAATCATGTCTGGAGCTCCTACCTCACCTTCAGTGAGGGTCTGTCCACAGGAAACGGCCCCTTCTGGGTTATTCCAGGTTGTTGCTAATTTGTCAGCTCACACATTTAAGCAACAGATACCAGGACCTTCCCAGTGCTGGACACCATGCACTGGGGTCCAAAAGTGACTAAGGAGTGCCAAATAGCAGCTCCCAGGGAGAGCAGGGACAGGTGCTTCAATATGCTAAGTATTACATAGAAAATAAACAGAGTGGCAGTGTAGAGGGAGGGACTGAGACAAGTCCTCTGCATGGACAGCAGATCTGGATCTGAATGCTGTCCAAGAACCAGGAGGCAGCTGGAGGGTAGGGGCTAGATCTCGCATGACCTCAGCAGAAGAGACTGCCTCCTGTTTCCCAGGGCAGTGGGTGGGTGTTTCAACAGCAGATCGGAGAGTAAGAGGAGCCCACTGCAGGTGGAGAACACTTGGGGGGCAGGCGGAGCACCCAGCCCAGGAGCAGGAGGTACCACCACAGTCAGCGCTCTGGAGATGGCCAGTGTGGCCAGCACCTGTGGTCAATAATGTTTGTTTCCATTCTGTATTGTTTGTGGAGGTTCTTTTTTTCACTCTTTTTTAAGGAATTGACACTATGTTACTTTTTGTGTGATTTTGATTTTCTGCTTTCTGCTTTTGA
The DNA here is from genome assembly GCF_902686455.1 of Sciurus vulgaris. NCBI lineage: Eukaryota > Metazoa > Chordata > Mammalia > Rodentia > Sciuridae > Sciurus > Sciurus vulgaris. The sequence continues at coordinate 761,983 of NC_136468.1, read as the reverse complement.
CATATATAGCTCAATATATCAGGAGAGTCTTGCCAGGAAATAAATCTATAGTTGTTTTTATGACAGCAAATTGCATACCAACAATGACATTCAAATGCTGAATTTTAATGGCTTGTCAGAAGAAGTGAAATGTACTTTTAAAAATTTAATATGTAGGAGAAGAGTGTCTGCCCATGTAATAGACAAGAGTGGTGAAAACGAGCGACCATATTTGTTCCTTGATGAAAATGTTCGTGTGGAAGAAGAACATCACACATCTAAGCCCCATGTCCCTTCCTCCTGTGTAGAAGGCTCCCTGAAGGCAGAGCATGCAGCTGTCTGTCAGAGGCCAGCAGCCACAACTCTGAGCAGCAGCCTTTATAGACAAGATAGAAGCCCACGGCCAGCAACCTGATTCAGACACTATTTCTGGGGAGATTCACTAGGGGAATCTGGAAAACCTCCCTACCCAGGGTTCCTCCTCACTTCAGGCTGGCCAGGTCAAGGAGCCAGCCATGTTGGAGATTCTTTCCTGGAGATATAGAGCCCCCAGCACCCTGGAGTGGTAGCCATAATGGAGTCTTTCCATCAGGGCTGAAAGTTGAAAGACAGAGTAGACACAGCTTCCAGTCAGGTATCTTCCAAGTTTGCTCTACTTGGAAGTCTTCCTAAGACTTTTTTTCACCTTCTACTTTATTGTCTATGGAAGAGAAGAGGGAAAACAGCCACCTTATTTAAATAATGAGCAGATGGACTGGCTCTGCTGAACTGGGCCTGCAGTACAAGTGGAGGGAGCTGTTTTTCAGTGGGGATGGTGCTTAGTTCCTTTTGGGTTTCTCCATGAGCCTCATTTTAACCTGGCTGTAGTACATGTGAGCTCTCTCCATGCACAAGTAGTTTATTCAAGTGAAACATTGAAAGTCATCATGGTCTCTTAGACAAATTCTGTGCTCCGTGGGAGAGCTGTGCCCAGCACGCAAGCTCAGCCTGTAAGCAAGACCAGTTTGTACCACACAACTTCCCAATTAAGGGGAAAAACGTGAGAATTGAGGAAAGTGAACCCTGTCCTTGTCCAAGCTGCTTGGCTTCTATGCCTTGAATATCATCCTGAAATTCCTGGCAGTACCTTCTGTCATTTATGCACAATTAAATCTAACATCTTCAGAGAAGAATTTGATAAGTGCATGTCAAGTGGACATATGGTGGAAGCTCGGGAGCTGAGGCAGGTAGGGCAGGGAAAGTCAGTGGATAGCATGTCTCCTTTCCAAGTGGCAGAGGAACTGGAGTGGCAAAAAGAAAGGAGGTTGCGGTGGGGCAGTCGGGGAAGATGCTAAGGAGTGCCGTTCTGCTCCGTGGAGGTGCTGCTGTGATGCGTCTCTGGTCTAGTGTGGTTTGGGCTCAGGACACCCTGGCTCGGGACTCACACAGTCAAGCAGAGCCATGACAATCTGCAGGCAAGGTCAGACCCAGAGGAGCTCATTTTGGAGCAATTTCAAAGGTGAAACTTGCACTTCTTTTGCCCCTGAGTGGCTTTTATTCTTCCCAGTCTGTTCTGTGGATCTAGGTCAAGAACTGTTCTTCCTAGGCCCTGCTCAGAAGCAGGACTCCAATCCCTCTGCATTTCCATGAGCACTGGAGATGACATTCACTGTAGAGGGCGTCTGTCCACTCAGGAACTAGAGGTGGCCCCTGAGGACAGAGCTGGGCCTGCAGGCTCCAGCACTGACATCCCCTGTCTATAAGGCATTAGTGGATATTCAGCCACGCCAGCAGCAGGTGGGGTGCTTAGGCAGCATGGTCCCCATTCTCCACAAAGAGGATCTGCCTTCCAGAGCAAGAGTCAGCAACATAGGAACCAGAAAGTCCACCCCAGGCCCATGGTGAAGATCAAAGTGCAGGCATGCCTGAAGAGCTCCAGAGTGAGGCCATGGAAAGATGTTCTGGCCAGAGCACAGAGCACAGGGCGACGGGACTGCAGCTTCTCCTAGAGCACAGGCTTCACCCTCAGCTTCCCAGGGGCAGGTTAGGGAGAGCAGGCAGGGTGGCCTTCAGGAGCCCGTGGAGGCACCCACCTATCTACACATACATCTGCATCATCGTGTGGAGACCTACACCTGCGTGTGAATCCTCTTGTGTGCCAATGTCACCAAGTTTCCTTGCCAGAAGCATCCCTTTCTCCTGCTGAGGTAATCTGACTTTCCTGGCAGAGCCTGTAACTCCCCTACCTGAGCGGGTTGCTTTGTGGAGCCCTGCTGACCCACCAGGACCCACTGCCTCACCTTCCCCTAGCATCTAGACTACAAATGGACTCAAGTCCCTGCAGATCCAAAGGGTAAGGTGCAAGGCATGGCCCCAGAGAGAGTTCAAGTCACATTAAAGGATTGCATGGTTTCACCCATTTGCATCTACAGACACCTGGGGATGAAGTATGGAACAGATCTTCAGAATGTGAGGTCGAAGTGGAATGACAGAAGTAGAGTCAGGTCAGATTCATTCCATGGCCCACTAAGCATAGCTTCTCTATACTGGGTGTCTTAGACTGAGGGACTAGATGGCTGTGCAGTGTCCATGGTTGGCTGACACAGATGTGGACCCTAAGAGCTCTGCATGAAAGGAGGCTGAAATCCAGAACTTCCCTGGTCTTTGGAAGCAAGTGTCTAAAGGCAGAGGAAGTCTGGAACGACAGAGTACGTTTATCACAAAGACCTGCTAATAACCCCAAGAGGGCTCAGGGCAGACCTCCCACCATGACTACAGGAAGTAAATTCACAGGGCTGTCCCAGCACCCTTGAAAAGCTCTGTAGTGACATTTTTCAGTTACAGTTGGAATAGCTGCTAACAATCTGGGACCTCAAGGGCAGTGGAGATGATGGGGTCCTGGAGTGGGAGTGCCAAGTGGTAGCACTTATATGCCACAGAGAGGTGGACAGGATTACCCAAAGCAGATATCAAGAGTCTGACTCGTAGTGACCTTCAGCATTGTTGGGCTGCTCCTAGGCATGAAACAGAGGGGCAGCCTTCAAACACCCCATGAATATGTGCACACAGGGAAGTTCTATATCTCCTGAGCAGACACTGACCTGGTCACCCAGACAGCCACAGTTCCCAGGCAATTCCTGGCCTTGGGCATCTCACAGGCCCAAAGCCCTATGAATGAGATGGAGGACGCAGCTACACATATACTGCTAATCTCCTCAGCTTCCACAAAGGGACTTGTAGTCCCCTGCCGGGGTGACTGTATAGGTAAGAGACAAAACCAGGCTTTTCACTGCTGGACCCTGGCTCCTAATCCTGAGTTCAGGGGACCCAACACGTCACCAGTCAAGGCAAGGTCTCATGGACATCAGGTGACCATGAAGTTCAAGCTCAGGTCCATCTCACAGGTCCCCAAACCCACTGAGTGGTCACTTCACACTCCAGAATGTGCGATTCAAACAGATGTAGGCAGGCATCTGGCAAAATCTTCATGCTGACTCACACAGGAACAATTTAGAGGAGGGAATTTATTTTGGCTCGTGGTTTCATAGATTTAGTCTGTGGTGGGTTGACTCCATTGCTCTGGGCCTAAGGTGAAGCAACACATGGCAGAAGGGTGTAGTGGAGGGAAGCTGTTCAAGATATGGCAGCCGGGAAGCAGAGAAACAGCAGAAGGGAGAAGCAGTCACAGGGAAGATGCACCCTTCCAGGATAAGCCCCAGCGACCCACCTCATCCAGCCACACTCCACCTGCCTACAATTACCACCCAGTCAAGTCCATTCAAACTAGATTGGACTGATTAGGTCACAGCCCTCATAACCCAGTCAGCTCACCACTGAGAATGTCAGTACTGTCACAAACTAACCAGATGGCAGCGCCAGTTGCAGCTGCTACACTAGACGTGGTTGTCTGCTGGAGCAAATTAACAGGTTCCCTGGTCCCCACTACACAGCTATTGGCGTGAGGAGGCTTTTCCCTCCACCTGCAGGAAAGACGATCAGAAGCAGCTTGCTCTGTCCTAGCAGGGCCAGTAACATGTCATCACTGCCCTGCATCAAATCCTGACCTTTCAGCCCCCTGTGGCTATCTGGTATCAGGGACCTACATCAAATCCTGACCTTTCAGCCCCCTGTGGCTATCTGGTATCAGGGACCTACATCAAATCCTGACCTTTCAGTCTCCTGTGGCTCTCTGGTTTCAGGGACCTTAACTGACTGTTCTTTCCGCAGGACACCACTGTGGTCCATTACACTGATGAGACACAGCCTGGGCCTGGTGCCCAGGAAGCAGCACCAGGGTAAGATGCTTGCATGCCAAAGGAATGCTGTTTGGAGCCTCTGAAGCCCCCAATGGGTGACTTCAAGCACAAACCTCAGGACTTTGGAGCCACATGCCCCCCTTTGAAGACACTGCTTTGGCTGGCACTGGGCCTTCCTGAAGACTGAACACATGGCCATGAACCACAAACTACTGTAACAGGGGTCCACTCTATGCTTCGAATACAGACCTTGCTGCTCTGCCACTGCAATTTATTTTTAAAATGGACATGGTTCTTTCTCTTCCTCTCCCCTGCTCCTCCATAATCTCTTCCCCTCCCTAATCTCAGGGAAACAGGATTCCCTTCCTTCCCCATTTTAGGCAGGTTTGAGTACACACCCACCATAACAATGAATTAATCCAGACTTTGGGGATGGTACCAGAAGATCTCAGAAATGACTATCTCCCAAATTAACAAGTGAATTACAACTCCAACAGAGAACACATGGAATGGAGCCTTTGAATCATCTTTTTTATTTAAAAAAATGTTTTTCATACATGTACACAGGGTAAAAATGTCTGTCTCAGTCAATCGTCCTTCCCATCCCACATGCTTCACCCCTTCCTTCACTGCACTCTGTACAATCCAGAGTTCCTTTATTCTTCCCTACCTACCCCTCACTACAGATCAGCATTGCTTATCAGAGAAAACATTCGGCTTTTGGTTTTTTGGGATTGGCTTATTTCACTATTCTCTAGTTCTATCCATTTACCTGCAAATGCCATAATTTCATTCTTCTTTAATGCTGAGTAATATTCCATCATATATATATAGATATATATATATATCTATATATATATCTATATATCACATTTTCTTTATCCACTCATCTGTTGAAGGGCATCTAGGTTGGTTCCATAGTTTTGCTATCATGAATTGAGCTGCTATAAACATTGATGTGGCTGCATCACTGTAGTATGCTGATTTTAAGTCCTTTGGATATAAACCAAGGAGTGGGATAGCTGGGCAAATGGTGGTTCCATTCCAAGTTTTCTGAGGAATCTCCATACTGCTTTTCAAAGTGCTTGCACCAATCTGCAGTCTCATTAACAATATCTGAGTATACCTTTTTGCCCACATCCTCGCCAACTTATTATTGCTTGTATTTTCGATAACTGCCATTCTGACTGGAGTGAGATAAAATCTTTTGAAGCAGTTTTGATTTGCATTTCTCCAATTGCAAGAAATGATGAACATTTTTTTATGTTTGTTGATTGCATTTCTTCTTCTGTGAAGTGTCTGTTCAGTTCCTTAGCCCATTTATTCCTTTGAATCACCTCTTTAAAAGCACCCTATTCCTGCTGATGGGTAGAATCACAGCCTCTGGTACAGGAGTCCCCTGTGTTTCTCCTTTGCTAGCAAAGCACTAAACCTTCTTTTTCCTTTTCCTCAAAACCATGTCCTTGTTATTGAACTGGCATTGGAGACAAGGACTGAGCGTTAGGCAACACTACCACAAAGACTTTACTAGGAACTACTTGTAAGACCAGTGAGCCACATTAGACATGCACACAGCATGCCATCACCACACAGAAGAGGCCGATAAGAAGCAGGGTGGCACAAGCCCTGAAGGCACTTGCCTGAACTGAGAGGGGCCAGGTGCCATGGGCCACAGGGGGCATGGCCTCCTCTCTCGGCCCTTGGGTCACAGACTCAGGGGATCAGGCTTGTGTGCAGATGGCTCTGCACTGTGCAGGCACCACCAGGAGTGGACAGCTGAAGCACTATATGCCTCCCCTCAAGCGCATCCCCTGCAGGACTGTAGTGGGGGAAAATTCTCCCAAGGGTCAGAACCTTGAGCATTGAGCTGGTTGTTCACTCTGCTTGGAGGGAAAAATGACCTCCTGTGCAATTATACACTGACTCACAGGCCATGGCCAGCTGTTTGGCAGGATGCTCAGGGGCTTAGAAAGGATGTGACTAGAAAATTGGTGACAAGGGTTTGTGGGGAAAAGGTCTCTAAGAGGGACGTCTCTGGATGGGTCCAAATGCACATGTCTGTGTTTCCCATGTGAATGCTCACCAAAAAGTGACCTCGGCAGAGGAGGACTTTCTCCATCAGAAAGATAGGACGACCCATTCTGTGGATGCCAGTGGGCATCTTTCCCCAGCCAACCACGCCTTTTCCCATTGTGACCGTGAACTAAGTGGCCACAGCAGCAGGGATGGAGGTCATGCTTTAGCTCAGCACCACGGGCCTCGCTGAGGCTGACCTGGTGTCAGCCACTGCTGCAGGCCCAATCTGCAGCAGGAAACACCAGAGCCAAGGCCCCGCATGCCACTATTCCCTGGGTGCCCAGTCAGTGGCCTGGTGGCAGGTGGATCTCACTGGACCTCTCACAGAAAGGGCAGCACTTTGCCCTTTCTCTGGCAGACACCACTCTGCCCTCCCTGCATGTCCTGCCTTGTCACACTACATCCCTGTGTACCTCACAGTGTCTGAGCCAGCATGGCTTCTGACGAAAGATTTACAGGAGGCACAGCAGCGGACCCACACCCATGGGACTCCCTGGCCTTCCACTGCTCCCCGCCGTCTGAGAGCTGGTTTCATGAGAGTGGTGTGGCTTTTGAAGATACTTCAGCAGCTCTTGCCAGGTGGCAGCACCCTGCAAGCCTGGGCAGGGTTCTCAGGAGTCTCCAATATGATGGGCACTATTTCCCACAGCTAGGATGCATGGGTCCGAGAGCCCAGGGGTGGAAATGGGAGAGGCCCCCTCACCATCACGCAGCATGGCCCACTAGCTACCCTGACAGGGGAAGGAGAATCATGTCAGAAACACACCGTGCCTCTAGCATGTGTTGGGGCACGGGCGGAGTTAAAGGGAACTGCAAGAGGCCAATTCACACAGCACTGCTAACCACCCAGAATGCCCAGCATGGCCTGTGTTGCCCCAGATGGAACCGTGACAAGTGGGAAATCCACTGAAGGCAGAGAGGTACGCAATGGTCAGTGGAAGAAGGGTGCTGACAACAGCCAAGGCCACATGCAGAAGCAAGGTTGGACACTCCCCTATCATTCATATTCGATATGAATATGCTCCCAGGCATTTTATGTGGTTAACTCTGCATCTCATGCTTTAAGTTACAAGGTATCAAGGGGCAAGCAAAAATCAGAGAGGATAGGGTGAACACCACCCAAACACAACGCACAGGTGCGATCTCGTCTTTGGGGAGGGTAGCCACAGCTCTCCCCACCGAGGTCAAGGCTGCAAGGCTGTGTGCTCTAGCTTGCCTTAGCCTCCCTGCCCCCCACAACCTCCCTGCCCCTGCTACCTGCCTCAGGGCTTTGAGCTCCAGGCATAAGATAGCAGTCCAGAAGCTGGGCCAGCTCCCTCAGCCGCAGGAGGGGGTCCCAGTATGCGCACACAGGACCCCAGTGGTTCTGGTTCCCTGCGTAAATCCTACAGTCAGCACCAAAGGGAGACAGCATGCCCTGGCCCAATGACCTGGACTTAAGGAATTAATGGAAGTCAGTCTGCAAAACTTCCCAGTGCCTCCTACTAGCCAGCATGCCTGTGAGCATCAAAAGCAGGACAGGAGAAGTGTCTCTCATGCTGCTGACCACAGCCTCCATGGAGCAGCTGGTACTCCTGGGGAGCACGTGACCCTAGAGCAAGTGTGGAGGCCAGGCTACAGGCTCAGTTGCCACCCTGGGTTCCCACCTCCAGTCTTGCTGCCAGGATATTTACACTCTGACCCTAAGACACATGATTTCACCTGTCACACTCTGGGTGTGATGCTGCATGTGGCCTCAGACTGGCTCTTACCCAGGAGAGACTATCTTAGTAACAGGTAAGGATAAGGCCAGCCTCATGATACAGCTCCCCTCAATTCAAAACTACACACACAAAGCAAAACTACACATATTATGAATCATGTATGCAGTAAAATTAATTATTTTAAATTATGGTAATTTTGATGATCTTCTTAGCACCCCTGTGAAGTAAACAGGTAGCAGGATCAGGAATCTCCTACAACAAAATCGTAGGCAGAACACTGCACGAGGCTGGCTGGCTGAGACAGACTCTCTCAGGGCTCAAGCCTGGCTGGGTGGCCCAAGTCACAGCCTTAGTGTCCCTCGCCCCTGTAATCCCAAACATGCAGCAGCACGCCAGGTTTCCTGACCCCAAGACCAGATATCACAGGGCTCCCCCTTCCCTGGTACAAGCCCTGTGGGCTCTCCTGAACACCAGGACCCTGGCTTGACCTCGCCTGGAGGCCCAGGTGCTCAGCAAAGCCCTGCAGAGTGCCAGCCTGGCAGGGGAGTGGCCCTGCCTGCCCACCTGTGCGGGAGAGCTTCTGCAAGGTGACCCTCAGGTGCTGCAGAGCCAGCGGAGATGCCGCGTAGCGGTAGGTATCCACAGCTGGCACCTTCTGGCACCTCCCGAACACTCCATCTGCAGGAAGAGGAAGGCAGAGAAGAGAGGGACTTTGAGGGCTCACGTTCAGGAAGTAGACAGGTCCCTCACATGCCTGCCCTGTGTTCAACCTGCATACTGTCCTGAGGCTTTGGAATGTGGCTTCACAGCTATTCAGGAGCAATTCTGATCCAGAAGTGTTTGCAAAGTGATGATTTGCTTAAATAAAAAACAGAATATGCAGATGCTGACACACAATGGGGGAGGGGTAGAAGTTCACTGGATAGACCAAGGGAGATGAAGGGAAGGCAGCGGGGAGGGGGATGGGAAGGGCAAGAACAGACGGGGCATCACTCCCGTGTTCCTGGATGAATACACACCAGTGCAACATTCAGGCACAAGAATGGGATCCCAATTAGAGTGAGCTATGCTCCATGTACGTGTGATGTCAAAATACACTCTACGGTCATGTATGCCTTAGATTACACGAATGGTATGAATCCTCATGGTGCACAACCACAGAAATGAAAGGAAGTACCCCATTTGTGTACAATGAATCAAAATGCAGTCTGTAAAAAATAAAAACAGTAATTAAAAAAGGGAAAGTTATGACATAAGAATATGAACACATACTAATTGAAAGATACAAAAAAGATAATAAAAATAAAAAACTGAGCATCGTGGAACACATGAATATGAAGTTGAAGAGAGAACTTGTGAAGCTAGTGCAGTTTGAGTTTTTCAGTCTGCTTTTTGCTGGGTTCCCGGCCCCTCCTCCACATTTCAACTCTCTTTTTTAATTGTTTGTTCTATTTAGTCATCACATGTTTTACTTGAAACTTGCTTCCAACAACTCTGCAACAAGTCACATTCAGGGCCAGTTCTGCAGATGAAAACGAACACCCAGGAAACATGGACATTGATTTCAGAGGCCACAGGGATTGATGGAGGCACTGCAGAGGCTGGGCCTGCTCTCGAGATGGAAGGAGAAGTGGGGGACACCGAGGTATTAAGGGGCTGGTTCATTTAGCTCTCTTCCACTTGTCTGAAATGATGACTGCTGTTAACATCTTTCCAAACCACACCTTCTAATTAATTTAGGCCCTAATTAGTCTTTATTCCAGCAAACTGCTCACTTTGAGACAAGCTTCCTGGGGTGGAGGGGTGTCAAACATTCAAATTACCTTCAGTGGCTCACAAAGGACTAATTCAGGGCTGTGCTTCCCACACCAACGGCCATCTGCAGACCCCAGACATGGAAGGGAAAGGGTCTCCTATTGTTCCAGACAGTTTTGCTGCCAGTGTGGCTGAAGAAAGCCATTCAAATGCAACAAGTTCAATTAGTAGGAACACATTTGCCCGGTACCAGGCTGCCTCGATTGCTGGTCTGATACTACATATATGCTCACCACCAACAGGGCCATGTGGCTAGAAGAAAGCAATCTTAAGGAGCACAGCATCACACAATTTCTATGGGACTGTGCAGACCCAAGCACGCAAAGGGGCCTGCCCGGCTGTGGAGGAGGAGCTATACCAGCTGCTGGTCCTCCCCACTGGACTGCCACACTGACCCCGTCCCAGTCACTCAGAGCAAAGCCAGAGAGGCTCCCAGGGACACCTGCTGTGGGGGCAGGGTGCCCTCGCCGCCACTTCCAGCAAGACTGGTATGCTGCACTGCGCATGGGGCCATGAGCTTGCATCCCTGTCCTCCTCCACCTCTGCCAGAGCTGAGGAACACCGCGCGTGGCTGGTATAGTCAGGGGCAGGAGAAGAGGAAGGAAGAACGGAAGAGAGAAGATGAAGAACTGCTTTGGACCCACTTAGAACCTCTCCTCCTCCAGCAGTCATGACAAGCGGAAATTCCCGGAGCTCTGAGTTGGCCCAACCCCATCCTTTACAAATGAGGAAAGGGTCCACAGTGACATGACCAAGGCTGGGGCTCTGGCCAGGGGCCCTGAAAGAGCCACTCGCCCACAGTGCCTGGCTCCACACAGGATCAGCAGCAGCTGGCACTCGCTCACACCAGGGAAACACTGCCCTGGCAGAGGAGGGTGCTGGGTCCAGGCCTTGGCAGAGCCTCAGCTGACAACGCCCCTGTGCATCTGCAACCAGAGGCCATGGGTGGCCCCAGGCTTGGGCATCTGAGGGTGTCTAAATGCTCCCAGGTCATGGCAAGGAATCGCTCCCCATGAAAACGCTCACAGCATTCAGGGTTTTATAAGGAAAGTCAGCCAAAAGTGATTCATATCTATTCTGGAACTTTCTAAATAACTTATTTCTTTGTCTGAAGTATAAAGGTATTATTTCTTAAATTTGATTTGTTGCATACAATGTTATAAATGTATTCGCAGAATAGTATTTATTAGACTTTCTTGAAATTTTTCTTTTGAATATATCTTTAGAATATGTTAAACGTATATTATTTCTACTTTTAAATCAGTTTTAACTAATTCAAATAATCTGAAAGTTGAGATTTAATCAACCGTTGACTTTCTCTGCCCCCGTACTATATAAGAGGCTAAGATCTGAAAAAAGAGTGGAGAGGGGACTTGAACCTGAACAGCAGAGGCTCCTGGGACTCGCGGGGGAGGGGAGGGCGATGCAGGCAGCGAAGCGGCCGAAAGCCTGCAGCACAAGAGCCAGGTCAAGCACATGCTCGTCCAGGTCGGTCTCACCCCTAGAACCATCCCAAAGAGTAACATGGCCACATCAGGCTGCTGGCCACCTGGCTGTTCAGCCACTCTGAGGACTGCCTGGAAGGCGATCCTTCAGAAGCCTGCCCAGGCCCCTCTGTGCTTCTACCTCGTGTCCCTAGGAGGCTCCCTACCAACCAAGGCCCCCAGGGTGAGACCTGGGCCGATCTCCCCAAGGCAGCATCCTGACAACTGGATCCTAGAGCCTGTCTGTGAGACTGTCAGGCGGAGGGTCCATCTCTCCTTCAAGAACTGACACTGTGGAAACTTCAGGGTTCGGGGTTCCACCCCTGGACACTAGGTTCAAAGTGCAAGCATCCCACAAAACCATGAAAATCATAGGAGATAAGACAAGGAAAAGAAAGGTGGCAGGGAGGTCTCCTGAAAATCAAAGGGAGATAAGAGAATCGAGGAAATGGGAGGCAGAACGGGAGGGAAAGGAGAAATAAAACGCTGGGCAATGATATCGGCCAGATCATATTGTCATATCGTGTGCATGTGCAAGTATGTAACAGTCCCACCACTGTGTACAATGATGATGTACCGATAAAAATGTGGAGAAAAAAGAACGAGCTATGTAGGCACACTGGTTCACGCCTACAATCCCAGCAACTTGGGGCAGGAAGATCACAAATTTAAGGTCAACTGGGCAACTCAGTGAGATCCCGCCTCAAAATAAAACTTTTTGAAATAGGGCTGGGATGCAGCTCAGTGGTAGAATATGTGCCTGGCCTGTGTGAGGCCCTGGACCTATGAAAACAGAGAATGGGTTCAGAGACAGTGGGTTCTCCAGGCGAACCACGAACAGCCATCACCATCACCCAGATGGTCCAGGTGTACATGGATGTGTGTGGCCAGTCACATGCACTCACATGAGCACGGCCTCTCTGACTACCAAACGTACCATGGGGGCCCAGGACACTGTCATACCAACACCCAAATTCACCTAACAGACCTACAGTACTACAGATGCCTCCACACAGGACCTGACCATGCACACTGCTCTGTGATCTGCCTTGGAAGTCTCTGCACAGCTCTACTGAGCGCCACACCTGGATAGGTAGGACCGAGCACCTGAGGAGCACGTGCTCAGGCATGGCAGGCACACAGGCTTAATCTCAGGAGGTTCCGGCCCACGGTAGTTCAGTTGTGCTCATATGTGGGCCATGGAGAAGGCTAGCCACAATGACAGTGAGCCGGGAGCCTTGCTCAAGACTTGGAAGCTGCCCTGGGAAGTAGTGTGCGGGAGACCAGAGAAGCAGGCGGCTGGGACGCCTCCCAGGTAGACCCACAGGACAATGCACTGGTCCTCAGATTGCTTGCAGGAGGCAAGTCCCTTCAGGAAATAGTCCATAGGATGTATCTGTCCAAAGCAGGAAGGAAGGCTTCTTGCCATCCAGACTGGGGAGGTGGGCAGACGGTGGCCATCCTGGTGGCCATGTGGCCCAAGGGAGACACCTGCCAGACCTCTGCGGACAGTGGCATCACCACCTGGTGGATCACTGACTGTGAATCATGGGGAGCTCAGCTGACTAGGGTGTCCTCAGGTCCCGGATTCTAGAAGGAAGCCTCCCCTCCCAGAAAAGAGCAGAGACAGATCCCACACTGCTGGGGTCAGAGTGCACAGTGCCAGAAATCGAGGAGAGGTGGTGTGTGAGGCACTCAAGTCAGTAGCCATCTTCAGCTGGCTGACTTCCCAGAGCTGAGCAAATGTTCTGAGAAGCGATCAGTGATCCAGAGGGAGGGTGGCAGTTTCTTCCATATGAAAGGAAAGTGTTCGTTTTCTGCTGGGTTTTTAAAAGAATATTTGATAAGAGCCTACCTTGTTTGTTTGCTTGCTTAGCCGACACCCCTTGGTGCACTGTTCCCACAGGCAGCATTTTCACTCATAAAGGTCGCTGTGCCCCCACTCGCACAGGCCTGTCGCAGGACCCGGAGAGTCTGTCACTCCTCTGAAGCCAACATCCCAGCCCATGTCAGTCCTCTCTTGGTCTGTGGGGCTGCACATGGTGCTCCAGCCCACACTGCACAGGTACACGTTCACATGCTTTCACACAGCACACTCATGTACATACTCTCAAGCCCACACTATGCACACACATGCTTATGTGCTTACATATGTAGATATGTGTCCGTGTCCATGAACGCACACATGCACATACACTCAGGTGCACCTGAACATAGGTCGACACACAAACTTGCACACTTATGAGCTCACAAGCATGGTTCCCTGAGCACACAGGCTTATTTCAACACCCTCACATGCACATACACATGGTCCTGCACTCCACCCACACACACCATCTCCACTTCAATTAGTCCACCCATCACCTCTTTTGTGCCTCCAGCCCCACCCTCTCCCAACAGCACCACAAGTTCCTGGGAGGAAGGGATCACTGTCACAGCCTCTCTGCACCTTCCATGGCATCTGCTATGTCTTGCACTCATGTGGACTAAAGAGATATTGATAGCTATTTAACTGATGTCTTCCCATTTTCCTAAAAGAAATCTGGGATGTGCATGAAAATGTCTCCCACCATTAGCTAGAAGCCTAACATGTTGGAGTCCACGAAAATTTACAAATCTACCTCCTGGCCAATGACCTGGGAAGGCTTGGGAAAGCTAGCCAAAGGACTGGAGATGGGGACTCCCTGCAGGGAGGAGTTTTTTAGCTCAGGTTTCCTTGGAGGAGGCTGCATCCCTCCCTTCCCCCACCTCTCTGCATAGGCTCAGTGGGCTGGTTTTCTCCCGGCTCTTCTAACCCTAACCCTAACCCCCGCTTCACACATGGAGTGGACACTTGCAGTGAACTTCACTCTGAACAAGAGGATGGCATACTGCTGCCAGGGTTCCTCCAGGAGTCTTGGCATTCAGAGATGCGGATCCTTCACCTGGTGTGACTGCTCAGCTGCTCAGCTGGGCCTGTCAGAGGAGGGCCCAGAATCATCAAGTCAAACCACCAGTAAGTGTGGACAGAACAGCTGGTCTGGGTTCCACTGTGAGAGGGGTTCCTCCACAAAACTTCTCGTGGGCAAAACAATCAGTGTGGAAGGACATCAACTGGGACAGCAGCTAAACCCTGGCCCGTGTGGAAGGATGCCTGGGGGAGGGAGCTGAGACACTCAGTCCTTAAGTCCTTAAGATGCTTAAGAGAGAGAACCACAGGACCCAACTGCACATCTGCTGAGAAACACTCACCTACTGCCCAGCCTCTCCACATGGAGATCCCTGGATAGATCCTGGGAGGTCTTTCCACGTGACAGCGGCATGGCTCTCCACTGGGCAGCTCATATGACATCACTGGTTCTTCTTGATTGCGCAGGCCCTTATGGCAAAGATTTCAGAAAACTAACTGCTTTCTTTGCATCCATAGTCATTTTGCCCTCTTTTCTCCTTTTTCTAACATCTTTACCTATTTTTATGTATTACATGTCTTTACATTTCTTCACTGTACAGGACTCAAGGATTAGCAAATACTTGAGGATAGCATGACTTAGATTTCAAAGTGGAAAGATTATCTCAGCACTAAACTCATTAAGGCAAGTGCACATGGGTCTCATCATCAGCATGCACAGTTCTCCCAGCCACATAGCTCGCCTGTGTTGCGCTCAGTTCCCTCAACATGGTAGAACAAAGCCTTGATTTGTGAGCAGGAAGAGGCATGAAAGGAGCCACAATTGTAGTTTTCCAAAAAGGGTATACTAAAGGATGTACTAAAAATAATAACAGGGCAGGCAAGATGCATTCAGTAAGCCATCCAATGAACAGAACTCCTGACACAAGTGAGAACAAGTGGCACTCACCAGAGCTGGTGCAGGGGGACACAGCTTGCTGCTGTCTGTGGTCACAAACCAGTGACCTGTGACATGCATTCAGGTTTGCACAATAACATATAGGAAACACCAAGTGCATTCATTCTCTGTAGGCCATTGGGTGACCCTGCTGCCCAGACAGAGGACCACCCAGTCTGTCTTACAGCATCTCCCTGGAAGTGTGAGTGGGAAGCCACCAGAACAGGACCCCAATATGTTCAGGGAACTTAACCCAGCTCCAAGACATAGCTACAGACTGGCACTTGCCAGGAAACCAGGTCCCCAGTCATGGGGCCACTGCTGTACCTGCCTCATGCCGTGAGTCCATCAGCCCACAAAGGACACTGCCTCAGAGGAGGCAATAGCTCCATACTGTACTCACTGCCTGTATCCAAGCATGGTCACCTGAGTGACTGGTGAGGACAAAGCAGCAACAGTGGCCCCTTGTGGCCATCTCTTGGCAGCAACAGTCTTGATCCAGGCAGACGACAGAGGACCTCTAGTCCTGACTGGGCTGGAGTGCACAGAGGCCAGGACACACCATAAACCCAGTGGAGTGGCCCAGGGCCCGGCAGGGTGAATACTGAGTCAGCCTGTCACAGAGGCGTCAGAAGATGCAGATACTGCTGCCCAGAGGAGCAGGAGGAGTAACACACATGTGGACAGAGACACACACGTCTCCACACAGGCATTCACAGGCATACACACCTGCACATACACACATGCTCAAACATGTGCATGTGCATAACTACAACTGCAAGCAGACATTTACACACATGTGCAGATACACTTATACAGAATCACACATACATGTGCATGTGCATATACTTAAACATGTACTCACACAGGTGCTCATTTTCACATACGCACCCTGTTACTCACTCACAGGCACATGCTCTTAGGTCACATGGTGCACCAGTGTCCCCACATCTGATGTCCACACGTGTCCAAGCCAGAGACCAGGTCAGTCACCCAACCTACTGGTCAGTGACAGACCTGTGACCCCATCTACAGGCCTGCGTCAGGGCCAGGGACCCCGTCTACAGAATTATCTGCCTCCACCATGCAGAGCAGCTTGGGGCCTTCATCCTTCAGGTGTTCTGCTGTTCCGAACTAGACCACTCTTTTTTTTTCACACTGTCTCCTTCCCAGAGTCCCTCAGGACTCTTCCTGTCTCACACCCTTTCTCTAGACTGGAGCTTCCTTGCTGAGGTGCCTTCTGATCGGCGAGTCCTGGAGGCTGAACATGTCTTGGAAGACCCCTTCCTGCAGAAGCCAGCAGCAGGGTGACTGGGTAGGAATGCCAGTGAACCCCCCAGGGCTTCTCATGTGATCCACATTCAAAGGAGCCCACACACAGCTCCCTCAGAGACACCAGGCATGTGACCTCAATAGTTAAGTGCTCCCCAGTTCTTTGTGGAGAAGGGAGACATGCTGACAACCAGTCACAACCCTGAGACAGGGGCCCCCTGGGAGCAGAGAGACCCCCACATGCCTTTCTGCAGCAAGGCTGTGGCATGCATCTGTCTTCAAGGGGCCCTGCAGCAGTCACAGTACCCAGACTTTGCTGCAGACATTCCAGGAGGCCACAGAGGAACCTGGGAGGCAGCAGCCAAGGGCTTCTGAGGCCCAGAGACGTAACAGGCTCAAAACTCCCAGGCCAGATTCCAGGAGCTTCTGAGCTTCATTCTAGACAGGATTGCTGGTGCAAGTGTGAGCAAGTCGGTTCTCCAAGAAGCCTGTGACCAGTCCAGGCCTGCTGAGCTGGATATTCCTTGACTTCCCAGGGCTTCACTGTACTTCAGAGTCACACTGACCCACCACAGAAGGACCCCCGCAGAGCAGCTGCCAGTACACATGTGCACCTGAAAAGCAGCGCAAGCTCCACCTGCTCAGCTCAGAAGCTGGCAGCTGGGAGCCAGGCCACCTCGGCCTGTGTGGGCAGTGCTCTTTCCAGGGGTGAAGACCATGCCAGGTGGGACAGTGAGGGCAGAACAGAGCAGAGCACCCTGATGCTCATGCCACACTCACCAAGTTGGTGATGCACTAAGAACTTTTCTTGTAACAACTCACCAAATCCCCACGATGTGACACTGCTCCCGTGTGCAGCGGACTGAACGTGCCCCAGAATTCACACACTGAGTCCTCCCCTAAGCCAATGGCACTGACGACCCCAAGAGGACAGGAGACTTGTGAAGGGTCAGTGTCCTCTAGGAGACCCCAGCAAGATCCCCACCCATAGCCATGTGACCACACAGTGCAAGGTGCCCTCTAGGACCAAGAAGCCCTGACCAGACAGCATCTGCTGGGCCTCCACCTTAACGTGCAGCCTGCAGGGCTGTGGGACGAGAACTTCAGCTGTCCTCGAGCCATCAGGCTGCAGGGTGCAGTCACAGCAGCCTCAATGGAACACTGTGAAATCACTGCTGCTCCTCCTTACAGCACGAGGAAAGCAAGGCACAGAGGCTGGGTTGATGGGCCAGGAGTCACACCCAGACTCTTCCAAACGGTCGCCACCTCGCCGTCCTGGGCTGCAGAACCAGTGTTCCTGTATTTGGTCAGGAAATGTAGCTGTGGAAGTTACACTAAAGATAGAATGTCTTATTTTGACCCAAATAACAATATCCTCATGGGCCTTGGATGTCACCTCTCGAAATAGGAATTGATGCCACATATGATTCACCACACACTGGTGCTAGAATGAAGCACATACAATTCAGCCCGTGCTCAGCAGCTAAGTGATATAAACCTCCTAGGCCCTTTTCCACAACTGAGAATGATAGGCCCAGAGAGGTAGAGTGGCTTGCTCATGGTCACACAGCCTGGGGCAGGCAGGCTGGTGGCAGAGCCCAGGCTCTATCCGTACCTCACACCACCTGCATCACTGGAAGACAGTGTGACTGGCGGCTTGTGCTGGTCCAAATATCAGAAAGGTCAGGACCTTCATATGGCAGTTTCTTGGCCCCAGTCAAGGGAAGACAAACGTCTCAGGGGTTTGGTGGTGAGAGAGGAAGAAGGGCTGCAGGAGCATATTGCTTCTGCAGCCTGTGCCTGCCACACCAGGCCTTGAAGCCCTTGTCACCAGGACGCGCCATTTCTCCCACAGGTGCCTACCTCTCAGAAACAGGCAGATCCTGGCCCCGCCTTCCTTGGTTTCCTCCAGCCACCGTGTGTGTCCCTGGGCTGAGCTGCCACAGGCCTCCAGAACTCTGGGAGAAGGGAGCATACAAGCTAAAGGGCCGCGGAGCTGTCGTCAGGCTGAGTGTCGAGCCTGAGATGGGGCTGTTCCCTGCTGCCTCAGCCAGTCCTCACCACATAGCCACCCAGGCCACAATCTCTCTGGGCACTCAGGCTGGGCACTGCTGGCCACTTCTGCAGTTCACTGTGAGAGTGCCACATGGTCAGCTCAGCTCAGGGTGGGGAAACGATGGGGAAGGAAGGACCTGCACTGCTCAGCTGCCTCTGCTTCCAGAACAGCCATGGCAGAGGCACTGGTGTCTGCCCACCAGCACATTCCATCACGAGCCATAAGAAGAGAGGGGGCTCTGGTCTTGAGAAATGGGTTATCTAAAATCAAGACAAATAGGAATAATTAAAAGGGTAACAATTTAAAAAGCATTTCAGAACAAACATAAAATAATGTAACCATAAGGATTAAAACTTTCATGTGTCAAAGGACACTACCAACAAAAGAAAAAGCAGCCCAAGGGATGGAAGGAGACATTTGCAAATCAGACCTGATAAGAAATGAACACCTCAAATATACAAAGAACTCCTACAATTTAACAACAAAAACAACTTGCTCTAAGAATGGGCAAATGGCATGTCTCCAGAGAAGATAAAAACAGCCAATCAGTGCACATGAAAAGCTGCTCAACATCACTTATAACGAGGAAGATGCAAATTGCGAGATACCACCTCGCACCCATCAGGATGGCTACGTCGAAAAACCAGAAACGGCAAGTGCTGGCAAGGACGGACAGCGTGAGCCCTGGAGCACGGCTGGGGGAGCCAACAGGCCGCAGAGCTGCCGCCATCCTCGGCCAGCCTGCAGCGGAGGCCTGCTCCTGGCAGCAGGCCCCACAGACCTGAGGCAGGGCTACAGGTGTCTGCACGGAGCTCACGGCTCCACCAGCTACCCCACTGCGGCTAGATCACAGTGGCAACTGCTCTCCGGCAACAGGTTTTGACTGAGGTCTACACTGCATTTCCAGTCACCAGAATGAATTAAGATTCATTTCATTCCACACCAGTGGACACACACTGCACACTCACATGCCCCAAGACAAGACCTGCAGATCACGAATGCAGAGAAGGCCAGTCCCACACTCCTCAGCTGGACCCCTGCACCAGTGCTCCCCACAAAACCAAATGCATCCACCACCGAGTCAGCCTCTGGCTACTGGAGAATCCACAGAAACCAACAGCTGAGGGCAGGGCCACAGCCCAAGGGACTAGGGACTGTGCAGACAGGTGACAATCACAAAGGAAGCCACTCCCAGGCTGGCAGTCTGCCTCAGCACTGGGGAAGTGCAGGACTGGCCGCCACAGGGCTTGCCTCTGATGGGGCTCTGGCTCCAGCCACAACCACAGGACTGTTTGACAGCCAGTGGGTGAGGCTGCTCAGGGAGTCAGCCACACCTAGTTAGACTGGCACTCATAGCCCCACACTGCCCAGAACATGACACCAGAAATGGTTTGGACGAAATGCCACCCAGGGTTCAGAACTGTATGCAGATACAGGAAGCCAAGCCTGCCTAGCTCAGGAATAAGTAAGAGCAATGCCACTCGGGGTTCAGAACTGTATGCAGACACAGGAAGCCGGTTCAGAACTGTATGCAGACACAGGAAGCCAAGCCTGCCTAGCTCAGGAATAAGTAAGAGCAACAGTTGAAGAGGCCCCACAAGTGGCCACCTAGGACAAGACACCAGGCTCACACAGAAGCTTCCCTCTAGTTCAGCTGCAGAGAAGCAGGGCTACAGATGGAGGCACAGGACCTGAGCAGCAGGTGTGGACGTGCCCCTTCCACAGACAGAAGGCGAGCGGGATGGGAGGGAGCAGCTCCTGCGAGAGCTGGGCACTGCCTCTCGCAGCAGCTTGCCTGGGAACTGCCGCCTGGGGACCCTTCTTTCTGCAGAGTGCTGGCCAAGGCCTCCACCTTGCTGCAGAGGGAAAGCATGCACAGGACCAGGGGAAGAACCAGGCTGCTTGCCTGGAAATGCCATCGCGTCAAGAGAGGCCCGCCTCTGAGGGTGCACAGGCACCTAGCAGTCATCCCCAGAGAGCCTGTCTGACAGCTGCAGGACCATGTGTGTTGGTCCTCGAATGACATGAACAGTCTCCTGCTCTCAGGCTGGACTCTGCACAAGTTAACTGGGGCGGAGGCACTTCCTGTGATTTTTCCAGCGTCCCTTGGAAAAGCATGGCACCTGCTCTTCTGGGAACACTGTTCTCCACTGTGAGGTCCCAGGACACTGGTCATCTGGTGCCTGCTCATTTGAGCCATCCCTGCCCAGAAACCCACCAAACTAGAGCCACCTTGATCAAGTCTCCCCTCCGCCTTCCTCCCCACGGAAGCCTCTCTTGACACTAGCTGGCTGCTAACCCAGGGGAGCAGCAATGGGTAGACAGGCACACAAAGGAGGAGGGATCTGGAGAACACACAGGAGGTGGAGGATGAGTGGGGCAGCCGAGGGGGCATCTTACTCCCACCACCTAACTCCCACTCCAGTGTCCGTGTTGGCTTCAGGCACTCGCAATGCTGGGTGACAACCCTCAGCCAGGGCCTGCACAGGGCTCCTTCCCTGGTTTTTGCTTGACCCTGAAGCCCTGGTGATGGCTGCAGGTGCAGGTCCTAGCCACCTCTAGTCCTGGTCTCCTGCATCCACGAAACAAGGAGTCAGAGGATACTGGCCAAACTGACTCCTGGAAGATCAAGAACACCCACAGCCCCCCAGACAGACTCTGCCCGTGTGTTTCTACAGGGAGGAGGGGTGCTTCAGGCCTGGTCCATGTCCCCGTGTAACCAGGAAGCTCTGGGGGCCCTGCAGCAGATGACATGGTTTCTCCATGTGTACCCCATGGGCTTCTTGATGACCCAGGACATGGCTTTCCAGGTTCTCAGAGGCATCTGACTGCTTCCTTAAAGAAAGGTGATCGGCAAGGCAGATCTAACACTCTTCCTTCCCTGACGAGCTCCCAGAATGGGATGGATCTGGGGGCGGTGGCTCTGGTCTGGTCACCTGGTTGTTCCACAAAGGCCAAGTGGACAGAGCCATCACCACGTGGTAGGAGATACCCACGGTGAGTACTGTGACCCACCCTCACTTGCTGTGACAGGATCAAGGTCCCTGAATGGCCCCTCTCCATGCAGGGTGGCTTTGTGGGGCTCATGTTTCCAGCACACGGAACTGTAGCCCTTCGCCTAGCACACGTCAGGGCTGGGCATCAGAATACAAAGGGGACAGGTTCTGCCTCAGGGGCACCCTGGACCCAAGCTTGCCACCACGCGTCTTCAGCTCGTGGGCCAAGGGTTTGGGCACTGAACAGGGATAGCATGTCAGAGCATGCAGTCCCTGCCACTGGACTGCCAGAGCTGTGGGAGGCCCCAAGCCCCTCCTCCTGCTGGCTACGGCCCTGCCCACCACCATACAGACCACTGTCCAGGCTCATCAGCCCCCACTAAGGCCAGACCAGAGCCCTGCCCACCCTCATATGGCCCGCAGCTCAGGTGAAGAACCCAAGACCAAGCATCAGGGTTCCAATGGGATGTAAAAGGCAAAAAACGACCAATTTTCTGAAGGGAAAAACCTCTGGGAATACAAATGACTTGTGTGTTCACCAAAGCCTCCGCTCCTTCAAGGTGGCGAGGCTCAGAGGAGCCCAGCCATGCAGAGCACCCAGGAGCCGACAAGCCAATGCCCGCTGACTCCTGTGCAGATACAGCCAAGGGAGCCACTTCAGAACCAGTCACCTCACTAAAAGTGAAAGCTTTGCTCAGGGCCCACTGGGACCTCCTTTCGCTCGGGGGACACAACTCTCAGGAATTGCTGAAGAGCTGTGGGAAAGACCCTCGCTGTCTGAGGACACAGCATGGGTGGGGCAACAGGGGGCTTGGTGCTCCTCCCACCTTGGGACCTGCAGCCCTTCAGAAGGACAGGCGAGGTCCACCCTGCTTGGTCCTTCACAGTGCTGGCTCCCCTCCAGGGCCTGGCAGGTCTGGCCCGTACCTGAGTTCCCTCGAGGTGCCCAACTGCTGGACCCAGGTCTAAGCCACGCCCAGGGCAAAGGCCACAGGCTTCCTTGCTTTCAGGTCACGGCAGGCACACCAAAGCTGGCAGAGTCACTCCAGCCCCGCACTCAACTGGCACCTTTTAGGGAGCACTGGGACCCAACAGGCAGTTGAGCCAGGTTTCTTGCCCCGGGAAAGCTGGTTGCCTACAAGTGAGCTGGCAGCAGGAGCTGCCTTAGGAACCCTCCCCTCACCCAGGCAAGACAGACTCCTGCCCAGTGCAGGCACTGTCCCTGGCCTGCAGCGGCAGAGCACTAGCAGCAGAGCAGACTCCTCACTGGCAGTGCTGATGAAAGGGCAGGCGCCAATGCAGCTCATTGCTCATGCAGCAGAATACACTCAAGGCTAGCCCGCTAGCCAGCACCTGAGAGCACCATTGTGAGCCCACTGCCCTGCCACTCTGAGAGGCTTCTAGAAGACCCGAAGAGCCAGAATAGCCCTGGCCCTCCTGTGGCAGCGGCCATCCCTGATGCGGCCTCGAGCTGTGCTCAAAGGCCCACTGCTGGCTCCTGAGCCCTGGCCACCAGGTCCAGCAGCTGAAGTGTTGGGAATGGGTGCAGCAGAAGGTCCTGGGCCAAGCACCTGCAGAGGAGCCACCTGGGAGGCTGGTATTGGCAATCGGAATACATAAGTGACTAGCCAAACAAGTCACACCTGAGCCTCAACGCTCTTCACCCTTCTCTGCAAGAAAACACTCTGGGCATCAGAGGCAGCCCCCACCACATGGGCCTGTGTGGCTCAGGTGCAGCAGAAGACATTCAGTCTTCCTGAGCAGCATCGGGCTGGCTCTGCCTGCCTCCTCCTGGTCTCTACACACCCTGCACATGCACACACGCTCACACACACACACACACTCACACACGCACACACGCTCACGCTCACACATGATCACACGCGCACACACGCTCACACGTGCACACACACTCTCACATGCACACACGCACGCTCACACACACGCACTCATGCTCACACACGCTCACATGCTCACACACATGCTCACGCACACTCACACGCTCACACACGCTCACATGCATGCACACGCTCTCACGTGCACACACGCACACACGCACACACACATGCACACGCACACGCTCACATGCGCACACATGCTCACACACGCACACATGCTCACACGTGCATGCACGCACACATGCTCACACATGCATGCACGCTCACACACACGCACACGCGCACACGCTCACACGCTCACGCACTCTCACACGCACACATGCTCACATAGGCACACACATGCTCACATAGGTGCGCACATCCTCATTCTAGAAAATGGCCCAGGCAGATGAATTTTTTCTAAACTGTTCCAATAAGTAGTCTTCACTCTTCAGAGGTAATCTGCAACAATTTCTTATTCAAAAAAACACCCACAACTCAGGGCTAGGAAACATACAGGTGGAAAGTAACCCTTCAAGCTGCCCCAGGGGCCACACTGTCCAGCAAAGCCATCACTGATTAGGGCTGTCACTGGGACCACTTCAGGGCTAAGAAGGTCACTGAGCCCTCAGCTGGCTTCATCAGAGCTTCTGAAAACTGGCTCTTTAAGTCCTTTATCATCAGCAAGGATATGACTCTCCTCTCTTTCCTTCTCTTCTTCTTCCCTCCCCTCCCTCCGTTCCTCCTCCCCTCCTTCCCACAAAAGGAATCACATTATGCCTGTTCCTGACATTTGGGGTACTGATCAATCAACCAGAGAGACAGAAATGATGGCACATGCTCTGGCAAAGTGCATACAGCTGAACCCACCAGCACAGCATGAGCAGAGTGGTATGCAACATGGCACACATGTGCCTGCACCTCGACACACACACACAGTGTTATCAGGAGAAGCTGCAGTGCAGACATGAGCTGTCAATCCCTGCAGCTTGGAGATAATGAGGGATTACCATAGCAACCCTGGAAGAAGCACCCACATTTCTCCTTGTCTCCCTGGACATGGTACCATGGCTGCATCTCCATCTCCCAAGCCCACACTGTTCTAGAGGGTGAGGCAACGAGATTGTGGGGTGGCTCTTCTGTCATTTGCTGGGACTTGTCTTGGGACATGTTCCACCTAGATTCAGCTGCCATTTGCTGCCAAGGTCTTGTTCCTGGATTTTATCTTTGCCTGTGGTGGCAAGAAGTCTAAAGCTACTGTCATTCAATGGAGTTCAGTTCCCAGTGCTATTGTGAAAGGAAATGAATCTTTAAAATAATTGAAAACATCACCGGGAAAGCAAAGGGGATTCGCCATAAAAAGGCACTTCTCTCACTGAACTCTGGTAGTTTCTGCAGTTAAGAGTCCCTGTTGCAGGGAGATCTGCTCCCTCACATTCAGGCCTTGAAAGGAATGGCTGTAGGGTTCAGTATGCCCTCAGCTCACCTAGGCAGGAAAGGCAGCTGATTCCTCATCAAGGAGCCAGCCCCGGTGCATACCTTTCTTCTGGCCAGGGGAAAAAAAATAGTTACAAACAAACACAAGTCGAGACAGCAAAAAGCTAAAACATAGAGGCCTCTGACAGTGAAGGTGAAACCACTGTCAGAAACTCATGGAGATTCCAAAGGGTATCCACCTCCTGCTCTCCAAATTCAAGAAAACAGCAACTATGGGCAGATGAGACGACGTCCCAGCAGGCTGCCCGGGAGCCAGCCAACCAGGAGGAGACAGGAGGCTGGCAAGAAGAGACGGAGTGCTGTTGTCTAAACTGACAGTGATTTTGAAAGCACTTCTCTTCTCACCTTCAGTGTAGGTGTGCCTTTAAAACATGTAATATTAGACATCATTACCCTATGAACGTGTATGATTACACAAATGGTGTGAATCTAATCATGTACAACCACAGAAACGAAGAGTTGTACCCCATTTGTGTACAATGAATCAAAATGCAGTCTGTAAAAATTTAAAAAAACAAGAAAGCATGTTTTCCTACACAGTGAGAATGTTTCAATATTGAAACTGTACAGGGCATGCTGGGAGAAAACAGGGCCCTTACAAGGGCCCTTACACTGGAGCTGAGAGGAGTTTGATGCATGCTCTTTGCTCTCCAAAGGAAGTCTGGCAACTCTCAAAAATGTATAAACCAATAAACCTTAAATTCTCATTTTGTAGGGATTTGTTGTAAGTAAATAATATACATGCACAAGACCCTCTGTTTGCAAAAATGTGTTCACAGCAAAACAAAGGAATTTCCAACAGTGAATAAACTACACACCATGGGATATTATGAGAATACTGGAGCTCGTATTAAAAGGGATAATGTGAAACACCTGTGGGAAACTTTTTCGGTGATCATCAGACTGGACACAGGCACAAGTAGGTTGAAGGCCAGGAATAACTGCAGGTCTGGGCTACCACGCTATTGGGTGCTGCCCAAGGAAGAACCAACCGCTTTGGGGCTACAGCCCCCGGGGAGCACACTGCACACGCACTGCAGAGCGGCTCACCTGCTCCCTGTCCTGCTCCCTCCCTGGGGAGCGCCCAGTCTCTGCTGGGGGACTCCAGTCACGGTCACAGGGTTGCTTCTGAACACCAATCTTTAGATTTTCATTTCTGCTCTCCGTACAACTTGCATTAGTTTTTTGGCTTTTTTGTTGTTGTTGTTATTGTTACCAATGATTGAACCCAGGAACACTTAACCACTGGGCCACAGCCCCAGTCCTTTGTATATTTTATTTTAAGGCAGGATCTTGCTAAGTTGCTGAAGCTGGCCTTGAACCTGTGACCCTCCTGCCTCAGCCTCCCAAGTTGCTGGGATTACAGGCATGCACCATCAGGCCCAGCTTGCATTCGTTTTTTAAAAGCAGGAAAAGTATTGTTAAACAAATGAAGCCAAAGGAAATGTGGCCTGCTGCCACAGTCAGGTCAGCCTGCTCCCACCAAGGGGACTTCTGGAATGCAGTTTTCCCGTGAGTTGCTGTTGCTAAGAGGCTGGAGACATGTCCATCCCAGCTGAGTAAGAATGACATGATTTCACAGCATTGCCCAGCCTGTTCTTGAATGCAGCTATCTTTAGCAAACTCTCTCTGTTACAGTGATTTAAAGAAAAAAGAACATTTCTCTTTGTAGTCATCAACCCAAAGGCTGAGAGGCAGTTCTTGCAAGAGACAACTACCAGGGCTCTGGCAGGAGACCTCCTCAGAGGAGAGCACACGGCAGCGACTGCTGGGCAAAGCCTCTCCTGGCACAGGCATGGGTTGCTTGAGGCTGGCAGACGGCTGCTCTCTGTTGAACTAATGTTACTCATCCATCTTTGAAAGGAAGAATTGCATTGCAGGGCAGCCAATTACCAGCACATGAAAGCTGCAGAAGGACGCAGAAACCTTCAAACGAGTGACCGCTGCGTTTCAGACCACTCACTACTCTTCCAGCTGGAAAGCCAGGAAGCAACACGCCCTCACCTGGCAGCACCTGGGCCCCCTCGACAGATGACACTGTTTCTCTGCAGCTCCTAACCAAGCCCCCCATCTGCCTCAGCCCACCTGATGCCTCAGATAACTGCTGGACAAATGAATGGGAAGATGACAGGCTGGGTGAGGCCCACCAGAAAAGAAGCCATCAAGCAGATGCAGCCACCTGCTGCACCTGGGAAGCCAGCGATGGGACACCCCAGAGGCACCAGGTGCTCGAGGCCACACCTACATAACTGGCACAAGCTACCCTTTAGTCCTGAGATGTACAGTCAACCCCCCCGCCACAAGTGAGGAATCCAAGCCTCACCGCGGCAACTCGCCTGAGTCTTAGAATGGTCCTGGGAAGAGCAGACCTCTTCTGTGACCTGACCTTGGAGTTCTTGGTGGGGAAAATGGAGCTGTGACAAAAATGCGCACAGGGCTTCCACTTCCACAGACGGCCAGGTGCCCTACACGGTGGCAGAGCATCCCTGCTCCCAGGCCTGCAAGAGGGCAGCCATACTGGGGAGTCTGCACTTCCCTATAAACACACGGGCCCAAGAGACACCAGTCACCCCCAACATTTGCCCAAGGAAAACAAAAGCCTGGGTCTACAAAAGAGCCACGTGTGGATGTTCACAGCGACTTCATTCACAATGGCTAAAACTGAAAAGCTGCGAGAATGCCCGTCAGCAGAGAAACGGGTTTTTAGATGTGGTATTCAGATGGCAAGACCAGACCCAGCTGTAAAATGAATTACAAGAACTTTATTATGAGAAAAAAGCCTGGGCAAAGGGTCCCTCCCCTCCCCTTCTGTCAGCCTCTCCTCATTGACCACAGGTCCCTACCTTTTGGCTCATAAACAGACGTCCCAGGGAGTCTGACTACTCCCTTTTGGAAGCAAACACCCCGTGCAAAGTTCAGATACCAGACGCCTGTGAGAAGCCAGCCTCCTGATTGCTTCTGTCTCTGCAAACGTGCTTCCCATTAGAGATCCAGCACCAAGCAGCCTATGAACGTCGTGAGAAACTGGACGAGTCTCAGAATCTGGAGTTTGTTCTCCTCTGCGCCCACCAGCATGAAATAAAGTGTGAGTTCGCCTCTCCTGCTTCTCAACCAGCCAGTGTTCCGGAACAGTACTGTCCATACCATGGAACACCACTCAGCCATAAGAACCAAGTGTGGACACACGTGCCAGCTGAACAGATCTCTCAGGTCGTGCCATGGGACAGAGACAGAAGCCGAACGCACAGGGAGAGGCAGCCCCTTGACGGCGCAGACGTAAGCACGTGAGGACACCCAGGCACCATGTGCTCAGCGCTATGGTTTCGACAGAAAAGGCGCATGAGAACGGGGTTGAGGCAATGGCCTGTGTCTGCAGAGGTGGGCTACGCTGTGCCTGCTTTTATAACTCACAGAATTAACTGTGAAAGACCTCCAGATTGAACTCCACATAAAATCTAACTTGGGGGAAAAACCCACAGTAAAGGGTGGAGTCCAATTCTTTCCCACTTAAAGACACAGAGCCTGGAGGTGGCCTGAGTGTGGAGGATGGGGGCAAGAAGCCTGTTCCAGAGAAGCCATGTACTCACTACCCTGCTGAGCAAGCCCTGCGCGAAGGAGGGTGGGCTCTCCAGCAAGGAGACAAGAAAGTCACGTATGCCTGGGTGACTTCCGTTCTCACCTGCTTTCCAGCTGACCAGAATTCACAGCTCCCTGGCAGAGTGTCTGCCGTGGGTTCTTCATTCAACAATACCTCCAGAGCACCCAGGAAACTGACCCAACCCAGGCTGTGTGGACACAGCCCTAAACATGGACAGCCGAGCCTCTGCAGGAGGCTCACACTCTAGATGCAGGAAGCACCAGGCCCTGGTAAAGCTAAGCCCCATACTGTCAGGGATCCAACAAGACACTGCCTCCTCCTAAATTCCATAGACTTTAAATCCATTAAGCCCAGGACTGTCCCCAAGAGAAACACCAGCAACATGGTGGCGAAGAGGGGCCCAGCACACTGGTTGTATGGGCTCTAGCCAGCATGTGTCCAGGAGTCGTCCAGCCAACGAATGGAGGGCAGCACTAAGAACAGCTTCTCTTCCAGGGCTGGCATCAGTCGTAATGGAGACACACACACACACATGCTAGTGAATTCTCTCCAAAAGCCACAGAGCACTAATGGAGGTGCTGCTGTTTGTTCGTCACCTGTGGGACTCTGGTAGGATGGAGAAAAGTCCCTACTCCAATGTCCTGTGATCTGCTGTCTACTCCTGGTGAGTTCATGACTGGAAACACTCATGGAGACTCATCTGGATTCACTAACGCCCTGTTGAGGAGGAGCTGAGCCCCTGTGGGTAAGAGACTGAGAATAAGGAGGAGGTTGCTCAGCAAGACGACCAGGGTAGAGGTGTCAACAGGGATCATCAAGGATGCTGGTAGGCCTCCCAGTTTGTTCCCACTGAATTACTAGAACCAGGAATGACCAGGGGCAGATGTGTACTTTAGGAAGCTTCCTGGAGCAAACAAGGGAGGCTGGGGTCAGCAGCAGGGCATGGGATGGAGAGAGCAAGGCCACGGCAGGACTTACCTACACAGGAGAGTGGGCTGGGGCAGGCTTACAAAGAGTGTCCCCTCAATAAATGTTTGTGCAAAGCAGGAGAGGAGGGAAGACAAGAAGATAAAGCAAAGCTAAGCTAACTATTTTGGAACAGAAAACTGAGGGAGATGTCAAAGGGCTTAGGCAGCCAGGGCAAGATGGTGAGTGAGGAGGTTGCGGGTAGGACCATAACAAAGGAGCATGGAGAGAGTCTTCTGATGAGGCCAACTATTTGACCGAAGTGCTCATGGACACAAACAGGGAATCCAATCAGACATTTTCCCATGCTCCTAAGCTAGGGATCCAACAGAAAAACTAATGAGGCTGACAGTGGTGAGGGCAGAGAAGGACAGTCAGTGTAGGTGATGAATGATTGGGTCAGGAAGACGGGAGCTGATTCAAAAGAAATAAAATGCTAGGACGGCCAGAGCACTCTCCCCTCCTCCAACCTGTTGCCAAGGTCAACCTGTCTCCAGGGAATTCTTCCTCTCTACAAGAAGTCCTTAATGAACATCCCATGGATGGCTCTCTTCCTGCCCCTGCTCACTCCACCTTTTGGTCACCGGTCATATAAACAAGATAAGAGGAGGAGGGGGCATGAGAAGAAAGGTAACCTAAAATCTACTAAAGAGGCAGGACACCCTCACTCCCTCAGGCACCAACTTGAACCCTCTCCTCTGCGGAGGAGTCTTTGTATATGTGTCTCTCTCTCTCTGTGTCTCTCTCTCTCTGTCTCTCTCTCTCTGTGTCTCTCTCTCTCTGTGTCTCTCTCTCTCTGTGTCTCTCTGTCTCTCTCTCTCTGAGTCTCTCTCTGTCTCTCTCTCTGTGTCTCTGTGTCTCTCTCTCTGTGTCTCTCTCTGTCTCTCTGTCTTTCTCTGTCTCTCCCTCTGTGTCTCTCTCTGTCTCTCTATGTCTCTCTGTCTCTCTCTCTGTGTCTCTCTCTCTGTGTCTGTGTGTGTCTCTGTGTCTCTCTCTCTCTCTGTGTCTCTGTCTCTCTCTTTTTCTCTCTGTATCTCTCTCTGTGTCTCTCTCTATGTCTCTCTCTCTCTGTGTCTCTCTGTGTCTCTGTCTCTGTCTCTCTGTCTCTGTCTCTGTCTGTCTCTCTGTCTCTGTCTCTCTCTGTCTCTCTCTCTGTGTCTCTCTGTCTCTCTCTGTCTCTGTCTCTCTCTGTCTCTCTCTCTGTGTCTCTCTGTGTGTCTGTCTCTGTCTCTCTGTGTGTCTGTCTCTCTCTGTCTCTGTCTCTCTTTCTCTCTGTGTCTCTCTCTGTGTCTCTCTGTGTGTCTCTCTCTGTCTCTCTGTGTGTCTCTCTGTGTCTCTCTCTGTCTCTCTATGTCTCTGTCTCTCTCTCTGTCTCTCTCTCTCTCTGTTCTAACCTTTAAAAAGAAACTTTTTGCTCCGGCCTCAGTGTTTTCCGTGCTCAGTCTTTGACACTGGGGAAACCGGACTCAAACCTGATGCTCACCCACCACTGGTATCACTAAAACAGACTCATGGGCACAGGGGCACCAATCAATAACAGTGAGGAATGCGTGAACAGGGGAGGAGACAAGGAAAGAAGGGAATTCCAGAGACCTTAAAAAGAACAGGTCAAAGCTTCCCTGCTGGACTTCCAGCTCTGGGGCACCTTCTCTTCAGAGAAGTCTGTCTCTGTTGCTTTCACAATAAACATACTTCTTGCTTACGATCTCAGTGTCCTGTTCTCCAGTTCTTTGCTGAATGGAGACAAAGAACCCAGCACCCCTAGATGGTAACAGAACTGGGGGCTTGTCCAGATTGACACCAGGGACCCAAAGGTTAGTAACAGTCATGTTCAACAGCTGATGAGACCTGGAAATTGGCCACTGATCATCCAGCACTTCTGTGGCTCCCTGAGGTCGGGGAAGCCTCCACCCATGACTCGCACAGCTGAATCCCCAGACTGACCATGTTTTTTTCTTTTTCTCTCCTCTCAGGCAGACACATGAGTAACAGGCCCCACCGTCCACGACAGAATCAGCATTTCTCCTCCTTAAGGAAACACAGTTTGTCAGTTAGAACTAGGCTGCTCCTAATTCGTCTTTACCTTATGCAGAAACCTTGTCCCTTCTGTAAGGATAATCACACCTGATCAAAAGGCCCTATAATAGGGGAACTCCCTGTCTTTTGAGACATTTGGGGAACCACCTATCTATCTCCCTTGTGACTTTAAGGACACTTCAAAAGAAAGAAAAAAGGGATAAGAAACCCAGAATAGCTAAAGCAATCCTTCGCAGGAAAAATGAAGCAGGGGGTATCGCAATACCCGAACTTCAACTTTATTACAAAGCAATAGTAACAAAGACGGCATGGTACTGGTACCAAAATAGACAGGTAGATCAATGGTACAGAATAGAGGACACAGACACAAACCCAAATAAATACAACTTTCTAATACTAGACAAAGGCGCCAAAAATATGCAATGGAGAAAAGATAGCCTCTTCAACAAATGGTGCTGGGAGAATTGGAAATCCATATGCAACAGAATGAAACTCAACCCATATCTCTCACCCTGCACAAAACTCAACTCAAAATGGATTAAGGACCTTGGAATCAGACCAGAGACTCTGCAGATTATAGAAGAAAAAGTAGGTCCCGATCTTCAACATGTCGGCCTAGGACCAGACTTCCTCAACAGGACTCCCATAGCACAAGAAATAAAAGCAAGAATCAATAACTGGGATAGATTCAAACTAAATAGCTTTCTCTCAGCAAAGGAAACTATCAGTAATGTGAAGAAAGAGCCTACAGAGTGGGAGAATATCTTTGCCAATCATACTTCAGATAGAGCACTAATTTCCAGAATATATAAAGAACTCAAAAAACTCTACACCAAGAATACAAATAATCCAATCGACAAATGGGCTAAGGAAATGAACAGACACTTCACAGAAGAAGATGTACAAGCAATCAATAAACATATGAAAAAATGTTCAACATCTCTAGTAATAAGAGAAATGCAAATCAAAACCACCCTAAGATTCCATCTCACCCCAATTAGAATGGCGATTATCAAAAATACAAGCAACAGGTGTTGGCGAGGATGTGGGGAGAAAGGTACACTCATACATTGCTGGTGGGGCTGCAAATTAGTGCAGCCACTCTGGAAAGCAGTGTGGAGATTCCTTAGAAAACTTGGAATGGACCCTCCATTTGACCCAGCTATCCCACTCCTCGGCCTATACCCAAAGGACTTAAAATCAGCATACTACAGAGACACAGCCACATCAATGTTCATAGCTGCTCAATTCACAATAGCCAGACTATGGAACCAACCTAGATGCCCTTCAATTGACGAGTGGATAAAGAAACTGTGGTATATATACACAATGGAATATTACTCAGCCATAAAGAATGACAAAATTATGGCATTTGCAGGCAAATGGATGAAATTGGAGAATATCATGCTAAGTGAGATAAGCCAATCTCAAAAAGACAAGGGACGAATGATATCGCTAATAAGTGGAGGATGACACATAATGGGGGGAGGGAAGGGTTAGTGTTAGGGTTAGAGTTAGGGTTAGGGAGGGGGGCAAGTATGGAGGAAGGAAGTACTGTATAGAGGGTAAAGAGGGGTGGGAGGGGTGGGGGGAAGGGGAAAAAATAACAGAATGAATCAAATAACATTATTGTATGTGGATTTATGATTACACAAATGGTATGCCTTTGCGCCATGTACAAACAGAGAGGCAACATGTATCCCATTTGTTTACAATAAAATAAATAAAAAAAAAAAAGAAAGAAAAAAGGGGGATATTATTATGACCATCACAGAACTTCTCCTGGGGTTGATTTGCAGCAGCTGCTGGGAATCTCTTTGCACAGGAAAAAGACATGTGAATGTGGGCTGAGAGATCGTGTCACTCTGTTCATCTCAGAGATTCCAGGACAGATCTTTTTAACAGGCAGATGTTTCCCCTTCAGATTCTTGTTCGCCCAAGAATTCTGAATCCATTTTTGACAGAAATAAGGTGGGCATCACATGCTTTCGGGGAATGGAAACATCAGAGATATCTGAGTTACAAAAAGGAATATCAGATACATGGACCACAGGTCATGAGTAAGCTTGCCTAGTCCCTACCTGGACATGGTCCCCCTCGAGGAGATTCTGGGCCAAGCCAGTCTATAAAGTCTCCTGAGAAACGGCTCAGTCATGCCTACCCAGATTACTAGGGCATGATACTGGAAGGTGAAACTTGAAAGCTTAGCCTAGAAAGAATTCAACCCATACTCTCATATCCCCATCCTCAGTCAAACAACTCAGGTCCTTTCTGGAAACAACTGGATATTATAGAACTTAGATCCCTAGATATGCTGAAAAGGCAAGACCCCCTGAGAGCCTTAAGGAAGCAGAGGGACGTTCACAGGCAATTATTAATTGGACTCGAGAGGCAAGGAAACCTTCAATACATGGAAACAGCTCTTACCCAGGTCCCTGCTCGGGCCTGCCCACTCAGTCGGCTTTTCAATGTCACAGAAAGGAGCGGAGTAGCACTAGGAATGACAGAACAATCATTAGGGGCCACTCCCCAGCCAGCGGGATACTAAATAAGGAGTCAGGCCAGGTGGCCAAGGGTGGCCTGGATGTCTTGTAGCGGTGGCTTCAGGGGGACTAGTGGTCCCTGAGGCACACAAGCTTACTCTGGGAAAGCCCCTGATGGCACTTACCTCCCATGACATAGGAGGAATCCTAACTCTAAAGGCAGTCTCTGGTTAACAGACAGCCGTACTCAGATATCAGGCCCTTTTGTTGGAGGACCCTGAAGTGACCTTAAAGCTCTGTCGTGACCTCAGGCCAGTCACCTGAGGCAGAGGGAAAGTCTCCCCACTCCTGCGAGTTTTAATGAAAACGCAGGCTGCCAGACCAGAGTCACCTGCTCACCCTGTGGATGATCCCGATCTCACTCTACACATGGATGGAAGTTCAGGGGTCTTGATGGGATCAGAGATCTGGATACGCAGTAGTGACAGATTTGAGGTTCTTTTCTTTTAATTTTTTTAGTCCTCAGCAGATCTTATTCATATGCGGTGCTGAGAATCACATGCTGGGCACGTGCTCTACCACTGGGTCACAGCTCCAGTCCTTTCAGGTTCTTCAATCAGGGTCACTTCCTACTAACCACAGCACTCACTGCAGAGTGAGTCGCCCCACCCAGGCCCTAGAGCTTTCCATAGTCAGGAGGGTTGCATGTGCATGATTCTGAATATGCCTTTCTTATACTCATGCTCACACCGCGTCTGGAAGGGGCGTGGACTGCTCACTACTACAGCACCCCTGTTAAGCATGCAAGGAGAGTCTTCACCTCCTAGGGGCCATCTTCCTGCCCTCTCAGGTAGGAGTTATCCATGTTCCTGGACATCAGAAGGAAGAGGACCCAATAGCTAAAAGAAATAAAGCTGCAGATGTAGCAGCCAAAGCAGCTGCTTTACAGGGTCCCATGGTTGCTGCACTCCTATGGGAAAATTCTTTCCTGTCCTCTGAATGCCCCCAGTACTTGATGGAAGAGGCCCCATAGGCCGTAGCTCAAAGATGCCAACTAGACCACAGAGGATGGTAGGTTTCTCCTGAGGGCATCCTATGGAAAGTTTTAAAGTCTGTCCATCACCTCTACCATTTGGGAAGACATACTCTTATTCTAATACAGAAACGTTTTCAGGAAAAGGCCTAAAGGACACAGTCCAATAGATTATCCAAAACTGTGAAATCTGCCTCATGCTCTTCTCCTTGCCTTGGGCCTCTGGTGGCCCTGTTGCTTATTCTTCTTTTTGATCCTAACATTATCAATTTGCTTATTCACTGTGTTTCTTCATGCATGGAGACAATAAAACTTCAGATGGTGTTACAAATGGACCTCCGATGGCCATCCTCCAGACCTCTACCATGGGCCATCAGTAGGCCCACTGATAGATGTCACCAGGGCTGGCCTCCGGGCCAGCCTGCTTCTTCCAACTTGCCCTAGACCTTCCTCAGAAGGATATCCTGGATACTCCAACAATGCCCTTGTCAGCCTGGAGTAGTTAGAGGGGTTGTTGCCCCAACTCCCAACAGTAGTTAAGGTATACTCTGGGCAGGGGTTGAGGGAGATGTAGAAGGGCATAGGCAACCAGCGTAAGATGGTGAGTGAGGGGGTCGGGGGCAGGGCCAGAACAAAGGTGCGTGGAGAGGGTCTTCAGATGAGGCCAACTTCCTGCTGGAGAAAAGTGCTGATGGACATGAGAGGGGACCCAATCAGACACTTTCATACTCGTGCTAAATGAAAGATCCAATAGAAAAACTAAAACAGATGTGTGGACACAGGAGGCACCAATCAGTAATAGGAGAGCATGGACAGGGGAGGAGATGATAAAATGAGGACATTCCCCAGAGACCATAAAAAGGACAAGCCAAAACTTCCCCCTGGACTCCAGGTTCTGGGGGCCTGTCTCTTTGGAGAGGTCTGTGTCTGTCACT
The DNA here is from genome assembly GCF_902686455.1 of Sciurus vulgaris. Taxonomy (NCBI): domain Eukaryota; kingdom Metazoa; phylum Chordata; class Mammalia; order Rodentia; family Sciuridae; genus Sciurus; species Sciurus vulgaris. The sequence goes on along the minus strand of NC_136468.1, from coordinate 726,117 downwards.
TTTGCAATAAACCTGCTGCTTGCTCTCTCTGTGTCCTGTTCTTCAATTATTTGCTGAACTAAACCCAGCACCCACATCCTCAGAGACCAAGTCCAGTCAAACATGCAGGGACCATGGTGGCAGGGCCAGGGACTCCTACAAAATGGCACAGAGATAAAATGGCAGTAGATCCAAAGCAAGATTGAAATATGGTAAAGAACAGCAGACTGAAGTCAGAATAGGGGCCCAGGTATGTGAGGACAGAGCTAGAGGCAGGCCTAGCTGGAGGAAGTAGCTCACCGGGGGTGTGACGTTAAGGGGATATTGCTACTAGGTCCTTTTCCTTTCTCTCTGCTTCCTGGTCACTAAAAAGACACCAAAGTGGTCATGATGACAGGTTTCCCACTCAGACTAATACCAGTACACAGTCACCACATATTCAACCGAGAAAGATCAGAGCTCAAGCTCCATTCTTAATGCAGTAAATTATACACAAGTGTGAATACTTTCACACTTCAAGAAGTACTGGGCCCCACAGTGCCCCTGAACCTCTGTGCGAGGATAACTATTGGTAAGCAGCTCTTTCCTAATTAGACCTGTCCCTCTGCCACAGGACCCACCAAGGGCTGGCATTTCAGAGCATTGTGCACAATGCACAGCATTCCCCACCATCCCCAGTCCTGAGCTCCTGCAGACCTTGCTGTGATCTTGAGCAGCAGCTGTGGTACTGGCTGTTACCTTGCAACGCAGGCGACAGGTTATGAACACAATCAGACAGCAGGAACTCACCCCTCCACACCCTCAGCCTGGGGCCCACTGTCCACAAGCCCCAGGCAGCTCCTGCAGTCAAGAGATGGTGCCAATGCCAACCAGAGGCCCACATTGAAGTACAACTGGAAGACTGTGTCCAGGGCTTTGCTGGGGCCCCCTGGAAGATGACAGTAGCACCACAGGGGACACACCACACCTTTGTGGTCATTTTACTCTCTGAACAACCCTGGTCATGTTCACTTAAAGCCACCTGGACAGCTCATGGCCCTTCTTCCAGGCTCCTTGGCTGGAACAGTGTGTGGCACCCACAGGGGCTGAGCTCCAGGCAGGGAGCAAGAGTGACCAGGTGGTTATTCATGAGTAGCAGCTGCTGCCAACAGGAACCAGCTTTGGTCCAATAGCTGCCAGGAGGCCTGGGCCAGGCCTTACCAAGCTTCGCATCTCGGGGTGGGGTCTGCTGGGGCTCTCTGGTCCCATGGTGGACAGAGTTCCTTCGGAGTCCACAGTGATGATCAGTTTTGGCCTCCACCCCTGAAGGCTGTGTGTGAGTGGCACCCACTCCTGCAAGCAAATGTGTCAGTCACCCTGTCCCCAGTCAAGGCTGACCAATGCTGGCCTCTCCACTGCCAGGTCACAAGGGCAGCCAGTTCCCAGCTAGAAAGTCTTGTGTTTCTCTGACAGGGCAGCAAGCGGGCCACACCTGCCTCCCTTAGCCCTTCCCCATTTCTTCCTCTTGGTACTTAGGGCTGCTGGGATGAGCAAGGGACACCCAACACTGAGTCATGATAATTTTCCTGTCACTGTCTTGGACCCAAAGAGGACCAGTGCTGCCTTCTGGGATAGGTCTGGGCTAGAGGATCCTGAAACCCTGCTGCGCAGCTGACTCTCTCACCCACCCAGGGTGGCCCAGGGAGCAGTGCCCAGGATTGGCTGGGGAGTCCTGGCGGACACATCTGCTCAGACAGCAGCCTGCCTCTGCCATTGCAGGACTTCTCCTCCGATCTTCAACCTTACCTTTAAGGAAAGCAGCCCACCGCCCCCCACCATCCCCAAAAGTGAACTGAAGCCCTGACAAATGCCACATTCCGTTGACCAAAACCAGAGAGACCTACATCTTCAGAACATAGTCTGAGTCCACATCACACCCACACCTCCTGATGCCAGTGGGGAAAATGTGTCATGAACAGTTTTATTTTTGTTCTTCCTTTTTTCTGCATTTTTATAGCAATATTATTACAGGTTAGTTGAAAATAAGTAAATATTTTAGCTGAGCATGGTGGTGCACACCTGTAACCCCAGCAACTAAAGAGGCTGTGGGAGGATCACAAGTTCAAGGCCAGCCTGTGTGACTCAGCAAGATCCTGTCTCAAAATAAAATAGAATAATATAATATAAAATGGGCTGTGGATGTAGCTCAGTGATAGAGTGCTTACCCAGCATGGGCAGGGCTGGGTTCCATCCCCAATGCAGCAAATAGTTTTAGAAAAAGAATACTTGAGTGAAATCAGAACACTCATATTCATCCTGGAGCGCTCTCGTCTGCCCTTCACCCTGTCTCTAGCAGACCGACAGCCATGCAGTGTATGGATGCTTTTTCTTCTACTCCAATAGTTTAATATCTGTACTGAATTAGTCGGATCGACTGATGGACTCTAAGGCCAGGTAGCCCCCATCTCCTCCCTTCCTTACAGTTGTCCGTGTGAACCCACAGCATGCGTGTCGTGTGGAGAGTGGCTTCTCTCCTTGTTCCTAAATCGAGGAAGAGAATCCAGGAATCTATCTGTGATAAATTTAGGTCACGTAACCAAACCCAAGTTTGTCTTGTATTGCAAGAAAAGATGGAACATCCTTCTTCTCCACCCTCCCCCATCAATATGGCTACAGCTGCAGCGGGTAGGTTTGCTTGGCTGTTTGAAATACAAAAATAAGTTTCAATCTGGGTAACTAAGTAATGTTTGTCTCATGTGGGATTCAGCAGCTTCAGGCATGGCTGGATCTAGGAACACAAACTGCAAAAGGACTCGATCTTTTCTCCACCTTCCAGCTGAGGCGACGCCTTAGGAAAACCCCTCCTTCGAGGTCTCTCTACTGCTGTTCCAGCAGAGAGAAGAACAAGCTCCCCTCAGCAGTCTGCGCAAGCCCCAGCCTAGGCTTGCAGCTCTGACTGATCCCTGCCTCTGTTACAGTCTGGATGTAAGAAGACCCCAAAAGTTCATGTGTCAGACAATCCACGAAGGTTCAGAGGAGAAACGATAGGGTCCCAAGAGCCTTGATTCAATACTTAATTGATCCCCTGATGGGATCAGCTGAGTGGTGACTCAAGGCAGGTAGGGTGTGACTGAAGGAGGTGGGGTGTATATACCTTGGGCACATATTTTGTATCTGGCAAGTAGAGTCTATCTTCCTGCTTCCCTCCACCAAACTCTTCCACCATGAAGTCCTGCCTCACCTCAACCCCCGAGGAATAGAGCTGGATATCTACAGACTGAGAACTCTAAAACTGTGAGCTGCCAAATGATCTTTTCCTCCTCTAAAATTCTTCTTGTCTTTTAGTCACAGCAGCAAAAAAGCTGACCAAAACACTGTCTGTGACCTCCCATGACAACTGAGGACACAGTGCTCCAATTAGCCACGCCACACTCCCATGCCAAGCTGACCCCAAGAGTGATGTCAAAGCACCAAGAACCAGACAAGCCAAAGTGGGAGTCTGTTGGGGTCAATCAGAATGCTGTTTCTAAAGTAGTCTAGACACTGAGAAGCTAAAATAAGGGACATTCACAGCAGAATGAAAAAAGGGAAATGTTAAAAACACAGATTATTCAATTTACCCAAATTCTACCCACCAATATCTGCTGCCCCAAGCGAGTAAAGAGATATGGTGAGTGTGTGTTGCCTGCCCAGAGTTGGGCTCAGATGGCACGAGCCCCGGGTTCATCTTCTTGAGTTTAATGAGAATGCAGCCCGCTCCTCATGTGTAACAGCCGTGTGGAGTGTGCTGCATTGGCTAAGAGTGTGTGACCCAAGGCAGAGTCCATCTGCAGTGAGTAGGATGAAGCTCAGCACAGAGCCATGGCCCTACTGGGCCACAGACAGAGGCTTCAGACAGAACTCTAAGCTGCACTAGCATGCACTCTTCTGTTTGTTTCTGTTATTTTTAAGATACAATTGCAGACACTTGTGCATGGCTATGATTGTGTGTATACACATACATAACTCATACACACATGTGGAGTCTAGAATGTGCAGAACATACCTGTGGGGGTATGGTGTGCACGCACATTCACAACATGTATGCACTGCAGGTTCTAGAACATACAAAACACACCTTGTGGGGGTATGGTGTGCACACATATATACAACACTCATGCACATGTGGGGTCTAGAGTGTGCAGATCACACCTTGTAGGGGATGGTGCGCACACATATATACAACACTCATGCACATGTGGGGTCTAGAGTGTGCAGAACATACCTGTGGGGGTATGGTGTGCATGCACATTCACAACATGTATGCACTGCAGGTTCTAGAACATGCAGAACACACCTTGTGGGGGATGGTGTGCACACATATACACAACACTCATGCACATGTGGGGTCTAGAGTGTGCATCCATTTCAAGTCTCTAAAGCAGAAACATGGCAGCAGAAATTGTGCCTGGGGAAATGCCTGCAAGAAAACTCCATCTTTCAGGCCTCATCTGGATGCCCCTGCCAGGCTCCCTGCCAGCCCGGCTCTTGGGTCCTGCCCTCCAGGGACCCCCGCTGCACCCAGACGTGTGGGGTCAGGGCCACACAGCCCAACCCTGAGCCACACCTTGTTCCCTGTGTTGGCTTATGACCTCTGCATGTGAAGGGTTCTGGCAACAGGGGAGTAAGGTCAGCCTCTTGATGTAGGGACCAGGTGCAAGAGCCCTGTGTACGTCCCCACGTGATCACAGAAAGTGGAGCGGAAGAATTCCCTATGGCCCTGTTCTGACACAGGTGTCTCCTCCCTTATAAGCCCAGCAGAGGGTCTGCTTGTCACTAAGGAGCCTGCGTGGCACGCCCCTATCACTACAGGTGTACCTCTGGAGTGGCATGTTCTCCATCTGCATGGTACACAATGTCACACATCCACTGGCACAGCGCCACAGCAAACTCTAAATAAAGCCACACCGTCTGCATGTGCCATGGGTCACTTATATGTTCTCCTACTGAGGGATATCTTGGTTGCTTCTAAGTTTTGAATCATAAAACCCATTTTTAAGCCTGATTTTGAAGCGATTCTTCTTGAAGACTCAGTTTACTCATTCATCAGACGAGCTCATGAGCAACATCAGAGGAACCACACTCTGGGTGCTGCCACAGACACCAAACGTGGGGTCACCAAGCCTGAATCAGGGGCTGCATGGGGACAGCATCTAAGAAGCACAATGTTTTGGCTTAGAGGTCTGCTGCCCTCAGGACCTGCAGCGAGCGACAGCACTCTACCAGGGCCACACACTCCTGGGGGCAGAGGTGACCACGCGCATCTCAGAACACTTTGTCTCAGTGTTCCAGAAGCATGGCGCCTGTGTGCCACCTCGGGGATTCCAAGCATACTTGGTGAAGTGGAGACATCCCGAGACTGAAGCCACAGCAACCTCAGTGTGTGTGTGGCAACCAGGAGACCAGCTCAGGCAAGACCTGCAAGATGGGGCCCTCTGCCACTCCAGCTAGACATATGGCAGGGACCAGGACATCCTTGATGATGAGCCCAGGAAACAGGCTCCTCAGTCGATCATGCCTGTGGCTACACCCACCATATACCAAAGCCCACAGCCAGAAGCTGCAGGAGGTGTCTAGGCAACATCTTGGGAGTGGCCTGCCTGCAGTATCACAGCTGCTCCGGTGCAGGCCACACAGGCTACGAAGACAGCAGCCAGCACTGGCTGGGGCCCAACAGCTTCCCTGGGGGCAGGAGTGGGGGCAGCAAGTCTCAGCTGCTGTTATTGACAAGTAAATGACCAAGGAACCCAGTCTCTCAGTCAAACTCTGCCATGTCCCAACACCCCAGTTAGATGTCCTCTAGAGTCTCCAGACTGCAAAGACAGGTGGTGGATGAACCTACACACTTCCAAATTACCCTGTTTACTGTTTTTAAGAACAAGCTTCAATTCTCCCTTTTCTGGTTACTAGTTACTGGGTAGCTCAGCCCCTGGGCTAATCTCTAAGGAGCTCGTGGTCCCACTGCGGAGGAAAGCAGGGACTACATCTTGGCTTATTTCTTCAGGATGTTGGGGACCTGCATGTGCAAAGCAGAGAGTCCAGCCATCACCACAGTAGGTGGGGCTCCTGAGAAGAGTGAAGAGCCAGTGAGGCAGGGCTGCCAGGTTGGACAGGGCCTGGGTCCTGAAGAGGCTCTGGGCAGGGGCTCCCTGAGAAGGGAGCTTTCCAGTAGAGCTGAGGTCCGGGAGCAGCTAGTGCAGGGTGCCTCAGGCAAGAGGTTGGGGGAGCAGAAGGTCAGACCCAAGGCATGCAGGATCTCGTGGGGGCAAGCATGCCCAGGATATGTGGTGCCAGGAAGGAAGAGAAGGGAGAGCGGCTGTTCTGCCAGTGAACCCTGGGTGTAGCTCAGAGATTTGGGCCCAGAGAGACAGAGCCAGTGGCCACAGCAGAGATGACCACCTTTCAGGACTTGGCTGGGCACAAGGAGTGTGCAGAGACACTCCAGAGACTGCACAGACTCCATCTTTTCACCGTGAGCTTACTGGGAGTGATCTTCTTCTCTCCTGTGGAGCAAGCTTCTCAGGACATCCTGCCCAAGGTTGTGACCTTATCAGCAGAGTATGCTCCCTCATCAAACAAAGCTGCCCCAGGACATCCCTCAACACCCTGACTCAGGACATCTGTGGGTGGAGCTCCTGTCCACCCAGGTGCCTGCAGGGGCTCAGGAACACTGGAGAGTTCACCTATCAACAAGCACCTGTTTCTGAGGCCATGAGTGCTTCCTTCCTGACTTTAAAGAGGGAAAGAAAGAGCAAACTCGTAGACCCACTTCTCAGTGCAAGACAGACCTGAACTGACCTTCTGAAAGGTGAGTGGCCTGGCCATAGCTCATCTTCTCTGAGGCCAAGCAGGACACAAACCCTGCAGGGCAGCCATGGCTTGGCAATCCTACTCATTGCTCACTCGCCTCTACTAGTTCACTGCACCTTCACCAAGCACCTGCTCTGTTCCAGGCGCTAGTTGCCCATGCTGTTCCAGGCGCTGAGAGGATAGACAGACAGACTGCTGCTTGGAGCTCATCCTAGCGAGGAGACGACGCATCAGCAGGTGTGTATATACACAACTGACTTCCCTTCGCCATAAGCCTAGGCTGTGAACCACAGTGACAGGCCGGAAAGGACCTGGGAGGTGAGGCTCTGGGTGGAGGAAGGAACAGCAAGGCTGGTCCTGGTGGAATAAGAAGTTTTTCTGGGACTGGCAAGGGGTCAAGCAGGTGGAGAGAGGTAGGTCCAGATGAGGGCCCCATAGGTTTGGTTTGAAAGTGCTCTGTGGGTGCTCAGTGGGGATCAGGCACAGAGGGCTGTGGTGGAGAGTGGAGGGACAGCTGGGGATGCAAGCACACTCTGCCCAGATGCTGCTGGGAGGAGTGTGTGGCCGGCTGTCTAGTCAGTGGCCTTGCAGAACCCGAGGCCACCATCCACGGTGACTGTAGACCATCCCACACAAACACTCAGGGCAAAGTCTGAGGTCTCCAAAGGAGAAACTCCCCGCTTGGTGAGAGCACCTTCGACTACTGCTCATTCCACCTGCTATGCTGCAGAGGTCACTCATGCTGCACTCAGAAGGCACCGCTGCCCCCTGGCCTGCAGCCCCTGTTGATGTGCTTCTCTGGAGAGCCTGCGACGTGAGCTCCTTGAGCAGTCTCCTTCCACGGCTGTCCCGAGGATCCTTCTCGCACTCCTGACTGCCTTTCCTGTCAGCTGCCTTCCACAGGCCTCAGACAGGAAGAGGCGGCATGCACTGAGCAAGGCTACCATCAGCTTCCTTCGGAGGACTGCTATCTCACCCATCAGCAGGCACCTTCTCTCCAAAAGCCTCCGTCCTGCCTTTCATTGAGATAGGCAGGATTCTACCTCGTGATTCCTCAGGACTCTTGAGTAAAGCGAGGTAGACAGAGGCCTCCTCCAGAACTCTGCTCACCACTGGCCCTCCCAACCCACCTCCCTCCCATCCAGGAGAAGGAAGTTCTAAGTACTTGACCCAGTGTGGTAGGTCCCACCACCTTCCAGACTCGACATGGCATACCCCTGCTAGCTCTCCTACCTGAGGGGTATGAGGACACTCAATTATGAGAAATACCTGGTGCCTCAGCTCACTGGCACTGCAGAGGGCCAGGAGTCTTCCTGACCTTCACTGCTCTGAGTATTCAAATCAGAGGCTCCGAGGCCTGGGCAGTGGGATGTTCCCAGGCCACAGCTGGACTGTGCATTCCACACGGCCACAGACAACTGCGGCTTGTCTGTCTTTTCCGACCTCACAGACCACCAGTCTTGCCATTTTGCTCTGGCCCACTGTCCTCCAAGGTGAGCATCCTTTGTTCTCTCTCCCTGTCTGCAGCTTCCCTTTCTCAAAGGCCAGGATTGGGCTTTGACCCAGGATGTACCCCCAGAGTTGTCTCTATGGTTTCAAGTCTCTGAATGCACATTCCCATCTCTCTCACTGGAACTAAGGATGAAGCACTGAACATCGCAACCAACTCCTTCAGACCGAGTTCAGTCACAGGGACGTACCACAAACTTGTGGCGTAGCCTAAGATTACCCCAACACCAAACCCAGATGTGTTCTATACAATCAGGGGTTCAACTCCGTGGACAGTGGCTGGTGTGACTGACGCCACCCAGGGTTACGTCAGAGCCACAGGTGAAGGGCTTGACCCCCCAGGACCGCCCCCACTTCAGAAGCCAGCTGCAAATGGGCTGCCCGGGCTACCCACACTTCTTCCCATCCATCCTCAAATTCACAACTCCTACAAATCCCCCTCAAGTTCTCCCATTTCTGGAACAGCCACAGAACTGAGGGAAGCACTTTATTACCTCCCTGGTTTATCCCAAAGGATGCAAGGCAGCAGCACCGGGTGGAAGAGAAGCATGGGGACAGGTGTGGGGTGTGGTGCAGAGCCTCCTTGCCCTCTCTGGGCACACTGCCACCCTTCACCCCGGTGTTCGCCCTCTGGGAAGCTCCCTGAACCTGTCACCCAGGTTTCCGTGCAGGTGTCAGTTTGCAGGCAGGACTGACTGCGGTGCTGTCCACTGCTGGAGCTCCAGACCCTCCCGTCCTGGAGGTCGGGTACAGCTGGACCTTCCAACTCTCTGGCCCTGGCATGGTGGTTCTGGTGGGCAGCCCCCTCCTGAGACTGTTCGGAGTCCAGCTGTCAAGGGCGCTCAGCTATCAAAGGATCTCGAGGGACAGCGCTGCTGGGAGGAGTGTGTGGCTGGCTGTCTAGTCAGTAGCCTTTTTTTTCACTAAAACATGAACAGATTATGCAAGACTTCTTTTCATCCCTCCAATCCTCAGTGTCGGGCTCTGTGTGATACACCTGAGGAACGGGTCATCACTGAGGTGGACTCAGACTGGGACGACACCTATGTTGAAGAATTTTAACCCAGTGTTAGAAAGGAACATCTACCCTCAGCCACCCAGATGCAGGCGAAACTCCAGCCAGCACATCTGAAAACTAGCTGAAGGGGGCAGGGGAAGGCAGGGGCAGCAGGACCCTCCCTGGGCGCTGCCTGCCTTCCAATGAGTGATTCTCAGTGAAACAATATACAGGCCTACTTTACCAAAGCCACTTCTAACGCGAGCATGTCTACACACAGCTGCATCCATAACCACCCCAAGGAGGAGAGTACTTTGCCTGCAAAATTCAACCACTTTGAAAGGCAAGTTCATTAGAAAAGAGATTCATTGTGCCTTCATGCAGTCGCAGCACCTCGATTAATCCTCTGGTCATTGAAGGATGAAAAACATTAACTAACGGGTCCTCTCCCTTCCTCTCAGGGAGACCAGAGCCTATGTGAATGAGTAGCTTCCATTCTGAATTATGAAACAAACACTCCTCCTCATTAAATTAAAAACAACAGCATCTGTAAAGATAGATACATAACAAAAACACATTTAAAATATGCAATTTTGGGCTCATCAACCCTACTCCGGAATAGGCTTTGCAATTTCTGGGGCTGCAGAAGGCACATCAGTGGTTGACATCAGAGCAATGGTAAGTTATTCACAAAGGCAAAACAGGCAAAGTGAAAAATCCATCCTCGTTACTCCTCTTCTTTCCTCCCATTCTGTATCTTTTTTGTTTCCACCAATGGGTCACTGGGGAAAGAGTGGTCTTTTAGCAAGTTTGTGAAGTTTTCATAAATGTGCCTGAAAAGTAAGAGCCATGGTCCAGGATGTTGGGCAAGGCAGCTCTGCACTGCTTCTGGGATCAGCTGCCATGCGAAGGCCAGGACCCTGATTCCCCACTTTCCAGGGAGATAGAGTGGCCCATCCTCAGAGATAAGAGGGACACCTGCCACCCCACCCACTTCTCCATGCCACCATTCTGCTTCCTGGTCCCATCACCCAGCTGCAAGACCACTGGCATGAATGCATACAGCTGCACCACCCATCTGGGCCTGACTGCTTAGAGGGGATGCAGTGGCCTCTTCTGAAGTCTGGCAACCTGGAGAAGCCAGTAATACCTACCAAGAGGTGACCCCACCCAGGACAGCAAGCCAGAACAGTCAGGACACACTAACTTGCTCATGGAACAAACTTGCCTTCAAAGGCCATGTAAAAAGGAGATGCTGGCCAATGGAAAGTGGGGGAGGGGACCAGAGAAACCTTGGAGCCACAGGTTTCTCCCCCTTGAGGGCAGTCCAGGGAACCAATAGCCATCCTTCCTCCAGCCTCACGTACTTTGACTAGTGCTGACAGTAGCCCAGGACCTCTGCAGGGTCCATCGGATAAAGAAGGAACAGTGTCCAGCATCCAAGAATGGCCACACTCCTGGTCACTGTGGGGCAGGAAACAACCCGTCCTGAGGATGTGGGATGCGGGGCTCCCTCTCTTCCCCATTGCCTGCAGGCTCTGCCATGGCAGGTGCAGGAGTGTTGAGCTCTTAACAGCCTACGAGAGCTGGCTGATTTCCCCAGTCTTCTCTTTTTGCCCCTGTCCCTCCTAAACACCCTTTCAAATTTCTGCTCCATGTTCCAAAGGTCCTCCCAAATGTGACATGAGGACCAACACTCCAGGGCCACACACTGATATCTGAACAGAGATTCACAAAACATACGGAACAGAAAGGGAGGTTGACAACAATTGCGTCACATTCACACTGTCCAGACCCCAGACTTTCAGGCAGGTGTCAAAATGATGCAGAAGTGAGCCCACCACCAAAATGGCATGAAGCAGACCGATTTACACTGACTTACCACTCCCAGAGTTTCTGGGGCAGAAAAAATTCTAGCTGCCAACTGGACACTCCTTAATGAGAACAGGGTTGGGGAGGGTTTGCCCTCTCCATGTTGTGGATACTGTCATCTCCCTGGGACCCCCATCCTCTCTCCTAAAGGGGGAACAGAGCTACTATTCTTTGAATGTTCTAGTGTGAAACTGCAGAAAAAAACAGAAACAAACAGAAATTTAGTCGTGGTCCCTTTGAAAACTCAAGTGTGCACTGGAGACCTCAGCTTCCAACTAAGGACAGGCGGGTCCCAGGGCTCCGGGGTCAAGCTGCCCCTCCAAGGAGAACTAGGCAGTCCTGCAATCAGGACGCACCCTTCCTGGCTGGGCTCTCCACTTGACAGGATCTGGGCAGGTGCAGCCCCCAACTACAACCAGGAGCAAATCTCCCTGCTTAGGAATGATGGACCTGCCCTGGCAAGGGCCTCCACCACACCAGGACCCCCAGCCTCTCCCTACAGCTTAGAGTCACTGGCATGGGGATAAACACCTGGGGTTGTTTCATGATTAGAATCATCTAACTACCCCATGGGGAAGGGATGCTGGCATTTTCTTCTTATGACCCACAGTGTGGATGCTGCCATCTCCCCGAGACCTAAGCCTCCATTCTATTGAGCACAGAGTACTGGGGGTGGGCAGGGATCAAAGACAAGAAGCAGGAGGCAGGACCCTCCCTGATGGCTCCTTCTTGGCCTGCCCTGCCCAGGCCCACTCAGCTCCATAGGTCAGACACGCAGCTCAGAGCTGGACCCTGAGCTCCAGTTGGCCCTGGTGGGCCATGGGACTGCCCCACAAGCAGGATAACATCAGACAGCCCCAACTCACTAGAATCCAAAGTTAAAACAAATAGATTTCCCCCCAGCGATGTGATCCCCAGGAGTCAGTGGCCCTGGTTGTAAGCTGGATGGAAGCCAGGCCCCAGAGTGGGATGATGCATTGTGGGGCTAGTGACAGGGGTGTGAGGGGCACACAAGAGGCAGTGGCTTCAGCCAGAGCAGGGAGTTGGGAGAAAAGGGCTACGTGGGGGTGGACCTCCCAAGGGGAGAATAGCCAGGCTGGGGAAGTCCTATAGGGAGGAAACTAGGGGACAGATGTCCCACCTCAGCAAGCCCTCCCTTTGTTTATCCTTCCTTGGGACCAGGGCTCTGATGTGATCAGCCTCCTTTACATGGAAAACCAGGAACTGGTAACCACCCACATCACTGAGGTTTGTGGACACAGGGAGGTCATCAGGGGAAGATACCAATGCTCTGAGATTCAGGCTAATCTTGGACTCCTGGGTGAATAAAATGGGGAAGAAAGCAATGTTCCAGTGAGGTGCCAGCTTACATCAGGTGAATGATGAGGATGTGTCAGTGTGTCCAGCACTGTCTTGGGGATCAAGGGCTCCAAATCAGACACCATCCACATGCTACTATTCCAGCATGGGAAGGCCTCCTGCTGCCTCAGTCAGGACATTTCTCTGGAGGACAAAAGGCAGATCCCACACAGGAGTGGTGCCCCAGGATCACTACCCTGGCAGTCAGTAAGAATGGATGGAGGCTTTGGGGTGCACCCCAGTCTCTGTGTTAACATAAGTCAGTCCACTAGGGTCTGATCACATCACAATGTGACAAAACCACACATGCAGATCAAAGGCTTTGGAATTGCAAAGACACAGGCACAACCTAAGGTCTGGGTATCAGCCAGATGCAGGGTCCATCTGAGCTGAACCCAAGGCCTGTATGGGCTTCCTGGTGTCCCCCTGCAAATGGAACTGTTCTGCCTGTATCAGTTCATGTCCCAAAGCCTCCAGTGTAACTTGCAGGTTTGTCTTCATTCCCATCATCTGCTGTGGGTGGGATCTGGGGGTAATTTTCTCCCATCAAGGGACAAAGGGTGACAAGAACTCAAGTGGCAGAGGGCTTGAGAACTCTGATTTTGCAGCTGCACAGCTTCAGGCAGACCTCTCAAGCCTGGTGCCTTGTTCCTCTCAGTGGGCACAGACACACCTGCCCCAAGGTAAGGCTGACCCACAGAAAGCAACAGGCATTCTCCCTCCCAGAGACAGAACGCCCTCGGGGCTCCCCTACCTGGGCAACCTTGACACATTCCACTGGCAAGGAAGAGGACGAGAGCTCAGAAGCTGGTCTATGTCATGACTTAGCACTGTTCACATCCCCAACCCCAGGGGCTGCACACACCCAAGAAACTTAAATACTGTGGTCACAAACTTAGAAAGGTCAAGTGTACTTAACACGCTTTTTGACTAACATATGAGAAAATTAAAGTTCAGCCAGGTTCCTCAAACAAAATTACCTCCAGGAGCGGCTGTGCCAATCACCTGAGACTTCAGCCACATAGGAAAGAGGTGGAAATGCTCCCGCGGAGGGAAATGCGGTTTAGAGCACAACTGCTTGGTTCTGGGCCTTAGCTGAGTTCCTCATCTTGGAGGATACGCACCTTGGAGCTGAGGCTCTTCCGACTCGGTTTTGCCTGTGCACCTTGCTTTTCAAAGCAACTGCCCATGGCTCACTGAGTGGCAGCTGCTCTAATGGTGTTCCTAACTCCTAACTGCCTGATACTTGTGAAGACTCAGGTGTGACGCCTGGCTTCTCCTGATGGAAATCACTCTGAACAGAATCAGTACTCACTTGCCGATTCACGCTGTACCTAGACTGGTCCTGATGTTGTGGGCCAAACTATGCGTGCCTTGACCAGACAAACTCCTTTTTACCCTGAGACTCCATTTCATATGAGAAATGCTTTTCCCATGTAGAAACCCCACCTCTAAAACCCACATCCTGCTTGGCACACCCTGTTTGACAACTGCATAGGGCTGAAAAATGTTTCTTTTATTCTTGTGCAATGTACCTTGACCTGGGTTAGAGCTGGGTTATTTTGACCTACCTCCTACTTTGCTTGTGGTTTTTGGCTATAAAAGGTGTGCTCTAACTCCTGATGGGAGGTGAAGGGTGCAGAGTCAACTTGGTTACTGCCCTTCGGCCTGCCAGCAACTAAAGTGCCATGTCCTACTTTAACTGACCCAGTGATTTATTTCAAATTGAGGCATCGTAGATCTTGGAGGCTCCTACGATCCCACATCCCTCTCCTGGCAAAACTCTGCGATCACTCTTCCCACAGGGATCCTGGGAGCAATGGTCCCTCCATGGAGAGCTATATCAGGGCCACAAGGACAGTATCTAGGATCCAGGTGTGTCGAGGGACCCATCCCTGGGCTGATCACTGTCATGCCCTGAGATAGCTGAGACTGTCTTGCTAGAGGGAATCTGTGCAAGTGGTGAGAAGTAGATGGGGCACAGGCTTCCCCCCGCAGGACAGGAGAGCCACTAATGTCAGCCCCAACTCTGAAAGCACAGGAGATGACAAGACACACGTCAGCCAAGCCAATTGAGAAAACTTTTACTCCCGGACCTGGGGAAGAAAAACAAGTGTGAGAACATAAGGTTCCCAGGAGAGACAGTGAGGACAGCAGCCACTGACAGAGATGCTGGTGGGCAGGAGGGGCAAGACTGCTCCTATACACAACGCAGCTTCTGAGACCAAAAGCCTTCACCCCCACAACCCTGAACACAAGCACCACAGAGCCACTAAGGGACTGCACAGACATCAGGCAGTGGCCAGGACATGGCCAGCCTCTGTGGCCACAGGCCAGGACATGTCTAGTCCACAGAAGTCATCACCCATGGTGCCCACACTCATCCATTAACCAAGAACTTTCTGAACTTGTCCTCAGGACAAACAAAAGAAAACCACATATGCCCCAACAAGTCACACAGAAGGCCTTGCTTCCAACAAGCCACATCTGGCTTCCCTGTGCTCCATCAGGACCCCTTAGCTGTCCCTGTTCCCATTCTTCTGAGCCAGATATCTGCAGTCGAATCTGGTACTCTAGCCATCTCAAAATGTACATGTGGAGAAAAGTTGTGCCCTGCTGAATGAATTCATGGTGTATAGAACAGCCATTCTTAGGTTGTGCCTAACTCTGGGCTTCTCTATTATGTATTTCAGAATAGCAGTCCTCAGGCTGTGCCTGTCCTGAGTGACTCCATGAGGTATAGAACAGCAGTCCTCAGGCTGCGCCTGCCCTAGTGACTCCATGAGGTATAGAACAGCAGCTCTCAGGCTGAGCCTGCCCTGAGTGACTCCATGGTGCAGAACAGCAGCTCTCAGGCTGAGCCTTCCCTGAGTGACTCCATGGTGTAGAACAGCAGCTCTCAGGCTGTGCCTGCTCTGAGTGACTCCAGGGTATTCAGAACAGCAATTCTCAGTCTGGGCCCTGTTCTTAATTGCTCCAGTGTATAGAACAGCAGTTCTCAGGTTGTGCCTGACCCTGAGTAACTCTATTTCATAAAGCAGTAGTTTGCCATGAGCTACTTCATTTTGAGTATAAGAACCAGAGTAGAATGATTCTATCTCTTGTTTGTACATACCACCATCTCCCTATCACAATAATAAGGCAGGAATAAACTTACATGTGCCAATTTATTAAACTTAATCAGGAACACCTGTATACATGGCCATCTCAAATCATATCAGAAAAAACCAGTCTATGAGCTTATCAAACACACTAGGCCATCAAATGAAACAAACCCTCACCTGAGACCCATAAAAGGCAGTGCACCCAGAACTGGACACGGAAGCACACTGTCCTGAACCCGTCCCCTAGTCACTCCCCGTTAGCCTTGTACAGGAAGGCTGCCACAGTGACAGACTCCATTCCTGACGTGGAATTCAACAGAACACTGTTTCTGCGGCTGTAACAACCATGCATGGCCCACGCCAAGCTGATGCTCTGAAACTGCTATGGCTCTGGAGTCTGTGTTTTGACAGCTGCATACCTTGAACACATTCTTCTGCTGGTTCTCAGTCTTATCTACCATCCGTGGTGCCTCCTGGCACTCTCTCTGCTCTGTCTTTGCTCTCAGTGAAGCCTCCTGAACCCTGAGGTTGCCTTGACCCTTAGCCATCCTGTCTCACTCCCACACAAACACACACCACAGCTATGTCAAGTGTGTTGTGTGACTGTTATAGATATTAGCAGTTAGGATTGGAGTAAAACAATCCGTGAGTGCTTGGCTCATGACTATTAGGTGACCTACAAACATTCAGTGACTTGCGGCCACAGAAAAGTGGTGTCACCTGTGAATTCACTGCTATTCAATCAATTCTGACACTGTGGAAAGACACAGATGTTTCTGGTCTGTGTTAAGGATATGGCTCATTCATGACAAGATGTCCACTGCTTTCCTTGGGTGGTCTTCAGCCTCCTGGAGCTGGGGAATAAGTGACAGACTATCTCCGTGGCACAGAGGCTGCAATACCACAGGTGGACACTTGATGGCACAGGGGACAGCATGCATCATCCCAGAAGCCAGCACCTGCAGGGCACCAGGACCTGCTTGCACACCTGTGATGGTGGCACTGACCCACAAGGACCTGACCCAGCCCAGTCCAGACAGAGCATGGTATGGGACTCACCTGGGGGACTGTTTCCCCAGGATCTGACCCGGGATGGAGACAAGAGGCTCCTGGTAAGCTTGGTCTACAGAATTCAGCCCTTCCCTCCACCATTCACTTCTCACCCAGGTGAGGGGGTCCTCACTGCAGGATCACTGACCCAGGAGGCAGAACCATGGCACCAGGATTGCAGTTTCCAGAGCTGACAGTGCTTCTGGAGAGTCCAGATGAGTTCCTTGGGTTTCTCACAGGATGGCCTCAGCAGTCCTGGACTGAGCTGCCTGACGTCCCAGCTGAAGAGGAAGTCAAAGGTCCAACCCAGACAGTGGGACATGAACAGATCACAGGCCAGCTGGCATCCATGTGGTTTAAGGGGCCACCTTCTAAGAAGAGGCTGCACTGGTCACAGCTGGCTTCTCACTGTCTGCACAAAGGCCTTTGGGCCACTTTTACCAGAAGAAAAAAGAGGCCAAAACTGAATAGGAGAATGGTGTTGTAGGGAAAATTATTAAGGGGTATGTGTGTGTGTCCCATGTGCAAAATGAACTGAAACCAAAAGCCCTTCAAAAACACACACAGGAAAGGCACCACCACTGAGAGTCACTATGCCAGGGTGTCCCCTCACCTCCTCCACCTCGGAGCCCCCATAACACACTGCCTGGGATTCTGCTCTTTCTTCTATTGCAGCAGCATAAACCAGAGGGAACACCAACCACCTCAGCAGTGGTTCCCCAAACAGGACTGTGGAGAGCTCAAAAATAGCCCCTATGATTGAAGACCACCAGGAGAAGGGGCAGTACAAGGGCAGCAGCATAGAGGTGCCATGGCCTGAGAAGAGGCAAGTGGAGAAGCAGCCAGCCTCCAGCACACTGCATCCTGTTAGCCTCCAGCACACTGCATCCTGCTAGCCTCCAGCACACTGCATCCAGCACACTGTATCCTGTTAAGACGGGCTTTCTGTTTGTCATCTTGATCATTCTGAGGGGTCACTGGTTGTGACTTCTCCCAACTGAGACCACACCTCACGCCCTCAACACATGGACCTACGCACTTTCCCTCCTCACTTCCTGAATCACACTCCAGATGGCTCATCAACATATAGAAACAGCAGTTAGTTCAACGTGGGCCACTAAAGAAATCTGCCTGAGCTTCCAGCTCACCTGCAGTGATAGAGCCCTCCTTCCGACTGCCCTGAAGACACTGGGTAGCATGGATTCATTCTGCCTGCACCATGCAGGCAGCCCTCCAAGCATAGGGCTCAGCCCACAGTGGAGCCCACTCCTGCACACAGATGCTTCATCTCATCCCCACTCCCTTTGCCTTCTTTCCCAGAACAATAGCATGCCCAAGTCCCAGCCTTAAAACAAGGGGAAAAGGGTTCTTCCAGGAAAGCTAGAGGCCGAAGTGTCATTCTATTTGGCTCTCAAGGTTAGCTAGCAATTTGCTAGTGGTTCCCAGAAATAAGCCTTAGAGAAAGCTAGGATGGGTCAGGATGCTGTTCTTGGAATCCCAAAGCATGAGTCTGGGCTTACCACTTACTAAGCATCTCTCAATTTCCCTGTGCCTCAGTTTCCTCTTAAGGAAACAGCATTTCTATTTCCCTCAGGGAAGACCTTTTGAGGCATTTCGACCAAAAAGAAATCAGCAACAAATATAGAATAAAAGTATAGTGATGAAAGCAAGTTTGCATGTACACACACGTGCCACACGGGAGCAGACCAGACCAGACAGAAGGCACCACAGGGCGGTGTCACAACAGGCAGCAACTGAACAAGAGGGCATTTTTGAAAATGCTCTGTAAATTGTAAACTGATGTGTATTTGTAATGATGATAAGTAGGAAGTTGGAGGGAGAGTTACTCAAAGTAAAAACAGGTTAAGAAATGCAAAAGAAAATGAGACCTGTCTAGTTCTGAGGAGTGGACCAACTGAACAAATTCACAGAACTTAAGGAAACTTTAGTGTGAATACTTACTGCATTCATGTGGACCCATTTGCAAGTCTAGTTGTAAATGTTTGACCAGAATGGCAAACAT
Source organism: Sciurus vulgaris (assembly GCF_902686455.1). Taxonomy (NCBI): domain Eukaryota; kingdom Metazoa; phylum Chordata; class Mammalia; order Rodentia; family Sciuridae; genus Sciurus; species Sciurus vulgaris. Next base: position 707,396 of record NC_136468.1, on the reverse strand, counting down.
CATTCATCACGCATAAGCCAACACAAAATGCACCATCAGTTCAAAGTGTTCCCTCATGTACCATCCCACTGCAAACTGTGAGGGCAAGACTGGCTCTGCCCAGTGAAGGCTGGACACACATCCTTCTGGAAATAGAAGACACCTCTTTCTTGGGTTGTTTACCCAAAGCAGCAGTCCACCAGATGGCTTCAGCACAGGGCCCTGGTGAGCACTGCTGGCTCCTCCTGCAGAGGCCATTCTCTACTGCAGGACAGCACCTTCCCACAGGCGGGAGGGCAGGCAGGCACTCCTGAGCTTCTGCTGCCCACTGCCGGCAAGAGCAGGGAGCACCCCCCTTGTCGACTAGGACAGGTCGACAAACACATTTGGAGGAACAAAGCAGGAGGAGAGCATATGCCAACTGGGTGCTTGTTTGTGTTGCTATACTTGTCAATGTTACCTGTCTCTCCTTAGGATTTTTGACATTATACGTCACATAATTTGAAAGCTTTTCTTATTTGTACGAATCCCTGAAAAACTCCAACCCTGAGTTTCCCACCCACTTCCTGCCCCCAGAGAAGCCAACTGACCCTTGGTGCACACCTCCACGTCCAAAGGACAAGCTCAGGTTGCTGCTCCTGGTGTCCAGGGTCAGGCATTATCTGCCAATGTCCTGCTATAGAAGATGTGGCCACTTCTCTACAACACATTACTGTACCTGACACTTCCACTCCCTCAACATGTATTTCCTGTTTTCCAAATCGGTAACGCTGTCGTTTTCATCAGATCAGAACCGTATGCTTGCAGTACTGACTTTGTAATGGCTGTGCCCAGGCAGTACACTAAACTAGCATTCCTCTCATACTTCTGTTTTTCCTGCAGTTATGCAAGTCTTGCTTATTTGTCTGTTCAGCTTCCACAGTCTCTCTTTATTTTGCATTGTCTTCTTCTGTGTGTTTTACTGCAGGCTTTTGTGAAGCACCTAGCCATTCTGGGCTGGGATTTGGCCAGCTTCCTTGGGCAAACATTTGTCCTTATTTCCATTCCTCCAAAGCAGACCCTGGAATAAGACCACCATGAAGAAGGAACACAGGAAGCTCAGGCTCCTAATAAAAGAGGGCACTGCCAAGCCAACTACCACTATGGGTTCCCAGAGATATCTCTGCAGTGACCACCATGTTAAAGTCACCACCAAGGGCTGGGGGAGCTGGACATTGATACACCCACTCCTTGGTGGTCAGTAGGCTCCTGCCGAGGGTGGGGTGAGAAGTGAGGCTCATTAGCCGTTCCTGGGAGAAAAGCCAAAGGAAGAGGGGTAGGGCAGGGGTCGGGGAAGCCACATCTGCAGACCAACATCCTAGGTGTTTCTGTCAGACTGCAGTGTGAAATTAGTTGGGGGAGCCATGGTGCTTACTGCCACTTCTATATGCACATGAGCAATCTTCACACAGACTGGAAGAGCAAGCAAATGCCCTTCACACAATGGGTGCTTTATGTATTTATCTGGGAAACAAAGGGCCAAAAGGGAACAAATCCCAAAAATGAGCCCACAGCTCTTTCTGATAGCCTGCAACTTCATCTTCAGACATTCTACTTAACAAAACTAACAGACAGGGCTGGGGGTGTGGCTCAGTGGTAGAGCACTTGCCTGGCATGTGTGAGGCACTGGGTTCAATCCTCAGCACCACATAAAAATAAATGAATAAAATAAAGGTATCGTGTCCATCTACAACTAAAAAATAATTAAAAATAAAAAAACAACTAACAGACTCCCACAAATTTTGCCACAAGAAAAGACTACCAAGTAATGTTCCTTTTGAAGACTGTAGACCAGAGGGGTCTCCACTGAACCCCAGAACCATGTTTTAATGTGCTGCTTTGTGTGGATAGCAGATACTCCTAAATGAAATCCATGATATCCTACCATCTCTACATTCAAATTTGGGCATTTTTAAAATTTGTTTAGGTTTTGCTTTTTTGCTATGTGTTTACCAGAAAAAGGTCTCCTTAAAATCCTTCACCACAAGAAAAATCATAGCCACCAAAATCGATAAGACCACTTTATGATGAGTTCAATTTCTCTGAGATTCAGAGCCACTTTGATATCACTGTGTTATAGAGGTCGAGTCAATGCAAATCTAATAAAAATAATGGAAGTGCATTCATCTCTGGTGTCTGGTTTCATCTAAGACAAAGTGCAAACTGACTGGAAGTCCCTGTCCCAGTGAGCTCCATCCTGCACTGACGGTCTCCCTCCACTGCTGAAGCCACCCTCCGAGCCACAGCTGCAGTCACCTGGGTGGGCATCCTGTCAGTCAGGCCTCCCACCGAGCCACAGCTGCAGACACACCTGGTGGGCATCCTGTCAGTCAGGCCTCCCACCGAGCCACAGCTGCAGACACACCTGGGTGGGCATCCTGTCAGTCAGACCTCCCTCTGAGCCACAGCTGCAGACATACCTGGGTGGGCATCTCGTCAGTCAGGCCTCCCTTTGAGCCACAGCTGCAGATACCTGCAGGGGTGGGCATCTCGTCAGTCAGGCCTCAGGTCCCTTCACACCTCAGTCATCCTCTACATGAATGGAGGCACCCATTGTTCAAAACTGCTGTGCTGGTAGGTCTTTGGTGTTCACGTGTGGCTCTTCAAATGCCAACCAATACCCCCAATCCTATCCCCTGACTGCTACCAGATCCTGTAAAGACATCCTGAATACTCCATGTCCTCCCTTTGGAGAGGAAGCTAAGCAGACAGTAAGCCTGGATCTCCTCTGCTTTGCACATGGACCCAGGGAGGGAGGACTGGGGTGGAGAATTAGCTATCTCCTGACAGCTCCAACATCCTGTTCTTATGACTCTGGGCAGGTACTAAGGGATGCCAAGCCTGCCCAAGACAGAAGAGCAGACCAAAGAGGAGGCCCAGCATCCTCACAGTGACCTATCACGTCCTTGCTTTCCCCAGCAACAAACACAGGTTCACGAAAGGGGCATCACAGGGCAGAAGGAAGCAGATCAGAAACAACCTATTTCCAGATCTCTCTACAGCAATGCAGACAACAGCAACAGACCACAAACATAGAGGTGCCAGTTAGAAGGGAAGGAAACTGTGGGATCAATGACTTTGGAGGGCACCAGAGGGGTCCAAACAGCATGCCGTCAGCTGTGGGTGAGGTGGAGCCCAGCTGAGCTCAGGGGTGTGAGACTCACCAGGTGCCACTCCCCTTAGGAGGCTTGATGCAGAGAAAGCAATGCATCTTTGACACCAGAAGGAAGCAGCGGATTCTCCCCATATTGAAAAGCCAGTGCAGGTGAGTCCTGCTGGTGTCCTTGCATGGCTCAGACAGAGGGGGAGGCACCTTCTCTAATCACACTGGGTCTCCTCACCAATCTGAACAGCAGCTCACACTGGTATTTCTGGCAGGATGGGATTTACGACCCTGACACCTGTGGCTGTCTGGAGTCCCACCAGGAGAGGGTACTGCATCTCTCCCAGGTCCTCACACCATGTCCAGGCCGTGGGAGGCAGGGAGAGAAGCCCCATCAATGGAGCACAGCACAGCGTTGTGTATGCAGCTGAGCAGAGACTGGAAACCTGAACGTGGAGAGGGTACTGTGACACACCTCAGCCCCTCAGAAACAGTGCTGTGGTTGCTAGGTGCATCTGTGCTGCACAACAGTACTTTCTCCAGGTAAAACTCAAATCTCAGGAGCCAGCCGTGCCTCGGGAAGGCTGGCCTATGCTTCCCTCAGGCTTATTTTCACGACTTAAAGTGCAGGTTCTGACACTCTGGCTCTCCTCGCTGCTGAAGCGTCTCCTTTTCTTCACCCTGTTGTCGCCTCTCTGCCTCCTCCTCCTTCCTCGTTCTGCTGCTCTGCGGTGTGAGGAATCCTCTCCCCACTCAGCCTGCGTTTTTCTCTTTTTACCCACCCAGCTCCATTTCCCTCCGGCCGCCGCCGCCACTGCTGCTCAGCTGGTGTCGGTGCCGCACTTTTCACCCCACGTCCTTCCCGCAGCCTAGGGCCCAGGTCGCCTTGGGTATTTCTGCTCAAAGTAACCACATCCCTCTTTAAAAATTCCGCCGAAAAAGAGAAGACGCTTTACCCGACTCTTTGGGCCGTTATCTCACGGCGAACTTTCTGACCAAGTATACAACTACCCAGAAGGCCTAGGAGAAGTGCTGCATAGAGAGCAGTTCGACTTTAACGCTGAGCCACCTTGGGAACCTAGCTGATGATAGGGGGGTTCCATCTCCTCACTTGTCCATGGAGGTCTTCACTTCAGAAATCCAAGACTCATATTCATCCAGCTTGGTGTCCAGTGGGCGTTGCTGCCAGAATTATCTTGTGATTATTTGAGAGATGTATCAGTTTCTTCTGAAGTACAATCAACTGTAGAAGCCTTTGTAGCAGTTTGCTGCATATTCTAAGGACCCAGGCATAGGCTTGGTGGCCCGTCTCTTGTTTTTCCTGGTTTATGACTTTCGGCTTTGTGGAATACGGCTGAGATGAAAGGATTTATTTACGATGCAAACTACTCTGTTGGCCTGTTGGATGAAGGAACAAACCTTGGAAATGTTATTGATAACTATGTTTATGAACATACTCTTACAGGGAAAAATGCATTTTTTGTGGGGGATCTTGGAAAGATTGTGAAGAAACACAGTCAATGGCAGAATGTAGTGGCTCAGATAAAGCCATTTTACACAGTGAAGCGCAACTCTACTCCAGCTGTACTTGAGATTTTGGCGGCTCTTGGAACTGGATTTGCTTGTTCCAACAAAAATGAAATGGCTTTAGTACAGGAATTGGGTGTATCTCCAGAAAATATTATTTACATAAGTCTTTGCAAGCAAGTTTCTCAGATAAAGTATGCAGCAAAAATTGGAGTAAATATCATGACGTGTGACAGTGAAATTGAATTGAAGAAAATTGCACGTAATCACCCAAATGCCAAGGTCTTACTACATATTGCAAAGAAGATAATATTGGAGGTGAAGAGGGTAACATGAAGTTTGGCACTACACTGAAGAACTGTAGGCATCTCTTGGAATGTGCTAAGGATCTTGATGTCCAAATAATTGGGGTCAAATTTCATGTTTCAAGTGCTTGCAAAGAATCTCAAGTATATGTCCATGCTCTATCTGATGTCCGATGTGTATTTGACATGGCTGGAGAATTTGGCTTTACAATGAACATGTTAGACATTGGTGGAGGCTTTACAGGAACTGAATTTCAATTGGAAGAGGTTAATCATGTTATCAGCCCTCTGTTGGATATCTACTTTCCTGAAGGCTCTGGCATTAAGATAATTTCAGAACCTGGAAGCTACTATGTATCTTCTGCATTTACACTTGCAGTTAATATCATTGCTAAGAAAGTTGTCGAAAATGATAAATTTTCCTCTGGAGTAGGGAAAACCGGGAGTGATGAACCAGCTTTCATGTATTATATGAATGATGGTGTTTATGGTTCTTTTGCAAGTAAACTATCTGAGGACTTAAATACCATTCCAGAGGTTCACAAGAAATACAAGGAAGATGAGCCTCTCTTTATAAGCAGTCTTTGGGGTCCATCCTGTGATGAGCTTGATCAGTTGTGGAAAGCTGTCTACTTCCTGAGCTGAATGTGGGTGACTGGCTTATCTTTGATAACATGGGAGCAGATTCTTTCCATGAACCATCTGCTTTTAATGATTTTCAGAGGCCAGCTACTTATTACATGATGTCATTCAGTGATTGGTATGAAATGCAAGATGCTGGAATTACTTCAGACACAATGATGAAGAACTTCTTCTTTGTGCCTTCTTGCATTCAGCTGAGCCAAGAAGACAGCTTTTCCACTGAAGCTTAAACAGGCATTCACACTCCTTTAGATCTGAAGTTAGAGGTTAAGCTTGTCTGGTCTACATTCCGGTGTGGAAAAAAATTTAAACAATCTTATTCTGTTAATTCTCTTGGAAAAAAAAATAATAGTAATAGCTATTTGGGACCAGATGACTTCAACTTTCATTTATAATTCATTTGGGGGGTAATGGGAGATTTAGATAATGTATCCAGATTTAAACTTACCAGTTTGTTCTACCCCTTAAGTGTTTAAAATAAAATATGCAACAAAATGGATGACTTAGTGGAGATGGAAGCCCACTAATTGAGTTCCCCATTAAACCATTTACATACAAGTACACAGTTTTTATACTAAGGATTCGTGTTAAAAAGTCTTGTAAAGTTAATGTCTTTCACCCAGATATCTCAGATGTCAGTGAAGGCAAATGTGACTTCATTAGATATGTTCAGTGTATTTAGAATGTGTAAATTTGTGCTTTGAACTGTAGTTTAATAAATGTAAAATTGCATCATAGTATTTGTTGTATTTGACCTAATGTAACCCTTGTATGATTGCAATAAATTTTGTGTAGATTTTACTGTTTTTTCAGGCTAAAACTTTGGGAAAGGGGCTAGATAGGAAAGGTAGTTTTGAAATAGATGTGTATATGGTATGTTTTGAGGGTTATTTTTCTTTATAGCCCATTTAAGTTTGGTTTGACTTAGTCCATTTTTTCAGTTATTTAATTAGCAATTTAAAGTGTGGTAAATCATTGTGAAGTTCAGATTCATTAATGGAGAGTTGATGTGCATTAAGCATGATATTTAACCATTTTAACACCAAAAACTGTTAATCCTGCATAAACCAGTTGTAACAATTAGTAGGTGTTTCTGTATAGGTAGAATGCATACAGTACCTTAGTAAATCTTTGAATCACAAATCTTTCGGCTGACATAGAAGATTCTATTAAATACTTTGAATACACTTGGTTGTGGGGAGGGAAATAAAATTGCAGAAAACTGCAGAGCACTAAAAGAAGGGCTACATCTATAACCAAAAATCTGATGCTCTTTTGCACAGAATATTTAAATTCAGAATAGGGAGGGGGTCTGGGGTAAAGCACACTTACTTTTTATTTTTTCAATTTTTCAATTGCAGTGATTTCAAATTTTAGGGTTCTCTTTTGTTATTGGTTTGAATTATTTCCTTAGTTTTTTGTTTTCCTATTTGTTCAGCTTAGTAATTCCTTTTAATTCTTTTCATACTAAAATTTTATGGTGGTTGGGGAAGGGAGTTAGCAGCACAACCTGACAGTTGTTGCCAGGAATTTGTGTCGCTGCTAGTGTATTAGTAATCCTAGATCTCAGAATCACAATAGTAATAAAACAAACAACAGGGGTCATTTTTTCCTAACTTACTCTATGTTCAGATGTGGAATTTCTGTCTCCCAAGAGGAAATTTGACTTCACTTTGGTGCCAATGGACAGAAAATTCTACCTGTGCTACATAGGAGAAGTTTGGAATGCACTTAATAAGCTGGTTTTTATACCTTGATTTCAAGGTGGAAAGAAATCGATCATGAATCTCTAATTTCAATCTCAAACCAGTAGGTGCTTAATATTTTCGATTTAATTAATGCCCATTTTGAATTTCATGGGTTCTATTAAAAATTTAGGGCCCCAATCCACTGTCCTCTAATTGCCTTTGGACTTTACCAAGGTATAATGGGGTTTTACGCAAAATTCCAACAACCTTTTTTTTTTAACCGTAATGAGGAGAAATAACACTTTACCTTCACATATTGTTGGTTATTGTGGTCCAGAAATGCCAAATCTTTTTAAAGATGATACAAGTTGGAGTCCTTGGCTTAATTTTCACAGGCATGGGCTTCTTGGCATATCAATTTTGCCATCCCATAAGGAGAGCGGTTGTATATGGAGTGGCTCAGAGTTGCAGGTATCACATGTGAATGATATGGAAACTTTAAGAAATGTCTGTATTGTATTTGAAGACTGTATACCATAAATCTGAAGTTTGAACCTATGTATTTCAATTTGGTATGCTAACAACTGAATTAATGTAAAATCTTTTTATATAATATTGTAATCTCAGTTCAAAATTTAACTGAAAATATAAAACCCACATGATTTCTATATAGTAAATTGAACTGTAAAGGTAACTTGTGTGTGGTTCTGAATACACAGATAAAATGCTAAAAAAACAAAAAAATAAATAAATAAGTAAAGTACAGGGTTCTTCCTGAGAGAACAGCAATTGTTTTCTAGGAAAGCACTAGAACAGGACTGAGCCTGGTGTTAGGCCAGTCCCCTCAACACCCCCTATTCACTCAAGATCAAATTCATGCTGGTCAATAAACTGCCCATAACAAAACCACTGCTTTTCAAGGTTCTGCATGTCTCAGAGCTCTTTGGGGTACCAGTCCGGAAGCAGCAGTCAGCCTCCCTCTCCAGGCTCAGGGAGCTGGCTTGTCTTTCGGGCTATCTGCACAGGACCCTTGCTCCTCCAGGGCCTTCAAATATTTAGTTCCAGGTCCCACCTGACCACCTCCACAGCTGCTGCGGGTGGTAGACGAGCACGCATACCTACAGTCCAGGTGTGCATGGTCTCCTCTGACCATGGCCCCCACAAGTGGTCACAACAGGCTGCCTTGTGCCTTTCAAACCCAGTCCTCCAAATGTATCCAACAGGCCTTTGGAGGCAGGCAGATAAGCACAGGGAAAGGAGGCCTTTTACCTGGTCACCACCTGTGTCATGGGGGACACACGGACACGCTGTGCCCACGCACACGAAGAGACACAGCATCCATTTTACCTGGTCACCACCTGTGTCGTGGGGGGACACATGGACACGCTGTGCCCACGCACACGAAGAGACACAGCATCCATTTTACCTGGTCACCACCTGTGTCGTGGGGGGACACACGGACACGCTGTGCCCACGCAGGGAAAGGAGGGCTTTTACCTGGTCACCACCTGTGTCGTGGAGGGACACATGGACACGCTGTGCCCACGCAGGGAAAGGAGGGCTTTTACCTCGTCACCATCTGTGTCGTGGGACGGACACACGGACACGCTGTGCCCACGCACACGAAGAGACACAGCATCCATCCAAACCCCATCTGGGAGGTGTGTCTGGAGGAATGATCCTTTTCACCCAACAGTGGAGGGACACCACAGCTCTCCATGGCTGCTGCCTGCTCAAGGTCCATTTCAGAGCTTGTATTCATTGCAGGGCAAGGGAATTGGGGGTTCCTCACCAAATAAGGACAGAAGTCAACAGGAAGGTTAACTGGAACTGATAATCTCCTCTGGGTCCTACAACAGGGACTTCAGTCCTAGCTGCCCCACCCTGGCCATGGTGGTCGCTCTGGCATGCTGTAGCAGCCAGACAGCTCCATTCCCACCCACCCTACTGGCTGCCCATTCTCCTGTGGTCTGCACAACCTCGTGTTCTGAGTCCCAGGAGGCCAAGAAGGGAGACACCCAGTCTATTAACCCACAGCTTTGTTGTCCTACAATGTGCCACTCTGCAAGCACATGTCAGAGACTAGCACCTGAAATCGTAGCCCCCTGCAAACCATGAGAGATGGTAACCTTGTTAAGACTATCTGCTCCTGAGAGACACTCACAGATTTTTGCCTATTCTTATCATTCAAGAATGACTGAGTGTTTTTCAAGAAAGAAAGAAAACAAAGAGGCTACTTTGGGGAAAAGACCAAATGAGAATTTTTTTCTTAATGCCTAAGTGGAAATCTGAATTTTTCTGGTTGCTAAAGCCAGAGATAGAGCTCGTGCATTCTCAAGAGTATGGGATCAGAGATCCAAGGCTCCTGGGCTCTTTGGAGAAGCAAACTGAACACAGGTGAGAAGAAAGTGGAACCACCACCAAAACAGATAAGAGCCGAGGCCCAGCACAGCAGACAGGGCTTGCGCACATCTTCAGGTCCCATCACACACACCACAGATGAGGGGGCTTAAACAGCAGGGTCTGGGAAGACTGAGATCGAGGTGTCACGGGACTGCTTCCTTCCTCCTGAGGCTAGGGCGGGAAGGCTGTGTGGGCCTCTCTCGAGACATCTCCCTGTGCACCTCTGCATTCAAACTTCCCCTGCTACGTAAAGACAGTCACAGTCATGTTGGATCAGGGCCCACACTGAGATCTCATCTTAACCTATTATGTCTGCAAAGATGCTATTTCTTTTTTTTTTTTTTAATCTGTCTTTTTAGTTACACGTGACCGTGGTATGTATTCTGGCAGATTATACATACATAGAGAATAACTTACTCTATTTAGGATCCCACTAGTGTGGTTGTACATGATGTGGAGCTATGTATACAAATACCTGGCCATGTATACAAATACCAGGTTAGGAAAGTTATGACCAATTACTTCTACTATCTTTCCTGTACCCCTCCCCACCTCCCTTTCCTTCATTTCCCTTTGTCTAATCCAATGGATTTCTATTATTCCCCTCCCCAATCCTCCTTGTCATGAGTTAGCTTCCAAAAATCAGAAAAAAATATTCAGCCTTTGTTTTTTTTTGAGATTGACTTACTTCACTTAGCGTGATATTCTCCAGTTCCATCCATTTACCAGCAAATGCCATAATTTCATCCATCTTTAAGGCTGAATAATATTCCACTGTGTATATATACATTTTCTCTATTCATCCATCCACTGAAAGACACCTAGATTGTTTCCATAGCTTGGCTATTGTGAGTTGAGCTGCTATAAACATGGATGTAGCTGTGTCACTGTACTATGCTGATTTTAAGTCCTTTAGGTATATACCAAGGAGTGAAATAACAGGGTCAAGGGGTAGTTCCATTCCAAGTTTTCTGAGAAATCTCCATGCTGCTTTCCAGAATGGTTGCAACAATTTGCAGTCCCACCAACAGTGTATAAGAGTAACTTTCTCCCCAAGATCCTATTTCAAAATAAGGTTATGCTATGAGATCCTGGGGGACAGGACTACCACCTATAAATTGGGGGTGAGGGGCACAATTAAGTCCCCCATTAGCAGGCACCACCCAGAAAAGCAGAGGCAGCTAATGCCACTTTCTCCAGTGCCACTCCTCTACTCCTTATTTCATATCTCTGTCAACTATGTGGGACCCTAGAGATCACCCCAGACTCTGCCCCATATGTTTCCGTGTTCCAGAATGTTCCATGTGGGATGGATGTCTGCCACTTTCCTGTAGGCTCTGTCTGGAGACAGCTCCAGATTTTGGTGAAACTTTTTGCCACTGCATCTGGTGTGCCTGACAGGACAAATGAGGAGGCAATGCAGAGGGGAGGCACAGCACAGACACAATACATGCCCCTGACCATGCCAAAGGCACACACAGCGGAGACAGTGGAAGAACCTCCAGCCCTGTGGGGTCCCACCAAAGCTGCTTCAAGCTATCAAAGCAAGTGACACAGAGCATACAGGCAATCTCCGTTCTGTGTCAACGTCTTTCACACATCAATTCCAGGGTGTGACCAAAGAGTACCATTATGTGCAGGTCCCACCCAGACGACAGGACTAGGCCAGGCAACAGTCAGGTGCTGTGCCCAAAGCCCAAGGTGATCTCCTGCGCATCCCCCAGGAGCAAGCACTGGTTTCTAAGGGCCACTGCAGAGCAGATCACTGCCACTCATCCTGCTTGCTCAGACACAAAGTGAACCCACTGGGACACACGCAGTGTGGACAGTGTGGACAGTGAGTGTGGAGGTGTCAGAAACCAGACCACTACTCACTGGGCACCCCCTCTCAGAAAACTGCAACCCAAACACCCCTTAGAACTGAGGTCAAATTCTGATCCCCAGACCTATGAAATTCTGATTCTAGAATAATACATTTTGTGTTGGGGGAGTAATGTATATTTGTTTTGCCTCTTTGGCTAACACAAAAATTCAACTAATCACATAATAAAATGTAAAATGCAAGTTAAAAATCACAGAGCAGTGTGATTTCATTTTTGTAAATACTCATGTACTTACCAAAGACCAGCAAAGTTGGCAGGCAATCCACAAAAACATACCAAGGTGTATGGCAGAAGGATCCCTGTCCTTGTAGGTTCACTTTGATTATCTGTGTCCACTGAATCTACTGTAATGAAAGCAGCACTCTGATGATGAGGAAAACCGATTTTACAAAAGTCATTGATCAGAGCACTGTGTATCACCCCAGGACACTTCAACGTCACTTCTGCTGAATGTGGACGTGAGGCCTTCCTGCTGGCTTAGGGAGGGGCAGACAGAGGTGGAAGAGTGTTGCAACAGGAAGGTTCAGGTTGGTCCACAAGACTTTGCTGAGCCCCTTGACAGACACAGGGAAGTGTACTCTGCTGAGCAGAGGACTGCATGCTCAAAAGGTGGACTCGAACCAGAAACACAGGACAAAAGAGAAAGCAGTGCTATGTGAGGTTGCCTGCAATTCAGATGAACACAAGCTGCAGAGACCAGAGATGCCAGCTCAAATCACTCCGTGGCACACCCAAGGCCACCAGGGAGCAGAGGCCAGGAGCAACTGGGAACAGAGACCCAGGACCTCCAGAGCGCTCCCACCTGTGGGCAACACACCCATACCACACGTGCCGTTCCCAAAAGGAAGCCCACCTCCTGCCCCTGCAGGAACAAGGAGATCCTGATCCCCTGAACAGGAGCTGCTCCAGGCCAAGGTGTTCACATGACAAAGACCTGTTGGTGGCAACAAGAATGGAGGCTCCCCAGAGGCCAGGTTCTTGTTTGGCTGCGTTCCTCAAATCTGAACTTTTCCTATACTCACTCCAACTTCTAGGAGTCCTCAGGACTCCTCCAGCTCACGCCCAAAAGTGCTTCTTAATCCACAATAATGATACCACAAGCTTCCACAATTCCAGGATTCCCGAACCTACACCCCCCAAGATATCCAGATCCACAACCCCAGGATTCCTGGATGTTCGCCCTCTATAATTCCTCGGCTTCCAGAGTCCACATCCCTAAGACTCTTGGATCTATATCTTAGGTTTCAAGGCCACACCCTTAGGATTCCTGGAGCCATATCTTGGGCTCCAGAGTCCATGCCTAGGATTCCAGGTAAACACAGACGTGTATGGACTAAATAAAACTCTCTAGAAACTACAGCTTCAGTTCCTACCTCACCTGGTCCAGGAGGATGAGGCCTGCCTTTGGCGGCCTCTGGGTGGCAGTCTCTAAGGATCAGCCCTATAGGACCTGCTGTACTGCATCATGCCTAACAGGCACACAAAACCCAGCAGCAAGCATCTGATATCTGTTCCCAATTGACAGATAACAACAAACAAAAATACTTCAAGGGCTTTCCAATATATGGGGCTTTACTTTCACAAGTCTTTCCTACCTACAAAGTTTGATTCATCCTGTTACGTGGCTTTAGGTACTTTTAAAATTTATTTGCCTGAACTCAAACCAAGTCTGTGCTCTTTTTACACTTAATGCGGTGCAGTGTGTCTACGTGGCGCCTGAACTGGAAAACCTGGGAAATTTTAAGTTCTATGCAACAGCATAGTGGGATGCCATATCCCAAGACAGTGAGTGACAAGAGTTCTGAGACACTGCTACAAGCTAGGACCCACAGGGAGGAAGCATCAACGGCCCTGGAAACCCATCTGGTGGACCACTGCCAGCTTTTCCCCTGGGACCTGACAGACACAGGCTCAGAGCAGCAATCATCTCCTTAGGATCCGGAATCCTGCTGGAGCCATTTACTAGCCTGTGGCTCTGACAATTTCCTGAGTCCTGTGTCCTTCCCTGTTCACACACCTTTGAAAAGGCATTCCTCATCCTGCTACTAAGCAGCTGGCTACTCCTGAAAGTCCTTTGGTACATAGCACAATGTTCTTGGTGTGGGGTTTGTGTTTCGGCTAGTTTTTTTTTTTCTGCCAGCTGTCACCAGAGTCTGAGCAACAAACTTCAGAAGTGGTTGGACCAGGCTTCCAGCAAATTATCTGACCTCCTTCAGCTATGGGATGGGAAAGCATCACTAGTGAAGCATCTCCACATAGGGTCTGGCCACCCGAATGCTCAGCCTCTGGTGGTGAAGATGAAACAAGGTACTAGAGATCTCCCGTGAGAACTGCGGAGACAAGGGCAGCCACCCGTGTGGAGGCAGTCCCAGCCTAGGCCTTGGGGCCAGCACCCGAGACTAAGATCAACAGTCCAGGAGCCACTCAGACAGATCTCAACCCATCCCTGTGACACCGCAGAGCACAATGTCTCAAGCATACAGTGCCACTGGGATGAGTTGTCAATATTCACTCTGGATCCACAGAAAGAAAAGTAAGAAGGTTTCTACAGTGTTGAGTGACTCAGGCTGAGGAAGGGGAGGATGGTCTGCGCAAATCCCTCCAAGTTCCACCTTGTTCTCAGAAGTCAAAATAGGAAGGAAGCAGGCCACACCTAGACCAGGTGAGGCAGGCCCACTGTGGCAGGTAAGACTTTTAAGTTACACTGATATCTGGTGGCCTGTGGTGTTGGAAAGAACTCTGGGGACTGGAATGAAATATGCACAATCAAAGCAGGCCCTGTGTTTCTTTGGGATTGAAAGCAAATGCCATCAGAAATAGCATAAAATGTTAATAAAGTATTGAATAAATTAATGAGAACATTATGCATACTTTAATCTTAATAAACCCAAAGAATGAAGCATGATTTTCCCCTTCCTAGACCAAATCTTCTTGAGAGCTTAGAATAGCTTCCTGCATGGGGGAATTTCACCAGAGGGGGAAGAGAACAGTCATGGCCGCATCTCAGAGGCAGCCATCCTCCCTATGGCAACGGCAGATGCAAAGGCAGTCTGGTGCCCTTCCCTCTACACAGGAAGTAAGCATTCATGAGCATTTCTTAATGTGTGCCACAGAATAAATTAACAAAACAGGTAATTCATTGGGCTCAGAGAAGGTCCAAATGGCATTTTATAATAAGAGGTCTCCTGTTTGCAGAGGTACACTTGAACACATGGTGTCCTTTGTGATTTGACCATGGCAATAACTAAGCCATGTGGGTCAAATACATTTGATAGGAAGTACTGGACTTGACTGAGTAATATCTATATGTGCTTACCCTTTCCTATCAAAAGCTCAAAACACAGTACTACAAACATGGTTTTAAATAATGCAAAGTTAATCTCTGTATTTGCCACCTATTCTAGTAATCACTTTATTCTTCTTAATTTTTTTTTCTTTTTTCTGAACTGGGGATTGAACCCAGGGGCACTTAACCACTGAGCCACATCCCCAGCCCTTTTTATTTTTTGAGACAGGGCCTAAGTTGTTTAGGGCCTCACTAAATTGCTGAGGCTGGCCTCAAACTTGTGATCTTCCTACTTAGCCTCCTGAGCTGCTCATTAATTTAATAAGACACCATTGAAAGGCTATCATCCCAGGCCAGATCCTAAGCTAAGTACTTCACACACAGTCTAACCCAATTTTCATAGAACCAGAATACATTTCATTTGCGATTCCTACCACACAGTGAGCAAGCGGCATCTCTGAAAGGCAGCCAGACAGCGTCGACTCTGAAACCCTTCGCCTTTAACCTCAGCGTTACAGACTGAACGGCACTGCCACCTCCAAGGAGCCATCCCACTGCCTGATCCATGCCCTAAGTCTGGGTTGACCCCTCTGCCCAGGGTGGCACTGCCCAGTCTAGTGCTCTCAGCAGCATTCTCTGTATCTCTGTGGCCAAACCAGGAGCCACCAGGGACCAGGCCATGCCAGAAACCTGCAGGCAGTTAAGAGAGCAGTCACTGCAAATTCCAAAACCAAGGGCTTTGGTTTCCCTTCCACCTCCTCATAGGACTGACCACTTATATTTTCATGCCAATGAAATCAAATTGCTTAAAATTCAGGAAATTTTAAAGCTTAATTTTGAAGCTTGATTTTTTCCCCACCCACTACTCTCCTGGCTGTATAACTCTGAGGACAACACAAGTGGCAAGAAGGGCAGATGAAACAGGGTTTAAAAACAGTCTACAGCCAGGAGGAAGGTGAGGGCTCCCAGTGAGAACACAGAGGCCAGAGTCCTGGTTTCTCCCCAGACCTCCAGGCAATGCCGAGTTTGTTAATTCAATGGTGCCAAATGACGGCACAATATAGCAGGACTCACCTAGGCAATGTCAAGGGGTGGGAGGGACTTCTGGAAAGGGGACATCCTGTGCCAGCCAACACCTGAAGCCAGATCCCACCTGCCTGTGTTCAGACCCAGCCCAGAACGGCTCCCAAAGGGAGCTGTGAGCTGGGGGCTGGGCAAGTCCTCCTCCACAGATGGACTGCTAATTATCAAGGGCCATCCAAACATGAATATGTAGAGTCCACCAGATCATGGAGCTGAGCAAGGAAGTAGTCGTGTAATAGATAAGAGCAGATGAGAGGAGCAGGCAGGTTTCTCTGAGGCCTTCCCTGATACCACGTTCCCCATTATAAAACCCCAGAGAAGATATTGACTGAAGCCTTGAATTCAGGTTGAGCACAGTGCAGAGCTCATGAAGCATCCAAAAACTTGTCATCTGAAAGGAATCGGGGGTTAAGGATGGCCCTGGGGTCCCTAAGCACAGGCTGGCTGGCTGGCAGGTTCACCTGTGAGGGTGGGGCAGGGCCCTGACTGCTCAAGATGCCCCACGCTAGCACTGGGAAGAAGAGCTGCCTTCACAGAGCTCACAGGTGCTCTACAGAGCCTGAGTTCTATGTTTTAAGAATTCAAGCAAAGAGTTGAGAAAAATGTGTTGACAAACAATCTAGTCTTAAAGAAAAAAAGGAAAGCTGGTGCCCTTTTGAGTAGATTCCACACACATGCTTTCCAAAATCTGGAGAGCAGGCCTCTGAAAACTCACAGAAATTCACAGAATCACCCATGTAGCTTCTTCCAGAGACTGCAAGGAAAACTTGAAAGCACTAACTAATTACCTTCAAGGTCTTTGGATACCTTCCTTGTCTAGCACTATTTAAGAAGAAAAAAAAAAAAAAAAAAAAAACAGCCAATTTCTGAGTCACTTAGCACCAACCCTAGTGCACACTCGCAGCCCAAAATCTCCACTCTCTTTCCATAGCACTTCCTGTGATACCAAAGCTAAGTCTAGCGAGATACCAGAAAACCACTGTCATCCTGAGAGTGGAGCATCAGGGGCAGACAGGAGGGAAGTCACAGCACCCAGGCTACAGCCCTGACCCGTTCCATTTCCCAGGTGACTCAAGACAACCCCATTCCGGCAGAGCAAGTGAGTGGACTTGCAGCTCCCACTGAAAGTTCCTCCAAGCTCTGAGGAAGGTAGCCAGGTAGCCAGGCAGAGCCGACTCTGAAACCCCTCGCCTTTCACCTCTGCCTTACCAACTGGACAGCACTGCCACCTCCAAGGAGCCATCCCACTGCCTCCATGCCCTGACCTGGGTTCACCAGGCTCAGGCTCCCAGTCAGTCCCAACCCAAGGATGCAGCAGCGTCAGCAGCTTGGCTTTCATTTTCTCAAACATCGAGCAGAGAAGGAGACAAGTGTCAGGGCCTGAAGCTCCAAGGGAGTAGATCCCTGCAGTAGGCTGGGCAGTGCTCCAGTTGACACCCCCTCCGTGTGGCCTCACTTCCACATGAGGTTTTTGCAGTTGCTAGCAGTTAAGGTTCCCGAGAGCTCTTCCTGGACCTAGGGGGGACCCTGAATGGGAGGGCAGTGCTTGTAACAAGAGGACAGAGAAACAACAGAGGCCACATGACAATGGCCACATTACAGGGTCAGCAGGCCTGAGGGACAGTCTGGATGAGAACCCAAATGACTCACAGATCATGGAATGTGGGTGGAGGTCACTTTGTGGTGGCATTCATGGAGATTTGGGCAGCCAGGCTGCTGTGACCACTTCAGGGTTGGTTCCTGGGAAGAGCACCCTTTCCTCACCTTTGTCTCCATAGAGCAGTCACTCAAGACCCAGGAACAGACCCCAGCTCCTGCACCTTGATCAAACCCACTCCGTGGATTGGAGCACAGGCCCTCCCCCTGCCCCCTCACGGCTCTTCCGCCTGGGGCTCCTACTCTCCGGTGCCCATCGCCCTTCTCCTATGCAGCCATAAGCAGCTCCTGGAGGGCTGTGCCACCCTGGACAACTCTGAGCACTGTGTTCTCCACCCCGGGGGAGAGACTCTCCAGACATAGAAGATGCGTTCCCAGGCCCTCCACCCATGCAGAACTGAGGTATTTCCCAGGCAGGACACCTGTGTTTTCTTCTGTTGGAACCTAAATCAAACAGGTTCCTCACTCAATTTTTAAAAATTTGCCTACCTTAGGTAAGGGATCATTTTTACCCATATGACAGCTATGTAGCACATTTAAGTCAAGTGTAGAGACAAGAGCAATGGGCGTCTGGGGCTCTGGGTCTACAGTAATGTGTGAGGGTAGCTTATGTCATGTCCTGACCCAGGGATGAGATGATGTCCAGAGTTAAGGATAATAGCAATGCAACCTCAAAGTTGTAACTATCTTTGAATAGCAAAATAACTGCTATTTCAGGGCCTAAAAATCAGTCCTCATTCATATACTGTCTGTTAATAAAAATTTCTTTATTCACTTATCAGCAGCTCATTATCATTAAAAATCTAGTCTGTTTCTTACCTCAGACTGGCAGATGCTGGGTGTCCCGGTAGAATCACAGGATCTGGGATCTCAACAAGGCTCAGAGGGCTCTATATCTGAGACAGGGACATGTTTGCAGCTGGCCACCATGACAGCTTTCCCCAAACCTACAAGGGCAGGACAGAGGTGCCAGGCCCAATGTCTCCCCAAGTCCCTGGCTGACCTTAAAGCACTCACTGCTCACTGTCAGGCCTCAAGGATGTGGCAAGCCCACCAGCATCATCAGGTGCACCCTGGGAAAGTGTGATGGTGCCAAGGAGACCCACTGCTGTGTCCCTGCTGGTCCTGAGAGGCATTCTCCCGAGTGCCAGAGGCTGCCAATCAGACAACAGTATTAGAGCCAACCTACTACCCTCCCACCCAAAGCACACTTTATAGGAAGCTGAGAGCCTTGGGTACCAAGAATCCACCTCCATCCGTGGGGCAGCAATATGCCTCATGAGGCTTGCACTGCCCATCACAAATAGGACCCATCGCAAAGGTCCCAGCTCCTGAAGACAGCTCTCAGGCCACATGCCCAGATCTACCCAATGTGCACCCCAAGAAAGTCACGCTGCTTAACTCAGGCTGCTGCCTGTAACTTGGGGCAGCAGACCCAGGTTGTCAGGGGCCCTGAGGATACAATGACATCACACTTGTGCAGACTTGGTGGGGACAAGGACACACGTGTCAATAATTAGCACACGACTACAGCTGGGCCATCACACCATCTTCCTCAGCATGATTCCCTTTAGTGGAAGCAGGCCTTATTTTCTATTTCAATCGAGAGGATGCAAGCTGATTAAAGACCTATGAGAAAATCTACAGCAAGAAAGATGAATTTCAAACTAAAGTCTTGTTCAGAATCAAAAGCAACCCTCTGCATCTTGCTTGTAGCGAGTTGCAGGGTCATGAGAGAAGGGAGAGCATCCCCCTTGGGGCAGGAACAAGCAACCCTCTGCATCTTGCTTGTAGCGAGTTGCAGGGTCATGAGAGAAGGGAGAGCATCCCCCTTGGGGCAGGAACAAGCAACCCTCTGCATCTTGCTTGTAGTGAGTTGCAGGGTCATGAGAGAAGGGAGAGCATCCCCCTTGGGGCAGGAACAAGGTTCTCCACAGTGCACCTGGCATCTGCACCAGACGAAGGGAACAACAAGACACCTCTGCACGGAGAGTGACCCGACCACACACCACATCTAACTGGAGGGCTCCTCCCCCCAGTCAGGCCCCATGGCCATCCAGCTGGGGCCTGCAGCTGACAAAGGCAGAAGGTCTGTGCGTAGGCACATTGCCAAGGCACAGAAGCACTCCAGAGCAATCAGGAAACCAATCATGTCACCATGGCAACCTCAAGAGGAGATTAAGTTAGGTCCCATATAAGTTAGCAGCCTCAGAACCAAGGTGACTTACTAATGTCTCTGAGCTAGAGTGACCTAAACTCAGGAAACTGCCCATACTGTGGTTCCTAGGGCTGCCACATGATATCACACAGCTCAGGGCATCTGGCATCTCTCAACTGGGCTTCCTTCAAGTACTGAAGCTAGGCATACCCAGGCAATCCTGGGTTCAGGCAGGTGGGAACCACAGCTCCAGCAAAGCCTGTGTAACACAGATGCCAGATGCATCTGAGACCTAGGGAGCTAGGTGCTAAATCCCAAGCCACTGGAAGCAGAGCTCTCAGTGGAGCCACGCCAGGACAAAGAATGACTGACAGCACCGGAGGAAAGACTGCCACAGCAACATACAGGTAAGGCAAAGGAGCTGCCCAGAGCATCACCTGCAAGGAATGAAGAGCAAGACCAGGCTGGAGCACACGGCCTGCAGCACTGGCCCAGGAGCATGCCCAGGTGGTTAACAACGGCTTTCCTCTCACTAAGGAGGACAGACACAACCTCAGAACAGAACTTCAGCACATCCTCCCAAACCACATTTCACTATGATAATTGCGTCTGTGAGACAGAGCTGCAAGAGAAAGGAGGCACTCTGAGCTCAGCTGTGAGTAATACATCAGAGCCACCCGCTGAGAATCCCCATTAAGAATAGGCTCGCTCAGGCCCTGTGAATACAGGGGAAGCAGTCCCGCTGTGCAGCCCACAGAGCCTCTCCCCAGGTCCTGAGTCTGACGTGACTCTCCGCTGTGCAGCCCTCTCGCCATATCCATGCAACTAACTCTGTGAGCTGTGTCAGAGGGAGGGGCAGCCTCCAACCATAGCTCTTCAGGGCAGTTTCCATCCTCCCCAAGCCCACCACATAACTGAATGAACCAACTTGCTGGAAGGAAAACGTTATCAGTCACCCCCAAGAGCAGGGCGAGAAGGAAATCTCTCCACTGGGCTAAAAGCACACCATGAAATTAATGGGGCTGCTCCTGTCGTGATTCTATTTAACAGGAGCTGAACAGTGCGGTGATGACAAAGCCAGTTTACTTTCCTAACTTACTGCATTGCCATAGATTGTACCTTCAGCCTCGTGTACCCAAATTCATGTTTACTCTCCCGTCACCAGGCCATGACCTAACAACCTCACTGGGAAATAGCGGGAAATCTGATAGATGAGTGGGGCACTCTGAGAAGCCCTCTTTCTTTTGCTGGGAGAGAACCAGTTGGCTGTGCACCAGGGCAGAGCAGGAGTTTCTCCAAACCTCCAGGTGTCCTCATTCCTACCCGTACCTTAGGTAAACCTGGGACTTTGAAAGGCATGCCCTGGTTTCTGCCTCCAGAAGACTTGACATCAGTTCTGAAGCATGGCTAGAGAATACAGCTTTTCAAGAAACTCCCCAGGTGGTTTGGACAGGCAGGAAGGGTTCAGAATGTGGGTCTTCTGTGGCTATAAATTATGTGCCATGTGTCCCAACCTGGGATTATTTCTCAGGACTCCCCACACTCATTAATATCCCACACAAGGAGCAGCCTCCTAACTAAAGACCCTCAGCAACGGCTTATTTCTCCTCCACCCTTGCTCCCTGTTGAGTGACTTTGATGCTGCACAACCTAGGCCAAGAGTTCTTGAGGAAAATTTAAAACAAATCAGGGTGATGCTGCCTAGATTTAGACGTCCTTAAGAAGGGACTTTCAAGGAGTTTTAAAAGTTGCTTAAGGACTTTCAATGAGAGCATCAACCCCAGGGGCTAAATGGCCGCCCATCGCTCAAGACCCTGTACTGTGGGATCTGCAACACCCTGTGCCTGCCCTCTGGGCTCCGCATCCTGAGGCAGCCTGCTGGGTGCTTCCACCTTGGATGACACCACTGAGGACAGCCACTGTGTGCCCTGTCTCCTCCCTGTGGCCTCTGGAAGGTGAGCCTGTGCATCGAGGCTCCTGAAGCCTGACATACACATTCCTGGGCCCACATACCAAGGAAAGTCTTGTTCTGAAGTTTACCTCAGGAATCCAAATCCGCCTACTCACTCATCAGCCAGGTGGGCTGATGGCTGTGGACGGTGCCATCCCACCAGGCAGCCCTCACTTTGCTAGTCCGATGTGCATGCTGTCTGGATGAGTCCAGTTTAGTCGCACACCACCAGTCCCAAAGCAGTCCAGATTCCTTCACCTCAGTGTATTAACCGAGCAGTGCGTGAAGTATAAAGTCTGTTGCTAGCTCCCTTATCTACACTCCATTGTGTGTCAGCAGCTGTGCTCAGGACAGGTGACTCTGCGGCATCAGAAAGGTTGGTTCTACAACCCACACAGACAGCAAGCAAGAGACACACTGACCCCACCTGCCAGAGACGAGCCACGGACACTCCACAGAAACAGATCGCAGAAGAGAGAAGGGAAGCAAGGAACACAAGTGCTGGGAGTGGAATGAAACTCAGACTGAAGGCCCCACGGTCACAGAAGGGACAGCTGACCCTGCAGGTGGACACAGCCACAGCACCAAGCACAGCCCCAGGGGCTCAGTGAAGGCAACTCAGTCACAGCAAGGGAGGGCACATCACCAGGAGGAGGGACAGGACACTGGAGACTGACCACAGCAGGAAGGGCAGGAGAAGACACTTCTCTCCTGACTGACGAGGAGGAGGACCAGCCACACTTGCACCCTCACTCCTGTGTCCCCAGTGGTCAGGTCACAGTGCACTAGATCAACATCAGTCTTACTGCCCTTCATTCCCCATGCATACAGAATATAAGAGAATCGCTGTCATTATAAGTCAAAGAGCTCTGAATGCTTTCACAAAGTGTGCGGGTCATGGAACAACCATGATCTTTCCATCAGTTACTACAATGGACGTGTGGTCTCAGCGTACACCCGTCACTCTCTCCACACCCAGCTTTGGTCTCCGTAGCTCTCACCCTCCTCCTGGCTCTGAAGCACTGCGTGTGTGAACACTGTGCCTGAGTGCATCCCCAGCAGTGCCCGGCACGAGGGACCTGTCTGCGCCATCTGGCTCCTTGTTAGGGTTTGGATATGAGGTGTCCCCTCAAAGCAGGAAAGTTCAGAGGGAAAATGACTGAAGTAGGAGAGTTGTAACCTAATCAGTGGATTAACACTGATATGGATTAACTGGGTTACCAGGCAGGTTGGGTGTGGCTGGAGGAGGTGGGTCACTGAGGGTGTGCCTTTGGGGCTTATATTTTGTCTTTGGTGAGTACAGCTCTGTCTCTCTACTTCCTGGTTGCCATATCCTGAGTTACTTTCTTCCTCCTCACCTTGGGTGAGCTATGGAGTTGGCCAACCATGGACTGAACTTCTGAAACCCTGAGCCAAAATAAGCTTTTCCTCCTACAGGTTGTTCTTGTCAGGTCTTTTACTCATAGCAACTCAAAAGTAACTAAAATAATGATCTTCTGTGTATTGGCCAACCTTTATGAAATTAAGCCAAACCTGAAAATTATGATTTTTTAAACAAAAAATCGCCTTTGGCCAAGAAAGCACCATTATAGGAAATGGCAGTTTGCAAGCATTATACATCCTAACAGTCAAGCATCCCTTCACAGTCTGAGTGACTGCTGACAAAGCTAGTGGCCTCTGGGAACCCTCAGGGCACTGAATGCACAGGCTCACCAACATCTGGTCAGCGTGGAGAGTCAGACCAGCCCATGTGCTTGCACCCCTCAGAAGGAACTGAGGCAGATCTGCACAGGCACTTCTGCCAAGAGGCAAACCAGAACCAAAAAAAATATGTGTCTTGAGCACTCAGATTAAGTGGCCCAAAGAAGAAGCCCACTGTCGCCACGCTTTGCCAATGCTCATCACCAAGGGGCTTCTGACCTCTGTGCTGTCCTAATGCAGGACGGCTTGTCACACTGTCTCCAAGCCAAAGCAGGCAGCACACTCACCTCAAAGGCCACACCAGAAAGAGAAGGCCTTCCCAGCACTGAGCAGAGACAGAGTCTACCTTGCATTATTCTTGGACACAGAGGTGTCAGTTCTATCCCCTTTACTTGCTCCACAAGCACAGGCTGAAAGCCAGCCACGTGGATAATTGTTAAGCTCTGCTGCCAAGCTCTACTTGACACATATGCCTCCAAACCTATGTAGGAATAAGCCCTGTGAGGATGGATTTCTGTCACACTTGTGCCAAAATACTTATAAGCTAGCAAAGAACTGGGAAAGTACTTCCCACCCCTGGCCCTTCTGTCAGGGTCCCTTTCCAACGGAGACAGTGAGATGGTATTCCCCAAGGACTCAGAGCGCCCACCACCTGAAGTAGCAGCAAAGACAGGAGACGGTCAGCAGGAAAAGATACCCCTTGCTCCCTACTCAGTTCACATGCCCCTAGTCTCCAGAGTCTGTTTACCAAACTTACCATCTAATCTCTCCCTTGGGGGTGTCTAGAGTCATCTGGCTCTTTTCCAGGGTGGGGGTTAATCAGGACTATGTCAAGCAGAGGAGCCAGCACATGTTCCTTCCCCTTCATCAAGAGCTAAACAGATCAGCGTATTTGCAAAGCTTGCTTATGTTTTCAGTTGGAAGAGAAATTTTGAAAACAAGGAGGGTGGCAAAGCAGTACATGATCACCTGACGCACATGTGCATTTTCCTGAGTTCCTTTTCCTTCCTTTCTAAAGCTCCAAGCTGTCATGGGTGTAAATCATAGAAACCAGGCCCTCACTGCAATGCAGACAGGGTTCCCAAAGAAGAAACCCACCAAGATGGTGGCCCTTTGTGCCTCTTGAAAGGTGCATGCCAGGGTGTCTTATAGAGATGCTCAGGCCTGGCCATGGGAGGGTGTGGTCGCTTTGAGTCAGCATTCAAGTGCATCCTGGAAGGACAGTGCTCAGGCGTAAGCCTGAGTGGCTCTGGTCTTTACTTTGGGCTTCAGAACAAAATAGACCAGTTATACCCACAGGTAGAGTGTGGATCTAGAACACCCACCAAGGCTATGTGTTGAAGGCGTGGTCCCCAGTCAGTGGTGCTGTTAGGAGGTGGTGGAACCTAGTGGGAGGTCCCTGGGTCACTGGGTGCATGTCCTTGAATGGGACTGTGGACCCAGGCCCCCCCTTGCACTCCTACCATGATGAACTGCCTTGCAACATGGCAATGGATCATGGACTGAAACCTCTAAACCTAGGAGTCAAAATATACCTTTTATCTTTACAGGATGATTACCTTAGGTGCTTTGTTATGGTAATGAAAAGCTGGTGAACACACCTATTTACCAATTAGCAATTCATTAGTAATATGCAGTATGTACCTTGTTTACTCTTAAGTCTCCAGATAAAAAGTTACCAGAATCACACTTAAAGGAAAGAATTTAACCAGCTGGCTGATAGGAAGGCAATATCAGTAAACATTAGACTTATTTTATTCCCTGGAATTTTAGAATTTGTTTTTGGGGTAATAAGCACTGGATTTTTGGAATGCTAAGTATAGTATAACATTGAATTGTTTATGCAAAATATGTTGACAAAATGACATATAGATTCTGACATATTTTCCTTTTTGTAGTTTCTTCAAATGAGACATGTCAAGAAGTAGCTTTCCTGTGATGTGCCTCAAAAACAATGGAAGAAAGAAATCTAACAGATGGCTTGGATCAAATTTGAACAGTGATAAGCAATGGCTTTTAGGACAGCTGTGCACTGCACTCTTTGCTCAGCTCAAAAACATGTTTGATCTGAAACACAAAAACAATCTTATGGTCTCAATGAAATGAAAGAACAGTGCTGCTAAGGAGGGGTGAACTGCAGCCTTCTCCCCAGCATGCTCTGTGCTACCAACGAGGGTGCACGTTCTGTCCATACATACAGGACAGGGTTCAAGATGCTCACATCTAGATGTAGTGACCCAATGGTTATGCCACTTATTCATCAGCACCTGTGGGAAAATCATCACCATCAGCCTCAGGTGTAAGTCAGAAGGCTGAGGTGAGGTTTGCCTTAGCCCTAAGTGGATGAGGCTTCCTTCATCTCAGATCTGAGACCCCTTCTTGACCCACAGATGTGGTCTGAGACTCAACTGCTGACGAGAGAGGTGGTCTGGTCCCTACTAGTCAAGGTTTATCACAGAAATGTTTTGATAAAATCCACTATTCAAACAATCTACAAAAAAAGTATCTTATAATGCAATTTTGCTGGAATTTATTAATTTTCACAAGCTTACTGAATCTTCCTCAGGAGCTGAAAATTGCAGAACTGGCCTATAACTAATGCAACTGCAACCAACAATAAGAATCCATATAGGATGCAAAGCCTAAGTAGGCTTCTAAGCTTCAAAAGACAGCATCCACCTCTCTCAGGAGAACAGCAAGTCACTAGGCTCTTTGGCCAACCAGGTGTGGGGAGAACTGGAATAAGACACAAGAAGCATCAATGAGCATCAACACAGCTTTAAACGCCAGCTGATTTGCTGAACCCCAACTCTGGACATGGACGGGAGCTGATGACTCTGAATGCTGCAGGATTCTCATGTCAGATGCACATATATACTCCTGCATGTCTCAAAGGAACTGGAGAACATCAGCTAACTAAAGTAAGACAGACTCAGAAAATGATCTCCCCCGTACATGGAAGCTAGACCAAAATGAGGGGAGAAAAACGGGGAGGTGGGATTCCATGGAAATAGAAGGGAAATCAGTGGAGTAGAGGAATGGGATTGGGGGGAGGAGGGGTAAGAAAAAAGAGAAATTGTGGAATGAAATTAACCAAATTACACTACATACATATATGAATATACCACCATAAGTTTCACCTTTATGTATATCTACAAAGCACTAATTTTAAAAAAAAATCTATAAATAAATAGAAGGAAGACCAGTAGAGTAGAAGAAGGGCAACAGGGAGAGGAAGGAGGGAAAGGAAAGAGGAAGTACTGAAGTGGAGCAAACTATATTGCATGCATGCATGATCATGTCAAAATGAACCACAATACTATAAAACATTTGAAAATCAATGTAAATTGGGGATTAGTTCGACCCAATCACAATTTATAATAAAAAATAAAATAAAAAGAAGACAGAAAAACAGGAGAAAGAACAAGAAATACTCTGCTCCACAGGACAAACATGTTGGGAAGGATGTGGCAGCAGCACTGGGTGCAGTGCTGTGAACGAGGCCGCTTGTGACCATCCATCCAGGATCGGTCACAGCAGCAGCCTCAACTTCCATCAGGCCAGACAGGCTCAGGTCTACATGTCTGACTTTCTTTTTTTTATTATTTTTATTGTAAACGAATGGGATACATGTTGTTTCTGTTTGTACATGGAGTAACAGCATACCATTTGTGTAATCATACATTTACACAGGGTAATGATGTTTGATTCATTGTTATTTTTTCCTTCCCCTCCCAACCCTCTTTTCCCTCTATACAGTCCCTCCTTCCTCCATTCTTGCCCCCCTCCCACCCCCCATTATGTGTCATCATCCACTTATCAGCGAGATCATTCGTCCTTTGGTTTTTTGAGATTGGCTTATCTCACTTAGCATGATATTCTCCAATTTCATCCATTTGCCTGCAAATGCCATCATTTTATCATTCTTTATGGCTGAGTAATATTCCATTGTATATATATACCACAGTTTCTTTATCCATTCATCAATTGAAGGGCATCTAGGTTGGTTCCACAGTCTGGCTATTGTGAATTGAGCAGCTATGAACATTGATGTGGCTGCATCTCTGTAGTATATATCTGACTTTCAATCTACATGACTTTCAATCTTCAATACATGTAGAAAGTATTCAAAGGCCCAGTATCACACCTTACTGTTCCCCAAAAATGAAGCAAGAAAAGGGGCACGATGGAGCCAGTGTGGCACACAAACTCAGTTCCCAGACAGAAGCCACCTGCTCACACCTAATGTAGCAAGGCATTCTCTCTGTTCTAGCCGTCCCAAAGCAACAACAAACCGATACCTAGTTGGCCAGGGGAGGTGGCACATGCCTGCAATCCCAGTGGCTCAAGAGGCTGAGGCAGGAGGAGAGCTCAAAGCTAAGCTGCTCAGTGAGACCCTGTTTCCAAAAAATGCATATCAGGGCTGGGGGTGTTGGCTCAGTGGTCGAGCGCCCCAAGTTGAATCTCCAGTACCCCCAAAAGAGAATCTGAAACCTGTGAGGAGGGGCCCTCAAATGCAAATTTAAGCATGGTCCCTTCTGTTTTCAGACATGGTTTTGCTGTGTTGTCCAGGGTGGTTCTGAACCCTGGACTCAAATGACACTCCCCACATACACTTCGGCCTCCCACGTGCTGGGAGGTGCTTGCCAACACCATCGCTTTTTAAGATAACAGAGGAAACAGGCTTGAACCAAGAGTGAACTGTGAACCGACTTAATCTTCTGGAAAACAGGGAGGTAACTCGGTGGTGACGAGTGGAGAGGAGACTCTGATCACCCCTCTCACCTGGCGGGATTAACCGGGTCAAGGAGGTAACTCAGTGGTGACGAGTGGAGAGGGAACCCTAATCACCCCTCTTACCCGGCAGGGCTAACCAGGTCTAAGTGGTGCCTGGGGGTGGTGACTGGCCCCCTTCCGCTGGCAGACGATACAGGTCATGTGCCATGGGGGCTCCTGTGTGACCTTGGGCCTCAGCAAAGCCATGAGGACAAGAAAGGCCTTGGAACATGCATGGGACTTCTGATGACCCCTCGCTGTCCACCCAGTCTTCTAACACATCCCAAACTGCATTTCTCACAAGCACTCAATTCAGCCAAGACATTCCTAAGTAGGAGATGCCGTAGAAATTGGCCCCGGCCCCTCACTTCAGACTGGACGCAGTGCTGAATCTGGATCTAAGAGATAAAATAGCTCACATGGCCTGGGTTCTATAAAGCCCACTGGTACTGCTTTGTGCAGCCCTCACCTTATTTTAACTTCACAGATAAGGATGAGGCAGAAGAGGTGAGGGAGTTGTTGAAGGTCTTGGAGCTGGGAGGCAGCTGTGGGATCACAGCCCACAGACCACACAGCTCTGCGCCCTCCCACCCCACTGCACGCCAAGTGATTTCAGGATAGGGCAACAGACACTTCCCACAACCCATGCGTGTTCTGTGACATACAGTCAGTACACCGCTGCTGGACAAAGGCCTGAGGCAGCAAGTGAATGGCATCATCAATTCTGCTCATGTTGGGCACATTCTTCTCTCGGCTTTGTTAAGCAGTTGCCCAAGTGGAAGAAAAGCAATGATCACACAAGAAGCTACATCGATTCCCACTCAGCTGCAATGGAATCCAGTCAAGGAGCAAAGCTGGGAGGCATTTCAGAAACCCTGTCAACACTACTGCTCCCGAAGTCTGCTATCATAATACATTAGCTCAGAGTGGCTGAGCAAACCTCAAAGGTGTGAAAACAAACAATGTCCACAATGGAGGAGAAAAAGGTCAATTAATGACTGACCCTTCTGATTCTTTATGTCTGTGTGTGTGTGCGCGCGCGCGCAGAATGGACACATGCATGCACACCAGCCAATGTGGCATCAGCTGTGAGGAAATGCCCACCAGGAGGACTGCAGCCTGCAGAGGGCACCACCAGGCAGTAAGTGGCCAAGGACACATGGCAACCTATCTTGGGCAGACAGGTGTGTCAGCACCCCTAAGCAGACCTAGGTACCTCGCTGGTTGCTCTGATGAAGAATTTCATGTGCCAACATGGTCAGGCTTTGGTGCCCAGTTGCTTGGTCAAACCCTAGTCCAGGAGTTGCTGTGGAGTTGCTGTGGATGTGATGAGCACCTCCAACCAGTATGTTGAGCATAGGAGATGAGCCTGCACAGGTGGCCAAGGGGTGGAGGCCTGAAGAGCAAGCTGTGTGTAGTCTTAGTGAGATGCCTGGAATAACACACTGTGGACTGTCCTGCCCAATCTGCTTTCAGAAAAAGAAGCTAAAATCCTTGTCCACTCCCATTGATGCCGCAGTATCCAGTACAGCCTGGCCTCAGGTTCTGAGCTTCAGTGGTTCCCTTAACCCAAATGTTAGAACAGGGTACTGGGGAACCCAACAAACTAATCTGAGGATCTTTAGACTAAGGCCACCCAGGAAACTCCTGTAAGAGGGAAGAGAGAACTGAAACATTTTCTTATTCCAAAATGGGAAAAATAGCTTTACATGTGGGGAAACAAAAGGTGGCGAATGCATGCCTGTCAGGTGTAGCTCCCAGTGAGCGTACTGGAGAGAAAGGTTCGTTCCACTGGCTCAGGACAGCAGGCTGGACTCTCAGGAAACCTTTCCTAAGGTCTCACAGGCTGTCCTTCGCATGAATCCCTGTACACAGACAGAAGTGCTGAGCAAAAAAAAAAAAAAAAACCACAGCCCTGGCAGTCTGAGAGAGGTGCTGCTGGCACCCTGACACAGTTCCTTCCGTGGCTGAGGCCGTTCTCCAGCAGCTTCATAGCTTCCTTCTTCATGTAACACTGTTCTGCACAACCCTTTTGTAGCATCAGGAAACGACTTTATAGATGTCACGTTAATGGCTGCAGAATCTCCCATCACAGTCACTTTACCACACTGTGTTATAGCTGGCCACTTGTAGCTGGCCAGTCCTCTGAGTGGACACACTTGTGTGCAGGGTTGTGCAGGAACGAAATCTATCAGGAGGGAGACAGAACGATTTTAACTTTCACTCCTGATTTTGCAAGGAAGTTCAGTCAATGTACTTACATATTGTTTAGTCCCTCCTTTCAAAGTCTTTTCCAAAAAAGATGGCTATTTTTATAGCAATGGAAATTATGAAGGAGCTGTGTGATGCCAACTGTCCCACGTGCATCCCCAACTACTGACATGCTGGCACAGTGCTTCTGTGGGAAAAGCAATACCTGTTAAATAGATACGGGAATACAGGATACAGGATGGGCACAGAGCCATGAGCCTGTAATCCCAGCAGCTCAGGAGGCTGAGGCAGAAGGATCAAGAGTTCAAAGACAGCCTCAGGAAATTAGCAAAGCCTTCAGCAACTTAACAAGACCCTGTCTCTAAATAAAAATATATAAAAAAGGGCTGGGGATGTGGCTCACTGCTTAAGCATCCCTGGGTTCAATCCCTGGCACCTAAATAAATAAATAATTTCATGTTGACTGCAAGCCAGGTCTTTGAAAGCACAGAAATGGACAGACTGCAGGTCTACCCAGCCCAGGCTCATTCAAAAGGTGTGTCTCATGGTGCTCACAGGGAGTCACATCTCTTAGATCATTTTTCAAAGTGGTGACAGAGTGGTAAAGTGCGTGGGACTGAACTGATCCCTAGAGAGGAAGTCAGGAAGAGCTGGTTCCAGGCTCTGCAGCATCAGGCTGAGACACCACTTGCACCTCTGGGATGCACTCATTAAACCTCTTGAGAAGAAGCTTCATCTTGTGTGCTCCCCTGGGTCCTCCTGGGTCCTATTAACCTCCTGGACACTTGTCCTAATGTAAAGATTAAAACCATCTTGTGTGAGCAGATACCTCCCCTCACTTGTTCCAGACACCTGATAGGCCAGGTGAAGGCCCAGTGCCCCCAGTGCCACAGATTCCATGCTGTCCCATTCAGGGCTGAGCATGATACAGCCCAAACTCAACAACAGGGAGGGCGATGCTGATGAATTGGTGGTAAGGCTCTTCTCTGACGACCTGAAATCAAAAACTAACTGTAGCTTCTCCGAGGCCTGAGCAAGGACGCGATCGTAATGAGAGGGACCAGAGCAGCACACTCTGATCCCACGGTGTTCCCCTGCAGCACCCCCACATGCAAACACAGCATCCATTCACATCTAGCAATTAAAAATGGATAATCTGCAGGTCCAGGCTGCCCACGCCCCCTGCAGATGCAGATGCTGCCTCCACCCAGAGGTCTTCTCTGGTGGGTGGGGTGGGTGCAGCTTCCCTGAGGCCTCTGCCACGGTTGCCCGGAGGTCTTTGGGGGGGGGGGGGCACACTGCCATCACCCAGGGGTTTTCTCTTGGGGCCCAGCTGCCCCCACACCACTGAGGCAGGTGCCCAGAGGTCTCTTCTCCAGGCACTGCTGCTGCTGTTGATGCTGTTGCCCAGGGGCCTGCTGCCCTCCACGCTGCCCTGGACGCCCAGCTGCCATCCACACTGCTGCCGCCAAAGCTGCTGCCGCCAAAGCTGCTGCCACTCCCCGGAGGTCACATGGAGGTCTCCACCACGGGGGCTGTTGCAGCTGCAGCCACAGCTGCCACCGCCACTGCCACCACAGTCCCACCTGCTGCCAATGCCACCAACATCTGCAGCTGCTGCTGACCCCCTGCCTGCTGCCACCACCTCCTGCCACGACCACTTCCACCACTGCCCAGAGGTCCGCTGCCAGGGAGACCCAGGTTTCGCTGCACGCCACCACGCCCACTTTGAGACGCGGCCAGAGCCTGGGGTTTGTTTGGGGTGCTGCTGGGCTCGCTGACACTGCCATCTTGGGGTGCAGCTGCCCCCATCTGGGGACCCCAGTCAGCACCTGGAGACCCAATGACAGGGTGCCTATGGGCTTGGCTGCCCTTAGGTCCTCCTCCTGGGAGCATGGGTGGCTGCCATCTGGTGACGTCTCTCAGGGCTGCTTATCCCTGGTGGGCTCTCTCCAAATTCCAGTGGCACTGAGATCTCAGGATTGCAACATGGCCGAACCCAGGGCATCTGAGGCCCAGAGTGGCGAGATAGTGACTGGGTCTGCCAGGGCCTGTCTGGGCAGGTGGTCTAGTGGGAAGTCAGAGACAGGGCTGAGGGGCTTCCGGACGCTAGCAGGGATAGTTTCCTACCAATTTTCCACCGAGATTTATTTTATTTTAATTTTTGTCTTCTCTGGCATCTCTCTCCACCACATTTTGAGCAGAGTGGTTTTTTGTGTATCAGTTTGCTGAAGACAGTGATAGATGCATGGTGTTTTGCAGTTCTGCTGTATATTCTTACATTTTTAATGTTTTTTCTCTTTGTATCTATTCTTCCTCTCGTTTGTCTGTCTTCCTGGATTCCCTTTCTACCTTTTCTCCAGCTACCAGTCAATCTCTGTTGGAGCCTCTTCCACTCTTCCTGTGGATTTTGGCTTCTGGCTTCTCTCTTTCTCCCTCATGAACACCATGTCTTGCACTGTTTCTGTTGTTTCTTTGTCCACTATTTGAGATTGTAAATCCATTTGGCAAATTTTCTGTTTTTATTGCAGACAATGATTGCACTCATCATTGCTGTCTATAGAGAGAGGGCAGTGGACTCCTTGCTGGACGCTATTAGATTTGAGGTTGTATGTTGTTTGCTCTGGATGTTGTTGATATCTCCCTTTAAGAGGGAGATACTGGAAATCTTCAGAGACAATATAGGTCTACAGGGTAGAATCTGTGTTGCCTCAGATCCATACACTAGATGGGAAAACACAAGGCAACATGAAAAAACAAGGGAATAAAATGCTACCAACAAACCAAGATGCCCCAATAAGAGAAGCCACTGACATCACAGTAGAAGAAATGTCAAAGGAGGAGTTTAGAATGTACCTAGTTAAAATGATCTGTGAAGTAAAGGGTGGTATAAAGAGTGAAATCGAAGAGAAAATGCAGGAAGTGAAAAATCACTTCAACAAAGAGTTTGTGGGGAAAAAAAAAAAAAAAGTAGAAATCCTTGAAATAAAGCCATTTTGGCTTAATGGTTTTTTATACCAGCGTGTCAAATTATATTTGGGAAGCACACTGATATACTATCCATAAACTGCATTAAAATTCATCTAAACCTCTTGTCTGTTGACTTAGTCCTCAGACATGGGCCTTTGTATTTTACAATATTTGAATATGAGGTATTGGGCACCCCTCCCCTGTTTCTGATTAAAGAAGTTGAGCCCAAAATACTTTTTAAAGTATTTATTAGTGAAAAAAGAACTGTTTTCCCATCGAATATGAATAAAACTCTCTATATATTTAAGAAAAATAAAAAAGACACAGACTTGCAGATTGGATTACAAAACAAGTCCCACCAATATGCTGTCTCCAAGAGACTCACCTCATAGGCAAAGACATTCACAGACTGAAGGTAAAAGGATGGGAAAAAAACATATCACTCACATGGATCACATAAACAAGCAGGGGTTTTCCATCCTCATATCAGATAAAGCGGACTTCAAGCCAAAGTTAATCAGAAGGGACAAAGAAGGTCATTTCATTCTACTGAAGGGAATTATACAGCAGCAACACATAACAATTGTAAATATTTATGCTCCAAACAAGGGAACATCTATGTACATCAAACAAACCCTCAATTTCAAGAATCAAATAGATCACAACACAATAATACTGGGTGACTTTAACATACCTCTCTCACTACTGGACAGATCTTCTAAACAAAAACTAAATAAAGAAACTACAGAACTAAATACTACAATCAGTACTTTAGACTTAACAGACATATACAGAATATTTCATCCATCAATAAGCGAATACACTTTTTTTCTCAGCAGCACATATCTCATGCCACAAAGCAACTCTTACTAAATACAAAAAATTGGAGGTTAATACCCTGCATTCTATCAGATCATAATGGACTGAAATTAGAAATGAACAATAAAATAAAAATAGAAGCTACTCTAACATGTGGAAACTAAATAATACATTATTGAAAGATGAATGGATAGTAGAAGAAATCAAGGATGAAATGAAAAAATACTTAGCAGTAAATGAGAATACCAATACAACATAGCAAAATCTCTGGGACACTATGAAGGCAGTGCTAAGAGGAAAGTTCATTGCATTTAAGTTTATTTATTAAAAGAATAAAAAGTCTGGGCTGGGGAGATAGCTCAGCTGGTAGAGTGCTTGCCTTGCAAGTACAAGGCCCTGGGTTCAATCCCCAGCACTGCAAAAAAAAAAAAAAAAAAAAAAATAAAAAGTCAACAAATAAATGACCTAACATTATATCTCAAAGCCCTAGAAAAAGAACAGATCAACACCAAAAACAGAAGACAGGAAATAATTAAAATCAGAGATGAAATAAATGAAATTGAAATATAAAAAAATGGGAAAAATGCCAAAACAAAAAGCTGGTTCTCTGAAAAAAAAAATCAATAAAATTGATAAACCTCTAGCCACACTAACAAAGAAAAAAAGAGAGAAAACCCAAATTACTACATGATGAAAAAGGAAATAGCACAATGAACACAACTAAAATACAGAAGATAATCAGAAACTATTATGAAAATTTACTCTAATAAATAAAAAATATTGAAGACACTGACAAATTTCTAGAGACATATGACCTACCTAAACTGAATCAGGAGGTCATACAAGATTTAAACAGAACAATTTCAAGTAATGAAATAGAAAATGCCATTAAAAGCCTACCAATTAAGAAAAGCCCAGGACCAGATGGATTCTCAGCCAAGTTCTGCAAGATCTTCAAAGAAGAATTAACACCAATACTCCTAAAATTATTCCATGAAATGGAAAAGGAGAGAACCCTTCCAAACTCATTCTATGAGGTTAATATCACCCTGATAACAAAACCAAACAAAGACACAACAAGGAAAGAAAATTTCAGACCAATATTCCTGATGAACATAGATGCAAAAATTCTCAATAAAATTCTGGCAACTTGCACACAAAAACATATTAAAAAGACAGTGCATCACAATCAAGTGGGGTTCATCCCGGAGGCAGGGTTGGTTCAACATATGGAAATCAATAAATGTAATTCATCATATCAATAGAATTAAAAACAAGAATCATATGATCATCTCAACAGATGCAGAAAAAGCATTTGACAAAAGCACCCCATCATGTTCAAAACACTAGAAAACCTAGGGATAGTAGGAATATACCTCAACATCATAAAAGCCATATACGCTAAACCCAAGGCCAACATAATTCTAAACAGAGAAAAATTGAAAACATTCCCTCTAAAAACTGGAAAAAGACAAGGATGCCCTCTTTCAACACTTATATTCAACATTGTCCTTGAAACTCTAGCCAGAGCAATTAGAAGAAAGAAATTCAAGGTATATAAATCGGTAAAAAAGAACTCAAACTATCACTATTTGCCAATGATAGGATTCTAAATTTGGAAGATCAAAGAAATTCCACCAAAAATCTTCTAGAACTAATAAATGAATTTAGCAGAGTAGCAGGATATAAAATCAATACCCATAAATCAAACACATTCCTATACCTCAGTAATGAATCCACTGAAAGTGAAATAAAGAACACTACCCCCTTCACAATCACCTCAAAAAATAAAATAAAGTACTTTGAAATCAATCTAACAAAAGAGGTGAAAGGACTTTACAATGAAAACTACAGAACACTAAAAAAAGAAATCAAAAAAAAGAACTTAGAAGATGCCAAGATCACCCATGCTCCTGGATAGGCAGAATTAATATTGTCAAAATGGCCATACTACCAAAAGTGTTATAAAAATTTAATGCAATTCCTATTAAAATCCCAATGATGTTCTTCATAGAAATAGAAAAAGCAATCATGAAATTCATTTGGAAAAATAAGAGACTCAGAATAGTCAAAGCCATTCTTACCAAAAAAAGTGAAGCAGGAGGTATCACAATACCAGAATTCAAACTATACTACAGAACTATAGTAATAAAAACAGCATGGTATTGGCACCAAAACAGATCAATGGTACAGAATAGAAGAAACAGAGACAAACCCACATAAATACAGGTATCGCATACTAGACAAAGGTGCCAAAAACATTCCCTAGAGAAAAGATATCTCATTCAACAAATGGTGCTGGAAAAAATGGAAAGCCACACGTAAAAAATGAAATTAAGCCCTTATCTCTCACCCTGCATGAAACTCAACTCCTTGTGGATCAAAGATTTAGGCACTAG
This sequence comes from Sciurus vulgaris, assembly GCF_902686455.1. Lineage (NCBI taxonomy): Eukaryota > Metazoa > Chordata > Mammalia > Rodentia > Sciuridae > Sciurus > Sciurus vulgaris. The sequence continues at coordinate 670,817 of NC_136468.1, read as the reverse complement.
AACAGAGACCCTGCGACTACAGTAAGAAAAAGTAGGCCCAAATCTTTACCATGTCAGCCTAGGACCTGACTTACTTAACAAGACCCCTAAAGCTCAAGAAGTTAAGTCAAAGTCAATAAGAGGGATGGACTCAAACTAAAAAGCTTCTTCTCAGCAAAAGAAAATCAATAATGTGAAGAGAGAGCCTACAGATTGAGGAGAAAATCTTTACCACATGCACCTCAGATGAAGCATTAATCTGTAGGATATATAAAGAACTCAAAAAACTTAACACCAAAAAAACAAATAACCCAATCAATAAATGGGCTGAGGAACTGAACAGACACTTCACAGAAGAAGATATACAATCAATCAACAAACATATGAAAAAATGTTTGACATCTCTAGCAATTAGAGAAATGCAAATCAAAACTACCCTAAGATTTCATCTCATTCCAATCAGAATGGCAGTTATCAAGAATAAAGCAACAATAAATGTTGACAAGGATGTGGGGGAAAAGGTACACTCATACATTGCTGGTCAGAGTGCAAACTGGTGCAACCATTATGGAAAGCAGTATGGAGATTTCTCAGAAAACTTGAAACGGAACCACCATTTGACCCAGCTATCCCACTCCTCAGAATATACCCAAAAGACTTAAATTCAGCAGTGACACAGCCACATGGATGTTTATAGCAGCTCAATTCACAATAGCTAAGCCATGGAATCAACCTAGGTACCCTACAACAGAATAGGTAAAAATGTGATATGTATACAAAGTGGAATATTACTCGGCTCTAAAGAAGAATGAAATTATAGCATTTGCCAGTAAATGGATGGAACTGGAGACTATCATGCTAAGTGAAATAAGCCAATCCCAAAAAATTAAAGGCCAAATGTTCTCTCTGATATGCAGATGCTGACTCATAATATGGGGGCGAGAGGGGGGAGAACAGAAGTTCAGTGGAATAGACAAAGCGGGGAATGAAGGGAAGGGATGGGGAATGAGAAAGACAGTAGAATTAATAGGACATAACTTGCCTATTTTCATATGTGAATCTACAACCAGTATAATTCCACATAATGTACAACCACAAGAATGGGATCCTAATTAGAATAAGTCATACTCCGTTTATGTACAATATATCAAAATACATTCTACTGTCATATATATCTAAAAAGAACAAATTTTAAAAATGAAAAAAAAATTAAAGCCTTTGACCTAGAAACATAAGCACTAAAGCAGACATCTTTTCAAAGAAATAAATGTCTTAAAAATATCTTTTTTTGGGCTGGGGTTATAGCTCAGTGGTAGAGTGCTTGCCTAGCACGTATGAGGCACTGGGTTTGATCCTCAGCACCACACAAAATTAAAAAAAGTATTGTGTCCATCTACAACTAAATATATATATATATACATATACATATAATATGTATATATATATATATATATATATATATATATATTTCAGGTCTATTAAGCCATAACATACCTTTCTCCCTGTCCACAAACACATCACAAACTACTCTTCCCACATGTAGACACCAGATACCTGAATGAGCAGGTCCCTGGGAGCCCAAGGCAGAAGCCATCAAAGGGACAGACTGTGCATCTGTCCCAACTGCCATGGTTTCCCAGTGCTACTACCTAGGGGCATCTGAGGCTTCAGAGTCACCACCTCTTGCCCGAATGCCAATAATCCAAGGAGTTGATTTGTATAAGTAGATAAGCAAACTTAATTTCTTAGTAAAGGATAAAATGAATCAGTGGAGAATTAATGAGATCTTACTAAATCTTTAAGAGCCGTGGCCCCACCTGGTCAGTCACACCATAGAGCTTGTTAAATTTAATCATGTAGCTGTCCCCCTGGTTCCTTTTAGCTGCTAGGAGGTCTGCAGGAAGAGGAAGAAGCAGAGGAGCTGTTTCCAAGAGCAATGTGGGGCGAATTCCTCCTGCTGGGCATTAGCATTCACCTGTGCTGCCTGGGCCTGCCACCTTCCCCTAACAGCAGGCTGCATTAGACAGTCACAGAGGTCTGTGGTGTGCACCTGGATCACAGAGGCCCTTTCTTCACTACACTGGGAGGTGCAAGGGAAGACGGGTCTGGAGGGAGCTGCAGCCCTCCAGCCCCACCTGATCCAGAACTGACCCCTAGTGGATACTGTGGCCCCAGCACCATCCTGCAAAAGCATAGACTCCAGCTGGGAGTATTAAGAAGCCTGCCCTTCAGGATGTCCTAAGTAGCCAGGCCAGCCCTGGAGAGGCCCAAGGCTGGTGCCCTCAGGGGTACTAGGAAGCTGCATACACAAGGCCCTGGCAGGGACAGAGTCGAGGCGTGGGGCCACATGGTCTCTGTTCCTGCCCAGGTGGAGTTTCACTCACCACAGACAGGTTCCCACCCAGCACTGACATTTATTTTCCCTTTGAAACACTAATATCTCATATGAAGTCTCCATACCCATTACAAATGTCAGCTCAGCAATCTTGACCTCTGCCTCCCATGCTGGTGGGCAGAGATCTCTCTCACCCCCCCACCCTACCCCCAAATGCTGTGAGCACCTGAGAAAAGGCTGGGTCTCAGACAATGGCCCCAAGTTCCACCCAGGTCCAGGCTGAACCTCCGACGACCATCATGGTGCATGCAACAGGATGTGTGAGGAACTTCCTCTGGGTTTTCTTCAGGTCATGGTCACCCACAGAGAATGGCAGGACCTCATTCCACTGCTGGTCTGAGGCCAAGGGATGCCCCACGTCCACTCTGTATCCTCTTAGGGCCGTTCCCTCTGTCGGATCTCCTTCCCGTCTCCTCCCTGGAGTGCATCACACTGGGCCACAGCCCTCTGCCCAGCAGCATCACCTCACCACAGAGGATGCAATGGTGAGACTCACCACCTTGACCTGTCCTTGGAAATGCCAGAGCCACCCGGTGGGGAAGGCTGGGGAGAGGTAAGTGTCCACCACACTCCACTGGGCAGGGTCCTCCACACCAGGCAGTCCCCAGCCCTAGGCCAACTCCAAAGGTGAGAGCCTGAGCAGAACAGAAGTTGGGGCAGGTTCTGGGACACAGCTTCTCCCAGCCCCTTTGTCCTGCCCTGAGGTGACCAGCCCTTTCTGTCTGTACCACCTGAGTCACAAGCATTGCACTGACCTCTGCCCTTTCATAGCAATGGAGCCCTCCCTTGCTAAGGCCAAAGAACAAAGGCAGATCCCTGCGGCCCCAGGGCTCTTCCACTACTACACCTCAATGTCTGCCCAGATACCCCAGTCCTACTGCGGACTGGGATTGTAACCCCACGAAGCTCTCTTGTCCAGCCTGGGCCAGGCCAGCAACCTCCACGGCCTCAGCAAACAGGTCAAAGACTTTCAAGGACCTCTGAGTTCATCTGGTCCAAACCCCTATCTGTCCTGGGGCCTCTTACACCCTGCCATTCCCCCAGGACAGCTTCCACTGAGGGTGAAAGTGAAGAGTCTAGAGTTAAAAGGAGGCCAGACCTTCACCACTTCTCTAGGGGGCAGAGCACCTCCAGTCCCACCCATCCTGGGGACTGTGGGTTCTGTAGGGACGGCAGCAATAGCAAGAGGTGGCTCTGCCTGAACTTAGCCAGCTCTCCAGCCAGGCCCCCAGCCAAGCTGGTCACTGCTCTGCCATCTGTGAAGCCAGCATAAGCCAGGACAGCAGACCTACCCTTTGCTGACGTGCCCTTGGCAGTGGCCACCGTGGAGGCAGGGTGTCAGCTTGGTGGCTCTGCTCAACCATCAGACACACCTATAGGGGAGGGGAGCCAGGACAGTAGAGCCAGGACACACCACCCAGACAGCAGGTGAAGTGTGGCTGCCCGCCATGACCCTGACACACGGGGTCCTTCCCAACCCCTCTCACCCACACAGTCACAGAACTTCAGCTGCGCCTGCCTCACACCAGGTCTCCTTGCCCTCCCTGACATTTAAGACCACTGAGAGGGCCAGCATCCGAACGTGTTGACTGAGACAGAGACAATCAACCATGCTCCACAAGCTGGAAGCTGATGGAGGATACACTTCAAAGTAAACTGAATATTTTACCGATCTCACCAAAAAATCCCCAAGCAAGCACAGCTGAAGACCTGTTGTCCTTGTCCATCTGCCTGTCATAGGACCTGGGCTCTGCTGCCTGGGGAAACCTCGCCTGGGCTTTCATCCTGGGCCCTCTGGGCACACACCTCAGGGTGTGAAAACCCAAATGGCCCTGGGTCCCGACTCCCACAGAAGCTTCTTGATTGGTCACGAGAAAAGCATTAATTCTCTTGTGCATTTCATTTCTCCAAATTTTTGGCGAGAATTCTCCAGCACTCCCATCTGGAGAAGAGCCCTTCTCCTCCAACCACAGCAGCCACAGGTCTCCAGGCATGTCAGGCCATCACACAGCTGCACCCCAGAACCTCGTATTGAGGAGAGGCTGATGAAGAGAGAACCACTCAGGCCACATGGCTCTGGCCACTGGTGAAGGATGTGCCTGTGAGACCGGAAGCCACAGGCTGCTCTGGAAGAGAAGCAGGCTGACATATGGGCACCCACCAGGGAGTATATCTAGAAAAGTCAGATAGGCATGCTGGCAGCAGGGCCAAGTGGGACCATGGCTTCTGATGGTCAGCCAGACTGTTTTTAAATTTCGCCTTGAAACACAGATACATTCATTCTCAGGAAAGGACAGAACCCAGAGTCCACAACAACCTGGGACCCTTGTGGAGCTTCTCTGAGCCCAGTTCTCCAACAACACTTAGCACATTGCTGCTCCACCACTGAGCAGATGCACCCACATCTGAATTCCAACCTATGTTTTGACAAATGTTTGTATTCCAGCAATCAACTGCCTCAAGCTCAGAGTTAATTGGACATATAAATTCCCCAGATGAAACTCCCTGGCACCAAAAAAAGTTGGAAGCAACCTAAACAACAGCACAGAGCCTAAGGTCCATCTCATTAATCACTCCCTGACAGAGCCTGGCCAGGGCACCAGCCACAGCCCAGCTGGGCCAGGGAAGCCCCAGAGCAGCATAATGCAGACTAACAGAAAGAGACTGGAGCCCACCAGCTCACTCCATCAGCAGCAGCCTCAGCCTACCTCTGCAGGACACAAAGCCAGCATCCTGCAGGGCCCTGGGAGCAAATACTCCCACAGCCTGGACCTATCCTGGCTGCCTCCTGCTGCTGCCAAGGCAGGAGTGAAGACTGAGGCTGTACAGTGGAGGCTCTGTCCTCTTTCTGGGGGCACAGGAACACAGGGATAAGGAAGAGTAGGAGGGTGGACAGTGGAGAGTTGAGGATGGCAGCTATGCCACCGTAAAGCCTACTAACATGGCAAGGCACACAGGACTCTCAGCCCAGCACCTTCACTCACCCTGAAGGGCAGAGCTGTGCATCCACTCTGGAGGGAATAGCAGAGCAGACCTCGCACAGATACGCCAGACCAGCCAGCTCCCTCTCCAGAGGACGTCAAACCTGGTGAACCAGTGGCTACCCAGGGCCAGTCTATATCCAAACCCACTTTCTGTGAACTTGTCCCAGAAACGTGTCTTACAGGTCACAGACTGAGGCTGTCAACATTTGTCCTTAGGCAAAGGGTCTTGGGAGAAGAGGAAAGCTACACAGAAAATGATTCTAAGGCTAAGGGAGAAAGCTACTAGGAAGAGTACACGTCAAAATAGTAACAGTATTTTATCATTTCTCATTTTCTAATATTTTATAATGCCCTCTAATTTCTTTAAATCAGAAAATAATTTAGCATGAACCCCTCCACAAAAAGAAAACAAAAGGTTATTTTCTGTACTGCTATTACCAAACTGACCAGCAGAGGGCATCCGAGCCCCAGCTCAACCTGGCAATGGAAACGGGCAAATGGAGTCTGTCAGGCTGTGGCAGCCCCAAGGGCAGCAGCTGCCTCCTGAGAACCCAGGGTTCCACGGACCACAGTTCTATGTGCTCCCTTTGCAGTGATCCTGGACAAGGTGATGCCCAGCCCCACAGAAGGTAGTGGTGCTGTGACAGACTAATGTCAAGGTCAAAGCGCCCAGTGTCCAGCCAGTGTCCCTCTGCATTCTGAGTATGCCATCATGACCACAAACACCCCACAAAGTACAAACGGGCTGGGAGGGTTGGGCAGTCATGAAGGCAGGAGGCTCACCCAGAGGTGGACAGCAGCAGCAGTGCTGGGGAACATGGCTCTGGCCTTTTCCACGGCAGCCCTTCCTTCCGTCAAGGACCATGCCGACCATTGCTCACTCTTCAGAAGCCCCAGAAGTCCCTCTGTGTATGCAACTGGAATTATCTAGCCTGACTGGATGCACAGCAGGACCTCCCTTGTACATAAACAGGGCTCCAGACTTGAGCCTCGCCTCGCCTAGAGGTAGGGTTAGGGTTGGGATCCCTCCTGGAAACCCATGGTCCAGCTCTTGCCACTCTGGCTTGCAGGCAGCTTGCAGATTCCTCATCTCAGCTGGTTCCCTTCTTCCTGTGGAGAAGCTTGGAGCAGCCCCAGACCCATCTGTGGTCTGGGTGAACAGTAGAAAGTGCTTCCAGGGACCAGTGAGGGAAGCCCCGTGGCCCTTTCTAGAAGTCTTCCCAGCCTCTCACACTGAGAGAGTCAATAAAATATGGTGATCTCTGCCCTTACCTTCACTTCAAAAGGTCATTAATTCAAGGGAATTATTTTTAAGAGACTGTGGGACTTGAGTGTCTGCACAGTGGGGAGAAAGGAATACAGGCATCTTGTGGTGGGACACTGGGACTGGAACTCAAAAAACACGTCCTACCTCTGCATGCTCCGTCCACATGCTCCTTCCACAGTCAAGAATGGCCTTCCTGGGACATTGAGGGATAGTGATGTGTACCCTCAGAACAAGGGTTCCCACTCATTCTTGGGGACCCAGCATTACCTCTGAGTGGAGAGGCAGGTTTAGGAGCCGGGGACTTTCAGACCAGTGGAAAAAGAAGCCAACTTCACACAGCCAAGTGCAATGTTCAGCTGGGGTAAATGTCCCGACAGAAAGCTGGTGAGTGCGAGAGAGAAGACATGCCTCTGGAGCTGTCAAGAGCTGCTAGAAGCAAGCAAGCAAGCAGTCGTGATCTTCCACCCTTCAGCTGACCCTGAAGTCAGGAATCAAGGCAGCTACGTAGCTCCATCCTTCTGGCAACCCAGGACACAGTACCTGGCACAGAAAACCTCCAAAGGGGAGGCAGCACACCAGCAAATGGGGAACAAAGTTCCCCACAGTGAGACACTGCTCAGCCTGGTCCGAATGAGCTCACTAAAGCCCTGGGGTCTGACTCTTCCTATCCTGACCCTTTCCAAGCCCATCTGCATCTTCTGCATCACTGTCCTTATGAAATGGACGGGCTCCTCCTCTGCATGGGACAGGCCCAACATCTCTGTGGAACCACAACTGAACTGCTTTCCCAGCAATCCCCTGCACTTGTTGTGGTCTTAATTCATTCTCACCGTCATAGAAGCCTCTGCAATTTTCCACAAAACAAGAATATGAAACCTCCTGCAGTCCTGAAGTATTTGGCTTCAGATCACATCAGAGTTGGTGTTGATGATGGCAGTCAGAAACTGAAGCGCTGCTGGAATGGAGACAAACCAGGGCACCAGGGGCATGTAAATCAGATGAGGTCACCATGTTCACAGCTGGCATTCAGGACTGCTCAGTCCCCGACTTTCTCCCTGATGGGGTGTGCACAGCAACTGCAGCCAGCAAGTGGGCTTCTTCCTTCTCCCTTCTTCCTCTCGTTCACTGCACATCCACTTCCTTCACCAGCTTCACTCTCCTTCACACCGGATGGACCGCAGGTCAAGTGGCAGAGTCCTTAGTCCTGGAGAAGGAGTGATTCAGGCTTGACTTCAGAAAGGGCCGGCTCATATGTGTCAAGTCCTGCAATGTCTGTCTTCAATAGGACCTGGCCCCTCCAAACTACCTGTGATATTTACCACTAGTTAGACGATAAGATGTGGGCCAGTCTCAGCTATGACCACACAGCAGTGGCTATTACATAAACTAGTCTCTAGCACTAGAATTTTCTGTAGCAAAACAAAAAATTCAGTGCTATGTAATTGAGAGGGATGGTAGAGGGTAGCAGAGATAGGAGGCAAGGATAACTGCAGACAGTTGGGTCCCAGCAGGAGCGGCTCTGAAGGCCACTGAAAAGGGTGGTTCCCACTTATGAGCTCTGAAGACGCACCTGCAGCCTGTATGCATGGACACCTCATGCTCAAAACTACTTCATGTGAGACCACACTTTGCCCTGGGGCCAGAAAAGGGTTCTTTGGGACCCACACTTATCTCCTGTTTTAGTCAGCTTTGTGTAGCTATGACCAAAAGACCTGACAAGAACAACATGAAGAAGGAAGTTTATTTGATTCATGGTTTCAGATGTTCAGTCTGCTGTTCACCAACTCCATAGGTCTGGGCCTGAAGTGAGGTAGAACCTCATGGTAAAAGGACACAGCAGAGGAAACAACTCAGACAAGGCTGCCAGGAAGCAGAGAGAACTCTGCTTACCGGGGGCAAAATATAAACCCCAAAAGCACCTCCGGCAGTGACCTACTTCCTCCAGTTACACACTACCTGCCTACAGTTACCACCCAGTTAATCCACCAGTGGATTAAACCACTTACTAGGTCACATCTCTCATAATCTAATCATTCTCCTCTGACACATGACCTTTTGAGGGACACCTCAGATCTAAATATAACAACTCCTCTCTGCTTCTAAGAGCCTTGTGTGACTTCAGAGGAAATCCTTTGGCCAGTTCACTAACCCAGCATGTTTATGGAGCATCCATCAGCACCCTGGCCTTCTGTAGGCGGTGGGATTTTTCTTAATGTGACCAATGTTAATGCTAGCCTCTCACTAAGATGCATGCTCCAAAAATAGAGCAGAAAATAAGGATGTCTGTCTGTCTCAGCCATCTCTGGGACTACCAGGAATGTGTCTGAACCAGAAAGGAATAGCTCACCTGTCAGCTGGGGAGGCATGAGGCTGCAGCACTGCACTGTGGCAACAGCCATGTTCTGATGTCACCAAGTCAGTGTGTGTGAAAAGATGGTCTCTGTGTCCCACCAGCAAGGGTCCAAACTCTGGCTATCCAAATGAGTGAGACACACTCTGCCACATCCCTGGCTTGAGGAGTTTATTTTCTAGCCTCAGCTGCCCCAAGCAACTCCGGCAGACAGTCCTTCAAGCAACTTTCACGCTAAGCATGAACCTCTCCCCCTTTTAATACTTAGGTTCTATCATATTTCACAGTGAAAAACTCAAGCACACCCTGAAGTTTGGGGGGTTTTGTTTGTTTTGGTACCAGGAATTTAGCTTAACCACTGAGCCACATCCCCAGTCATTTTTACTTTTTATTTGGAGACAGGGTCTTACTGAGTTGCTTAAGGCCTCACTAAGTTGCTGAGGCTGGCTTCGAACTCAATCCTGCCTCAGTCTCATGAGCTGCTGGAATTACATGCATGTGCCACCATGCCTGGCTTATTTCTTCTTAAGATACAATCTACTTCTCTTTTTTTAATATTTTTTAGTTGTCAATGGGATTTTTTAATTTTTAAATTTATTTATATGCAGTGTTGAGAATCAAACCCAGTTCCTCACACATGCGAGGCAAGCACTCTACCACGCAGCCACAACCCTAGCCTTAAATATAATCTACTTTTTAAATGTTTTAAAAATATTCATAAGTATCTGCTAAATATACAGACACAGGAAAATTTTTAAATACTCTGGTTTAATTAAAAAAGAAAAAAGAAAAACACAAAACTTCCTAGATGGCTACAGATGTCACAACCACAGTCAGTCATTTAGCAAGTGGCCACTCCAGTGTCATGGATCCGACACTGAGATTGTGAGGCAGGAGGCTCCACCCATGTGCCCACACGTGGAAAGCTGGCAGCCTGTGCCCAAATCTAGAGTCTTACAGACCACAAAGTACCTTTCCACATTCACCCATGCCCAATGTCAGCCATGCCCTTTGAAGAGCCACCTGCAAGCTCCTTCCAAGAACAACACCAAGAGTAGCACTCCTTCCCCTATGACCTCTGGGGATGTTCCCACCACCCCAACACAAAGCAAGCAGGAACACACCACTATGCTAACTAGATGCACTCTGGGGAAAGTTATCCCAAAATTAAACATGTCAAAACAGTGTGTGTTTCATATGTACTACAGAAGTCTACATGTTTTTCTTTCTTTAAAAAAAATATTAAAAAGAACTTACAATGAAATATAAACATCATCCTTAACCAGGCCCCAGTCTCCAGGTCACCACGAGCTAACTCTCAGCTTATCTTAGATAGCTCAAGCTGCTGTGACAAAGCACACAGACCAAGAGTCAGAGACCTTTCTAGAGTTCCAGAAGCTGGAAGAATGTGACCAGGAGCCAGCCTGTCCAAGCTTCAGCTGTGGCCCCTTCCTGACTGCTGGGTGCTCACACAGCAGAGCTCTGGTCTCTTCTTATAAAGCACTGATCCCACTGTGGGCCCCCCCTCAGGGCTCCTCTAAGTCGAGGTACTCCAATGCCATCCTGTCAGGCTTAAGGTTTTCAATTTGGGAGGGCACATTCAGGTCATCACACCTGATTCAGAGAATGTCTTCCCACAGCAAGGAGACATACGCACTGGCCGAACACAACTGGGCTTCATTCCTGCTACTGTTTCCAACCTTCTTGTGAAATGTGGTGAACAGGCAAAAATGTGCTCAAAACACATATCAATTAATACGCGAAAGTGCACATGATCACCACCCTGGTCAAGAAAGACAACCCTGCCAGCTACCAAGGGCCCTGTTGTCTCCTCAGCACTGCAAGGTGGAGGCCACCGCTCCAAACCAGATTCACATGCCTACAGTGCTCTGCAACTCGCCCCTTTACCCAGGTTTATGGTGCAGGACTGACCAGGTTACACACTGTGTTAGAACATTCCCACTTAGAATAAAATAGAACATTCACTTTGCCTCTTCTCCACTGATGTATATCCAGACTGCTTCCAGACTGGGAAGCTGTGTACAGTGCCACTCACAAACCCTGTGGTGTCTACCACAGTGTACATGTCTATTCAGTGAGCACAGAGGAGTGAAACCACAGGCATGAAATTTACTCATCCTCGGCACTTCAGGACACGACCTTGCTGGAAAATGCTTGCTGCTGTCCACTACCAGGTGCAAGTGTTCCCAGCTCCACATACTTTGCAGCAACTGCGACTGGCAGGCCTGGGGATGCCCACCCAACGGTTGACACACTGAACTTCACATGGTTCAATTTTCAGTTCTCTGACTTCATAACTATGCCATTTTACATATTTCTGTCATTTGCATTTCCTCCTTAGAAGTTCTTTCCAGGGTGGGGCTGTAGCTCAGTGGCAGAGTTTGCCTAGCATGCATAGAGCCACTGGGTTCAATCCTTAATACTGCATAAAAGTAAATAAATAAAATAACTTTTAATTTTTTATTTGTAATATTATTTTATTTATTTATTTTAATTAAAAATCATAAATTTACATAGGGCAATGTTGTTTGATTCATTCTGTTATTTTTTCCCTTCCCCCCCACCCCTCTTTTCCCTCTATACAGTCCTTCCTTCCTCCATTCTTACCACCCTCCTTATCCCTAACCCTAAACCTAACCCTAACCCTAACGCTAACCCCTCCTACCCCCTTATATGTCCTCATCCGCTTTTCAGCGAGATCATTCGTCCTTTAGTTTTTTGAGATTGGCTTATCTCACTTAGCATGATATCCTCCAATTTCATCCATTTGCCTGCAAATGCCATAATTTTATCATTCTTCATGGTGGAAAGATAGTATATTTTTTTAAAAAAGATACTTTATTGTTTTTAAGAAGTAGGCTTTTTTCCAATTTTTTTGCAAATTTTCTCTCAGGTGTCTTTTCCTTAATGATTTGTCAGGCTTATTATACATTTTGAACATGAGATCTATCTTGGTTATATGTTGTTGTATGTTAAAAACAGCTTCTTCCATTTTGTTGCTTGTCTTCAATCCTCCTTACAGCATCTTTTTAATTGAGAAATTGCTGATTCAGCACAGGACCCATGCATACATTGCTATTACCACATGCCAAGGACACAGGTGCCAGGGCCATTATCACATGCCAAGGGACTGTGCATGTGGGAGTATCTCTGGGCTTCCTACCCATTCCTCGATCTGTCCCTACCCACTCTGGTCTGACTGTGTCTGCTACAAGACACAGGGATGCATGGCTGCCAGCACCCTGCACATATTCTTTTTCTTAACTGTCCCTGTTATGGTTTAGACCTGCAAAAGTTGATGTGAGAGACAATGCAAAAAAGCTGTAGAGGTTACATGATTGGATTACAAGAGCCTTAACCTAATCAGTGCATTGATTTCTGATAGGGACTAACGAGGTGGTAAATATAGGCAAGGAGGTAGGTCATTAGGGGCATTCCTCTAAGGAATATATTTTGTCCCTGGAGAATGCAGCTGTCTCTGTCTCTCTGCTCCCTGGTTTCATGTCCTGAGCTGCTTTCCTTCCCATGTCCTTCTGCCATGATATTCTTCTCCCTCACCTCAGGCCCAAAGCAACAGTCAGTTGTCTATGGACTGCGACCTTTGGAACCGTGAGCCCCAAATAAACTTTTCCTCCTCTAATATTGTTCTTGTTGAGTCTTTTTTTTTTTTCCTGATTTACTTTTTTTCTTATTTGTTCTTTTTAGATATACATGACAGTAGAGTGTATGTTGACATATTATTTATAGAGTATAACTTATTCTAACAAGGATTCCACTCTTATGGTTGTACATGATGTAGAGTTTCATGATGTGGTCATGTATTCATAAATGAGCATAGGAAAGTATGTCCTATTCATTCTACTGCTTGTCAGGTCTTTTGATCACAGCAGCAAAAAAAGTTGACTAAAATAGTCCCCTTCAGTCTCATGTTAGGTTTTCAATATGGGTTTTAAGACCAGTTGGCTTCATTTCAAAAGAAATGCTATTAATTCTGGGTTGTGATCACTTACACGTATAGGTTTATTCAGAGAAAACAGGTATCTTCAGAAAATCAGACCTTTCTATGCAGAAGCCATGACCTTCCAGGGTTCCACACCCTTCAGGTCTGCCGTGGAGAGAGAAGGTGGCCTGAGAGGGCTCTTCATACACTACTCTGCTTCCACTGAGGAGCACACTCCCCACCTTAAGGATGCCTTTGTATGTATGTAGTCAGGCCAGCTAGCCAGAAGTCCTTGCAACTTTCTTGATGGTTTGCAAATGTCATTATTTCACTGCTTTTCAGAAAGACACCAAGTATAGAATTTTAGCTTGGCAATTATTGCCTTTTAGCACATTAAGGTACCACTCCACTCTCTTCTGACTCCTGCCACCCCATCTCTCTTAAAGTCAGCTGACTACTGCATGAGAAATCATCCCACAGTCCTGAGGGGTTCCTTGTGAGCCTATAATGAAGTCAGGCTCACTTCCCAGGGCTCCCCTCCTCCCAAGGGGACAATCCCAGCACATATTCACATAACATCAGAAGAGTAGGTGCTGAGCCAGCACATCATACCAGCTACTCCATCCTCATCCCCCTGGGCAAGGCAAGTCACACAATGACCCAGAATAGGCAGTGGAAGGTGCTTCATCTGTGATGCAAACGAAATGGGCACAGGCAGCAAGGGAACATTGGGACCAGCAATACAATCTTCATCATCCGTGTTTCTGTTCCCCTGGGCTACGTGTCTTTTCTGCTTTTAGGTTTTTTGTCCAATAATTTTACTATGACATGCCAAGTATCTTCCTTCTTCTTGGGACTCAGTGTTTCCTGGATTTTTGCTTGGTGACTTTGTCTATTTGGACCTCTGTTAGTTTCAAATGTTACTTCTGCCCATTCTCTCCTTCACAAGTTCATTCTCATAAGCCAGATCTGCTCACACCCAGGGTCTCTTTTCTCTCCTTGTGCTTCTCCTTGGATATTTTCTTTCAACCCCCTCCCCGTTTGCTAATCCTCACCTCTGGTGTGTCTGACTTGCTCTCAGACTCACTGATTGAGTCCCAAATTCAGGTAGAGCTTTTTCAGTACTAGAATTTGCCTGTGGTCATTTCCGTAGGCTGCCTTCATTGAAGTTCTCCACTTACCAGCTACTGTGAAAATGCGCCACTGCTCCAGTGTCAAGGTCCACCAGCTTCAATATCAGCCTCCCTTTGCATCTCTCAGCTCTCTGCCCCTTTTCCATTGGTCCTGTTTGAATGAAGACTAGACAGTGTGCATGAAAGATGGAAGAGGTCCTAGGTAGTATCTCTTCCCATAAAGGAAGTTTCCTCAGTGCTGATAGCCAGAAGCACAAAAGCAGACCCTCCCTGTCCAGGCATGCACTGAGCTGGTCTGAGATGGGCTTCATCTCCTCCAACCCCCCTACTGTAGTCATGGTTTTCAGGGTCCCACCTAGAAACTGAGAGTGTCGATGGGGTCTTCAGCCTTAGAAGGCCCTGGATGATGGTTTTTGTATCCCCACCACTGGGTTATGCTCAGCAGTTGCTATTAATCTGGCCACTCTGCTCACTTACTGGTGAGTGCCACAAAGGGAAATGCAGTTTTGACAAGAGGTCACTGCTGTTCTCTCCTCCATCAGGACCTAGGCCTCCTCTGGTTCTGGGCACTGGCAGCTCTGAAGTAATTACTCAAATTGGATTTTTTAAAGTGAATCACACCCATGTACACAGGCATGCACATCAATGGCTGGCCAGCCCCAGTGACCACAAAGGCCCAGCTGAAGGTGGTGGTTGAGTCCACGTGCAGCAGCAGCACTCACATACTGCTCAGGTGCAGACAACTAGTAGAAGCAGTCAAACAGACTAAGCACACTAGCACCTCCAACGTAACACCTAGGTTAGGGATAAACTCCAGACTTCATTGGCCAGGGCAGGAGACAAGCACAAACCACCTTAGCTGGAACAACCTTAGCTTAGCAACACTGGAAGAGTCTCCCCAGTACACAAGCGAGCCACAGGAACAAGGCCCCAGTCATAGAAGCAGCAAGTGGCCCTGGGCAGGAAGTCAAGGAAGACTCAGAGAAGAACACACTCAAATGAGGCAGCAAAAACTTGGTGACTCTAGCTGTAACACACTTCCTCTCTCTCTGCTCTCCCCCTCCCTTAAATCCCAAGCCTGCACCTTCCTTCTCAACCTATGTGGGGCTCCCCCAACGCAGGTAGGAGAATGTTTTCACATACTGAGCTATCTGTGACACCATCCTGCATCTTTAGGGAACATGCTCAAATCCTAGCACCAACCATGGTATCTGGTTCAACAAAGGGCTCCTCAAAAATTGGTAGGTGGATGGATTTTTTTAGGTAGTAAAAAATGACTGTGATTTTTATTTTATTTTTATATTAATTTTAGGGTCCAAAGTTATTTAACCTGTTTCATATTTTAGAAAAGCACGAAATAGTGGGAACATTCCTTAACATTGTAAAGGCCATTTATGCTAAGCCCATGGCTAATATCATTCTAAATGGTGAAAAACTGAAAGCATTCCCCCTAAAAACTGGAACAAGGCAGGGATGCCCTCTTTCACCACTTCTATTCAACATCGTTCTTGAGACTCTGGCCAGAGCAATTAGACAAACCAAAGAAATTAAAGGGATACGAATTGGAAAAGAAGAACTCAAACTATCCCTGTTCGCTGATGACATGATTATATATTTAGAGGAACCTGGAAATTCCACCAGAAAACTCTTAGAACTCATAAGTGATTTCAGTAAAGTAGCAGGCTACAAGATCAATGCCCATAAATCCAACGCATTTTTATACATAAGTGATGAATCTTCAGAAAGAGAAATTAGGAAAACTACCCCATTCACAATAGCCTCGAAAAAAATAAAATACTTGGGAATCAATCTCACAAAAGAGGTGAAAGACCTCTACAATGAGAACTATACAACACTAAAGAAAGAAATTAAAGAACACCTTAGAAGATGGAAAGATCTTCCATGTTCTTGGATAGGAAGAATTAATATTGTCAAAATGGCCATACTACCTAAAGTGCTATACAGATTCAATGCAATTCCAATTAAAATCCCAATGATGTACCTTACAGAAATAGAGCAAGCAATTATGAAATTCATCTGGAAGAATAAGAAACCCAGAATAGCTAAAGCAATACTTAGCAGGAAGAGTGAAACAGGGGGTATTGCAATACCAGATCTTCAACTCTACTACAAAGCAATAGTAACAAAAATGGCATGGTATTGGCACCAAAATAGAAAGGTAGATCAATGGTACAGAATAGAGGACACGGACACAAACCCAAATAAATACAATTTTCTCATACGAGACAAAGGTGCCAAAAATATGCAATGGAGAAAAGATAGCCTCTTCAACAAATGGTGCTGGGAGAATTGGAAATCCATATGCAACAGAATGAAACTAAGCCCATATCTCTCACCATGCACGAAACTAAACTCCAAATGGATTAAGGACCTCGGAATCAGACCAGAGACCCTGCAGATTATAGAAGAAAAAGTAGGTCCAAATCTTCACCTTGTTGGTCTAGGATCAGACTTCCTTAACAGGACTCCCATAGCACAAGAAATAAAAGCTAGAATCAACCACTGGGATAGATTCAAACTAAAAAGCTTTCTCTCAGCAAAGGAAACTATCAGCAATGCGAAGAAAGAGCCTACAGAGTGGGAGAATATCTTTGCCAATCATACTTCAGATAGAGCACTAATCTCCAGAATCTATAAAGAACTCAAAAAACTTTACTCCAAGAATTCAAATAATCCAGTCGACAAATGGGCTAAGGAAGTGAATAGACACTTCACAGAAGAAGATCTACAAGCAATCAACAAACATATGGAAAAATGTTCAACATCTCTAGTAATAAGAGAAATGCAAATCAAAACCACCCTAAGATTCCATCTCACCCCAATTAGAATGGCGATTATCAAGAATACGAGCAACAACAGGTGTTGGCGAGGATGTGGGGAGAAAGGTACACTCATACACTGCTGGTGGGGCTGCAAATTAGTGCAGCCACTCTGGAAAGCAGTGTGGAGATTCCTTAGAAAACTTGGAATGGACCCACCATTTGACTCAGCTATCCCACTCCTTGGCCTATACCCAAAGGACTTAAAATCAGCATACTACAGAGACACAGCCACATCAATGTTCATAGCTGCTCAATTCACAATAGCCAGACTGTGGAACCAACCTAGATGCCCTTCAATTGATGAGTGGATAAAGAAACTATGGTATATATATACAATGGAATATTACTCAGCCATAAAGAATGATAAAATGATGACATTTGCAGGCAAATGGATGAAATTGGAGAATATCATGCTAAGTGAGATAAGCCAATCTCAAAAAGCCAAAGGACGAATGAAATCGCTAATAAGTGAAGGATGACACATAATGGGGAGGAGAGAAGGGTTAGTGTTCGGGTTAGAGTTAGGGTTAGGGAGGGGGGCAAGTATGGAGGAAGGAAGGACTGTATAGAGGGTAAAGAGGGGTGGGAGGGGTGGGGGGAAGGGAAAAAATAACAGAATGAATCAAACAACATTACTCTATGTAAATTTATGATTACACAAATGGTATGCCTTTACGCCATGTACAAACAGAGAAACAACATGTATCCCATTTGTTTACAATAAAAAAAAAAAAAAAGAAAAGAAAAAGAAAAGCACGAAATAGGGCTGGAGTTGTGGCTCAGTGGTAGAGCACTTACTTGCCTGGCATGTGTGAGGCCCTGGGTTCAAACCTCACCACCACATATAAATAAATAAATAAATAAAATAAAAAATCCATTGACAACTAAAAAATATTTTAAAAAAAGAAAAGCACAAAATAACAAAATAAAATACTTCATAATTTAAAGAAAGCATTATAATATAAATATATTTATAAATGTGTAAAATAAATCCAAGTATAGGAAAAATACTTTTAAAAGATGAGTAAAAATGTATCAGATGATAGAACTGAGGTTCACTTCTGCTTCTCTACACCTTCCAAATTTCTTTGAAAGAAAAGTATTACTTTTAGAATGGAAAAACAGAAACAAAGCCTACACAAAACACTGCACTCTGGACCTCACTGTTTGAAATAAGCGCATAAGCCCCCAACAGCATTGCAACCCTGCAGGATGCACCACAGGCCCAAAGCAGCAACAAATGCAGGTGAGCAAATGCTCAACTGGAGTCACAGAGGGAGTAGTGACTACATGTTACAGACAAGACATCCTGCCGCATGTGGACAGAAGCAGAGGGGGAAACTGAGGCATGGATTTACATTTATTTATTTATGTATTTATGTATTTGTGTGTGAGTGTATGTATGTATGTATATATTTATTTATTTTGGGTACTAGGCATTGAACCCAGAGGCTTACCCACTTAACCACAACCCCAGCCCTGTTTTGTATTTTATTTAGGGACAGGGTCTCACTGAGTTGCTTAGGACCTCGTTAAATTGCTGAGGCTGGCTTTGAACTCACAATCCTACTGCCTCAGACTTCTGAGCCGCTGGGATTACAAACATGTGCCACCATGCCCAGATTTACCTTTTTAAAAACTCTGATCTTAAAGGAAGCAGTTAAAATGTGAGAACAGGATAATGTCGGGAAAAATCATATGATTCATGATTGTTCTTAATCTATTTATTGTAGTTACCTATTTTTGCCAAGAGTATCTGCAACCTGATTCACACCCACTGCTACTCAATCATGCATGACAACAGGCAGCCCTACCCAAAGTTCATCACATACCTCAGGGGATTGCCTTGACTTATCAGTCTCCATGTGGAGACAGATAAGAAGTGCAGGCCCCTCTCACGACTGAAAGGCAGCATCAGGGAATTGGCATGGGCTTGAGAGTAGCTTCTAGGTTTATATTTTGGAGGACACTCATGGGACTTATTGGGGATGCTGCATTACCCTCCATCAAGCCCAGGAAGGTAGCCAGGGAGGTCACACAGGCTGTCTGTGAACAGGACTTGAGAGAACCAGAGAGCGCCTCCCTGTAAGCAGGGCCAATTCTCTCTCCAAGGCTGAGAGGAAAAGTTAGAGCTGCTCTGTTTCCCAGGAGAGCAGCTTCCAATTCCAGGAACAGAACTCAGGTGGGAGAAAATTCAGGATAGCACACAGCCTGGTCATGGGCAGAGGCTTCTTGTCCACATCTGACACTGAGCACAACCCCTGGCTGATGGCAGCAGGGATGAGCCTTGTCCCTCCATTCTGGTTCCAGGAAGCAGCAATGAGCCACCAATCTTCAAAGAGGATTGAGGAGAGGGCGAACCAGCACTGCACTCTCCCAGGGTGGATGGGGTGTCTGCTCAGTTACTTCACTCATGTTCACGAAGCCCACAAGGTAGGCACTGCCTGCATTCTGTGGCTGAGACTCCTACTTTGGTGCAGGTCTGACACCCCAGTACAGCCCTGCCTGAATTCAAAGACAGGTAACCTGTCTCCAGATCCAAGAACCCCACCCACCCATGAGCCTCCAGGAACCAGGGAGGATTCAAATTGGAATTCTCCACAGCCTAGGCAACCATCTTTTCCAGCCTCATCTCCCTGTTGCTTGATTCACCTGTAGCCCACCCTGCTCACACTCCAGCCCAGCACAAGGACCTGCCTGGCATCCTCCCACTCCCAGGCAGAGGAGACGTCTCCCACAGGAATTCTATAACACTCTTCCCCTGGTAATGGCCAGAGGATTTAGATGAACCTGCCTTTCTCTCAGCTGTGGCAAATATACCAACGTGCAAAAAACAGGAGTGGCAATGGAGCAACCCCCAGCAGCTATCAGAAGTGTGGCCCCGCTGAGACTTGCAAACTCCTTGGCAGGGTCCTGGCACTAAGCAGTGCTGGAGCTTCTGGCCTCACCTCTGCAGAACCAGACACACTTTCTAAGCATGTGCCCCCAACTACAGCACCACTGGCCAGCCAAGTCTACCTGCTTAACTTCTCAGTCCTGCTAAGCAGCCTTCAAACTTTCCACTCTGGAACAGAAGGAAGTTGAGTCCCAGAGGCCTGCCCTACAGTAAACTCTCCACATCTAATCCACACCAGTCCTCTGCAGCTCACCCCAGCCACAGCACCCTGCCATCCCAGCTGGATTTCCCTCCCCACTCACAGAATGTGACAGAGCCCACCACATGCCATTGTGAAAGCAAGGTCCAAGTGACATGAGCTGAGAAGACTCTCTGGGAATGGGGGACAAGAAGACAGGGATCTGAACAAGGTCCAAGGGGATGAAGATAAAAACAGCAACCAGAAAGCCTTCTACCCTGAAGGCTTCCTTAGCATCAAGGCAGAGGTACCAGGTCCCTCCCAAGGACATCTGTGGCCCAGATAAACCTGCCAGTCCTAAACACAAAGACAGCAGATGCCCAGCACCACCGCCAGCCACAAGGAAGAGTGGCAACTCCAAAACCTCCCTTCTCCACAGATTGGATCTGACCTTCTTAGGAAGTCATGATGAATTATGAAGAAAACTCCCTGGAGCTCCTGGCTCAATCTTGAATTCCCTCAGCATTATGGGTGGATCTGGAATTTCCCTCAAAGGATCATGTACTTAAGGCCTGGTTTCCAGTGGCACAATGTACAGAAGTAGGGTTTTCAGGATCATGAGGGTTGTAACCTCATCAGTGGATTCATCCATTTGATGGACATAATAATTTTTTTTATTGTAAACAAATGGGATACATGTTGTTTCTGTTTGTACATGACGTAAAGGCATACCATTTGTGTAATCATAAATTTACATAGAGTAATGTTGTTTGATTCATTCTGTTATTTTTTCCCTTCCCCCCACCCCTCCCACCCCTCTTTTCCCTCTATACAGTCCTTCCTTCCTCCATACTTGCCCCCCTCCCTAACCCTAACTCTAACCCTAACACTAACCCTTCCCTCCCCCCATTATGTGTCATCATCCACTTATTAGCGATATCATTCATCCTTTGGCTTTTTGATAAGAAAGTCTGTGTGTGCTTTCCACATGGCACATCCACGCTACACATATTCTTCCACTCTCTTGGTCATGATGGAAAATATCAACGCTCCATGAGCTCCATTTCTAATCTCTTCCAATCACTTCAATCAAATGAATCAAAATTACATCAGCATTTGGCAGGCTTCTCTAATACCACAGTAAGCTTAGACGCTGAATCCTCCTGAGGAGGACCTATAAAAACATGTTAAGACCCTGAGCCCCTTCCTGTCACAAACTCATTTGCATTCCCTGAACAATTTGAGGTGCTGTTTCAACAGAGGTGCATCCATGGCAGGTGGGCCTGAGCACAGGGCTGTTCCAGTACCAACAAAGCGTTCCGGTGTTCTGTGCCTGACAGAGGAGGAGTCTGCAGATTACAGACCTGAATGTGCACTGCTGCCCTCTCCCTCTCCAGTACCTGAGTGACAATCTCCATGGCAACCAGCAAGCTCCCAGATGCCCTGGGCAGCTGCTGCTTTGGAGGTGGCAAAAACACATAACCAGATATAGGTCCCAGGACAGGCACTGTCACAAGCTTAAGAGGTTAGGGCAACTGAAGTGAGCTTAGTAAAACTCCAACCTTGGCTTCCTAGGACAGCACAGCCCACCCCACTACCTAACAGTCAACAGAGATAAATTGTAAGTTAAGAATTAATTTTTAGGGCTGGGGTTGTGGTTCAGAGGTAGAGCATTTACCTAACACTTGAAGCATTGGTTTCAATCCTTAGCACCACATAAATAAATAAAGATCCTGTGTCCATCTACAACTAAAAATATCTTTTTAATTTTTTGGTGGGGTACTGGGAATTGAACCCAGGGACTATCTACCACTAAACTGCATCCCAAGTTCTTTCTACTTTTTATTTAGAGACAGGGTCTTGCTAAGTTTATGAGGCTGGCCTTGAACTTTCCATCCTCCTGTCTCAGTCTGCTGAGTTGCTGGGATTATGGGACTGTGCCACTGCACCCAACTTGGCTCTTAAATAACTTAAAAACCAAAGATTTTAAGCATCCACAAAACAAAGAAAGACTGCAAAGCAAAAACTACTCCAGTATGAACCTCTGGCATTAGCATTTTGAGGCTCTGATATCATCTAATCTGCTTCATTTCTTCTACCCAGGTCCCAGATACCCCTTTTACAACAGAATGTCCCTTCTCTTCTGCCTAGCTGACATCCAGGTGGACAGCATGATCCAGTGATTACAGGACGTGGTCAGACCAGACTCAGGCAGAGGGAGAGCCTGGGAGTGGAGGTTAGTGAGGTCAATGAACCC
This sequence comes from Sciurus vulgaris, assembly GCF_902686455.1. NCBI lineage: Eukaryota > Metazoa > Chordata > Mammalia > Rodentia > Sciuridae > Sciurus > Sciurus vulgaris. The sequence continues at coordinate 648,574 of NC_136468.1, read as the reverse complement.
TTGGGATGTGGGTGCTAGCCCCGCTTGCCTGTCCGTGAAGAGATCCATAAAACTTCTCAGTTATCACAGTTCATCAACCACAGCAAACCCAAACCAAGATGGAAGAGAGCTCTATGGATGCCACACTTTGAATTTGCTCCTTCAACAAAAAGTTGACTAAATTTCCAGACTTGTTTCTGCTGTGCTTATTGTCCACATTCCCTTAAAGGTCTGAGAAGTCAAGTAGCCATTCCTGGTACTAATCTGAAATGCTCAGCTCTTGTGTGGAGAATGTCCTGCTTCACTGGGAACTGACTCTAGAGTGGGAATCCCAACGCAGTCTAAGGGGTTGTCCTTGAGACAGTTTGATGGAAGAAGTCTGGGGACCAGACACCACAGCTTCGCTGTGCTCCCTCCTTAGCTCCACATGGAGGCTCCTTCCTGGATAAGCAGCCCTCTCACAGTTTATTTAGAACAACAAAACACATTATTTCTCCAGCTTCATCACTGTAGTTCCAAAGCCACATCAGACAGGACCAAAGGAAGGCTGTACCCATGATGCCAGTGTGGCACAGGAGCGCCAACACAAAAGGCAGAGTCCTCTGCCACTAGCATGTGACATTTTGTCACTCTACCAGTAACTGCCAGCCCAGAAAGCATGAAAGACCCACCCCCATCTCCTCAAAGACTTGCACCACAGAAGCCACCAGGGAGAGAGAGGACTGATCTGTGCAGCCTGGAGGGTACTAAACAACATGACCCTGATTTCCACGAGTCAGTCTACTTCCCTCTACTGGGTGAGACTGCCACACACCCTGGGAGCCTGAAAGAATGAAACCATGTCACCACCCAATGTCAGCTTCCTCAGTAAGAGGAGCAGAAATGGGAATGTGAATCTAGCCACACTCTTCCTGCTTCTCCCTCCCATCAAAGTGATAAGAGGAAAGCCTAGAATGAGGAGCAAATGAGCATATGCAGAGCCCAGGCAGCCTCCTTGCACTCGCTGTCAGAGCACAAGTGTTATTCAAGCCATTATAACTCACCCTGCATCATTAACCTGAAGGTTCAACATTATTGTTTTCCCTGTTGATCCACCAAGTTAGACTTAGCTTCACACAGCTTAATTCAGTAATTAACTTCCATCCCTTTTGAGATTGATTACTCAGAATCAGGGAGTGGAACAGGCTCCTGGTCACACAGTAACATAATACAGCTGCATCTCACAACTGGGGTCTTCAGGCACCCACTGACCCTATGAGAGGACAAAGGCGCAGGCCTGCCCACAGGGCAGCTCTGGACAGTGCAACAACAGGAGGCAGCTGGGCTGGGTCAGCATGCTCACTGCCAGAGCTTCAGCGAGCACACATCATAGCAACACTCAGAGCACAACTGTCCGGACACAAGGCAAGCTAGAAACAGCCGTTCCCTCAGAGGGAGTGAGACTTCCAGACATCTCTAAATTGGCCACATAAAATGAGACTGTATGCATATATTTGCATAACTTATTTTTAAGCACTACTTGATAAACCTGAGAGAGAAAAGTAGATAAACACCGATGCCTGACAATCTCCCTTTTATAAAACTGAACCTTGCTGCTGTCTCCTGTTATTAAAAGAACACAGGAGGGCAATGGTGCCCCAGAAGTTGGTGTAAGAAAATGAGCCAAACTCTTTAAGGTAAAAGCCAACAAGTCTAGAAATACCAGTCATCTTCCCCCCATACACTTCTAGTCCTGTGGGTCATCCCCGCACAGGTTGCAGGAGCACCTGAGAAAAGGAACTAGACAGCACAACGCCAAGTGCCATCAGGTCACTCTGTTCGACCCCACATAGGTCAGATAAGAGCCACGTCAAGAGCCCTGACTCTGCCTCATTCCTCTCCCCATGTTTGGCCAGGGGAAAGAGTGCCCCTGAATCAGAGAAGGGGCACCAGCAGCTGCCTAATGGTGGACAGGTGGGCAGCACAGAGGACAGAAGGGCACCAGCACCCAGCCTGAGCCACTGTCCTGAGGCAGGAGGCCACAGGATCCCTGCTTCTGCCCCATATAGACAGACTCCACTCCCACTGCTGCACTGGACTTCGAGATCTGCTCTTGGGTTGATCTACAAATGGACTCAGATAACTCTGTCCTGGGAGTGAGGAGCTCCCACAGGAGCTTCCACAGGTCCCACAATGTCTGGGCTGTCAGTTCTCAGCTGGACAGTAGGCAGTTAACCTGAGAAGAGATACAGTCCCAGATGCCTTCCTGGCCATGTGCCAGTAGCTCAGAGGTGATCTTTATTCAGACTATCCTGCATCCTCTAGAGTTGAAAGTAAACATCAAAGAGGGACACGGACAGAACAGGTCTTCTTGTGGCCACCCTCCTCCCACCTGGATGCCACACCAAAACTTCAAAAAGTTCTTAAGACCATCACTTCACCAGACCCTATCAGCAGAGCAAAGGACAGCAACTGGGGTCACTACAGAACACACAGTGACCATGTCCAAGTATAGCTTGCCCAGGAGACAGTGGCCCATGTAGCAGGAGCTGCCAGGACCCAGGCCTGACCACCAACCTGATGGCTTATTCTCAAGAATAAATAAGAAAGAGGCTATCCAGACCCCAACTGCTCCACTCACAATGTGTGACTAGCTCCCAGTCCTTGGTTTCATTTGATAACAGCACCCACCTCGTGTAGAGTCCTGAAACTGAGTTAAGAGTGTACAGGGTGCCTGGCATAATGCCTGGCAGGCAAGTGTTATGTGGTGTTAGCTACTATTATTCTTATTACCATCACTGTCATTATCAATTCACTGTTTGCACCCTTACTGCCTTAGTTTGTTAATTAACATGAATGCAGTGTTAAACATTACCATCAGCCAATGTGATCAGTTCACCTTCACACTGTCTTTTGGACTCATTTATTAACCATAATTTGTAGGGGGCCATGCACTAGCTAGCTCCCATACCAAGTTCCTGGGCCTGCCCAGCCTGATGCCATCCTCCACCACAAACAGCCCTGGCAGGAGATGAAGGTGGCCCTCACACCAAAGTACTACTTTCTTTTTCTATGGGTCCATTATAGTGCAACACCAAAGATGCTCACTGACCTCTGGGCAGTTACAATGACCAGGAGGTCAGACTCATAGCACTGACAGCACCCCAGAGTGGCAGCTCCCAGCACTGCTGAGTATGGTGTTGAAGGTCCTAATGTTCAGAGCCTGTTCCTGTGCATGTTGACTCAGAGGCAGAGTTGCCTGCTGGATAAACAGCCAGGTGCTACCCTGTGCACCTCACCAAAGGCAGGAGCTGACCTCCTGCGGGGAGGGGTGCAGCACATAAGAGCCTGCTCCTATCTCGCTCATTTCTGAGTGTGCCACGTTGCAGGGCTGTACCTGGGTGCTTGCTGGGGCAGTAGAGCAGAGAAGCACAGATCTGAGATCAGACTGACCAGGCACAAACCAGAGGCCTGAAGAGGCACGGCCTTAAGCGAGGTACCTATCTTCTCTAAATGCCAGTGTTTTCACCTTCAGATTATAAGTGGGGTATGCTAATTAAGCAATAATGGGGTGGCTCAAGCAGGTACTCAGAAGGGGGTGGACTTACTGTGAGTACCCAAAAAGCACCAGCAGCCCTTGCTGTTGCAAAGGTCACTGCAGATTCTAAATGTCATCTATTAACAGATGGCACTCACCTCACCCCTTCCTTCTTTTCATTCTAAACCTTTCTCAAGGTATAAAGGATGCAGATCAAATAAATACTTTTGTTAGAAATTCTCAATTCTTTTTTTCATTTTTACGTTTAGTAGGCACAAGCTGGGTCTGTCAACCACTCGTGTGATTTAGTAGGTTAGCTGGCATGCTGTGGCAAATTTGATAAACAGAGCTATTCTGTTTTACTGCACTGGAAAAAAAAGTTTTAATTTAACAACCAGAATACTATGAAAAAGCACTGTCAGCTTGAAAAGGAGATTAAGAATAGGAAGCAGCAATAGGATTTACTCAGAATCATGAGCTGCCCCAGCAGCTTAAAAAGGCAAGAAAGCTGGAGGTTCTGAAACCAGTTCCCAGCTGTCTGTGGGGCAGGGGTGCCTGTAGTTCCAACTACTTGGGAGGCTGAGGTGGGAGGATCACTTGAGCCCAGGAACTGGAGGCCAGCCCAGGCAACACAGTGAAGTCCAGTCTCAGAAAAATAATAGAGAGAAAAAGGTCAGCTGAGGCATAAGCAATGCTCCATCACTGTTATAGACCCTGCTGCTGAGGTAGCAAAACCAGCACTGTGGAATTACTAAATTGCGAGTTCTTCACTGGACACCAGCAGTCCAGTGGGGATTCTAGATTCTAGGAGAGGAAGTCTGATAACCACTGCCTAGTTTAAACTACAAGCCTGCTGCTCGGCAAGGCCTGGCTAAGGTGAAGGGATGCAGCCTCTAAGGAGCTCTGCTCAGGTGTCTCCAGCTGTTGATAGTCACAAATGATTTCAGGTACTTTCCTGGCAAACTTCTGAAACACAATTTTGGGAATCTGTGCTGAAAGGGTTCAGGATACCCTACCCTGAAACTATCCACCTTGGCATTCAAGCTAACAGCAGGAGCAAGCGGTAGAAGGTAAAACCCTGCCCTCTTCCCTGTGGCCTCCCAGGACCAGAGGGAAGGAAAGGAATGCCCCTCTGTCTAAGGGCAGGCTTGCTGAGCCAACTCAGCTTACCACTGGTAGACCAGACCCTCTGCCCCCAGTCACACTTCTCCAGGACACCAAAAAAGTTCAGCTTCACGTTTCTTGGTGTCTCTACTTCTGAAGGTTCCCAGGTCAAGTAAAACAAACATTAAATAAATGTGCGTGCTTTTCTCTTGCACATTTGTCATTTGTTTTAGAGTTCTCAGTCACAAACCCAGGGTGGGTGAGAAATTACTTCTCCCCTAGGAGGAAGGGACACCTCCTTTTGTTTCAGAGCTGGGGCTGTATTTCTTGTGTTGTAAAAATAATGACTCATTCACTGTGTGTGCACATGTCCACGCGTATTTTAGGGCACTGTAGTCCTATGTAACAGTGGGGCTCATTCTAACATATTTATAAATGCATTTGCTCCATTTTGATCCCCAGCACGATCCCTTCTCCTTCCTTCCTTCCTCCTCCAATCTCCCTCCCCTACATAGGTCTTCTATTCATCTATCTTTGATTGGCACATCCTTCTATTTATCTATCTTTGATTGGCACATCATAGTCACATATAAAATGGGAGTGTTGTGAGACCTTCATATACACATGCATAATCTGCTCAGCTTCATGCCCCAGTTCTTCCCCTTTCCCTCCCTGTGGGTCACCTGCTTCTCTACTTAGTTGATCTCCTTTCCATTTCCTTTTTTATTCCCTATTTCTCTCTAGCTTTCACATGAGAGAAAACATTTGTCCCTTGACTTTCTGAGTCTGGCTTATTTCACCTAGCAGGATGTTCTACAGTTCCCTCCACTTACCTGCAAATGCATCATTTCACCCTTTTTGGCTGAGTACAATGCCATTTGCACACACACCATATTCTCTTTACCCCTTTGCCTGTTGATGCTGAAGGCACCTGGGCTGGTTTCACAGTTGGCTGCTGTGACTCCATTCTTTTACCCTCCACTCAAAAAGCAGGCCCTGACGGCACTCCCAGCTTGCTTCAGGCAAGCACACACTGAGGTTGATTGCAGGGCTTCTAAGATGGGACTACAGGCCTCCCTGCAGAGTGACTTCCGTCTCCATGCTTGCCTCTTCCAGATACTTCCAGTACACAGAATCATATTTGTGATCCAGGAACTCAGCATCTTTTGAGGGTCACCCATATTGAAGAATGAATTAACACCTCATTCCCTTGTGGTCAGATAACATTGCCTCATAAAAGGATCTCTGTCCTCTTATGACGTCCTGTCCTTTCCAGTGCAGAAGGGAGGAGGAGACAATGTTACTGTTAGAAACACAGGCAGTGTCTCCCACTCTGCAGAGGCTCAAGACCCACCACTGGAGCACTGGTGGCCTGGACAAAGCCCCTGCCACTGTCAAACTCAGCCCAGGTTAGGTACAGGGAGGGTACGGGGCCTTCTGACAAGCTGCTACTCTTGCCACCACTGGTGATGTCCCAGGAAGGACCCAGGCCCACAGACCCAGGCCACAGCCCCAGGCTCTGGGTTGTGCTGGTTGTCACAGCCTTGGCCACTGAGCCAAAGCCAGCCGGTTGGAAGTTGTGCCACTGTCCCCACCACCGTGCTTTCTACTCTCTCCACACAGGAACCTGACCTGGTCCTCTCACTTCCTGTCTGGTGTCCACAAGTCCCAGCTCTGTATGAGGCAGTGTTGTCCCAAGCCATCCCTGTGTGTCCTCCTGCAGCAGGCCCTTCTCCATTCCCAGTTGTTTGTCTTCAGGAATCAAACTTTCAACTTCAGTTCCTTTAACGGCCTCCTCCCCACTTCTCTTCTTTTCATGGACACACATTCAGATGAAAATTTTTGAAAACTGAAAAATAAAAGTCACCACCCAGAGATGACAATTCACACCTTAGTGTATTTGAGTGTGCACGGTGCTGGAAAATGAACCCAGAGACTCCTCACGCTAGGCAATACTCATATCACTGAGTCATAGTCCAGCCCAGGCTGCTTCCTTTAGCCTTTTCTCCTACTCATATTTTGCCTATCATATTGCACATGCAGTTTTTCCTGAGTTTCTCATTTCACATCCTACCATCTGCATTTTCTGATGTTATTGTTTTAGTCAGCTTTCTCATTGCTGTGACCAAAAGACCTGACAAGAATAATGCAGAGGATGAAAAGTTTATCTTAGCTCAGGACGTTCAGTCCTTGGGTGGCTAACTCCACAGCTTTGGGCTCAAGGTGAGGTAGAACACCATGGGGCAAAGGCATGGTAGAGGAAAGCAGCTAAGGATGTGGCAACCAGGAAGCAGAGAGTGAGCTCTGATTACCAAAATTACACCCCAGCGACCCACCTCCTGTAGTCGTGCCCCACCTGACTGCTATTCACCAGCTAGTTAATCCACTCCTGTAGGTTAATGCATAAGTTAGGTCGAAGCTCCCCTGATCTGAATCATTTCACCTTTGAAGATACTTGCATTGTCTCACACACCTCAAATCTAAAGCATAACAGCTATAAATAACTTTTTTCACACTTCCTTTTTAATATCTGCCTAATATTTGAATCATGAATGTAAACATCTAAAAAAAAAAGCATTCCTGAATTTTCAGTATTACATATATGTTCATTGTTTTCAAAATTAATGTAAATATCACTGCAAAGGACAGCTATGTGCTGGAAGTTCCTTCAGTATTTTGGACCATGGATTATTTCTTGGAGTTTATCTTTATAAATCAGATGCTAGGTCACAAACTATAGCGCTCACAAGGCCTCTGAACCCACCAAACTGATCCCCTGGTGCCTGTGCTGACTGGTGTTCTGATGGGCAGCATACAACGCCATTTTCTTCCCAGACTAAGAACGACCTTTGCCTAATCTTTGCAAACTTGTTCACCTATTTTTGGATGTGTCCTATTACAGCTATTGCCAAGGAATCAAATCCACTTTAAAAATCTCTGAAATCTGTTTTCCTAACACTTAGGATACCTGCATTAACTACATCTGAAATCTCTTTTCTGGACTGATAAAATTGTTTATCTCAAGAGGCACATTCAAAACAGTTTTTTTTCTAATGACCAAAATTATCTGTTTACTTTTTTTTCAATTTTCATTGTGGTAATATATGATAACATGAGAGTTAACAGCCTAACCATTTTCAAGTGAAATTAATTACAGTTATATTATCGTACAATCATTGCAACTATCCATTGCCAGAACTTTCATCCTCCCAAACTGAAACTCCATACCCATCAGTAACACGTTCATCTTCCTTCCCCACTACCAGCATCTGTCAATCTCCTTTCTGTTTCTATGAACTCTAGGGACCTTGTGGAACTGGAATCACAGGGTCTGTCTTTCTGTGACTCGTGTATTTCACTCAGTATCACATCCTAAAGGCCTGTCCAAGCTGCAGCAGGTGTCAGTGTCCTTGCTTTCTAAAGGTGAATAATGCTCCTCTGCACCTATGGACCACACTGTGTTTCCCAGTCCATCCATCAATGGACATTAGGGTTGTTCACACTTTATTTAGACACTGCAAAAAATGCTGCAGTGACCATGGGTGAGCAAGCACCTTTCCAAGTCCTTGCTCTTAGTTCCTCTGGGTGTGTAACCAGAAGTGGGCCTCCTTGTTGCGCCACCTGCAATTCCCCTCAGTGCTGGACAAGGATTCTGCTGAGTAATAAAGATGTTTGCGAAGTCTCACCTCGTTGGGAATTTGGGTTGCGGGCTTTCCTTCCTTCCTTGCTTAATATGTCTAGGTTTACTATTAATATTTTATGTGTTTTCCCTGAAAATAGGGGTCTTAACAGAACCAGGGTTAGAACATAAACACCAGATTTCTAATGGAACAGTGATTTCAGATTTACTCATTTGCTATGAAACTCTGAGTAACCAAGATTGCTATGAGAAAATACAAAAACAGATTCTAGCTGCCGATCCCCTGTTGACTACTCTCAGATGACCTGAAACACGTAGGCAAATAATTCCAACCCCATCAGGAAGGAAAAACAGAAACAGAAGAAATAAAGGGTTCCTCAATGTTCACACAGTATAAGATGATATCATATATTTGTGAGCTTAAAATGTCTAGCATTTATTAACTACAGCAGTAGTCACACGACTGACACCTATTTAACCCTGCTGAACTTGCTTTAACCTTTATGATCAGTTCAATATAAATATGTCTTATTGTTTAGTTACAGGTTATCACTAGTAAACAATTACTAGAATAATTAGAATACTTATTGTCTAGTCTAGTAATGATCATACAAAATATTTTTGTTTTTCTCCTTGTGACCTTTTCCTGTTCTGGAAAAACATGTGTAACTGCTTACCTCTTAATGTATAAAAAGCTGGCTGGGAAAAATAAAATTCAGAACTTAGCATCCATTCCTTGAGTCTGTGTTGCTTTGTTCTCCATCTTGCCGACGCCTACTCCCTCACCTGTGACCACCACGACCCCTGCTAGGGCTGGACCCCGGCACCTCCTGTAGTATATCTATCTTTAACTTTTAGAGGAGCATGGGCTGGGGACATGGCTCAGTGGTTGAGCACACCCGGGTTCAATCCCTGGTACAAAAAGGAACTTTTCAAGGAGCAACCATACTGTTTTTCACAGCACTGCACCAATTTGCATTCTCAGTTTCCTGCGATCTTGCCAACACTTGTTTTTCTGCTTTCTTATAATAGTCATCCTAATGGCTATGAATTGGTAAGTATGTTTAGCCTTTGATTTTCTTTACAAAGTATCACATACATTTTAACATTTATTAACAAGATCCGTTAGGCTTTTTGAAAACACATATAAGATAGTGGGAATATACATTTCCTCTTGTAATCCAAGGAAAGGGAGGAGGAATGAGAGAGAGCTGTGACTGACCACAAAACATTCTGGACACTACTCTGCAGTCCACCCCATGGCCAGTACATCCATCCTCACTGTGACTGCCTGGCCATACCTCTCTGCCCCAACCAGCTATCCAGCTCAACTGCAGTCACCATGGCAACCACACATCCAGGCTGCAGTGGCAGAATGCTGGCTGCAGGCACACAGTGCTGAGATGGGCAGATTGCTCTGCTGTGTCCTAGACCAAAAGGGCGTCAAGAACACAGCAAACGTGGTCTGCTACAATTAACCAAGTCTCAATGTTTATATCTACATTCAAATTGCTCTTCTTTTCCAAAGCATTCAAAGTTACTATATTAATACAATATTGATAAAATTCTATGTTAGGGAGGTAAGATGGGGTTTAGGAAGAAAAAAATCTAGGAAGAATCACAGCACAACGTCCAGGCCTGCTTTTTGTTGAGGGGAGGGAGAACAGACGTATGGCTTTTATTTTGCTGGTTTAAGTATGTTTCAAATCAAACACACACACCTGTATCCTTTATCATAAAAAATGTGAAGTACAGGTATATAACACGTTAAATATAAAGTTTTCATGCTGCCTCCAAATGAAAGCTACACAAGGTACATTCTAGGAGCCCAGAGACATGCCAAATAGAGGCACTGTAGCCAGAGGGAGCCAGGGCCTGTTCCCTCCCTGCAACCCACCTAGCTTCTACCTGCCTTCCAATCCAGGTCACTGACCACCCCCCAACCCAAAGATAAAAAGCACAAAGCAGAATGCTCCAGACTGTCAGCAGTGTATTCTCCCCTACTGCCAGGGCAACTACCCCTTCTGCCACCATGTGAGCCACCAGGACAGATAGGAAACACAGATCTCCCAGTCTGAAACTCCTGGTCTAGAACCCAGGGATGGGTCCACCATGGGGTGCAGGAGTGGCTTTTTCTTGCCTTTCAGGCCCCCAACTGGGATATACATAGAGCTGAGCACCTGTGCTCAAGGAAGGGCTTGCTCTGGACTGCAAGGCCACTCCTCAATAAGGTGATCTCCCATAGGCAACTGTGCTTGTGCAGAGACTCTTGGTGAGTATGAGGGGTACCTGTGCCTGATCATAACTGGCAGCAGGCATACCCTGGAAGTGACACCCCCTCCCACAAACTAAAGCAGAGACAACGAACTGCAAGCTGAGACAGGAGGTGTGAATCCCTCACAAGCCTGCACGTGGCTCCCTGTATGGGGGTTCTGGTTTAACCCCCTCTGTTCCATGTTCACAGTGCAAAATGCCCCAAATTTGCCACCCATCAAACAGGAGGAGCACTCTGTCCAACCTGCAACACCAACTCACCCAGCGCCTCCCTCAGCTGGCTCTTGGCAGGACTTGTGCCTGTGGCCTGAGCCACCCAAAACATGAGGCGCATGCTCCTGGCCTGTCCTACCTAGCAGGAGAGGAATTCAAACTCATCAACTGACAGCCAATGGTGAAGAGTGTGGGAAGGAGAAAAGCCACAAGCAGGTCTCATCAGCACAATGCCGTGTCCCATCTGGACCTCTCTCCCACCTCCTGCTACAGAGCTTCTTATGTCGCCAACACAGACAATGCACACATCTGCATATGAAGACCATGATCTACTCTATTCACTCCGTTTGGCCCCTTCACAAAGGGTCTACAGCATCACATCAACACACCTTTCCAGGCATGGTGGGCCTAATGGAGACATGCTTGGCAGGAGAGGCAGCCCAGAGCCTCAGCAGTGTCACAGGAGCTTCACTTACCATTTACACAGGCCTCAGACGATCCACAAAGGCCATCCTCGAGCAAGCAGCCTGGGCAAGAAAGACAGAGAAGAGAAGGTGTCAGTGACAGGAAAAAACTCTGCACACTCAAGACCTTCGGGAAAGGCATGGACCCACGGCAGGCTCCTCGGGTTTGCTCCTTCAGGATGGTGCCGGGCTATTCTAAAGCCAGAGCAACACTCCTGCACGTGCTTGGCCTACCTCACCATGGAAGATGCTTTGCAGCTGGCTCCTAAGTGGCAGCAGAGCACCATCAGCCTGGCCATCTACGCAGATGCCTCCCCAACTGGGCTAGACCCACATGGCTCACAGCTGAGCTTAGGGTGGGCAATGGCATCTGCCACTGAGAACGGAGAGAGTGAGGGGGAGGAGTACACAGGTCATGCAGAGGCCACCACGCTCTCAGGAGCGAAGTGCGCATCATGGCCACACATGAGAGAGAAACAGCTGAAAGAATGAATGAAAAGGAGTCAGATGTTCATGCCAACGACCCCGGAGAAGATGCACAGGACACAGAACTGCTCACAAAATGCCTCCATCCCACCCGGTAGAGTGTCAATGGCACCACAGGTAAGACAGGATGCTGATTCCATGGTGAAGTCATCTGCCCACAACAGGGGGCACTGGCAAAGGCTGATGTCGCCCTGTGTTGAGGACATCTTGAACACAGAGAAAGGACATTAGGGAACATCTTTCCTGGGTAGGATGAGCAAGCCAGGTGAGGGTGTGAGCAATGGAAACTTCAAGAAATGGGAAGCCATGACCAGTACTCCGATGAGGACCTGCCCCAGCTGCCAACCAGAGCTGGGTGTATTCTGAACACACATGCTTTAACAAGCACCAAGAAAGCACATCTGTCAAAGCTTTATGCTATCACTACTGTTCTTCCAACTGGAAGACTCCTATGCATTCACCAAACCCACTTAGAAGTCCCCAAGCAATGCCCCTGACAGCACTGGAGAAGGTTAGTTCTATGAGGCATCCTATAGGATTTACTACATTGGACTGGGATTAACAATTTAAGGACATTCTCCTCCCTTGACTATGGGGTTCTTGAGGTTAGAAACCCTGTAAATTTATCTTTGTATCCTTTGCCCCTTCTGTGGCCACCCAGGTATCTCCAGTGCTGGAGAGTAAGTGAATGAATGAAAGGGAACTACTTAAAAGAAAATTGTTAATTCCAAAAGAATTTACACAGAGTGACTTAAAAAATTCCAAACATTAACTTCATCAGGAGTTAGTCTAAAACCCTTAGAGTTGCAGCATACAATTATATCAAATGAATATGGGTAGGGGAGACACAAAACCAGGATCTACAGAAGATGCAAAACCAAATACCACTCAGAACTAAAGAAGCACAGAGGTATCAAATGTTCACACAAGTAAGTGGTACCCTTCCATCCTTACATATGTTCCAGAGTACAAAGCAGTGGCTTCTAGGAGGCTGCTGTTCAGGTTACTTCCTCCCAAGGAATCCAGGCAAGATAGGTGAGATGTTCCCTACCCATCCAGTCACACGCAAACTGCCCAGAAGAGCACACACTTGAAGCCAGAGAGCCCAAAGCTCAACCATGGCAGCCTCCTAAGAGACTGTTTTTCTGAAATAACCATATAATCCCATTTAAAATAGCATTTCATGTCTTAATCCCATTCCCAGCACATCTTCATCCACTGCTTTACCCAGGACATGACCTGGCATCTCTGCCCTCCTTCCTGCTCACTCCCACCTCACTCACAGGACTGTCTTCATTCACCTGACAAGGCCTCTGAAACAAGCAGTGTGATAAGAGACAGTAATGGTGACAGTGAATTCTAGCACAGTAAATGGAGAGGCAGGGAGATGTAGGCCCAGATGCCAGATGGCCACAACCTGACCTGAGAAAGGCAAGTGGCTCCTCTAGCCTCAGCAGCTTGAGCAGTAGAAATGCGGCCAGAGGAGTCAATGTCTGGGATCCCATCTGACCCCCAAGACACCCCTCATTGCAGCCCCAGGGAATCTCAGCCCTAGGGAGTCCCCACTGGCCACCTCCCACCTCTCCCCAGCCCCAAGTGAGCAGAGGCTCAGGACACCTGAGGGTGGACGACAGGACTGAAAGTTCCAGGATGTGATCATGTGGGAAGTTAAACCATAATGTCACAGCACTGTTCCATGTCCTGGCCAAGACAGTGGCCACACAGCTGCCAGCATCATCACAGTGCACACCCAGTACCCACAGAAGACCTGGGGGAAACAGGGATGAGGGCAAACACAGAGCTCCTGCCAGGACTCACACTCCCAAGAGTTCCAGTTGTCACATGGAAGCGGCAGATGACAGACACTGCTAGAAAAGACACAGGAACAAAGCCTGCTGCTTCTTCCCGTCACTGCCCCAATCACGGCAGACCATCAGATGTGACCTAAACAAGATGTACACTGTCGTAAACCTTTGGCACCTCACCATGGAAGTGCAGTCAGTCAGCAGCACCAAACATGATTCTTTCTGGGAGTTGACAATCATACACTAAAAAAAGACCTCCACACTCCTTCCTGAGAAGGTAACAATAGCAGCAATATTGCAAATGGTTTATTACCCATGTTGCTGATGATATGCAGGTTTCACCCTGCCAGTTGATATACTAATGTGACTGCTAATTTATGTGTGTTATTTGCTCTAAAATTATTTCATTGTAAATATCAGTCACCTACTAAGAGTAATTATGATCACAGATCATCAAGAGAAAAGACATTTTACCAGCAGACACTGGCTTCCCCTGCTCCTGAGCCCCAGACACTGCCCCATCCAGTGTGCTTCAGACCCAGACCTGCCCCACCAGTGACCCTCAGTAACCCCAGCAACATGTATGCCCTCCTCACGGATGATCAGTCTGAAACCAAGCAGTTAAATACATCGAGAGCCAAAAGCATGCACAAATCGTGTATATGCCACCACTGCCACCCTGCACATGCCATGTCACACTATATGTGTGAGTGTACACACATGCACTGACCACTTAGTTCTAAACTCTACTTCCCTTTTGTTTTCTCAGAATAATAAGCAGTATTTTGTCACCATCCTGGTGTCTCTTTTTGCTATTTGTTTTTAAGATGAAAACAAATCCAGTTCTGCAAGAAACCAGACCAGATATGCTTCTTCTACTCCTTCCTAAGAGACATTTATGAAACGTTATTTTTCGGGGAGACGGTAACTATGAAGTCACAGCTTTCCTTGCCAATGCCAGCAAGACATCAGCCCTCACCTGTGCAGCTCTCTCCCTTCTCTAAGCCTCAGGATGCTGGCAGGGGAGGAGTGGTCTTGAACTCAAGACCTTCCTGGACTCATCTTCCCTCCTAAGAGGGAACTGAAATGATGACCCTACCAGCCCACAGGGTTTGACAAAGGCCCCAAGACCACAGCGAAGACACAAAAACATGAGGATGTGATAGGTTTCATTACCCAATATCAATGTAAAAATAATTCTCTCATCAAAAAAAATAAGAATTTCCCCTCTCAGCTCACATAACAGGATTGATGATTTTGGATTTCCTACCAAGCAGCTGCAGGACATAGTCCAAGAGTATTCTCACCAAATTTTTATAAACTGATAATGCTTTGAAAACAAGAACAATTTAGTATTATAGACAAATACAACTATAATACAATCTACCTGGCATGCAGGTCGTGTGGCAAGTTCTAATATCAAGTATGTTACTGTTTTCCCAGTGCTGTTAACAAACAACAAAATGCTTTCCTCTTCTGATTTCTCCAACCCAGTGCCTGACTACTGATGAAATAATGTCCTGCCAAGGGTAGTGCGACTCCAGCTAGACCAAGAGCAGTCAGTCCTCAGACCCAGGTTTGACGTGCACTTCCTGCACCACCTCTGGCCCTTCCGTGCCCCAAAGTGCACCTATCACCATTCCCAGTTCTACAACTAGGGAAACAAGGTCAGTGACACACCCACAACCTGACACGTGGGGAATGGCAGAATCAGACTCAAGGCATGGCCTCTTTCCCATCCTCTGAGGTAAGAGGCATGTATGTCCTCACACATGTGCATTCATGCAGGTGCACACCTTAGGTGACCGAGGAGTGATGAAACCACAAGGAAGCACACGAGTACAGCTCTCCTCCCAGATCCCCAGGTTTATCCCTGTGGTGATTTTCCTGGGCAAGGTTCTGACACATGACCAGGTGACAGAGTCAGAGTGCTGCTACATCCAGTCCTGGGGGCTCCTCCTTTTATGGGTCTTAGGTGAGGGGTTTGCATCTGCTGAGGTTGATAAGCTCCAGAGGCTGGTGTTCCTGATATGATCTGGCAAGTGTGATAAGTTGACAAAGTAAGTCATCACTTCATGCCTATGAGTGCTCTGGGCAGATGGTGGTTGTTTACTTGTATAAACAAGGTGTGGAATCATTCTACCTTGGCTCCTGTGCTCAAAATAGATTAGCTCATGGCAAATTACAGCTTTACAAGATGGAATAACTCAGGTTATGCACAGCCTAAGAACTGCTGTTCTATATACCATGGAGTCACTGAGGGCAGGCACAGCCTGCTTTCCACACTTAGGATGGATAGACTTTTTTTTAATTTTTGGTCTTAATTTGATGTACATTCTGATCATTTGCTCTCCATGAACCTGGACCATTTCCCTTTTGCTGGAAGCTGTGTTCTTGGTTCTCAGATGTCCAAATCACAGCAACATAGTTGTACACAGTGCTACGTGCAGCACTTTGCACAGAAAGGTCTGATCATGAACAGAATTATCACTTCTTCAGAAAAGCATGATAAGCAGAACTGTCAGTGCAGTGTGGCAGCCTTCCCAAAGCAGCATTCTGGGCTCTTCAGTGACTCTCGGTAGCGGGTTCTGAGTTTTAGAATCATCTCCATAGTGGTTTGTCAGACCAGTGCAGACACCTCTGCAACAGTCACAGCAGCCCCCAGTCAGCCCTCAGGTCCAGAGCTGGGTCACAAACAACCTTCTGCCAACTCCACTGAGTGCCCCACAAGCAGACTCACAGCGTCTGGCCTTCTTCACATTCCTGTCCTTCCCAACGAGGGCACCACCTGCCTGCCCACACCTGGTCTCTCATGCATTGCGTGCGGCCCTCCTCCCTCTGGGCAGCGGCACCTCTAGGATAAGGATGTCTGTATGCTCCCACATCAAGGCCTGGGACGGCCTTCCAGCTGGGCAGATGCTCAAAGAGCCACTGACTTGAGGCCTGAGGCAACCAACTTTCAGGGTATAAAGGAGAAGAAGAAGCCAGTAAGGTCCCCAGTTCTGAAGTGATGACTCTGTAACCTCAGCAACAACCTCTCCTTAGCTCGACTAGCCCTTTATTCCTTAAAGTACACTGAAAGCCCATAGTTACAGCCTCCAGACATTTTGTCATCTGTCGCTGGCTCTTTGCGGTTCCAAAATCCATGGATATTTGTCACCGCCTGCAGCAACAACTTGCACGGGTCTTATGGGTGGTGGAGTGGAAACTGAGGCACTTCTATCTTTCTCTTTGGTGCACTGCTTTCTTGCTTGTTTATAGAGGATAGAGGAAATGAGGTTTACTTGCTTTGAGAGGAGAGAGAGAGAGACCCCGCTTATCAGAGAGAAAGAAACTTTGCTTAAGAGAGAAACTTTGAAAGAAAGACAGGCTTTTCTTAGAGCTTAGAGGAAGAGACTTGCTACACCTTAAAGTCCTGCATCCTGTGAACTAAGGGTACGTCCACCCAAGGTGTCCTAGTGATGCGTCTCAGTTCTCCGTTCCACGATCTGCTTTCCGCCGCTGCCCCTACTCGCTGCTGCCGCGTGTGTCTTCTTCTGCTGTTTTCCTGCTAATGGCTGCTGTGTCTCTGTCTCGCTCCGCCTACGCAGTTCAGTTTCTCAGCCATCCCTGATGCTCCAACCCCACTGATGATCATGTACCATCTCAGGACCCTGCTTAGGAAATTCAGATTTATGTTGTCAGCATCATATTATGGAATGTAATATTTCTCAAACTTTAATATTCAGAGGAACCAACTGGAGAGCCTGTTAAAATGTACATTTTAATTCTACAGCTGCATAGAGCTGTGATTCTGCATTTCTAATGAGAACTTGGTGAGTCAGTGCCTGCTGGTCTGCACACTCAACACCAAAGAGCAAGAGTATAGCATGTGGAATAATTTTTTTGTGAGGGGTGGGGGTCACCAGGGATTAACTACTGAGTCACAACCCCAGCCCTTTCTGTGTTTTATTTAGAGACAGAGTTTCACTGAGTTGCTTGGGGTATAGCTAAATTGCTAATGCTGGCTTTGAACTTGCAATCCTCCTGCTTCAGCCTCCAGAGCCGCAGAGATTACAGGCATGCACCACTACGCCCAGCTGGAAATAATTCCTCATCTAAAAACTCAAATCAGCACATTATTAAAGACTGCATTATAAAGTACCATTTAACAACTCTGATTTTTTTTTTTGAGGGATCCAAATTCATTATTATCCCAAACAACAAAAGACACATCTTAATCAAATTATTTTAAATTAACTATGTAGGGGAAATCACAGATCAACTAATTTCTACAGATTAGATTCAGTTTTAAGAATAGATGCATATTTAAATGTACATTGCAATTTAATTAGGATTAAAGAGGGAAAAAAACTGCTTCCTTGGCCTATATTTAGAATTCTTAAAATTTGGAGGTCAAAAAAGAAATCAAAGATTTTTGATAATCTCACCTGTTTTTAATAAGAATGTTTGCTCTCTATGAGCCCTGTCCACAAATAATCGTGGATGAGCGGCATCTTCAATGCTAAGATGAAAACCCAAATTAGACCTGCAGTTACAATTCCCTTTTCCAATGCTGACCTCAGAATGGCTGCACAGCCAGATAAACCACATGCAAGAGGGTAGAGGATCAGACTGACATGTAGGAAGCTGGTCTGAGGGGAATTCGAAAGACAACTTTTAAACGCCTCCTCTTTACACTGTTACATCCCCAGTGTTTCCATTCCCTGCTATCCACTGAGGGAGAAAAGCTATCTAAACTCTGTGATAGACCCAGCCGCCCCAGCATCTAGCAAGCCTGAAGATGCTGTGTGATGTGCTCCAAGTGTTACTGGGAAAGGGTTTGGGGTGAACGTTTGGCACACGTGAGTTGGAAAAGGGTCTTCTCCATAGGACTTCTCAGAATCTGTGTTGTTCCAAATGGCTGCTCTCCCTTCAAAAGAAGGATCCTACAGACATTTGCCAAACCCCTTGATGTGGAACCTTGCCCTCAACCTCTCACTGGGACTTGGCAAAGTAGACTAAGGAACAACAGTAGAAAATAATAATCATGACTCTTAGAGTCATCCTGGCTGGTAGTTCTCAATCATATGCACCCCAAACACCTGTAATGACAGATTACTGGGCCCACCACACATTTCTGACAAATGGGGTCTGGGGCCCTGAGAATAAACATTTCTAATATGTGCCCCAGACCACAGGGTCCACCAGGCAGAAGGCTTTCCAAGGTGAATTCTGTAGAAGTTAAAATTATGTGAGGCTCTGGCCAAGCACACTTGGAACATAATACACACTTGATGTCCCCACTCAATGGCATACAAGGTATTAAAGAATGACAGAGTTCCTATTAGAGAATTTTATGAGTTTGGGTAATCTGGTGCTTTCTATTTGTGTTATTTAAAATTTGTTTTAACCACAAAACCTTTGTACTTGCCCAAGTATGGAAATAACAAGCCACTGGCTGAGATCACAAGGGGAAGTAACCCCTTATACCATTTGTAATCTCTCATGCCTCACAGTAATCTCAAAGCCCTTCCCCCATGTCACAACCATGTAAAAATGGCATTGCTTAGAAGCCTTAGCTGGGCTGGAGCCTCTATTCTCCTGATGCCAGCAGAGGCCCTGCACCTGAATTCTTCCACCAAGTCAAGGCTAACAGACCAATAAATAGCAAGAGAACAGGGGCTGGGGTTGTGGCTTAGTGATAGTGCATTTGCCTAGCATGTATGTGAGGCACTGGGTTAGATTCTCAGCACCGCCTATAAATAAGTAAAAATAAAGGTCTATTGACAACTCAAAATATTTAAAACAACAACAACAACAAAACCAACCTGTCTTCTGGGAAGGCCATTCCCATCCCCCTACAATCTAAGGGTGAGGTGTTTGTCCTTTCAACCCCTCCCACATCCCAAGCCTGGTAGGCAGAAATCCAGAATGGGCTTCTCACCTCCAAATGTTGCAGCAAAGGAAGGAACAGCACCAGTCACTTGGTTTTCTGGGTATGAGACACAGTTGTAAGCTTTGGAAGAGATGACAAACAGGCACCTAAGGGGTGAGAGGAGGTGGTGGTCACACCAGGCTTAAAAGAGCACATCGCCTGTGGGCACCTTCATAGCCAGGGCTGTGCACCAGCTCAGACAGAAGGGTCTCTCACCAAAAGGAGACTGACTCATGTACAGAAAGCTCTCAATTTTATAAGGTTTAATTTTACTGAGGACAAGTTTATCTCCTGGAAGCTCTCACTGGGATCCTGAGGCTGCTCAGCATTCACTACACAGAGTAAAGCTTCTTCCTGTTAAGTGAGATGACGGCATGGTGCTCAGCACACAGCATGCTCTCAAGGAATCCATGTCCCACTTCCTTCCCCTCTTGAAGTGTTTCAGTTTGATTTGTCTTCAGCTAAAATATCTGACAGGGGTTCAAACCACCTCCCTGGTCCAATGCAGCTCTGAAGGCTGCCCATAGTTAGGACAAGGTGGATTTGTGAGACTCAAGCACAAAACCTCAGGAGGGGCAAAGCCCCTGTGCATGAAGTGTATGGTCCCTCCTGATGTCGCTAGGCTCATCACTAGAGTTTAAGTCCACTCTGGCCCTGGAGGTAGGCAGGAGGAACCAGCTGGCAGTTTTGTCTACTCAGCATTGGCTAACTCAGGGTAGGCAAGTCAGGGCCCATGGGCCCTGACTGCCACACATTTTATAAATACAGTTTTCTTGGAAACAGCCATGCCTATTTCCTTACATATTCTGCCATAGCCACTTTTTTCTGACAACAGCACAGTTCAACAATGTGACAGAAACTAACCTGGAAAACTTATTAACCCTGGGCACACCACTTAGTCTCTCTATACCTGTTAACTTAAAACATTATTGGGAATTGTTCATACCATAAAAGCCTATCGAGTGAGAAAATCATGAAGAATAAAATACAAGTTATTCCCATCACTCAGACATGTCTCTTACTAGTATTTGGGTTTCCAGTTCTTTCTCTTTGCACATTTTAAAGACCTGGTATTGAAATGTTCATACAATTTTATTACCTGCACTAAACTTAAAACATATTGTAATATTTACTGTCTTAATATTTCTTACCATTTGAATTTCAATCAGTGTCTAATAATTATTTCCATGTACGCACATCATCTCTGTAAGCAGTTTCCTCCTGGAGTAACTTTATATTGCTCATTCCCCATTAGAAAAGGTACTGGGATCAGCAATCTCAGGGATACCTCAGATTTGCCCCATAGGGTAAACTCTCACACAAAGGCTCTAGATACTTCAAAGGCATACATGTAAGACCTTAAAAAGACACTCCCAACCAGCCCTCCCACCAGCAGAATACCAGTGAGCCTTGAAACTGCAGGGTCCTGTTTGTTAAAGAGAAGCTATTCCACTTCACCTCACAGGGCTATGGGGAGAAAGCAATGGTGTGACAAGAGTTAAGCACCCCATAAACTCCAAAGCATGCAGAATTGGTGTTCATCATCCATCAATCAGGGATAGTTCTCTTTCCTCTCTACCACCAGGGCTTGAATCTGAACCATCATCATAAAAAAAAAAAATGTATAATTCAATCAAATGAGCTCAAGGGCACTTCTAACAAAAGGAAGACTCCAGACAAGACCATGCTTTAGGACCTCCTGCAGTTTAACACTAAGGCAGGACAGAGGAAATAAGAACACAAAGAAAGGAAACTAGCAGTAACACGGAAACTAACTCAGACACTCCTTGAACGCTGTGTCTTTACTCCCCAGGCCTATTTTCTGCCAGCACTGAACTCTAAAGCCCCATAAACCTTAAGAGCATTGTGAGTCCAATTAATTAATACCCACATACATTGCTAGCAGAGACCAATTATATGAAACCAAGAAAGATGTGTTGTTAGAGACCTAGGATGTGGGCACATTCCAAGTATTATCTATGAACTAGAAAACCTCAACCTTAAGACCCTCAAATTAATCACAGAACCCTGGCCCACTCTGTGCTCCATGAGAAGAACCAAGTTCATAAGACTGATGCCACCCCCACATAACTCTCATGTTCTCCCATTTTCCAGTTTCCTTTAAAAGAAGAGCCCAAGATCCCCCAAACACATCTTACTCAAGATGTCCCACACTCTTCTGTCCCTCTGAGTGTGTATTCCTTGATTTCCTGAATAAATTTCAGCCTGTACTGACATACTGAAATCCTTTTCTGCAACATACATCAAGAGCTGCAAAGATAGAGCTGAAGTCTCTTCTCTCTCTGGGGGATGTCCTCAGACCTCTACCTGGTGGCAATAGCACATCCTGAACACCAAGATGGATCAAAAGCAAACCATCTCTTTCCCTCAATCATTAGCTGGTCACAGCATCCCCAGCAGGTTGCCCTCATGGCTGTATATCCAAGCAATTCTACCCAGCAGAGGAGCACAGCACAGGCCTCAACACCGTGTTTCCTGAAGTTTTCTCAAGAAAATTTACACACCCTCTCAGGAGAGTACACTGCACTATCCAGAGTTGATCTGAGCCACTTCATGCCAGTCTGGAGTTTCCTTTCCAATCCCCATTCTTCTTTCTATAAACCACAGTGACAAGATCAAAATAACATAGAACCAGAGTGCAGTACAGCTAGAGAGCAGGACCAGATTAGCACAAAAGTGTGGCTAAACTCTCAACATTTCTTTTCCTTCTTCCTAGTCTCTGTGGTCTCATTTACATTCATCTTGTGTGTTCTGCTGCTGACACACTATGGGAAAAGGCAGAGTTTTAACTGACTTGCAGCAGGCAGGGAGGCTTGATGGAGCAAAGACCCTGGGACCACACACAGCACCTCACTGCAGGTGAAACCCAAGCAGAGCTGCCCATAGGCTGGCACAGGAGACAGGTGGCTTGAGGGTCTCTGCTGCATGCCTAGCAGAGTGCTGCAAACAACAAGGTGCACCCTGAATTACAGTTCTGCCCGTTCATTCCAAGGCTTCTACAGACTGTAAGTAAGCAACTAGGGCCAGGCTCTGAGGAGCACACACACAGGAGCAGAGCAAGACACAGTCACCTCAAGAAGTCACTCTCTTCAGGAAAAGATGAGCACAAGTCGTGCAGAGCACATACGTGTTTCATACCTTAAACCAGTGGCAGAACCTACTAGGAACGGGCCTTCATTTCCCAGTCTCAACACATGCCAAGAAGCAAGCTTTGTGTTGTGCCACGAGGGAATATTTGATTGATTTTTAATTTAATGTCTCAGAATTTTTAGCGTCTTTCTCGTGGCTCCCAAGGTAGCCCACCAACACAAATGTCCATGCTCTGAGGAAATCTTATTTTTCCTACTCAGTCTACGTCAGGAGCTCAACAGATAGCAACTGCATAAGTGAGTGAAAAAATGACTGATTTATTAAATTCTCATCCCTTAAAATCTTTACTTATACTAAGCACCTGTGCACACTTTCCCCAGAGTTCAGACGGAAGCTGGTGTTATGGTTTGGGTCTGGAAAGTCCCCCAAAACCTCAGTGCTCAGAAGCAGGGCTCTGGGGAGGTGACTGGATTATGAGGGCCCTAACCTTATCAGTTGCCTCAATGGAGAAGCAGGTCACTGAAGTCTGTCTCCCTCCCCCTCCACCTCCCTGCTGGCCTCAAGAGCAGCTTTTCTTTGCCACTCCCTTCCACCATGATATTCTCCCTCACCTCAGGTCCAGAGCAATGAGCCAGCTGACCATGGACTGAGACCTTGAAAACTATGAGCCCAAATAAATATCCCTTCTAGTCATTCTTGTCAGGTGTTTTGGTGACAGCGACCAGAAAACTAACATAGCTGATTCACTCCGTTTAGTTTTTTCTCCCCCAAGATTTCATTTTGAAGAGTCTATCCTTCTTGGTCACCCATTTTAACTCCCTCTTCTATTCCTAACACACATTCTCTTTTTTATCATACTGTAATAATGAAATAATTCACAGATACAAAATATTCCCACTTGATAAAAGATACTATAATTCCATGTAGGTTAAAGAGCCATGTTCTCTTAAAAATAAACAGGAAAAGGAAGAGGACAAGGATGATTCTGAGCAGGTCAGATGGGGTCAGGAAAAACAATCAGAGCGGACACAGAGAGCATGTTGATAACATGAAAAGAGACTTGTTGGGGTTGGCTGCCTGGTCAAAGAGCTGTCACTTGCTCCCATAGTGGGACAGCAGTAACTGAGAGCCAAGGAGTGTTGGCTGTCACATGTGGCCCTTTCTCCACCAGCGTGAGGTCATATGTGGTTTGCAAAGTGTGTATTGCTCTGTGATACAACTGCAATTGATGGGCAATTTGAAATTTATATTTCTCAGGTTCAAAGGTGTCAACAGTTGGCCAGGACAGGTTGGCAGGACAGGCCAAGTTTACTTTCTGCCACAAAGTGCAAATCACTATGGAACCTTCTCCCTCTCTACCTTTGATACTCATTTCTCTTCTTCTCCTCCTCACCTTAAAATAGAGATGCAGCTGAACAAGTTGATATGGTTAGGGTTGGCTCCAGTAAGCTGTATGCATCTCAGGATGCCAAGGCCTACAGAAAACAGTATGGCTTAGTAACTTCACTGAAAAGAATTAGAGATTGTCCACAGAGATATGAACTCACATATCACATCAACGTAGGTAGAAGTTGAAAAGTAAGGAGGAGCCCACAAATCACTCAAGTGCCTGTTCCTTTCAGTTCTCCCAAATCACACAAGTCTTGTAGGTCAAGGGACAAGTCTCCTGTCACAAGTGAGGAACCATCCAAATAGGTCTTGAGTCTATTTTTCCTGCACTCAACACACACCTTGTTTAAGTAAAGTGAGAAAGCCCACAGGGAATCCTAACCGCACAGCACTGCCTCTGAGACAGTCACACTCATCAGCCACACACTTCCAGTTGAGCATCACATCTCTGCATGCCCTGGGGACTCAGTACAAGTCATAGTCACAGCTCCAGGGCTGCTCTCCAAATCCAGAAGAAAGAAGTCATTTTCAAAGGCACATTGTTTAAATAGAAGCATTCCGTCTGAAAATCCTGGAAAAGGCAAAACTTCCAGGACAATGTAAAGGTGAGTAGTAGCCAAGGATCCAGGGAGAAGAGAGGGCAAGTTGAGTATGTGAAGCAAAGAGGATTCTGAGGGCAATAAAATTGTTCAACATGTTACTATAGTCACTTGTACATATACTATGCATTCATCAAAACCCATTGACTTTTTTTTTAATATGTATATTCATGGTCTTTCCATGGTCTCTCCATTCACTCATCACCATTACATTTTATTTTAAAAATATTTCCAGTGCAAAGAAATGTAGCGTTTGGTATGGGTATGCCTTTTAGAATAAAACGGGGACCGTAGTGCACAGATTCTCCTGTTAAGTTGCTTTTGCACTAAACACTGTGTTGTGGTTCTTTTTTGTGCCAGTGCATTTACAGCTGGTTCACCATGGCCACTCAGGATCCAGCTGGGTGGAAGAACAGTAATACAGTCCAGCTGTTGATGTTTTGTTCATTTCCAGGCTTATGCTTATTACAAACAGTAGTGAAAGAAACTTTTTTCTTTTTTTTTTTTTTTTCTTTCTTGTACTGCAAATTGAACCCAGAATGCTTAACCACTGAGACCCATCCCCAAAATTTCTTTTAAATTTTGAAACAGGGTCTTGCTAATTGCCTAGGACCTCACTAAGTTGCCGAGGCTAACTTTGAACTTGTGATCCTCCTGCCTCAGCCTCCCAAGCTGCTGGGATTACAGGCATGCACCACAGCACCCAGAAAAAGAAACATTCTTGTACATGGATCCTCTGTGACTCTTTCCTTAGAATAAAGTTCTAGAAGTAGAACCAGCTGCAAAAAATAAATTCTTATTTATATTTGATTTTTTTCCTTTTTTTAAATTTTATTTTATTTTTATTGTAAACAAATGGGATACATGTTGTTTGTTTGTACATGGAGTAACAGCATACCATTTGCGTAATTATACATTTACATAGGGTATTGATGTTTGATTCATTGTTATTTTTTTCCTTCCCCCCCACCCTTCCCACCCCTCTTTTCCCTCTATACAGTCCCTCCTTCCTCCATTCTTGCTCCCCTCCCACCCCTCATTATGTGTCATCATCCGCTTATCAGTGAGATCATTCATCCTTTGGTTTTTTGAGATTGGCTTATCTCACTTAGCATGATATTCTCCAATTTCATCCATTTGCCTGTAAATGCCATAATTTTATTATTCTTTATAGCTGAGTAATATTCCATTGTGTGTGTGTGTATATATATATATATATATACACACACCACAGTTTCTTTATCCATTCATCAATTGAAGGACCCAGCTATCCCACTCCTCGGCCTATCCCCAAAGGACTTAAAATCAGCATACTACAGAGATACAGCCACATCAATGTTCATAGCTGCTCAATTCACAATAGCCAGACTGTGGAACCAACCTAGATCAAAACCCATTGACTTTTACAGCAAAAAGTGAAACATTAATGTAAGCAAATTTAACAAAAAATCAAGGTAACAGGGAATCCCAGGATGGGACACAGTGTGACAAAAGAATCCAGATGCATTACAGATGTGTGAAACCACCTCACTAACAGGATAAATGCGAGTGCTGACCAATGCCAACTAAAATCAAAGGCCATGAAAACTGTTAAGTCTTACAACTCCAGTTGATAAGGGGTGCAGGTTGCCAGTCCTGACACTGCTACACATATACACTGGATCTGAGCAATTAAATCAATGAACAGCAGACGGTGGGAACCAGGCTCACTGTGGATATCAGGAAAAAGCTGGGAGGAGGCTAGTGATGTGCAGTGGGAAGACTGCAGCTGGAGACAACAGGAAGAGCCACAGTTAGCTCAGTGGAAACACAGACACGTTCACATTGAGATACTTATGAATGTGTGCATTCACAGACGAGAACATATGCATCTCTCTGCCTCATCTGTGATGTGTTCTAGCAGCAGGGATACCCCACGGCACTGAGCACACTGTGCTCAGATCTTGGTTTCAAACACCATTCTCCAGCAGAAGGGAATTTCCCTGGCGAAATGGCTAATTCTAAGATGAGGCAAGAACACACGTCATGTGTCCAGAGCCTCTGGTATTATAAGGAAGGAAATGTTAAAAATAAAGCCACATGATGGAAGTATTTAAAAAGATAGTTCCAGGGGGACCACCGAAAGAATTCCAAACCTGGAACAATTTGATTGACAAAATAAAGTAGCATCAGATTATAATCCAAAATATAAAACAAATGACTGAATTACTTCGAGAAAAATAAACAAATCTGTATAGGATACCAAGTAATGCGTGCTCTCAAGGAAGCAGAACACAGCACGCCTCTCCTTGGGATCACACAGTGATTCCCTCACAGAATGGAAGGGGAGAAGAGCAAGTCTACAGTGGTGAACTTGACCTCAGTTCAGCAACCAAGGTCACTATCAGTAGTGAAAAGTCCTGGTGGTAGCATGTAACCCTGATGTGATGTGATAACAAGGGCACTTCCTCTGTGATTTTCCGTCCCTAAACCATAACCCTAGTCTAATCATGATTTTTAAAAAAAGATAAAGATGAGACAAATCTAAATTGAGGAATAGTCTACAAAACACCTGACCAGTACTTCTCAAAACTGTGAATGTCATCTTAAACAAGGAAAGTCTGAGAAACATTTCAGTCAAAAGGAACCTAAGGAGACACAATGTCTAGATGTAATATGAGATCCAAGAATAGATCCTAGAACAAAAAAAAAAAAAAAAAGGATATCAGGAAAAAGTATGGAAATCAACAAAACAGAATTTAGTTACCAGTAATACTTCAGTATTAGTTCATGAATTATAACAAATTCTGTACTAACATAAGACTTTAATAAGAGGGGAAGCTGGATATTAAGTATACAAGAACTCTGTGTGTTATACTCACAGTATTTCTGTACATCTAAAACTATATAAAATCAGCATGCAAATGCATACCACAATCCCAGCTACTTGGGAGGCTGAGGCAGGAGGATCACAAGTTAAAGAGCAACAGTGATACTGTCTCAGAAGAAAAAAAGTTTATTTTATGCATACATAGATACAAGGCACACAAAATATGTGCAACCATCAAAAATGCTACATTAATATTTTAACATACTAATAGGATAAAGTTTTTTTAAATTATGACTATGACAGATATAAAAAGCACCACCACAATTTGCCAGTGGTAAGCCATGTTGGGCAATAGGAACACACTGGCCTTTGATTTTCTTTCTTTTTTGCTTATGTGTGTTTTAAGTTTTCTTCAAGAAACATATTATCACTCTTGTATTATGAAAATTTCTACAAGTTATCAATTACTAGATGCCCAAAAAAGCCACTGATGTGATAATATACTGGGGCTAAAAAAGAGTGTGATTTTTGAATGACCACTCACTACAGTTTCCATCAACCCAGGAAGACCAGCAAGTTCTACCTTATCTGTAAAATGCCCCATATTCTGCATCAATAAAATCTGAGCTGAATAATGCAAATAGAAAACATAAGCTATCATCACTTTATTGTTGATGCTTAGTCCATCTTGATGCTCAGTCCACGCTGACTTAAAGGATTATTCAGCAAGCCCTAATCTTTATCTTGTCCACTGAGGGTTTTCTTACTTCATCATAGATACCTGATATTTTTATCAGGTTTGCTGAGACCTATAGAAAAGGATCCCAGATGATGTTCTGATATGCCAGAAATATACCAAATGATGTTCTCCTCATTCACCAATGAAGGACAAGCAGAGACTTAGAAAGTGAGGCACAGAGACAGACCAACACAACACGGAGAGGAGTGTGGGACAACCGTAGGGGTGTTCATCAGAAGAGCCTGAATGACTATGGGCCTGGCAAGGGCCACAGATATTTCTGAAGCAGTCAAACCCACATGGTCTGCAAAAGAGAACTATCTCAGCTGTGTCCACTTTGGGGTGTTCCTGTGGGACATATGGCCACACGCCAGGTTAAGATAGTGGCTCTCAAGGGCAAAAAGAATCATTGTTTTATGTAGAATATGTGTAATGATTTTAGTCCAAATGTTTTTCCCCAGTATTGTCATTTTGCCTCCATACCAGTATCTTTCCTCTGTCAAAAATTTCACAAAAAAACCTGTTGCATCTATTATGATTATTTTCAATAAATAGGAATGCTTCCCCCCCCCAAAAAATCATTATTTCAGTAGCAAGAACTTTCATGTAACATTCTCCCCTCACCTGTTTCTCAGTCCTCTGAAGGCTCACAGATTGTTTTTTCAAAAACTAAAAGTGAGAACAGTATGCACTATCCAGACACGTCACCCATCAATGTGCAAGCGTTGTTTACTCGATTTTGCTTCCCTTACTTGAAGCTAATGAATTGACTTGGAAAATATCTGTGAAAAGAAAACACGAGGACTAATCTGCCCCATCTGTTGGTTAAGAAGAAAACGGGAATGAAAACGCGCCTCACAAATGCACGACCCTCGGCTGACTTCTCTCAGCAAGTGAGCCGCCCGCCGGCGAAGCGCCGCGTTCCCAGCACCGCCGTGCCAGTCTGTGCCGCGCCCACGGGACGCGGCTGCTAACAGAGGACCCAGGGCTGCAGCCGCAGCGTGCGGGGGCGCTGGGCCCGACCCTCGGCGCCACAGGGAGATGGCGAAGCCGCGTGCGCGCAGAGCGTGGAGGGCGCTCCCAGCCCAGCTCCTGCCACCACGGTGCAAGGGGCAGGCGCGGGGTCGCGAGGGACGAACCCAGGTGTGCTTCGCCCGAGCCACGGCCCAGCCCTTTCTCACATTTTATTTGGAGACAGGGTCTCCCTGAGTAGCTCAGGGCCTCGCCAACTCGCTGAGGCTGGCTTGAACTCGGGCCTCCCGCCTCGGCCTCCTGGCCGTGGGATGACAGGCGTGCGCCAGCCCGGCCTCTACACTGACTCCCGCTAACCCGCGGAGGCTGACCTGACCTGAGACCCTCGGGCACCTCCTGGGTCGCGAGGGTCCGGCTCGCCTGGGTGATCCCCGATCACCGTGAGAGCGGCGCACAGAGGACGGGCCAGGAGGGCGCGCCCGCGGCACCGCGACGCGGCCGCCGCCCCTCCGCCCCTCGCCGCGCCCCTCCCGGCCCTCCCGCCAGCGCGGCCACTCCCGGCTCCCGCCGCACTTGGGCCGCCTCACCGACACCACGCGGGCGGCTGCCGTCGACCGAAGCCCGGTCCTCCTCGCCGCGCCGGCCGGCCCGCGCGCTCCCAGGCCTCTCCCAGGCGCTCCGGCCCCTCGCACGGCGCCCTCGCCGGGGCCGGCCACCCCCGCGCCTCCAGCTGGTCTCCCCAGCTCCGCGCCTCCCGCCACAGCCGCCGGCCTCGCGTCCACAGGGCAAAACACTCCCCTCCCTCTGAGGAACCCCCCAGAGACGTGCCTGCGCCTAACGTGAAGAATCGGTCTCTGAGGCGGCCACAGGGTGCCTTCGACGGGTTCCCTCGTGCCGCCCCGCTTCCGCTCCCAGGCCGCCCCACTTCCGCTCCCAGGCCGCCCCGCGCCGCTCTGCTCCCTCGTGCCGCCCCACTTCCGCTCCCAGGCCGCCCCGCTTCCGCTCCCAGGCCGCCCCACTTCCGCTCCCAGGCCGCCCCGCTTCCGCTCCCAGGCTGCTCTCTGCGGCCTGGCTCCCACGCTGTAGCCCTCAGGGGCTTTCTCTGCTAGCGCACTAGCACCAGCACCCGAAGAGCTTCTGCAGCCACAGACCTCCATCTAGGGGAGGCCCCCTGGAAGACTACCTAGCCAGGCCCCTCGCCCAGCTTCTGTAAGGCCATCAGCGGTAATGCCTTCACCTAGTAGCAGCTGGCTTCCTGTGCCGTGACTCTTGCCCAGTTGCCCGTACATATTTTGGGTGTGCCTGGTAATCGCCACTTTGCCACCCAGTTCTGATCTCAGGAACAGCAAAGGGCCTCCCTTCTCCCTGACAGTCCCAGCCATGGTGCAGCTTCCTGCCTCTGGACCAGGATTCACTACAAGTGACAGTTTCCACAGCCTGCACCATCCTCGTGGTCCTGGTACCATTGCTCTTGCTGACCATTGAGGGCAGTGCCCAGACTCCCATGTCATTTACCTCCCATGCGGTCTGGGCAGCCATGACAGTGAGGTCAGCTAACCTGGAGCTGGATGAGGCATCTCTGCAGAAAGCCCAAGAGCCAGTAGTTCACTCACCACTCACGTCTGGCTGATACTTGCAGATTGATGACATCTTCAAGTGCCTTATGTTAATTACTGTGCAATCTTTTTTAACTTAAATGTAAAAGGTTTCACTAATCTATTAAATTTCATCTTTATATCAAAATGACTGAATTTTTAGTTTGTCATTCGTCTTGTTAACTCCTCAGTAAAACGTTAACCGGGCAGGACTGAAACTGCCTCACATTGGAAAGCCTTGATTGAAAGGTGGCTCCTTCACAGTCATCTGGGAACTTGAGTGGTGAACAGTTCCCAGCATGGACATAAACATTTCCCTAAGTGCCAAGAGTGGCTCTTTTTGCCTAGGATGTTTGTACAAACCATGTGGTTTGTGCTGCACAACTGATCCCTTTGGGGAACCCAGAACTTCTCTAAGTGCCTTGCAGAGGTTGCCCATGTGACCTGCTTCCCCAAAAAGTTGTTGGCCACTGAGTCTAATGAGCCTTCCTGGTGGTCAGAACTTCATGCATGTTGGTACAACTTGTGCTGGAGGAATTTGCATGTCCTATATGACTCCATTAGGAGATGGTTCTTGAAAACTTATGCCCACCTTTGTATCCTTTCTCTGTAATAGCCATGATAGCACAACTGTGAGTCCTGTGAATCATTTCAAATCACCCAGTCCTCCACATCACCACACCTAGGAGTGATTTGGTCAGAATTCCAACACAGTTCCATATTCTGATTTTGAGTCAACTGGAATCTGATCCTAACTGAAGAATGGGAGGATGGCATTTACCAACCAAATCCTATTCTCACAGATGGAGGGCTACTTAGTGGGACTACCTCTCTCATATTCAGAGGTTCACATGCACAAAGATGAGCAGCCCTCCACGGAAAGCAAAGCACGAGGAAGCAGTACCTTCCTTGCTGATCACTAGCAACAGTGCATGCAGCTATTCCCCACAGCTGCTCTGTGGGCCAAGGAGAGGGGCCACACATGGAAAATTCCGGCATTTAGCCCTCCACTTAGATCCCTACACCTGCTGAGTCGTAGCAGTTCTTTGTCTCCTGTATCTCTCATAAACTAGGTCTCTCTATCTACCATCATGACTGACCTGGGAACACTGTTCTAACTTACCTGGTTTTGCCATCCCTAACCTTTCTACTTCCCTATCTGTTCCATTCAGTAGCCAGAATAATCTTTATTAGGTGCAAAAAGGATTATACCTCTCCCAAGCTGGAACACCTTCAGTAGATCCTATTTCTTGTAAGAGAAGCCAAGGCCATCCTCACAGATGGTGACTTCAGGCTCATTCCCCACTGTATCCAGACAAGCTTCCATTCAGCATTTCACCCGCCCACTCAAACATTTTGTTCATACCCAGGCTTTCACTAGCATGCTGCTGTGTGGGTATCTTCCCTCCCTATGGGCCTAGCTGCATTGCACTCATTTCTCAGGTCCCAGGAGAAACACAGCACCCTGTAGGAGGGTTCTCTGTGTCCTGACTAGGTAAGATAACCTGCATTTACTTGGCTCCCTGAACTCTCACTGTCCACTTCTCACAGTTTCATTAAAATTGTCAAATTACTTTCTGCTTTCATTTGAGAAAACAGATTCCATGAGACCAAGGGCTGGGGTATTTTAGTTACTACTGTGGCATCTATAACAATACCTTGAATTCAAAAATACTTACTGAATGAACCAACTCATTAATAGGGATGAGAGTCTCAATGAAGCGGGAGGAGTGTGAATGTGCAACCTCCATCAGCACCATCTCTTATCCCTGCATTCAAAGGTGAAAGCCTTGCTGGCAGGAAGTGGGGGAAGATGACAAGTCCTAAGGTCTCACCCTTCCTAGAAGCTCCAGTGAGAAGCTTTCCTGGCCTCGGAGCTACCAAGAGATGATGGGCACTCACCCTTCCCAGAACAAGCATTCCACTCCAGCCCTGGCCCGTACTCCCAGAGGTGAGTCCCCTGCTCATATGGCAATCATGCAACCTCTGCGACTGCTCAGTAGGAAGATGCTGAGATCCTACTGTGTCTGCAACATGGGGAACAGAAAGGGGAGCCAAAGGTAAGAATGAGAGGGACACGAGAGCACTCCATGACGAAGGCCAAGTACTGCAGCCAGGTGTCAAGTGAAGCAGAAATCGAGTGACAGACAACACTAGGAAGGGCCAGGGTGGGAAAGACACAAGTGGATACAGTCAAGTACATTACATGCACATGTGAAATTGTCACAGTGAAACCCAGTATTTTGTACAATTAATATGCACCAATTATAATAATAAGAGAAACTGGCAGACTGGCTGAAACTTTCCCCCAAGACTGAAGACAAGACTCAAGCTTTACCTTCAAAAGAGGGTGGATCAGGCCAGCAGAGCAGTGGAACAGGAGGAACCAAGGGGAAGTAACACACTGCACTTGGAAGCAAATAGCACAAACAGCCTAAGGGAAGAAGGACGAGGCAGGACAGCACTTCTGCAGACTCAGAGACAAACCTGGAGCTGACTGGAAACAGGCCTTGGCTGCAGGAGGCAGGGTTGGGCAGTGCTGCAGGGACCCCTATGTGCCAATGGCCTCCGAGTCCCCAAACCACTGCCGGGTGCAACAGCAGCTGGGAGCTCAGGCCAGTGCCCTCCCCTCCTCTGAGACATCCTGAGCCCAGGGTCCCTCCCTGTTTTAGCTTTGGAGCAGAAGGACAAAACATGAAAGGAGTCCCTCACTACCAACATGCCGCTGCCTGCCAGCACACCTGCTCCTCGTGCTGAGTTCTGAGTTATCAAACTGAACACTCAGCCATGGGTAGTTCAACTCTACCCAGGACAAAGTTCATCTGTAAGTAAATAAAGAGGTGTTAGGCAAATGGTATGCCTTTACGCCATGTACAAACGGAGAAACAACATGTATCCCATTTGTTTACAATAAAAAAAAATGGATTAAAAAAAAAAAGCATTTTCATGAAAAAAAATTTTAAAAAAAAACAACTCTTTAAAAATAAAAAAAAATTTTAAAAAAAGAGGTGTTAGGGCTGAGGCAGCAGTGCCAGTTCTACCTCAGACTCCTTCACTGACCAGATTTGTCAGGGGCTTACCAGGGTGTGGGGTTCACCAGAATGTAGGGGTTCTCCACAGGGTGGAGGATATCCAGGGTGTGGGGTTCACACGTATGGGGTCTCTCCAGGGTATTAGGAGCTCTCCAGGGTGAAGGGCTCCCCAGGATACTGATGTACTGTGCCATTTCTGAGTCTTGCTATGCATGAGTGCCTCTAGGTATCTGGAAAGGATCAGACTCTCCATGTTAGTCTGGAGGGTTCTGGAACGTGGTTTCTAGAGATATTCAGGAGTCCAGTGGCCACAGGCTATCCTCAAGAGACAGAAGGAGTCTCCTTCTCCCCAGAGCTCTGGCAAATGTTTCCCAGGAGTGAAAGGACTTTCCCCATTCCAAGCTACCAAGTAAAGAGGTAACTCACTTCAGAAGAAAGACGTTTCTTCCCAGCGCCTTCCCTCTCTTTCCTCGTGTCCGTGCTGCACCAGCACAGCGGCGCTCTCTAAATCAAACCATCTGCTCTCCTTTTATTCTTCAACTCTACTTATCATTAGGCTGAAGCCAATTTTCCCCAGTCAGTGTGATCACTCTTCTGCCAAGCACACAGGTTCTGGATAGGATGGGTGCCATGGGGAAACATTTCCATTCAATGAGTTTTCTGCAGCAGCACAGTGATTTTTAGAGATGCTGGGCTGTCCCCATCTCAGCACTGTCCTTTCTTTTCACAAAACGACAATGCCATGCAAGGAACGCATTTTGCAGTCATTAAGTTGACCCCTTCTTCACTTTCCAAGAGAATAACAACATGGAGGCGGGAGGACTCCCACCCCTGAGGGAAAAACACAACTTGGGATCTTGGACAAGATGCATCAGTAGCCCATGTCTCACCCAGTCCCTCACATAATGGAGTGGAGCAGAGTGAAAGGGTCTGAGAAAAGGAAGTGGGAAATCCAACTACCATGCATTAAAATATAGAGAGTCTAAGAACTCACTCCTTCTTTATCAAGCTAGGTGAGTGTACCACTACAATTTGGGATAATCTGTGTTCTTCACCCTTTCCTGGAGCCAGAGACTCCTCCCAGCAAGCACAGCAGGGCTGTGATTGTAACACCACCCTCTAGTAGCACTTACGTACTTTTTTGAAAAAGACCAGAGTTCCTGGATTTTTAAAAAATGTTTAACCATCAGAAGTGGGATTGAAAAAAAACAATGAATTGAGATCTCTAATTCTGCCTCAGCCATGGTCAGCCAGGTAACAAGAGTGTGTTCTGACTTCTCAATCTGAAAATGAGGGGGACGCGAGGATTCCATGAAAGACCATGTGTGGACAAGCTGTGCAAACCCTGTGGGACCTACAGACCTCTGGTGGCCTTGCTGTTATTGCCACCTGGAGGTGTCACTCACTGAATTCACAAAGAGAACTCAGCCATGCTGCTTTCATCTCTACCAATGCAGAAACCCTGTGGTTACAGCCCCGGCCCTATTATGTGACTTCTCTCCATGGGCATCTCTCAGAGGGTAGATGCAGAGACCTCCTGCCCCTGTAAAAGCTCTAGAGTGCAAGCCGGATGGTCCCACCTGCACCAGGGGCCTGGCCATGCACCCAGCTCAGATCCTGGCCCAGACCTAACCACTGCATGAAGCAGATGTGCAATCCTGCCTCTCTGGGCTTGGGCTTCCCACCTGTAAAGTGGTGCAGAATCTCTAGAATCACAGCTAGCAGGACTAGCAGGACCCCACGCTCAAGTTCACAGACACGTTTTCACATTAGTCCCTGCCACAGCATAGCCTACTGGAGTCTTCAGGCCAGCAGTATTGCCATCGAGGCTAATGGCCACAAAGTCAGCACGGATTTCCTGGTTGCTCGGCTGATTCCCAGCCCTCCAGCACAACTGACGTCCTGCTGTCAACTGGCAGGACCTGCTGGCTGCTTGACACAATGCAACTCAAGTTCAGAAGCAGTTCTCAGACACATGAGTCACGTGGCCTTAGCCCTTCTGTGCAGATGGAGTTCTGTGTTCCTCCACACTGATGAGGACCTCCCAGGTGAGTGGGTCACATGGGCTTATCCCTGTGTGGGACACTGAGGTTAACACACTGCTGGGCCCCCACACTGCCCTTGGTGGGAATGGGTTGGTGGTATTTGTCACATCCATCCTTCAACAGGGAATAGGAAACCAACTCATTTATTCATAGAACAGGTCTCTGTTGAGCAGCTGCTCCATCCCAAGTGTCTGCACAGGAATGCAGCAGCACAAGGCAGGCAGGAAGCGTATGCTCTTGTGCATTAGGTAGACATATTATGCTTTAGACAAAACATGCTCGTGCCTAATGACTAGACAAATGACAAATAAAATCCAGGAGTTGTCACCCAAAGAGCCCTGAGGGAACATCTGAACCAAGTCACAGGGTTACATGATTTGCCCAGGACCACGTGGTTGTTGAACTGGACACAATCATGACTCCACTTCCCAGACAGTTTGATTATTTCTTGTGATTATAAGTTGTTTAATGTCTCCACTTCTCAATTTAACAATAAGGAGCTCTATTAGTAACAGGAAAATACAGATGAAACGATAAATCCAAAACCAGCTTACAAACAATTCATCAGAATTACACAGGGGACAGTCTACATCAGGAATCACATGGGGTGATGGCAACGAACAGCCCACACAGAGCAGCTCCCTGTCCAGAAGGTACGTGCTGAGCTGTCTCTCCACGATGATGAACGGTTCTCTCAGCCAGACCCTGTGTGTTTACACTGGGGATCTAGCTGGAGCCAGATGCAGCTTGTGCACACAGGCTGAGCGTAGCGAACAGTACCATGAGAAAGCCTTGGCTATGGAGGATCAGCAAGGTGCTTAGGCCCAGTGGAGCCAAGCCAGGGGTCCCTCCAGCAGGGTCAGGAGCTCTCCTGTTACCCCCTTTCCTTCTCTTCAGCCTTGCTCATCAGCACACATTCCCCCTTCTTGCCAGCCTAATTCTGCATGATTCTCTTTGCAGTGGATATGGAGACAGACCAGAGGCCTGCCCTGAGAAGGGGAGTGAAGGATAAGGTTCATTCTGAAGGAGCTGGGCTTGAGGTCACCAGTCAATACCCGTAAGTGGAGACAGCCAGGAACAGCCCAGAGCGTCTCTGGGGTGTGCCTGGTTCATCTTCCCTGCAGTCCCTTCCCCCACTACTCTCTGCCTCCTGGCCACCAGGAACAGAGTACTGCTCTTCCACCACAGCCTTCTGCCATGACGTTTTGCTTCACTTGGGCCCAGAGCAATGGAGTCGGCCCACCATGGACCCAACCTCTGAAACTGTGAACCCAAACAAACTTTTCCTCCTCTAAGTTGTTCTTGTTGAGTATTTTGGTCACAGCAACAAAGAGCTGACTAATACAGATCCCCTCTAGCATCAGAAGGAACCAGCCCTGCCCATACCTTGAACTCAGACTTCGGCCTCCAGACCTATGGGACCATGCATCTGTGAGTGGGCTCTGTTACAGTGGGAAGATTTGCACATGGTGAAGGAATTAGGTCCAGAAGGGAGGAGGAAGAGGGGCTGGAGCAGAAGGCAGTGAGGGGCTGAACACCTGTCCCCAGCCTGGCGGGTGATGGCAGCATGCAGGGAAGGGAGCCCAGTGGTGCATGCCTGCCACTCAGAAAACCTGAAATGGACATCTGCAGCCCGGACAAAGGACCTCCTAAAAGAGCCCTTGGCAGACTGTGGCATAACTGGCCAGGGCTTTGAAGTGACTTATTGGCCAACCCATCATGCCACAGGAGTCCAGGGCCCTCTGGGGAGGGGTGCTGCAGCCGTGCAGGGACAGGCTCTGGAGTCTGAGTAGAGCACTTGCTGCCACAGAGGAACAGTCACTACAGAAGTCGCCCAGAGGTGAGCTCCCACCTTTATGGAACTGGGCATCCGCCAGGAGAATCACAGCCATCTAATGCAGAACAAAATGATGGCATCCAGCAGAGGTCACGGCAGAGGCACTGGAGGCCAGAGCACCTGCACCACCCTGCCCTCCCCACCTGTGCCAGCATAGCATCTTTTCCTCATCGCTCTCCTGGGAGGAATGTTCACTACAGGTCCTCAGGGATGTGACTATTAATAGGTCCTGTGTTCAATTATTATTTAGAGTAGAACAGGGATTTGTAGAGATCTGCACATACTCAGTGTTCTCTGTCCCACAGGCCTCACTCCCAGGTGCTCCCAGAAAGCAGACCACCTTCCTCCCTCCCTAATGCACTGCTAATGCCTCTGCTAATCTCTCCCTATCAGGCCCCAACTGCAGTGTCCAACTCCCCACATTCCCCAGCAACCAGGATGGCTCAGAAGGACTCCCTGCAAACAGTGGGGACCTTGCAGACCTGTGGCTTCATCACTAGCCCCACCAGCTTCTGCCTAGTGAACTGCAGCAAGTGACTCACGCGGATGGAACCTCGGTTTTCCTCTCTGTAAACTGGGAATTCCACAGTTCCCACCTGACTGGCTGTTGTGAGCATTTGTGGTTCCAGTCACCTGGGAGCACAGGAGATGGGCCTGGCGTTTGAAGGAGCTCGCTGCCACCCCAGCACCTGGCTTTCCCTGGGATAGCTCCTCACATTTAGGTGGGTATTGTCCAAGCACATGAAGACAGTCATTAGGTAACTACTTAAAATAAGGCAATGAAGACTGTCTTCAATTACTTAGAAAACCACTCACACAACGCAGAGTGACAAAAGTGCAAGCAGAGTACATGAAGAACATGTCCTCGGATGATTTTTAAAATCATAAATTAAAAAAGAAGAAAAGGCTGGGGGTGCAGCTCCATGGTAGAGCACTTGCCTGGCATGCCTAAAGTCCTAGAAAGTCCTAGGTTCAATCCCAGTACTGCAAAGGAAAAAGAAAGCCAGCTGTGGTGGCGCAGCTGCTCAGGAGGCTGAGGCAGGAGGATCGCACGTTCAAAGCCAGCCTCAGCAACTTAGCAAGGCCCTAAGCAACTCAGAGAGACCCCACCTCTAAATAAAATATTAAAAAGGGCTGGGGATGTTGTTCAGTGGTTAAGCATCCTTGGGTTCAATCCCCAGTACAAAAAAAAAAAAAAAAAAAAAAAAAAAAAAAAACAGGAGAGAGACACAACAGATCTTAAGACAGTGGCTTTTTCTTCATTTTTTATAGAATGACTAAATTTTCTACCATGAGCCTGTTGTTTTTGTAATTAGGAAAAATACTTCAGAATTAACCTGGTGTCACAGCAGATAAGATGAGCAGGGAAAGCAAAATTTTAGTCACATCCAAGAGGCCAGGACCTTCCAAAACAACTCAATTAGGCAACCTCTGCTGGTTCTGGGGCAGTTGCTGGGGATTTGATGCCCAAAACGTCACTAATCCAACCAACTGAAACCACAAAGAAGTCTGGAAGCATGGAAACAGAGGCAGAAGGATCTGCCTTGCTTGTCAGGGTTTGCTGGGTTCCAGGGCGGGATCCTTCCGGACAGAGCAGGGTGGTGGCACCAGAGTTCAGACCTACAGCTCCCACTGGCTCATGAAGTCGATGACATCTTTTGAGAACAAGCAAGTGAGAAGAAATCAACTGAGAGCAACTGCTTGGTGGAGCCTGGATTCTGTCCCAAGCACCCACAAGCTGAGACGGCCCTGGGCAGAGACCTAG
Source organism: Sciurus vulgaris (assembly GCF_902686455.1). NCBI lineage: Eukaryota > Metazoa > Chordata > Mammalia > Rodentia > Sciuridae > Sciurus > Sciurus vulgaris. Next base: position 609,282 of record NC_136468.1, on the reverse strand, counting down.
TAATGTCCCATCAGTCAGGGACACGGTGGAGGTAACTGGTGTGGCTGACAGTCTGTGACCCCCAAAATCCCTTAGCTGAAGCCTGTGCCCTGTGAGGTGGTTGAGGAGGTGGGGATTCCAAGGATGCAGGAGGCACCATCTGCAAACCCGGAAGCACCCTCCACAGCCACTGAACCACAGGTGCCTCGACCTTGGACCTTCAGTTCCACAACTGTGAGAAATCAGGCTGGGACTCCAGCCACCCAGTCTGTCCAGTCTGTGCTGGGTGTCGGGCGGCCTGAGCTGAGTAGGACAGATGGCGGAGTAAGAGAAGGTGCACTGGCTGGGGTTGTGGCTCAGAGGTCGGGCGCTTGCCCAGCACATGTGAGGCACTGGGTTTGATCCTCAGAACCACATAAAAAAATAAATAAATGAAATAAAGGTATTGTGTCCATCTACAACTAAAAATATACTTAAGAAGAGAACATGCAGAGGAACAAAGCACACGGGGGACCAGGACTCCGGGGAGCAGCCATGGCGCTGCGGCACCAAGGTGCACATGAGGAAGGAGAATCAACAGAAGATACCACTGTGCAGGGACAGCGACCTGCAGCCAAGGGCAGGCCAACTGGAAAGAGCAGAGGACAAGCATGGACTCCATTGTCCTGCCCCTGCTCTGAGCTCCTGCTAAGGTGCCCACAGTGGACAGCAAGGGGATGCCGAGGAAGGAAGAAAACACACACAGACCAGCCGGGCTTGGAGCAGGCAGGAGCAGCAGACAGGGCACCCCAGGCCCGCACTGCATTGCCACCTCTGCCGACCCTGCCCTTGTGTGGAAGTAGGAACACTGGGCCCCTCGCTCCCCTCGCCGCTGACCTCACCGTGCAGTCAGCGCAGGTCCTGCAGGTCTCTGGCGAGTCTCTTCTTCATTTCTACCTATGAAAGCTCCTTTCTCTGTAGTAATTTCACCTTGACCTCATACGTTTAATTTGTTGTTTCAAATTCTACCTGCGGTACTGCATTCTGAAGGCTGGTTAGAGAAAATGAGAGTTTTGCTCCTAATAGGTTTGGAGGCAAGGCTCAAAAGGCCACACCAGCTTGCCATTCCCCCAGTGCTGTGGAGAGGAGGCCAGAAGACCCCATCCTGTGCCTCTAGAGACCCCGGTCGGCTATTCGGGGAGCGCGAAGGCTGGCCCTGACTGCATTAGTGACTGCTCTCGTTTACCAAGCAACTGACAAGGACAGCGTAAACGTTCATTTCCCGTCACCTCCTCCTAGCCAAAGCTCTCCCTCCTGGGCTGGCACCATGTGGAGATCCACCAATGGTGACTGCAAGTGTGTGCCCAGTTGATCTCCTGTCAGGGTGTGATTGCAAGTTTCCAAGGAAAAAGTGCAGTTTCATGTTGTGTGATTCTTGTAGCTTTCAGGTAGCTGGCAAAACTCACACATGTAGATTTCATTAACAGACAGGTGTCTCTCTAATGCACTGTGGTGCTTGATGGGAAGCCACAGGTGAGCCTCAGAGTTCCCCAAACAATGAGGACAAGCAGGTGCCCTGAGGGGCAGACAGAAAGGCAGAGCTCACATCTGCAGCCCCACCAAGCACAGGGTGCTGACAGTTGCTCCCCAGCATCTCCCAACCCAGGCAACAACCTGGGACTTGGTATTTGCTTCCCATTTGACAGTGAGGGAACCAACATGAGGTGGCTCCCCCAGACCCACATGGCTTGTGTGTGGTAGGCACAGGGCCTGACCCCAGACCCAGCCCTGCAGCCTGCCAGAAGTGCTGTGGACCTGGGTTAATTCTGCTCAGACACAAATAGGAAGGGCCACGCTTCATCTCTCAAGCCTCCCCAGGGAACCAACTTTCCAGATTCAAAATATTTCAGGATAAAACAATACTCCTGAGGTTACCTATCATTGCCACAGTTGGAGACCACCAAGACACACCAGGTAATGAACAAGAAGTTTGGCAAATCTCCTGAATTGCATCTCCACATTTCACCTAAACATATAATTCTGAATTCAAATGAGCCTGACAGTGTGATATAAAATTTATTTTCAAAAGCACGAAGTATGACTGCGCAAGATGGTATATACCTGTAATCCCAGCACCTCTGGAGGCTGAGGCAGGAGGATGGCAAGTTTGAGGCCAGCCTAGGCAATTTAAAAGACCCTGTCTCAAAATTTTAAAAGGGCTAGGAATATAGCTCAGTAGGACAGTACCCTGGGTTCAATTCCCCAGCACCTAAAAAATAAGAAAACAGAAAAAAGTAGAAAGTATTAATTTGCTATTTATCATGCCACATTTTAAGTACCTTGAGACACAAGGAATAGTTATTTCGTTGTGTGCATTTAACATAGATAAACTTCCCAAAATCGGCTACTGGCCATTTAAATACCCATGGGGTTGCTACCTTTGAAAATAAACATTCTGGTTGGGATGTGGCACAGTGGCAGAACCTGCCCTCTGTGTGGAAGGCCTGTCCCGTGTGCGCGGAGCCTGTCCCGCGTGCGCGGAGCCTGTCCCGCGTGCGCCGAGCCTGTCCCGCGTGCGCCAAGCCTGTCCCTGTGTGGCCGAGCCTGTCCCTGTGTGCGCGGAGCCTGTCCCTGTGCGCAGTCAGAACAGGTAGTGCTGGATTCAGATCCAGCTCTGGTCCTAAGGCCTAGACTTTCTACACATCATAAAACATCCGAGTGAATAACATTGCCGGGCTGCCTCACGGCTCCGGTGACTTCCCTTTTAAACCACAGAGTGGACTCTGAAAGTCTCGTAGTAACAGTCCCATGCCCTGGGCTCTCAGAGCCTCCTTTCCTGCTCCTTGGAAATCATCATGGCGGTGGCTTCTGTCCTGAAGGCCTCGGCTGCGGTGCAGGAGGCACCATGGGTTCTGACTGGCCTGGAACTCCTAACACAGCTCGTCTGTGTTCTGCCTGGACACTGCCCAGCTCTGCACAGCTGTGGCTCCCCTCCACTGCCTCACCTCTTGTCCCAGTGTGGACATCACTTCCATCCCTGAACAGTGTGCAGAGATACTTGCTTCCATTCCCAGCAGTAAATGTGCAGGCTCCACGACCATCTGGCCACCATTGCACAAGGTCTTGGCAAAGTCTGACTGTAAATCCAGCAAGATGTGAACATCAGTTAATTCTTTTAAGGTTTAGCTAGTGAAGTGAAAATCAAAATACCTGCTAATGCTTGCCACAACTGAGACTCAAAACCAGACCACAGGGCACACAAAAGGGGACAGCATTGGCAGGGAGATGGGGCAGTCAGCTCTGAAAGACAGCAAAGCCACCTGGGTCAGGTGCAGGTCAGGGCAGACAGACTTGCAAACCTCCAGCTAATATGCCAACCACTGATGTTTGCATACATGTACCAGAGAGATCCCAAGAAAGAGCAGAGGACCTGAGTGTGTCCACCTAGCTTCAGTCACAGGCTGTAAAAATGAAGCTGGATGTATTTTCTAGGTTTTCATTAACTCAAAGAACCCACATCCAGTTTCACCTCTTTTCTTGACCTCTCACTCTCACCTGGGACATGGAAGAGATGGAGGAGCTTTGCACATAGGGCCAGGCATGTCCCACTTTTAGCTGCAAGGTGTCACCCACAGGTGAGAACCCACAAAAACACAAAGACAGATCTGCCACAGTCACTGCCAAGCTCAGCCACGGAGGCAGTGCAGTACCCAGCTCTGCCCTGTACTGAGGTGGACACAAGCCTCCCATCCATGCTATCAAATACCCCACAGACCTCTCTTCTCTATTAAGATTACAGTTTTCTGTTTGTCACATACTGATGACGAAAATCTTAAAATTTATATTCTATACAATACAGACCCTTATCCAACAATCTGCTCTGGGGTTCTGTTTGTGGAAGGGGTTCCTCTTTTACTCCCCAGGACATAGTGGAATTTCAAATGTCACTAATAGATATGGAGAATGAAAAATCCCCAAGATAATGAGGCCTGAGAAAAGGGAGTAAAAAAGAAGGCCAGCCTTCACCTCCCAAGACAGAGGTTTCTCCAGGTGCGGCTGTAGATGGGAAGGAGGTGTCTTACACCCCTAAAGAACCAGTCTCTAGGAGGCGCTGATCTCCTTCAAAATAAATCCTCTCCAGACACTGCCCACTGACCCCCAACCCAAAAGAGCCCAAATTCCCGAGTGCCCAAGGAAATTGACACGTACAGCAGACCACCCTCAAGATGACCCATATCAGCCCAGCCCCTTTCTTTGTTCAGTGGCTCATTTTGCCCTGAGAACCTGGGTCCACGGGCACCATTTCTTCCCTGCAGTGGTGTGGAACTTTGTTCCAGAATAAACAGCTGAGATGATTTGTCAGGTTTGCGTCCTGCCTGGTCCTTGTGTGCTAACAGTCACTACAAACAGGAAAGCCAGGTGGTTACCAGGAATCAAAGCACATCTGATTCCTGAGCTGCTTATGTCACCACTGCCCCAGGGACAGCACCCTGGCTGGACTGGCAGCAGTACAAGGAAAGTTTATGAAGACCTTATTTTCAAAATATGACCTAGTTTTCTTAATGAACACCTGTATTAGACTTCATTTGAAGTAAGACTTTTCTACTTTAAACACAGGTCTTGTTCAAGTCGTTTACTTTTGAACCAAGAAAATTGCGGCTCAAAATGGGAGGTGTCAGTTTCCACCATGGTCAGCTCTCAGCGCTCACAGCCCACCTCTCCCTCTCCCTCAAGGAGAGGCTGCTAGCCCAGTGACGAAAAGGAAGGAGGGAAGGACCATGGTCAGCCCAGCCCCTGAAACTGACCCCTGGATCCACCAGGACTTGCCACTCATTGCTGTTTATTTCACAAAACCCTCTAAAAGATCCGTAAGCCACACAGCTCAATTGCTCTGGATTTTATTTCTCTTCTTAGGATAACCAAAGGAAAGCAGGGCATGTGAAGAAAGAGCAGGACCACGAGTAACTGCATCGTCCAGAGCATGTTCCACCAAATGGTGGCACACAGGAAAGTATGAGCGCTGCCCCGCAGGTCATGTGATACAAACAGGACCTTAGTGAGATGCATTTTCCCAAAAGTACCTCTATCAACATTGTAAGCACACTAAGTGCTAGGAAATATTTAATGCGAACATTCAGAGCACTGCCCAGGCCACTTGGAGTGTCCTCCGTCTGAGCTGGCTTGCACTGAGGAAGGAGTGGACACCTGACAAGCTAACTCCATAGGCAACTTGAGAGGCAGATTCTGTGGTTCTGATGAAACCCAGGAGCAGGTGACCAGCAGATTCTCTACCAGCTGGAACTGCTGACACCCAGTTTTTCTGTGATGCCCTGCTTGCTCTGAGATTTTCAAATTCTTAATGATACAACGTTCAAACATACAGGATGCAATTTGGCAGTCATTTCTTGCAAGTACTGTAGGCCAAAATTGGGGCACCAGCAACTACCACATGAGCCAGGCAAATAGCAAGAGGGGCAGGGCTGTGGGGTTGGCTGGGAAACCAGCCCAGAAGGGACCCAAGTGGCCTGCTGAGCTTGCTCCCCCTCTGGCTGTCCAGGAGCCCAGAGGTCACTTTCATACCAATACACCCAGGATGCCTCTGCTGCATGCTAACCAGAACACCAGCACCGCAGGCCTCTGCCGGACGCTTGGCCTCCAGCAGCTGGCTTCTGAGTGGCAGCCCACCAGGGTGCCTGAGGTGACTTCAACATGCAGGGCACACATCAGCACCTTAGCCCTCCTTCACCTCCAGGCAGGTGTGGCATCCGCACTGAGGAGCAGGCCCACAGACACAGCCAAGCCCACCACTCATCCTGTAGGAACCCAGGGCCTATGGGCCAGCAGACTTCCAAGGAGCTACACCAGGAAACCCACGCTGCCCTCAGACACCCTGAGGGAGACATGCCAGCCGATTTCCAACCTGCCAAAGTCTGAACGGGGAGTCCTGGTGCAGCAGGATGGCAGCAGAGGAAGGATCTATTTTAGTCAGCTATTTCACTGCTGCAACTAAAGGATCTGACCAAAACAATTTTAGGGAAGGAAAGTTTATTTGAGGGCTCATGGTTTCAGAGATCTTAGTCCATAGACAGCAGGCTCCACTCCTCAGGGCTCGAGGTGTGGCAGGACATCACAGCAGAAGAGTGTGGCAGAGGGAAGCCGCTCACGTCATGATCAGAAGGCAGAGAGACTCCGCCTTCCAGAGACAAAGCACACACCCACAGCCACGCGCCCAGGGAGCCGGTCCTCCCGCCACCCCACCTGCCTCCAGTCACCACTCAGCTGACCCTCAGGGGTCCATCCTCTGATTAGGTCCAAGGTCTCCTCCAGACCTTTGCTGTCTCACAGGTGAGCTTTTGGGGACCCTCACATCCAACTGGAACAGCCTGGAATTGGCAGGCTACATCCAGGGAGCAGCACAGAGCATCCTGCCAGGGCTTAGGTCCACCCGCCCCAGGCGAGGCCCTGCACAGCAGTCTGGATGGTCACTGAGGCAGGGACTCCTCTGCTTTCCCCACGAGTGTCATGAGACAGCCTAGGATCCAGCACAATTCAACAGAGTGCAAGTGGGAGTCCCAGCGTCCCAGACCCAGAGCCCAGTCTCACCGAGATCTTCACTAGTGAAAGGACACTGGAGGACACTGCCTCACACAACCCCCTTGGAGCCACGTCCTGCTGCCTCCACCGGTCACCCCAAGCTGGGGCCTCAGGCAGCAGCCACTCTCCCTAGTAACAGGTGGATTATTACTCTTACCCCCCAGGCCATGTCAGAGGGAACTGCCACAATCACCCTGGACAGAAGCCCTGCCCAAAGAGCCCAGTGGCCCTGCTGCCCATCAAGTTCTCAGAAACTGGACACTGGCAAACTGTCACAGGACATGCCTCACACCTCCCTATCTCAGAGCCCAGCGTCACTGGCCATGCCAAACTGCAGGCCCAGGACAGGAGGGCACAGGCTCAGGCTGGGGTGGGGCGGGGGCTGACTGGGCAGGGGTGAACCCATGGTCCACTCCACAGTGCATGCACACAGCTGAGCAGCTCTGGAGAGCCACAGCAGAGCCCACTAGGGCCTCTGGGCTGCCTGCTGGTAAAGACCATCAGGGACAGCTTGAGGCGTGTGGTTCTCAGTGAGTTTCTTTGTGCTGCTGTTTTTGCTTATTGTGTTCTGCTTTTTTATGTGAGTGTATGTTTTAAAGGTGTGGTGAATGCCACACAACAGGATTCACTTTTACCTGCACAGCTCAGTGGCCTTCAGCACGCTCCCCTTGACCGCCCGTCTCCAGTGCCTTCTTCCCAACTGAAGCATGCTCCAAGCCTCTCCAGGCTCCCTGGCCTGTGCCCACCCCGCCCTCCCTGGACTGATGCAGGAGGCACCTCCCAGCACTGGCCTTCTGAGACTGGCTTGCTTCATGGAGCATCCTGTCCACCATGAGGCTGCAGGGGGCAGAGTTCTCTGTGCCGGCTTTTAAATGAAGTGCTAGCATTGGCTTGGGGCAAAGCTGACCAGAGCTGCATGGTCTTCCAGGGCCCACTCAGGGAGGGAGTAGGGGAAGTGGGGCCAGCCTCCTGGTGGCATGGCATCCTGCCTGGTGAAGCCTCAGATGCCCCACCTGAGCGCTGCTCCTGCCAGTGTGGGTCAGCACTTTCCACGGACCAGACGGGGCTCCAAGTATCAGCGTGCCTGGATAAGCTGGAGATGGATCAAATCCCCAGGAGGCCTGACTCTGGGAGGACCCATTGGGACACACCCTGCCCCTCGCTCCCTTGAACCCCTTAAGCTCAAGGACCAGGTCCCCCACAGTGACCAACAGGGTGACCAAGGACCCCACTCAGAAGGCTGGGGCTGTCCTGGAGCAGGTGTCCCGGGAAGCTATGCAGGCAAGAGCTGAAGACTGGTGGGACCAGAGCAGCCAGCAGGGGCAGGTGGCACCCTCTGTGGCGTCCACTCTGCATCGTCCATGTCCTCCTGCATCTCCAACAAAGATGCAGCGCAGAAAAGCGGGAAAGAACAGGCAGGAGAATGGCGGGAAGAAGGGCACGTGTGACAAATGACATCTCACAAGCGGCTCCAGCTTCTTTTCCATGAAAGAAGAATCTTATTTTGGAACCAAGTTGACGCAAAACATTCCAAAGTGAGTCAGATGTGGGAGGTCTCTCCCACGTCTGTCAGTGGGGAACGGGGAGATGCAGGTTGTATTTATAACCCAGCTGAGAGCAGGTGGCAGCCGCCTGCCCGTCTCTTTCTCCAGGGACCTCAGGTCCATCAGGCAAGTCCTGTGGATGTCAGCCCCTGCAGTCCAGCCTGGAAGCATGGCCAGGCACCTTGCTCTGCACCAGCCAGCTCCACTAAGGGCCTGTGCTGCATGGCTGTTCCTTCAAATCCACGTAAAGTGAGGAGATGGCCCACCATGTCTGCCGTCTGGAGGAGCAGAGACCCTGTGGACGCCAAGCTTCTCCGCACACCAGGGCTCCTCGGGAGCTGGTGTCTCCTGACTGCACCCAGGAGGACCTGTCCGGGGTAGACGGGCCCAAGCACAGGGCAACCCAGCTCAGCGGAGAAGACACCATCGAGTGACGACATTCCAAAATGAGGACAGAACTCAGTTCACCCTCCTCAGGTGGTCTGAGCACACTGTGTCCCCAGAGGAGCTGCCACCACTCCCTGGGCTGCGCCGCCCTCCGCCTCTTCCCCGCCTCCCAGTGGTCTGCCTTAAGAACAAGCAGAAAACCTTCTTTATAACCCATCTGCACCACATGGCCTCTCTGGCCCAGGTGGGGGCAGTCCTGGGGCGCCTCTTCCTCCCTCGCCCCTCCCCAGGGGCTCCCTGGGCCCCTGCGCCCGCCCAGCAGGTCCGAGCACCAGCGGGCACTCCTGGCACTTCCCTCTGAGCCACTGAGCCTCCTGCATCTCCTGCCCTTGTTCTGCAGAGAAAAAGCAGAGAAAACTTGTCCCCAGGGCTGGCGCCCAGGTGACCAGGGACAGAATGACCTCCTTAAGCCACAGGCCCAAGAAGGGGTGTCACAAGCAATGACCACGGAACCACATTCCAGGAGGAATACCAGGAGTCTCTGGGGACATGGCAGGGCTGCTCATGGCTCGGGCTGTGGGGGCCGCACGGACCTCCTGAGGCTGCCAGCCCAGGAAGAACGCGCCGGGGCCAGCGGAGGTGAGGGTGCACGCCGGGACCCTGTCCACCATCTGGAGCTGTGGTCTCTGCAGCATGACTCGGGACAGGACAGCAGGCCTTGGGCTCTAACAAGCCAGACTCTGATCAGGGCCCTCGGAGAGGGTGAAGGCCAGGACTGGTTGAGGAGCCGTGGTGGCCACATCACACAAGCTGGCATGGTGACCGGAGGAGGCTTCTCCCCTGCTGGGGCCTTGCAATGTGGGCTGGACCAGAGCCTGGGCCACATTCACAGGCCCTGAGAAGTCCCTCGGTGGGCCTTACCCCTCTGGGGGTCCCTTGGGCCCTAGGCTTATTCTACTTCCCCTCTAGGTGGCTGGATTATATTGCCCTCATTGGCTCCATCAATGGGCTGGGCCAATGTCCTGTGAAGTGCAGCAACCTCCTCTCCAAAGCCCTTCTTTTTTAATGTTTTCAGTTGTGGATGGACATGATCTCTTTATTCATGAATAAGGTGCTGAGACTTGAACCCAGTGTCTCACACGTGCGTGGCCAGAGCTCCACCACTGAGCAGCCCAGCCCTCAAAGCCCTGTTTATCTGTGATCCTGCTGCCGAGGCCTGACCCCAGGGAGACAACGGGGCACTTGGGAAGCCGGAGGCCCAAGCTCTGTCCCAGGCTTCTGTGTCACGAAGGCTGCTGCCCATCACCATGAGCAACAGGGCAGTGGAGCTCAAGGTGAGCACAGTAGACTGCGCGGAACACCGGCAAACACCTCCTGGCCCCAGAGGTGTGACCTCCGCCCTCAACAACCACTGGATTCCAGACCACTGACCCTTACCTAAATCCCCTTCAGCTTCATCCAGCCATGCTCAGACAGTGGCCAGCAAGGCATCTCCACCTCAAGGGGTCCACCTGGCTCTCCCACCTCCTGCACCCTCTCTCCAGAGCCCCCACCTGGCCTCCTGGCTTGCCTCCACCTGGGAGCCTCTCCCAGCCCTCCCTTTGCAGGGCCTCCTCCCGGATCTCACTGAGTGCCACCCTGCCTGTGGCAAGGCTTCCTGGAGGGCAGAGTTTGCTGGGCACCCACATGTGCAGGAGGACAGCAGGCCTACCGTGCCAGAGGAGGCCCAGCTTCCATGTGCATGCACCAGGTGGTCTCAGCCCACCGCTGTGGACACTACAGCTCAGATGTGGGGCAAGAGAAGGGCCATCAGCTCAGTTCCAGCAGCAGACAGTCTGCACTGTATCCCTTGCTCGTCAACATCCTTCTCTGGAACCAGGTTCCAGGACAAGATGCTGCATTCAGACCACACAGCAGGCCCTGTGTTTAGGAGAGCCAATTCCTTTAGGATGATCAGTCAGGGCACTGAAATCTAACTGGTTACCAGGAGGCATGCAATTACTGGGAAGGGCGGGAATGTTAAAAGGGGCAGAAGCCTGTATGGGAGACCCGGGCGGGAGCCAGCCCAGCAGCAGCACATGGGCAGCTGGGAGTCACCTTGCCTGCTGGCCTCTGAAGGAAAGGAGGAAGCCGGACTTCACCTCGCCTCTGGATCTCATGCTGAGACCCCACAAAGGTTCATTCTAGGTATCGATGTGGCCAGGTCCTGGGGCACCCCGGGATTTGGTAGAACATTGTCCTACGTGTGTCCGTATGTTTTGGATAGGCTGATGCTCAGGGAGGTGGGCTGTGTGAAGCACTGCCCCTGTACCATGGGTGGGCATCACCCAGTCCCTCAAAGGACTGGACAGAACAGATCGGCTAAGTGTCCATCTCCATGACCACCTGGGAGTTGGGACTTCTCCTCTGACCTCGGCTCAGACTGGCTGCAGCTGGCCAGCTGTAAGCCTTGGAATTCTTAGCCCCTGCTTTACACATGTGTGTTAGTATATATTCTTGTCCATCAGCTCCAACTGTTCCTCTGGAGAACACCGGCCAAGAAAAGGACCAACTCTGGCCTGTCTGTGTCTTTCAATGTCCTTGTTTGACCAAATAACTGCCACCCAGAGTTGCTATCACTCCGTATCAGAAAGACAATTTTTAGTCATTTAATTGGCATGTGGTACCTGTGCACATGTGTAGAACATCTGAGCACACTGTACAAGGGATAAGATCGTAGCAGTCTTCCGCATATCCACCTCCGACATTTAGCGTTTCCCTGTAGTAGGAACTAGAAGTCCCCTCTGCTGGCCTCGTAGACCTTCCCACGCATGGAGACTTAGAGCTGCTCTCCCTGGAGCCTGCTGCCCAACCCGCCCCTTGCCTTCCCACGCCCTTCCCAGGCGCTGGCCCCTACTCCGTTCTCCTCCTTGAGATCAGCACTGCAGCTTCCACACAGGGGCGAGAACCCACGCACTTGTCTCTCTGTGCCTGACTTATTTCACATAAGGTGAGCTCCTCAGGCTCATCACTGTTGCTGCGAACGGTGGCACTTTGTTCCTGTTTTGGCTGAATATTCGTCTGTTGATGATTGTATCGCACTTTCTCCATCCAGCTCAGGTCGATTCTGTGTCTTGGCCATCGTGCATAGCGCAGCAACACACACACAGTGCTGGTGTTTCCGTCCTGTGGGTGCGTGCCCAGCTGTGGGCCTGCCGGCCCGTGGCAGCTCCTCTGGCCTCCCGAGGGGCTCTGCATGTTCCCACAGAAGCCGTATCACCCTGCTCCCCACTGCATGAGCTGGCCTCCCACACCCGACAGCACTGTGCTCAGTCTTTGGATAAGGGCGTCCTCACGGGCGCTCGGCCGCAAGGACACTTTTCCTGTATCTGACGGCCATTTGAATGTCTCGTAAGGAACACGTTCAGGCACTGGCCGCCTCTTAACGAGGCCATCTGCGGTTTTGCCCTTGGTGTTTCAGCCCTTGTACTCTGCCTATTGAGCGCTGGTCAGAGGAGCAGTTGACAAACACTTCCTCTACTCTAGCTGTGTCTCACTCAAGTATCCCTTGGCAACGTGGACTAGATTTTGAGGTCACCCCATTTTCTAAGTTTTGCTTTAGCTGCCTGTATTTTGGGGTCTCTCCAAAAGCTCTTGTGTTTTCTTCCAGTAGTTTCATGGTTTAGGGTCTCATGTTTAAGCCTTCAATCCACTTTGAGTGGCTTTTTGCACATGGCAAGAAGTAGAGGTCAGTTTCTTTCTTCTGCATAAGGGCATCTGGTGTTTCCAAGTCCAGTACAGAAGAATCTTCCTCCAGTGAACATTCTCGCTGCCTTTGTAAAACACCAGTTGGCTGAGATAGATGGATTTGCTTCCAGGGTCTCTATCCTGTTCCATTGGTCTGTTTTCATGCCAACCTCATGCAGTTTGGCTATTATCACTCTGTGATATGTTCTGAGAACAGGATTTGCAATCTCTGCAGCTGTGTTACTTTTGTTCAGTATTGCTTTGGCGATTCAGGGTCTCCGCTGGCTCCACATAAATTCTAGGAGTATTTTTTTTTTTTTTATTTTTATGAAGAATGCCATTGGTGTTTTGGTAGGATACATTAAGTCCATAGATAGCTTTGGGTGGTGAACATTTTAACAATGCCAATTCTCCTAATCCACGAGATGGGAGTCTCCCTGGGTCTTTATAGCCGCCTCAATTTCTTTCATCACTGTTCTGCAATTTTCATTGTAGATCACTTATTCTTGGGAATTTTTTGTAGTTATTGTGAATGAAATTGCTTTCTTGATTTCTTTCTCAGCAATTTCATTATTGGTGCATGAATAAGCTGGTGTCTTCATGTTGGTTTTGCAGCCTTACTGACTTCATTGATCATCAGTTCCAGCAGTTTCTGTCAGACCCTCCTATGTATAAACCACACTCCCATGAGGACTTGACTTCCTCCTTTCCGACTCAGATGCCCTTAACTTCCCTCTCCATTCACTCTCCTTGTCTTTCTCTTGATCTTCAGGGAAAAGATTCCAGCTTCGCCTGTTCTTTCCGACGTGGCTGAGGCCTGTCCAAGACAGCCCTGAGAGAGCCACAAGGTATGCTCTTTCCACACATACTTTTTAGGTTTTCCTTTTAATCATGAATGGATGCTGGACCCTGTGTGTCTTCAGAGACTCGTTTTAGCCATGCCCTTGGTGTGGCTGGTGTGCTGGGGCCTCCTTGCATCCCTGGGATGGTGCGATTGTGTGTGGTCATTTTTAAGTGCTGTTGGATTGGCTGTGCTAGTATTCTGTTGAGGGTTTCTGATCAGTGTTCCTCAGGGAAAAAAGACCTTTTCAAATTCCCCAAAGTAGAGAAGACGTTGCCACTGCGGCCAAGCAGGGCCATAAGCCGAGCCCCGTCCCGGGCACTTCCGAGCTGGGTGAGAAGCAGAGCCCCGTCCCAGGCACCTCCTCAGTTCTTCCCACTCCCAACACGAGGAGGTGGCCTGGCCTGCTCTCCTTGCCCAGGCGCCTTGGGAGTGACACTCCTGCTGCTGGGGTGTGGCTCTTCCGTGTCCCCACAGGCCAGTGCTAACAGCTTGGTCCCCACCTGCGGTGCTCCTGGGAGGAGGTGGAGCCACGAGGAGGTGGGCTCTGGGGGAGGAAGTGGGTCCTGGGCCGTGCCCTTGAAAGGGTACTGGGCGCTGGTCTCTTCCACCCTCTCTCTGCTTCCTGGCCGCCATGAGGTGAGTGGCTTTGTGCCACACGCTCCCGCCATGATGTCCTGCGCCACCATGGGCCCAAAACAATAGGGTCAAGTGGCCATAGATGGAAACCTCTAATCAAGAGCCAGGAACAAACCCTTCCTCCTCTTAAGTGTTTTTCTCAGGTATTTTGTCGCAGGCACAAGCAGCTAACACCTTGGCTGACCCAAACCCCTTGCTGTGGGCAGACTGAGCCCAGGAGGAGCTGTAGGGGGTTCCCTGCTGAGAAGCATCAGGAAAAGAAGAGGCCAGAGCAGCACCAGCCTGGCAGATGGACCAGCCAGTGCCTGAGCCCCAGCTTGACCTCCTGGCCCCAAATCAGCACCTGGCACTGCTCCACACACTGTATCTCCTCACAACCACTAGCTAATCTCATGGTGGCCACTCCCTGGACAGCACTGACCTGGATCCCACCACGAGCACACAGAGACACATACAGAGATACATAGAGAGACAGAGACACACATAGATAGATGTACACAGCCTGAGTCCTAGTTCTGCCACTGTGTAGCCACAGGTGGTGGCTCGGCCTCTCTGGGCTGCTTCTCCTCACACAAGCACCCTGCTGTGAAGCGACCGGAAGACAGTGCCCGCAGAGCTCTTGAGCACTCGGCTTGAGGCCTAGCTCCACCCAGAGGGTTGCTGGCTCTGCTTGCGTTGGGGACGGTTCTGTGGTGCAGTCTGGTCTGACTGGGGGCTGCTGGTTCCAGCTGAGATCAAGACCTGGAGCTTAAAGCGCTTTGTCTTAGTTCTGCCAGACCATGGGGCACAGCCTCTGCCACCTCCATAAGGACCACCGTGTGGCATGTGGGGCTCTCTCCCTCTCCTACGGGTGGGGTCCTGGGGAGGGCGTGCCTACAGGGCCTGCAGGGCGAGCTGGGTGCGGTCTCCACCCGGTCCCTGCTGAGCCTGTCCTGGCTGTGTGCACATCCTTGGCCCTCTGGAGTGGCAACCTCAGGCCTGGAGTGAGGCACCCAGGAGACGCACTCCCTGCAGCACATGACCATGGTTGGGCAGGACCTGTGGACGTGCCCCAGGCAGGCACAGAATCGACTTGGTCGCTGCACCTGAGCTCTTGGGGGCCAAGCGCCTGAACCTGCCTCGACCAGAAGGCAAGAGTGACAGGAGTCGGCATGGGCTCTGGCTCCGGGGAGCACGGGAACCAGAGTGAGCACCGCAGCTCCAGAGCTTCCTGGGGCCCTGGAGGCCCTCGGGCAGAGAATGGAGGGCGAGTGCAGGGCGGGCAGGACGCAGGACAGGGCACCCTGGCAGGAACACCAGGGAGGTGGCTGCTGGCTGCTTCCCGTCACTTCCAAATGCCAGGTGTGCCCCGAATGAAGAGCTGGAGCCCAGAACGAGGACACACTGGAGCGACGTCCTTCCTGTACTCGGCCATCTCGGGATGAACACGTGCACCACTAAAGGAAGCTGACCTTGCACCCAGCACCTCTGCTGCCCAAGCCCTGGTACAGAGCTTGGCCTGTGCTGACCAGCCAGGCCAGCATGGCTCAGACACACCAGATGCCGCTGCCACGGGGTGCTGGAGATCCAGAGCCTTGGCGAGCTTGGGCAGGAAGGTGGCCCTTCTGCTCTCCTCCACTGAGCCCACGCCAGGAAGCTCTGCTCCTGACCAGGACTCCGAGGCTCGTCGGGAGCAGCGTGGAGCCTGCCCACCCGCACGCTCCTCTGCACCGCCTCCCAGCCAGGACTCGCGGCCTCCAGTGACACGCCGTTTGAACGCACCAGCACCTGCTGGGGAAGGCACCTCCAGCTCCTTCTGATTCAGTTTCTGGTGACTTCCAGAAGATCAGCTGCATCCTGTTGGTGAGCTCTGAGGCCCAGGTGGCTCTGCAGAGTGACCGCCGCACAGCAGGCAGAACGGAGGCCCTGCGGCTGACCCCTCACCCCTGGTGGCACTGGCAGGCCCCGGAACTGCTCTGGGTTCTGCTCCCAGGATGCTAATGAAAACGATGGGTCCTTTGGAAGGTGAGACAGAGCTGGCCTCAGAGACTGATGGAACTGGCTGGGCTGTGCCGCCACCCCAAGGTCTCCCGCAGAGGACACACCTCGTCTCCAGGCGGCTTGTGGGGCGTCCAGGCCCGATAAACGCCCTCCTTCCGCAGAGCTACTGGAGAAGGAGCCAGGCCCCCACAGAGTGACCCCGCAACTCGCCGTGCCCACCAGAAGCCCCTCCTCCAGCCCTCGCCCCGCCCACCAAAAACCCCTCCAGCCCTCACCCCGCCCACCAGAAGCACCTCCTCCAGCCCTCGCCCCGCCCACCAGAAGCACCTCCTCCAGCCCTCGCCGCGCCCACCAGAAGCACCTCCTCCAGCCCTCGCCCCGCCCACCAGAAGCCACTCCTCCAGCCCGAGCAGAGCCCACCAGAAGCCACTCCTCCAGCCCTCGCAGATCCCACCAGAAGCAACCCCTCCAGCCCTCGCCCCGCCCACCAGAAGCCCCGCCTCCAGCCCTCGTCCCGCCCACCAGAAGCCCCGCCTTCAGCCCGCCCAGAGCCCACCAGAAGCCCCGCCTCCAGCCCGCCCAGAGCCCACCAGAAGCCCCGCCTCCAGCCCAACGCATCCTGGAGGGAGACAGGGGCACGCCAACAGGATCGCCAGGCCCTCTCTCGCCAGGGCGTCCAGGGACCTGGGCGGCTCCCCCTCAGAAGAATATCTTCCACCTTCCAAGCCAAGGAGGAGCCCGTCCACCCTGCAGCGTCCCAGCCGATGCACCAATTCCCTCTGACAAACACTCATCCACCAAGAAGGCCGCCACATTCAACCAGGCGACTGGCTGGGCAGGGTGGGGGCCCTGTGTCCCGACCCCTCCTGAGCACCATGCCCTCCAGGACCCTCTGACTGTGCAGCACCTGCCACCTCCGTCTTCCCTACCACGGAGCTACATTCCACTGTGGGAGGGTCACACTCCGCTCTCCCAGGCAGCCGAGGTGCACAGGGCTACTCCCGGCCCGTGCCTGTGTGGCCGTGGGGCTGTGAGCACCTGGGAACAAGCCCCTGCCCACTCGTCGTGAGGTTTACGTAGAGCCGGGCACGCGGCAGCCCCCCGCCACCAGCACATTCTGAATAAGAGAGTGATTTGGCCAGGCTGGGGCCAGAGGGAACATCCTACCCCTGTCAGTCACCTGAGGCAAAGCAGGCTGGGGCTGACCATTGGAGGACCTGCCTGCAGGCCTGTGGGGGCAGGTAACCAGGACGGTCACTGCCACAGCAAGGGCACAGGTGGAACCCTAGACCCTAAGGGCCCCAGAACGCATCCCACCACTGCCTGTACTTCCGGCTCTGAAAGGAAGCCTCAGCTAAGACAGGACACACCACAACCACCTGTGCAGAGGACACTGACAGGAAGCCACAGGTAGGACAGGACAACCAACCACAACCACCTGTGCTCAGGACCCTAACTAAGCCTCAGCTAAAACAGGATACGCCACCACCACCTGTGCTCAGGACTCTGACAGAAAGCCTCAGGTAAGACAGGACACCCACCACCACCAGCCGAGCTCAGGACCCTCACAGGAAGCCTCAGGTAAGACAGGACACCCCACCACACCTGAGCTCAGGAACCTGACAGGAAGCCTCAGGTAAGACTGGATATCCCACCACCACCACCTGTGCTCAGGACCCTGACAGGAAGCCTCAGGTAAGACTGGATATCCCACCACCACCACCTGTGCTCAGGACTGTTACAGGAAGGCTCAAGTAAGACAGGACACCCCCACCACCACCTGTGCTCAGGACTCTGACAGGAAGGCTCAAGTAAGACAGGACACCCACCACCACCACCTGTGCTCAGGACTCTGACAGGAAGCCTCAGGTAAGACAGGACACCCCCACCACCACCTCTGCGCTGGACTCTCACAGGAAGCCTCAGGTAAGACAGGACACACCACCACCACCACCTCCGCACAGGACGCTGACAGGACGCCTCAGAAAAGACTGGACACCCCACCACACCTGTCCTCAGACTTTGACAGGAAGCGTCAGGAAAGACTGGACACCCAACCACACCTATGCTCAGGACCCAGAGAGGAAGCCTCAGGTAAGACAGGACACCCCACCAACACCACCTGTGCTCAGGACACTGACAGGAAGCCTGAGGTAAGACAGGACACCCCAACGTCATGACCTGTGCTCAGGATCCTGACAGGAAGCCTCATAACACATTACACCGACCACCACCACCTGTACTCAGCAGCCTGACAGAAAGCCTCAGGTAAGACAGGACACCAACCACCACCTGTACTCATCAGCCTAAGAGGAAGCCTCAGGTAAGACAGGACACCAACCACCACCGGTGCTTAGGAAACTGACAGGAAGCCTCAGGAAAGACAGGAAACCCCACCACACCTATGCTCAGGACTATGACAGGAAGCTTCAGGTAAGGCAGGACACACATGACCACCTGTGCTCAGGACACTTACAGGAAGCCTCAGGTAAGACAGGACAACTCACCACCACCTGCGCTCAGGACCCCGACAGGAAGCCTCAGGTAAGACAGGACAAGCCGCCGCCACCTGTGTCAGGACTCTCACAGGAAGCCTCAGGTAAGACAGGACAACCCACCATACCTGTGCTCAGGACCCTGACAGGAAGCCTCAGGTAAGAGAGGACACCCACCACTACAACCAACTGTGTTCAGGACTCTGACAGGAAGCCTCAGGTAACACAGGACAACCCAACCAAACACCAGTGCTAAGGACCCTGACAGGAAGCCTCAGGTAAGACAGGAAACCCGACCACACCATTGCTCAGGACTCTGACAGGAAGCCTCAGGTAAGTCAGGACACCACCTGCATCACCTGTGCTCAGGACCTTGAGAGGAAGCCTCTGGTAAGACAGGACACCCCACCACACCTGTGCTCAGGACTCAGACAGGAAGCCTCAGGTAAGACAGGACACCCAACAACAACACCCGTGCTCAGGACCCTGACAGGAAGCCTCGGGTAAGACAGGAAAACCCACGACCACCTGTGCTCAGGACCCTGACAGGAAGCCTCAGGTGAGACAGGACAACCCACCACCACCTGTGCTCAGGACCCTGACAGGAAGCCTCAGGTAAGACAGCACACACACCACCACCACCTGTGCTCAGGACCATGAAAGGAAGCCTCAAGTAAGAGGACAACCCACCAAAACTGTGCTCAGGACCCTGACAGGAAGCCTCAGGTAGGACAGGACACCCACCACCACCACCTGTGCTCAGCACTCTGAAGGAAGCCTCAGGTAAGACAGGACACCCACCACCACCACCTGTGCTCAGCACTCTGACAGGAAGTCTCAGGTAAAACAGGACACCCACCACCACCACCTGTGCTCAGGACCCTGACAGGAAGCCTCCGGTAAGACAGGACACCCACCACCACCTGTGTTCAGGACTCAGACAGGAAGCCTCAGATAAGACAGGACACCCACCAACAACCACCTTGCTCAGGACCCTCACAGGAAGTCTCAGGTAAGACAGGAAAACCCACCACCACCTGTGCTCAGGACCCTGACAGGAAACCTCAGGTAGGACAGGACACCCACCACCACCACCTGAGCTCAGGACCCTGACAAGATGTCTCAGGTAAGACATGACACCCCATCACCACCACCTGTGCTCAGGACATTGACAGGAAGCCTCAGGTAAGACAGCACAACCCACCACACCTGTACTCAGGCCCCTGACAGGAAGCCTCAGGTAAGACAGGACAACCCAGCCCACCTGTGCTCAGGAACCTGATAGGAGGCCTCAGGTAAGACAGGACACCCACCACTATCACCAATGTGCTCAGGACTCTGACAGGAAGCCTCAGGTAAGACAGGACAACCCACCACCACCAACTATACTCAAGACTCTGACGGGAAGCCTGAGGTATGACAGGACACCACACCACACCTGTGCTCAACACCCTGACAGGAAGCCTCAGGTAAGACAGGACACCCACCACCACCAGCCAGGTCAGGAG
Source organism: Sciurus vulgaris (assembly GCF_902686455.1). Classification (NCBI taxonomy): domain Eukaryota; kingdom Metazoa; phylum Chordata; class Mammalia; order Rodentia; family Sciuridae; genus Sciurus; species Sciurus vulgaris. The sequence goes on along the minus strand of NC_136468.1, from coordinate 589,610 downwards.
TCTCACAGGAAGCCTCAGGTAAGACAGGAAACCGCACCACACCTGTGCTCAGGATTCTGACAGGAAGCTCAGATAAGACAGGACACCCACCACCACCACCACCTGTACTCACGACCCTGAGAGGAAACCTCAGGTAAGACAGGACACCCAAAACCACCACCACCACCTGTACTCAGCAGCCTGACAGGAAGCGTCAGGTAAGACAGGACACCCACCACCACCACCTGTACTCAGCAGCCTGACAGGTAGCGTCAGGTAAGACAGGACACCCACCACCACCTGGGCTCTGGACTCTGACAGGAAGCCTCAGGTAAGACAGGACACCCACCACCACCACCCGTGCTCAGGACCCTGACAGGAAGCCTCAGGTAAGACAGGACACCCACCACCACCACCTGTGCTCAGGACCCTGACAGGAAGCCTCAGGTAAGACAGGACACCCACCACCACCACCTGTGCTCAGGACCCTGACAGGAAGCCTCAGTTAAACAGGACACCCACCAACACCTCCTGTGCTCATGACTCTGACAGGAAGCCTCAGGTAAGACAGGACACCCACCACCACCACCTGTGCTTAGGACCCTGAGAGGAAGCCTCAGGTAAGACAGGACACCACCAAAACCACCTGTGCTCAGGACCCTGACAGGAAGCCTGAGGTAAGACAGGACACCCAGCAGCCCCTGTGCTCTGGACTCTCACAGGAAGCTTCAGGTAAGACAGGACACCCACCACCACCTGTGCTGTGGACCCTCACAGGAAGCCTCAAGTAAGACAGGACACCCACCACCACCACCTGTGCTCAGTACTATGACAGGAAGCCTCAGGTAAGACTGGATATCCCACCTCGACTGTGCTCAGGACCCTAACAAGAAGCCTCAGGTAAGACAGGACACCCACCACCACCACCTGTGCTCAGGATTCTGACAGGAAGCCTCAGGTAAGACAGCACACATACCAACACCACCTGTGCTCAGGAGTCTGAGAGGAAGCCTCAGGTCAGACAGGACACCCACCACCACCTGTGCTCAGGACCCTGACTGGAAGACTCAGGTAAGACAGGACACCCACCACCACCACCTGTGCCCAGGACCCTGACTGGAAGCCTCAGGTAAGACAGCACACACACCAACACCACCTGTGCCCAGGACCCTGACAGGAAGCCTCAGGTCAGACAGGACACCCACCAACACCACCTGTTCTCAGGACCATGACAGGAAGCCTCAGGTCAGACAGGACACCCACCACCACCACCTGTGCTCAGGACCCTAACAAGAAGCCTCAGGTAAGACAGCACACACACCACCACCACCTGTGCTCAGGACACTGAAAGGAAGCCTCAGGTCAGACAGGACACCCACCACCACCTGTGCTCAGGACACTGAAAGGAAGCCTCAGGTAAGACAGCACACCCACCAACACCACCTGTGCTCAGGACTCTGAGAGGAAGCCTCAGGTCAGACAGGACACCCACCAACACCACCTGTTCTCAGGACCATGACAGGAAGCCTCAGGTCAGACAGGACACCCACCACCACCACCTGTGCTCAGGACCCTGACCGGAAGTCTCAGGTAAGACAGGACACCCACCACCACCTGTGCTCTGGACTCTCACAGGAAGCCTCAGGTAAGACAGGACACACCACAAGCACCACCTGCGCTCAGGACCCTGACAGGAAGCCTCAGGTGAGACAGGGCACCCACCACCACCTGTGCTCTGAACTCCCACAGGAAGCCTCAGGTAAGACAGGACACTCACCATCACTTGTGCTCTCTACTCTCACAGGAAGCCTCAGGTAAGACAGGACACTCACCATCACTTGTGCTCTCTACTCTCACAGGAAGCCTCAGGTAAGACAGGACACACCACAAGCACCACCTGCGCTCAGGACCCGGACAGGAAGCCTCAGGTAAGACAGGGCACCCACCACCACCACCTGTGCTCAGGACTCTGACAGGAAGCCTCAGGTCAGAGAGAGCACTCCACCACCACCTGTGCTAGGACCATTTCAGGAAGCCTCAGGTAAGACAGGACGACCACCATCACCATGTGTGCTCAGGATCCTGACAGGAAGCCTCAGGTAAGACAGGACACTGCACAACACCTGTGGTCAGGACTCTGACAAGAAATCTCAGGTAAGTCTGCGGGGAGAAGATGCTGGAGGTGAGGATCCTGGAGATGGGGATGCTCAGGGACAAGGATGCAGGTGTGAGGTTTCTGTGAAGAGGATGTTGAAGGTGAGGACGCAGTTGTGAGGACGCAGGTGTGAGCATGCTGGGAGGAGAGGAGGGCGGTTTGAGAATGCTGGGGGGGGAGTTGCAGCAGGTGAGGATGCTGGAGATGAGGACGGTGGGTTCAGGATGCTGAGGTGAGGATGCTGAGGTGAGGATGCTGGGGTGAGGATGCTGAGGTGAGGATGCTGACGTGAGGATGGTGGGGTGAGGATGCTGGGGTGAGGATGCTGGGGTGAGGATGCTGAGGTGAGGATGCTGAGGTGAGGATGCTGAAGTTGAGGATGCTGAGGTGAGGATGCTGAGGTGAGGATGCTGGGGTGAGGATTCTGGGGTGAGGATGCTGAGGTGAGGATGCTGGAGGTGAGGATGCTGAGGTGAGAATGCTGGAGATGAGGATGCTGGAGATGAGGATGCTGGGGTGAGGATGCTGGGGTGAGGATGCTGAGGTGAGGATGCTGAGGTGAGGATGCTGGGTGAGAATGGTGGGGTGAGGATGCTGAGGTGAGGATGGTGGGGTGAGGATGCTGAGGTGAGGATGCTGGGTGAGGATGCTGGGTGAGGATGGTGGGGTGAGGATGGTGGGGTGAGGATGCTGAGGGGAGGATGCAGAGGTGAGGATGCTGAGGTGAGGATGCTGGAGGTGAGGATGCTGAGGTGAGGATGCAGAGGTGAGGATGCAGAGGTGAGGATGCTGGGGTGAGGATGCTGAGGTGAGGATGCTGAGGTGAGGATGCTGGGGTGAGGATGCTGGGGTGAGGATGCTGAGGTGAGGATGCTGGGGTGAGGATGGTGGGGTGAGGATGCTGAGGTGAGGATGCTGAGGTGAGGACGCTGAGGTGAGGATGGTGGGGTGAGGATGCTGAGGTGAGGATGCTGAGGTGAGGATGGTGGGGTGAGGATGCTGAGGTGAGGATGCTGAGGTGAGGATGGTGGGGTGAGGATGCTGAGGTGAGGATGCTGAGGTGAGGATGGTGGGGTGAGGATGCTGAGGTGAGGATGCTGAGGTGAGGATGGTGGGGTGAGGATGCTGAGGTGAGGATGCTGAGGTGAGGATGGTGGGGTGAGGATGCTGAGGGGAGGATGCTGAAGTGAGGATGCTGGGTGAGGATGCTGGGTGAGGATGGTGGGGTGAGGATGCTGAGGTGAGGATGCTGAGGGGAGGATGCTGAGGTGAGGATGCTGAGGTGAGGATGCTGGGGTGAGGATTCTGGGGTGAGGATGCTGAGGTGAGGATGCTGGAGGTGAGGATGCTGAGGTGAGGATGCTGGAGGTGAGGATGTTGGAGGTGAGGATGCTGGAGTGAGGATGCTGGGGTGAGGATGCTGAGGTGAGGATGCTGAGGTGAGGATGCTGGGTGAGGATGCTGGGTGAGGATGGTGGGGTGAGGAGGGTGGGGTGAGGATGCTGAGGGGAGGATGCAGAGGTGAGGATGCTGAGGTGAGGATGCTGGAGGTGAGGATGCTGAGGTGAGGATGCAGAGGTGAGGATGCAGAGGTGAGGATGCTGGGGTGAGGATGATGAGGGGAGGATGTTGGGTGAGGATGCTGTGTGAGGATGCTGGGTGAGGATGCTGGGTGAGGATGCTGAGGTGAGGATGCTGAGGTGAGGATGGTGGGGTGAGGAGGCTGAGGTGAGGATGCTGAGGTGAGGATGGTGGGGTGAGGAGGCTGTGGTGAGGATGCTGAGGTGAGGATGCTGGGTGAGGATGGTGAGGTGAGGATGCTGATGTGAGGATGCTGAGGTGAGGATGGTGGGGTGAGGATGCTGAGGTGAGGATGCTGAGGTGAGGATGGTGGGGTGAGGATGCTGAGGAGAGGATGCTGAGGTGAGCATGGTGGGGTGAGGATGCTGAGGTGAGGATGCTGAGGTGAGGATGGTGGGGTGAGGATGCTGAGGTGAGGATGCTGGGGTGAGGATGGTGGGGTGAGGATACTGAGGTGAGGATGCTGAGGTGAGGATGGTGGGGTGAGGATGCTGAGGTGAGGATGCTGAGGTGAGGATGGTGGGGTGAGGATGCTGAGGGGAGGATGATGAAGTGAGGATGCTGGGTGAGGATGCTGGGTGAGGATGGTGGGGTGAGGATGCTGGGGTGAGGAAGCTGAGGTGAGGACGCTGAGGTGAGGATGCTGGGTGAGGAAGCTGAGGTGAGGATGCTGGGGTGAGGATGCTGAGGTGAGGAAGCTGAGGTGAGGATGCTGGGGTGAGGATGCTGAGGTGAGGAAGCTGAGGTGAGGACGCTGAGGTGAGGATGCTGGGTGAGGATGCTGGGGTGAGGATGCTGAGGTGAGGAAGCTGAGGTGAGGACGCTGAGGTGAGGATGCTGGGGTGAGGATGCTGAGGTGAGGATGCTGGAGGTGAGGATGCTGGGTGAGGATGCTGGGGTGAGGATGCTGAGGTGAGGAAGCTGAGGTGAGGACGCTGAGGTGAGGATGCTGGGGTGAGGATGCTGAGGTGAGGATGCTGGAGGTGAGGATGCTGGGTGAGGAAGCTGAGGTGAGGATGCTGGGTGAGGAAGCTGAGGTGAGGATGCTGAGGTGAGGATGCTGGGGTGAGGATGCTGGGGTGAGGATGCTGAGGTGAGGATGCTGGGTGAGGAAGCTGAGGTGAGGATGCTGGGGTGAGGATGCTGGGGTGAGGATGCTGGGGTGAGGATGCTGATGTGAGGATGCTGGGGTGAGGATGCTGAGGTGAGGATGCTGAGGTGAGGATGCTGAGGTGAGGATGCTGGGTGAGGATGCTGGGTGAGGAAGCTGAGGTGAGGATGCTGGGGTGAGGATGCTGGGTGAGGAAGCTGAGGTGAGGATGCTGGGGTGAGGATGCTGGGGTGAGGATGCTGGGTGAGGAAGCTGAGGTGAGGATGCTGAGGTGAGGATGCTGAGGTGAGGAAGCTGAGGTGAGGACGCTGAGGTGAGGATGCTGGGGTGAGGATGCTGAGGTGAGGAAGCTGAGGTGAGGATGCTGAGGTGAGGATGCTGAGGTGAGGATGCTGGGTGAGGAAGCTGAGGTGAGGAAGCTGAGGTGAGGACGCTGAGGTGAGGATGCTGGGGTGAGGATGCTGGGTGAGGATGGTGGGGTGAGGATGCTGGGGTGAGGATGCTGGGGTGAGGATGCTGGGTGAGGAAGCTGAGGTGAGGATGCTGAGGTGAGGATGCTGAGGTGAGGATGCTGAGGTGAGGATGCTGGGGTGAGGATGCTGGGGTGAGGATGCTGAGGTGAGGAAGCTGAGGTGAGGACGCTGAGGTGAGGATGCTGGGGTGAGGATGCTGGGTGAGGATGGTGGGGTGAGGATGCTGGGGTGAGGATGCTGGGGTGAGGATGCTGGGTGAGGAAGCTGAGGTGAGGATGCTGAGGTGAGGATGCTGAGGTGAGGATGCTGGGTGAGGAAGCTGAGGTGAGGATGCTGAGGTGAGGATGCTGAGGTGAGGAAGCTGAGGTGAGGATGCTGGGGTGAGGATGCTGAGGTGAGGAAGCTGAGGTGAGGACGCTGAGGTGAGGATGCTGAGGTGAGGATGCTGGGGTGAGGATGCTGAGGTGAGGATGCTGGAGGTGAGGATGCTGAGGTGAGGATGCTGGAGGTGAGGATGCTGGGTGAGGATGCTGAGGTGAGGATGCTGGAGGTGAGGATGCTGGGTGAGGAAGCTGAGGTGAGGATGCTGAGGTGAGGATGCTGGGTGAGGAAGCTGAGGTGAGGATGCTGAGGTGAGGATGCTGGGGTGAGGATGCTGGGGTGAGGATGCTGAGGTGAGGAAGCTGAGGTGAGGATGCTGAGGTGAGGATGCTGGGGTGAGGATGCTGAGGTGAGGATGCTGGGTGAGGAAGCTGAGGTGAGGATGCTGAGGTGAGGAAGCTGAGGTGAGGACGCTGAGGTGAGGACGCTGGGGTGAGGACGCTGGGGTGAGGATGCTGAGGTGAGGATGCTGGGTGAGGAAGCTGAGGTGAGGATGCTGAGGTGAGGATGCTGGGTGAGGAAGCTGAGGTGAGGATGCTGAGGTGAGGATGCTGAGGTGAGGATGCTGGGGTGAGGATGGTGGGGTGAGGATGCTGAGGTGAGGAAGCTGAGGTGAGGATGCTGAGGTGAGGATGCTGGGGTGAGGATGCTGAGGTGAGGATGCTGGGTGAGGAAGCTGAGGTGAGGATGCTGGGGTGAGGATGCTGAGGTGAGGATGCTGGGTGAGGAAGCTGAGGTGAGGATGCTGGGGTGAGGATGCTGAGGTTAGGATGCTGAGGTGAGGATGCTGAGGTGAGGATGCTGGAGGTGAGGATGCTGAGGTGAGGATGCTGGGGTGAGGATGCTGGGGTGAGGATGCTGGGGTGAGGATGCTGAGGTGAGGATGCTGGGGTGAGGATGCTGAGGTGAGGATGCTGGAGGTGAGGATGCTGGAGGTGAGGTTGCTGTGGTGAGGATGCTGAGGTGAGGATGCTGGAGGTGAGGATGCCGGGGTGATACTGAGGACAAGGAGTTAGAGGAGGGTGCTGAGAGGCTTCCATGCTTTTCCAGTGGAGCCAGGATTTCCAGCAGTAGCCTTTTTTTTTGTTTTGTTTTGTTTTTTGTTTACAGGATTTCCACCAGGGTTTCCTGAGTGCTGAGCTATATCCCCAGTCCTTTAATTTTTCTCTCGGGGTCTTGAAAATTTGCTGAGGGTCTCACTCCGTTCCCGAGGCTGGCCTTGAACTTGTGATCCTCCTGCCTCAGGTTACTGGGTGTGCCACCATACCCGACCCCACAGGGATTTCCCCCCCATGAATGTTTCAGTTTCTACCACTCTTACATCAGGTGGAGGTTTGAGGATCTCAACCTCTGCCTACTTTAGACAAAGCAGACAGTTCCAAGGGTTCTCGTGGAGGCAAGAACTTGCCTCTGAGAATTCTCCGTGGGAAGGCTGGTCAGCACCTCCGCAGCTGCTTCAGTGGACTCCAGCCCCTCTGTCTCATCTGCCTGCCCGTGGGCAGTGTGAGGCCTGGTTCCACTCACACACTGGCTGCCACGGGCCACGAGCAGGCTCAAGTCACAGAGCAGGTCGACCACTGCCTTGGGCTGCAGCGAAATGCCACCCCCTTCGGAGAAAACATCAGTCCCTGGCAGCCTCAGTCACAGCTCCATCAGTCCACAAGTCGATCACACTGCTGCTGGGACCACAGGTGACGTGCACACGTGTGCACAGTCCTTTCCCTTTGGAAGCCAGGTCGGCCCAACTGGCCCTTCCAGACATCCTACACAGTGTGTCGGACACTGCACCAGAAGCAGGCCTCTGGCCTCCGGGTATCAGCTCCAACAAGCCCACTCTTAAATTTTCTTAAGAAAGTAATCATTCTTTCATCCTCATTTTGAAGTCTGAGATAAGAATTCACTCCTGGACTCTGTATCAGCACATTTTAAAAAGGTGATGGAGCTGGGGACAGGGGCATGTGCCTACAGTCCCAGCATCTCAGGACACTGAGGCAGGAGGGCCTCTCCGGGCTCAGGAGTTCCAGACCAGCCTGGGCAGCGCATCGAGACCTGGTCTCAAGGAAGAGTCGGCAAAGCACAGTGAGCACCTGAAGTGTGTTCACAGGCACGGTGGAGGGCATCCCACGGTGCCGCTCCGTTCCTGCACGTGGGAGGGCTACAGGTCTCCAAAGCAAGCGTCCACTGCCAGACACCAGCACTCCTCAGGAGGCACCCGGGCAAACCTCACACATCACACCCAGCCCAGTGCCAAACAGCACTTCAAAGCTGAGTTGAAATAGGATGGGGGTCTTGCTGAGCTGCTGCGGGTCTGAGTTGTGGGGCTGGCCTGGAACCTGGGCTGCTCCTGCCTCAGCCAGGGGAAGTGGGCAGTGGACGCACTTGCAGGCTCTGAGCACCCAGGGAGACGGGCCCTGCAGCAGTGTGGGGCACATCCTGTGCGCAGGGGGTGGCAGCAGGGGCGCCAGCAGTCAGTGCCCTCCGGGACCTGCATCCCACGGGGCCACCCGGCTCCACCCTGGGTCCTCCACCGGGAGACACTGTCCTGGGGAGCTCCCTGCAGGGGGAGCAGTGGCCTCTGGCTGATCTGTCCCCCTCGGGATGGAGAGACACCTGATCACACCAAGGACGGTGTGCTGAGGAAAAGCCGGCCATCCTGTGTGGTGATGTTAAGGTCGACTCCCAGGGACAGTGCCCACCGCCCGCCCTGCAGCTATGAGCCCTGCCTCTGGGCCACCCCTCCCTGGAGTGCAGTTCAGGGCAGAGAAGGCGCGTCCTTTGTGTCCTGGATCACGGGCAGCACGACTGGAGGGGTCAGCGAGGAACAGCTGGTGAAACCCTCCTGCCAACCTCCCTAGAAGAGTTGGCACCAAGCAACCACCACCAGTCACTGGGCCTCCCGGCGTCTGGTGCGCTGTGGTGTTAAAGACAAACAGCCCAAGCTCAAAGTCCAGCTTCAGAGACCCATGAGTCACCACTTATCAAGGGGCCAGAGGGGAGCTTCCGGGAGCCTCACCCCGCTCACATCCCACCCAGACGGCGGAAGCAAGACCTGGTGGAGTGCTCAGAGATAGCAGGAAGAAACGCCCTTCCTTCTCAAACTGCCCACTCTGTTTCCACGTGGCAGGAAAGCGGGCTGCTTCCTGCTTCTTGAGTTTTCTGGCCTTCTGTCAACCAAGATTAGAAAAAATAAGTCCAGCTGGGTCTACATTTATGAAGGTCAATTTATACTAACATGGAAACAGCTGCCAGGTGCTCTCCTGTGAGGCTGGGGGTGTGCCACCAGCTCAGCTGTGTGCTTTCTCTGGGAAACGGAACATCTCGTCAGGAAAGACAAGGCAGGCCCTTACTTAGCTGAGCCCCTGGCCTGCGTACCCAGGGGCATCTGGGGAAATGCTTTCTGCACACTCCTGAAAGCCCCTCCACACACAGGGATCCTCAAACCAGTGCTATCTGCACACAGGCCGCACAGGGGGCACAGGATGCACAGGGTGCACAGGCCACACAGGCCACACAGGGGGCACAGGATACACAGGGTGCACAGGCCACACAGGGGGCACAGAATGCACAGGCCACACAGGCCACACAGGACGCACAGGCCACACAGGCCACACAGGCCACACAGGACACACAGGCCGCACAGGCCACAGAGGCCACACAGGACACACAGGCCACAGAGGACGCACAGGCCACACAGGACGCACAGGCCACACAGGCCACAGAGGCCATACAGGACACACAGGCCACACAGGCCAGAGGCCGCACAGGCTGAACAGGACATATAGGATGCACAGGCCACACAGGCCACAGAGGCCGCACAGGCCACACAGGACACACAGGCCACACAGGCCACACAGGCCGCACAGGACACACAGGCCGCACAGGACACACAGGCCACGCAGGCCACAGAGGCCGCACAGGACACACAGGCCACAGAGGCCGCACAGGACACACAGGCCACGCAGGCCACAGAGGCCGCACAGGACACACAGGACACACAGGCTGCATAGGCCACACAGGCTGCACAGGCCACAGAGGCCGCACAGGACACACAGGCCACAGAGGCCGCACAGGACACACAGGACACACAGGCTGCATAGGCCACACAGGCTGCACAGGCCACAGAGGCCGCACAGGACACACAGGACACACAGGCCACAGAGGCCTCACAGGACACACAGGCCACACAGGCCACAGAGGCCGCACAGGACACACAGGCCTCACAGGCCACACAGGCCGTACAGGCCACACAGGATGCACAGCCTTAAACATCTGCCACCAGAAGTCAGGGAGTTATTTTTAGTTTGGGCCACACTTATTTATGAATGCCTTTCCTTAAGGAATGGGAACTTCCAAGCAGATGCTCCACCAGGCAGTGGAGTGGACCTCTTACTGAGACCCTGCACCACCACCGTCCAGACGGCCCCGCCCTCCTCCTTGCCCCACATTCCTTGGAAACTGCAGAGAAAAGTGGACAGACGACTCTATTCACCAATAAGGTAATAAGACTACGTAAAAAATAGAACAGAATGAACCCAGAGTGCAGAAGCCATCGCCACTAAAACAATCGATGCTCGTAGCGGTGCTGAGCAAGACACAGGCCTCAGTTTGCACCTGACCACCGGCCCTCCACCACCATCTCGTGGCCACAGCCCCACCTTCCTGGAGCAGGGGACCCAGAAAACCTACGCGGCACACAGAAGTCCCTGGCGGGTGGCTGGCATGGGTCCCAGGGTCTCACACAGGAAGATGGAGAGCAGCCTGGTGCTGCGGGACCACCCACCTCCATGCAGGCACCACAGAACGATGTGCTGACAGCAGGCTGGACAGAGAGGGGCCAGACAAAATGTACAGCAAGCTCAGCCCGCTAGGAGCTGCCCACAGCTCTTCTCACCGCCCCCCCCCCCCAGGCTAACACACTGCACTGCCGTCTCTGGACACAGGAAACTGCCACCCACAGCCCCTCTCGGGGCATCTGGCTTCATGCTGGGCCCAGAGTCTGGCACCCCTTCTCCTAAAGCTAAGGGTTCTCCACACAGCCCAGTCCTGCCCAGGAGCACCAGCCCCAAGGCTGATGGAGCCCTGAACCGAGAGTCACTCACTGACCGAGCTGGGCTGTGGGCCCGGGGAAGGGCAGGCTGCTGATGACCACGCCAGCACACGGCGGAGAGCCCGGGACCCCAACAAGCAGAGACGACGCGTGCCTTTGTGGGAGGAAGGATCCTTTGATTTAAAAATAAACAACCACGCCATCTAGTTCACAAAGCAGCCTGCTCCCCTCCTGCCCGCTCTGCTCTGCAGCTCCGTGTGGGCTCACTGGTGAATGGAAAGCATGTGTGGGCCAACAGGGAGGCCAGAACAAAGGGGCCACAGGAACAGCCCTGTCCTCCCAGCAGGTGCCTCCAGGAGGCTGAGACCTGACTCTCCAGGGAAATCTGCAGGGGCCTCCTCCACTCCATCTCTGGCAATGAAATCCATGTTTCTATGGCAAAGGGGGCAGGATCTTTATGTGCCTGCCCCTTCAACTTGGAGGCCACCTGATCAGGATCACAGACCAGCTCCATGAACGCAGGATGGCCCCTACATTCAGGGAGAACCTGGACAAAAGGAGGCCCTGAAACCCCAGAGAAAGGCAGGGTTGGGGGGTGTCAGGGGGAGCAGAGGAAACCCAAAAATGCAATGCCTGAAGAGAGGAAGTCACTAAGCTGCCCTGGACAGTCCTGCCTGGTATAGCAGTGCTGCCTTGGCAAGCTCAACCATGTCATTGAACAGGGGTGTCTGTGCCACACCCCACTGTTCAGCCCTGATCAGTTCAGTCTCACAGATCATCGGTCGCCAAAGAGGCATTGCAGAACAGGAGGTACAGGAAGCTGAAGTCATTAGGGGAAGAGGGTCCTTTGAGAACAGAAAGTGGGGTGTCCCAGGGTGCTGCGGACAGCCTTTCTGAAGCCAGCACCCTACAGGGTGGCTCAAAGCACGGAGGACAGACTCAGATTGGCCTCTGCTGGCCCTGGTCTCTCAGGAGCTCCTCCACCATGGAAAAAAGAGCCCCTTGCTCAGGCCAGGGCTTCCACACAGGAGTGATGGGTCCTCCAGTCTTGGTAGCATCTGTCTTGGTTCTAATCTGTACTGTCAGCCTCAACCTGAGGCTGAGTGCTAATAGCCAAACAGACCACAGTGACATGGCTGGCCAGTTAGGTTGCCACGTTCATCTTCAACTGTGTCTCATTATTTGGAACAATGAGGTTGGTATGACCATTACCAAACAAGCAGAGAAAGCAACAGTGGCCGCTGACTTCTGCAGGTGAACCTGCCCATGTCCTGAGAGGCATCCCAAGAATCAGGACAGCTCCTGAGTAGGGTGCTGAGGGGGGTCAGCCCTCTGGAGGGAGGCAGGACAGTATTGCCAGAGCTATTTCCAATTCTAAGGAATATGATGGCTGTATCTGAGCCCTGGAGAACTTGGAACAATCCTGGGGAAGCCTGGGTCCTTTGTATTGTCCATAAAAAGACTACAGCATCCCATAATCAGTGACACCACGTTACAAGCTGGATGTAAGGGAACATATCATCCCAGCACCCAATAACCCAGGTGGCTCCAGCCCCATTCAGCTTCCAAGATCAAAGCAGGTTGGGCAGGCCCAGGAGGCCCAGCCACCCAGGGCACCCCTCCCAAATGACAAGATTCGACTTTGCTTGTCCACAACAACACTGCTGGCCCGGCAGAGGTCCAGGACAGCTTGGCCACCTTCTTTCTTCATTGCTTGCGTCTTTGGGTTTCCTCTGCTGCCCTCTGCCACTCCCCTCTTTTTGGCTGTGGTCAGATGCTGTGGTCTGACAATCACAAAGGGAAAGAGGCCTGTGCAGGACCAGCCTGGCTCATCCTGTGAGGGCCTGTCTTCCCTGGGACTCTAGTAGGGTGGGCCCAGGTCAGCTGGTCCTGGGTCTTCCTGGCCTACCAGGGACAGCCACGTGCATGTGGAGACCGGCAGCTGGCCAGCTGGGCAAACAGCTCTCCCATGAAGACAGAAGCCAATTCAAGCCCATCAAGGAAGAAAAAAGCTCCAGCACGAGAGACTGGGGCACAGTCAGCCTTCTGGGCTGATTTTAAGTGAGGGCAACCTGGACACTCACACCCTGGCCCTGGGACAGAGACTGCATGTGAGGGACTGGGCAGTGCCAGCCCCCAGGACTCTGCAGTGGTGAACAGGGGCCTCCTGTCCCATCCCCTCTGTGAAGGCCAGTTGGTCATGGCGTGAGACCAGAACAGCAGGGCGACATGGAGCTGCCGGCTGGTGGCCAGCCCACGGTCCGGGAGACCCCTGCCACCTCAGGCCTGCAGTGTTTTCCCTCTGGGGTTTGGTTGGATGAAGCAGCCCAGCCCTCCGGCACGGACAGCAAGCCGCCTGCAAACGCTGGCTTTACCGCAGGTCTGCTTAACGAGATCAGCGCGAGGTGCCGCCCTCGCGCCGCGGCCTTCCCTTCCTTCCGCGGGTCAGGGAGGGAAAGGCCCCGGATCTCGGCCGCGCTGACGGGCGATCGCACGCTGAAGGCAGGGCAGCGGCGGCCCGCCAGAGACCAGGCCGGCCGCGCAGGCCGCGAGGCCACGCGGCGCGGGCGGCGGGGACGCGGACGCGGGGGCGCCCACGCCCGGGGCCTCGCGCGGGGTGGACCGCGTGGCTGGCCGCGGGGAGGTCCTGGCGCCCGGGCCGGCGAGCCGCGGCCACCGAGCAGGACGCCGGGGCAGGGGCGCGAGACCCGCGCCCCGCCCGCCGAGCCGCCCCTCCCCGGCGCCCGGCCCGCGACACCCCCACTCACCGAGGCGCCCCGGGAGCTGCCGGCCGCGGGGGGCGGGCGCGGGGGCGGCGGGCAGGGCGCGCGGCAGCGGCGGCAGCAGCAGCAGCAGCAGCAGCGGGAGCGGCGGCCCCATCCCCGCAGCTGGTCCGGCGCTCAGTCCATGGCAGCGCGGAAGCGAGACCGAGCGGGGCCGAGCGGGGCCGAGCGGGGCGGCGCCAGCTCCCACCGCCGCGCCTCTCCGCGCTCCTGCGGCGGCGCCGGGCCGCGCTTCAGCACCGGACAGCGCCGCCGGCCCCGCCCCGGCCCCGCCCCGCGGGCCAGGACACGCCCACCGCCGGCCGCCCGGAGCCCCGCCCCGGCCCCGCCCCGCGGGCCAGGACACGCCCACCGCCGGCCGCCCGGAGCCCCGCACGCTCTCGCAGGCCCTCGCCCCTCCCCGCCCGCAGCGCGGGACCCCGCAGCCTCCGCCGGGCCCTCCTCCCGCCTGCCGCACCGGCCCTTGCCCCCAACCCCGCTGGCCCGGCCCCGCCGGCCGCCCCCGCCTCGACTGGCCCGCGCTCGCTCCCGCGCCCCTTTGCGCCCTCTGGGCTCGGCCGCCTGACGTGCACCTGCCCTGCGCCGCTCTCCCACGCGGCGCGCCCGCCCCTCGCCGGCCGAGGTGTTGGGGTCGCTGGACCCAGCTCGCAGGTGCGCGGCCCCAGCGGGTGCGGTTCAGCTGAGGAAGTGGGGTCCTCTTCGGTTTGACTGTGGCTGCACCTGAGGTCTGGAGGCCTGGACCCGGTGAGAGCCTCACCTGAAGGCGGGCAGTGCTGAACTGGAGCCCACCCTGAGGAAGACCTCGTGGAAGTTCTGGGGTGCGGGTGGGGCTCCAGGACGGGGCCCTCGGCCTGCAAAGGGGATCCTCTGGAGTCCCCCAGGATGTTCACTGAGTGCCCTGAGGACCCCGGCAGGTGCGGAACTTCAGCCTGGGTCTACCTGAGCTCCTCCCATCCTGCACAGCCTGCCCACCCCTGGGACCTGTGCACCTCCTTCTCAGGAGAAGACCCGACACAAAGGTGGGGTCAGGCGTGGGGCTGGGGCACCGCAAGAGGGTCGGGGAGTGGCATTTATGGGTACAGTGAGCGTTAGGGGGAGGGACCATCCGTGTGCCACGTGGCCGGCTGCACCTCCTCACATCCTCCCCCAGGGTCATCCCCTTCCCCATCCAGGTCCCTGTGTCCCTGACAGGCACCCTCAGCTTCCCGTCTGCTTGCTGTATCCTGCCACAGTCTCCTCCCTTGTAGGCTCTGGCGGGGCCCAGGGGACCTCAGGGAGTTACTTCCCAGCCCCACCCAGTACAGCCGATATCTGGAGGCCGGCAGGACTGCCCTGAAGTCACCTTCTTCACCTCCTTGATGGCCCACGCCCTCCTTCTCAAACCACCCTCATCTCCTTGCTCCCAGTCTTTGGTTCCCCGTCCTCTGTATCCCTCAGACCCTGTGCCCAGTGTGCGGGGAGTGCCTTTACACCCAGGCCTCAGGGATGCCTCCTCAGAGCAAGCCCCTGCCCTAGAACAGTGCTGCACCCTGCCTTGCAGCCATGTTGGTGACCGCGAGGGAGCACAGACCTCGCTGACCAGGAGGCTCAGTCCAGGTGACCTGAGCTCATGGTTCCCTCTCACGCTGTCTTCAGCAGCTGGGCTGTTGCAGCACAGCACTGTCACGCCAGAGCAACTGAGACCCTTGAGAAGACTATCGACGAGATGGTTCTGCTGCAGACTCCGTCCGAGAAAGGCCGGAAGACAGCCTGCCTCAGCTGGGCTGCAGTACATGGCTCCAGTGGGCACAGCCCTCACCCAGAGCATGGGCTCAGGGGTGCACGAGGCCTGCGGGGAGGGCATCCGGGAGGCCCCATCAGGCGCCTTGGGCGGGCAGGCACATCCCCAAGGTCCTGAGCGTCATCTTGTGAAGTTGGTGGCAGGAACAATAGGAGAAGAAGTCAGCAGGTGCGAGCAGAAGATGAGGCTCTCCAAGGCCCAGGATGATGCAGAAGCCCGTGGGCAGGACAGGTGACTCTCCAGTGCATTTGCTTTGTGGCTGAAAAACCCACCATCAGTTGCCTCTGGGGCCGAGGACAGAGCCAAGCCATCTTGGCACCTGTGGGAACTCGGCAGCCACGTGGGCTCCACTGCAGGTCTCCTCTGTTGGCATTCACAGAGGACACGAGGGACACTCCGGCCTGTGCGTCCCTCCTGGAGGACTGTTCACAGGCCACAGTGCCTCTGGTGCCTGAGCCTTGAGCAGGTCCCGGGCAGGGATCCTTGGCCCTCTCCTTGGACTGCTTAGTAGTTTCCTGGACACGGTCCTGTCTTATGCCAAGGGTCCTGAATTTTTCAGCACTCCAACTATTCAAGGCAAAGGTGGAGGAAAAACACCCCCAAAAGAGGAGAGTGAAAAGCCAGAGACACAGGAGGAATCCCAAAGATTACCAGTGGCAAATGCACAGGGAGAGACGGGCAGGCGCGAGGAGGAGGTGCACCAGCCCTGCCCGCCTGCCTCTTACAGCACCCACACATGCGGAGGTGGGTGCTGCGCACAGGTGCAGGGAGAGCGTGGCTGCTGTGCGCAGGCAGATTGATGTGCCCCTGCCTCTGGTGTCTGCAGCACCCCAGCACGCCCTTGTTCCTGGAGCCTGTGGATGGGGAGCTCTCCTGGTGGACTCATGCTTTGGGCTTTCCTGCTTACAAGATGATCTGTCCCTCTTGGAACGCGCACGGATATCCAGGTGTCCCCAGCACACCAGCTCTCCAACACACCCCCGTCACAGCCCCATCTGAGGAGTCCTGTGCCGGGACTCCTGGTCATGGGGCTTGTGTCCCTGTCCTATGGAACTCTTGGCCAGGCTGGTGGTCTTACTGCACTCCTCCGTGCTCCGGGCTCCATCAGAGTCCACCAGAACAGACAGGGCGTTACCAAGGACCAGAAAGTACTCAGAGTGGGGCTCTGGGCCTCTGACTCTCCATGTAACAACCACTGCAGAGGACTGAGGACATGGGTCCACAGCCCTGCTTGCAGGGGGCTCAGTCCACACCACCTGGATCCCAGCCATGCATCCAGGGGCCGTGACTCATCAGACAGCACCAGTTGCTCCTCTGCAGGGCTTCCTTCTCCAGGTGGAAGGCCAGGACCGTGTCTGCAGCTGGAAATGCTCATTGCAACAGCATGACCCAGGGCAGCTCTGGACATGGAGTGTCTGCATGCTGTTTATAAGCAAAGATGGCTAACCGTGTGCTAACGAATGTTCTGTTACTCATTTCAGATGGGTATTCTGGCCCTCACTGAATGACAGAATGATTCTGGTCCAGCGTGATGAAATTTGGGCTAAGATTTAAACAGTCAAAACTGCCAAGAGTGGTCTTTTTTTAAGTTTTTTATTTGTTTTAATTAGTCAGAGTGGTAAATTTTGATTGGCTTCCTTCATCATTTAAACAGCCCACATCCCAAGCTGAGCAGACTGGGTGAGTCCCCTTGGTGGGGCATGGTGTCAACCTCTAGCGGAGCAGGAGCAAACCATCCTGCCCCTGCCCGAAGAGTGCTGCTGAGCTCGGGAGTTGTCAGGAAATGCCCACTGTCCCCGAGGTCCTGTCCCATTGTGGACTTGCCTCACCTCCCCACTGCATAGGTAACCCTGCTCAGGGTGTCCCTGCCTCCAGAGTAGAGCCCCAAGGGGGAGGAGGAGGAGGCTGCACCCCAATATTGTTCCTAGACCCCAAAGCTCTGACTAATTGGGCTGGGCATGTTACACTCAGAACTCTGAGTCATCAGCCTTTTGCCAGTCAGCAGACAGTAAGAAGCAGAGCCGGGAAGTCTGGATTGTCTATCTTGAGTGGTAGTGGTGGTAGTACAGATCATGATGGAAGTGGTGGGGGGTAGAGATAGTGGTGGAAGTGGCTGTAGAGGTGGTGACTGTGCAGGGGGAAGTGTCGGTGGCCAGTGAGGAGGAGGTAGAAGTATTGGTGGTAGAGGTGGGATGTTGGTGGTGTTGGTGTTGGTGGTGGAGGTGGGATGGTGGTGGTAGAGGTGTTGGTGGTGCAGGTGGGATGTTGGTGGTGTTGGTGTTGGTGTTGGTGGTGGAGGTGGGATGGTAGTGGTAGAGGTGTTGGTGGTGCAGGTGGGATGTTGGTGGTGTTGGTGTTGGTGGTGCAGGTGGGATGTTGGTGGTGTTGATGTTGGTGGTGGAGGTGGGATGTTGGTGATTTTGATGTTGGTGGTGGAGGTGGGATGTTGGTGGTGTTGGTGTTGGTGGTGCAGGTGGGATGTTGGTGGTGTTGGTGTTGGTGGTGGTGGTGGGATGGTGGTGGTGGAGGTGTTGATGGTGGAGGTGTTGGTGGTGCAGGTGGGATGTTGGTGGTACAGGTGGGATGTTGGTGGTGTTGATGGTGGTGGAGGTGGGATGGTGGTGGTGGTGGTGCAGTAGTGTGGGTGTTGGTGGTGTTGGTGGTGGTGGTGGGGGATGGTGGTGGTGGAGGTGTTGATGGTGGAGGTGTTGGTGGTGCAGGTGGGATGTTGGTGGTGTTGATGTTGGTGATGCAGGTGAGATGGTGGTGGTGGAGGTGTTGATGGTGGAGGTGTTGGTGGTGCAGGTGGGATGTTGGTGGTGGTGTTGTTGGTGGTGGTGGGATGGTGGTGGTAGAGGTGGGGTGGTGCAGGTGGGATGTTGGTGGTGTTGATGTTGGTGGTAGAGGTGGGATGGTGGTGGTGGAGGTGTTGATGGTGGAGGTGTTGGTGGTGCAGGTGGGATGTTGGTGGTGTTGATGTTGGTGGTGGTGGTGGGATGGTGGTGGTAGAGGTGTTGGTGGTGCAGGTGGGATGTTGGTGGTAGAGGTGGGATGGTGGTGGTGGAAGTGTTGATGGTGGAGGTGTTGGTGGTGCAGGTGGGATGTTGGTGGTGGAGGTGGGATGTTGGTGGTGTTGATGGTGGTGGAGGTGGGATGGTGGTGGTAGAGGTGTTGGTGGTGCAGGTGGGATGTTGGTGGTGTTGATGTTGGTGGTGCAGATGTTGGTGGTGCAGGTGGGATGTTGGTGGTGGTGTTGTTGGTGGTGGTGGGATGGTGGTGGTAGTGGTGTTGGTGTTGGTGGTGCAGGTGGGATGTTGGTGGTGTTGATGTTGGTGGTGGAGGTGGGATGGTGGTGGTGGTGGTGCAGTAGTGTGGGGGTTGGTGGTAGAAATGGTGTTGTCTATGTGGACCTTTCCCACTACAGGCACTCCAGTTCGTCCCCTTGAGCACCTGTCCATCAGGGTGTGTTCCTGGTCAAGGGCAGGGCTTGTGCCTGAGCACGGCCAGCGACCCTCTCAGGAAGGCCAAGGCAGGTGCTGCCTCCTGCGACAGCAGCACGGGATAGGTGGCTCTTGGTGCCGGAGCCTATGCCACGTTCCCAGGTCTCCATGTCTCCCTTGATTCTGGGCTCCTTGGCCTCCATAAGGCCCCTGGTGCCAGATGCCTTTCTGTCACCTGTGCTGAGAGGATGGGCTTCGGTGAGTGGGTAGTAAGAATCATGCCCAAACCTTGAGCACTGCCTGAGTGGCCAGTTCCAACAGCAGTGGCCAGACATTGACTCAGTGCCCCTCACAGAGGAGGAGCCCAGGCCGAGAGAGCACACGATCCTCCGGGGTCCTCAGCAGCAACTGAGGAATTTGTCCACACACCCCGGGTCTCGCTCCCAGCGGCATTGCACACTGCGTCTGCCCTCCTCAAATATGTCCTTCCTTGCTTCTGCTAGAAACCTCCCGCCTGGCACAGCGGGTGCCTGTGCCCCTTCTGCTCAAGAGGCTGAGGCAAGAGGAAATGAGCCCAGGAGTTCAGGGCCAGCCTGGGCAACAGAGCAAGACCCCACCTCTAGATGAGGACAGCAGCAACAGCGGCTGCTGAAGTCCTGAGGGCAAAGCTCCAGCACGGGGCAGCGCCAAGGGGCTTTGCTTGCTCACGTCCAAAGTTTCTCCTGTCTTCCAAGAGGGACGTGTCGGGCAAGAAAAGCCCCAAAGCAACAGGTTTTCTGACCTTGTCAAGAGTCCCCCTGGCCCCAGGCCACACTCTCACACAGACTGGTCAGGAACCTGCGGCTGAAAGCTGTTCGCATTCTGAATGAACAAGTGGTTGGGCCTGCAGTCTGAAAAGCAAGAGAAGCCCTGGCCAGGGTCTGGGAGCCACCCACCTCCTGGGCACCCTCACCACCACCAACCTCCAGGCCAGCGTGCTGCCTCCTAGACCCCAGGGCACACCAGGCCAGAAGGAGAGTCTGGCCCGCCAAGTACCAAGCTCTCCTCCAGACCAGGGCCACCAGCTTAGCGACCCAGGCTCTGCTCAGCCACATGCAGCCTGAAAGGCGTCCAGCTGTACCAGCTCCTGTCCTTTTGGCCACTTTCAACTAGTTACTGCAAGTGCTGTGGTTTGTATTTCAGAACAAGACTTTCCACAAAAAGGGGCTTCCTTGTGCTTCCTTCCTGCAATGGGCGAGGTTAACGTACAAGCCGCCTTCAGCATGAGGGTCATGAAGAACCCAAACGGGGCGTAATTAGGCCACAGACCCCTGTGAAGAGACCAGCATCTCTCTGCCCAGGTGGAGCAGAGCTTGGACCACACAGTAGTAGGCCTTACAGGCTCAAACGACCAGCATTGGCAGAGCCAAGCCGGCAGGGCTTGCGTCTGCCTCAGACTCTAGGTCCCCATGGGTGACGTTGGAGAATCAGGGAGTTTGGGATGGAACAGAGAAAATCCCCATCCCGGCGAGTGTCAAGTCATTCTCTGTCCTCACTTGGAAACACTGACCACCTCCCCACGCCACTCCGGTGCCCAGGTGGCCTGTGAGTGATCAGCAGGCACATATTGATCACACAGCCAGGGGCAGAGGAGGCCCAGAGCCTCTGCACCAGGGGAGAGCAGTGCCTCCTGCAGCTCAAGGCTGCTGTGCCACAAACCGTGCTGAGAGACGGGCTTCGCTATCCCAGGTTTGGGGAAGGAAACCAGAAGCCGGGCCTGAGTGAGTCCATGCAGATTGTCCCCGGGTCACAGAAACATGGAAGGCTACAGCGTGAACTTGAAGAGGCTCCTCGAACCCAAAGGTGGAAAAGCTTGAGCACTGGAAAGAGTGATAACTGCCCTGGGTCAAGATTCTCCAGACACCTACAAAGGCATTTGTTCAAGACAATTCTCAGAAAATCATAAAAACATCATGAACATTGTAAGACATTATGACACTTAATGGTTGCTGGGCACCAATTCAGCCTTCTGGAAATTGGTAAAGGAATCGAAACATTTATCCTGACTCCTCTGCATATTTCAGGGTAACCGAGTGATTTTTTTAAGGAAATTCAATTACCTGAAAAAGTCCAGGTAATTCACATGAGAGAATAGACTTAGAAACCCAGTGTTTTGCAGATCCTAGTGAAAGAGCAGACCCAGGTGACAGCACTGTCAAGGGAGGCAGGCTGAGATGCAGCCGGGCCTGCAACTCAGCAGGAAGCACACACCCTGGTGGGTGTGCCGGGGGCAAGCTGAACCTGAACCCCACCAGGACCCTGTTTACAGGAAACACAGGGGACCAGCCAATGTCAGTCACAGGCCCACGTGGCAATTAGCCAAAGGTAGAATGCAGCAAGTGCTGGAGGGTAGAAGCCAGTGGCTTCGGCAGCTCACGCAGGAGGGGAGAAGCTGCTGCCTGCTGAGGGGGCATTACAGGACACAAACCCAAATACAGCAAGCTGATTGTAGAATGCTTTTTAAGACAGGGGAAATTAATAGACTGGGTGTTAGATATTAAGAAATAGAGCATCTAACACGTTTGAAAATAAATGTATCAACTAACAATTAAATTTGATAGGAAAGATACATCTAGTAGGAGTTTTAAGTGTAGTACTTGTTTTAGGCTTGTATTCTTAAGAATTTTTCTCAGCTCACACATCACCCTCACAGCTACTAGTGGGGTCCTTACGCCTCACTTGCAGCCGCACCTGGCAAAATTCACTCAGTCTCCTGCCCTGGCAGCCTCCTTCCCTGCCTCGCCGGGCAGCTCTGCTCTCCCGGCTTGTTGCTGGTTGGTAGTGCACTATGTGCACACCCAGGAGCCCAGTCGCACCGACCGCCAGGCCTCCCGCCTCCCGCCTCCCTCCTCCCGCCTCCCTCCTCCTCTCCATCACCTCAGTTGGTCTGTTTTCTAAAACGCTCTTACAGTTAGAGAAAGGTGAGGACTGGCGCTTGTACTGTTCTCTGCACTTTCCTACATATTTAAAAATAGGTTTCTCTATATGAAAAGCACTGGGACCCAGGGGCTGTGTCCCCGGAGTGAAGGGTGGCCCGGATGTCGAGGCTGACAAAGGCTGGGACTCCGAAGTCCCCTTCAGCTGCTCGCAGCAGAAACCAAGACCAAACAAGACAAGTATTCTAAGCAACGAGGTTTTCGTTTTCTTGTGGGATGAGGGTGGCGCCTGTGCCTCTGGTGCTTCCTCACTACCACTTGGTCCCGATACCCCATGGCCATCAGAGAGCTCAGTTTCAGTGAGGGTCTCCCTGCCATGACCAGGTCTGATGGAGATCTTGGTGGAGCCCCAGTCCAGTGCAGAACTGGTCACCGTGGTGATTCATCTTTAGACACTGCTGTCCCTCACTTCTGGGAGCTGGCCAGGTGGTGTGTCCCACAGCTAAGAGCACCGGTCATGAACACACCCTTAGAAAGTTTCTGCTTCTACCTGTTCCTTACCTCTGAGTCTATGGTTTTAATTGTTAAATACGGAATACAAAGTATTTAGAACACATGTAAGGTGAAGTCTAAGCTCAGAGATCTCCTTCAGCTTAGGAGAGATTTTTAGAAAAATTTAGTTGTAGATGGACATAATAACTTTATTTTCATGTGGTGCTGAGGATGGAACCAGCCCTCCTCTCATGCTAGGCAAGTGCTCCTCCTCTGAGCACAACCCCAGCCCATTGGGACAGATTTCTGTCAGTGCCCTTGCAGAGCTCACCCACCCAGCTCCCGTCGGCGGCGTGCCGGGTCTTAGGTCCGCCTGTGTGCATAAGCAGGGTTCCCATCGTGCTCCTTCTCTGTGGCTCTAATGGGAGATGCTCTGGGCAACCAGCAGGGACAGAGGCTCACTGAGCTTTTGGTCCTGGAGGCTGAGAAATCCAGTCCCTGGCACTGGCGTCCACTCTGCGTCTGAGGGCTGGGCTGCACGGGCCCCTGTGCAGGGCACCCCAGAGCAAGCCAGCCGCTCCGTCTCTGCCCCTTCCCGTGGACCAGCAGTTGGCCCTGGGGCCAGCATCCGGGCCTCATCAGCATGCAGTCGGTCTATCACTAGGGGCTGGGGAGCACGTTTCCCAGGCAGAGCTCGGGCACACTGGGACACAGTGATGTCCCGTTTTGCACTTTAAACCTACATGGTAAAATCATACCGCACTCTGACTTGCTCTCCCTAAACAGCATGCTCCTGGAGGTGCCTCCACACCTTGAACTGAACCTCACAGACCGCAGGGCTGCCTTGCCCACAGGGCTCCCACGGGGCCTGAGTCTCCACGTTGCTGCTGCAGACCTGCCACTTTGAGAATCCTGTTCACGGCTCCTCATGTGTATTGGCAGGAACTCCTCTAGGGCAGACGTGTTGGAGGAATTTATGAAAGATTTTGGCCCAGTGGACACTGAACTATATTTTTCCACAAATTATATGATTTAACCCATAAAATTAAATAAAGATAAAACAAAATCCTGACTGCTTTGAACATTCTGCATAAGATTTAAACCTCGTTAGCCTCTTCCCACAAGGAAAGCATCACCTTAGATCACATAGCCACACATTAGGGAAAAACTAGGGGCATTCCAGCCTCACGCAGCTCTCAGGGATACGGGAGATAGATGCTTCTCAATCTATTTCATGAGGCTATGTTCTTTTGGGGGTGCAGTACTGGGAATTGAACTCAGGGGCACTCGACCACTGAGCCACATCCCCAGCCCTATTTTGTATTTTATTTAGAGACAGGGTCTCACTGAGTTTCTTAGTGCCTCACTTTTTGCTGAGGCTGGCTTTGAACTCTCAATCCTCCTGCCCTCAGCCTCCCAAGCCGCTGGAATCACAGATGTGCAATGTGTTAGTAGGAAATCAAACAAGGGCAACACAGGAAACAAAATTACAAACAGTCTTCCATGAACAGATGCAAGAACCTCTGAAGAATCAGCAAACTAAATTCAGTAATTTACAGAAAAGATCACCCTTCATCATTAAGTTGGTTTTATCTCAGGAAATAAGGATATTTTCAATAATAGATAATTATATTAATAAATTAAAGAATGGATTATCATACTTATATCTGTAGAACTAGTTCATTAAATTGGCAGGCATGTGTGATCAGGGCTCTTTAAAACCAGAAAAGGGCAGGCGGCTTCCTAACCTAACAGCATAGCAAACACCACTGACTTGGCAAGAGTTGAACATTCCCTGTGAGATGAGGAACACCTATAATCCCAGCAAACTGGGAGGCTGAGGCCCGCCTGAGCGACCAAGTGAGATCCTGTCTCAAAATAAAATAAAAAGGGCTGAGGACGTAGCTCGGTGATAGAGCACCTGGGCCTGATCCCCAGCACACACGCACAAAGGAACAAGAAGCACAGTCAGTGCTTCTGTTCAAAGCCACTCCGGTGGATTAACTAAGCTCTTGACCAGTGCAAGACAAAACAGTAAAGCATTCTTCTCAAAATTAAGTAAAACTGACATTTTGTGTCAAAAGGCACCCAGACAACACGAGCCCAGGGATGGAACCCTCTGGATGAATGTCGCACTGGCGGATCATCCCAGAGACCTGAAGCACGTCACAGCAGAGAGGTCGGCCACGAGTCCCTGAGCACACAGGGCGCAGCTGAGCTGGGCCGAAGGAAACTGCCCCACTTTGGATCTGGATGGGGACTGTGGAGGCCAAGGGCAGCAGGCTCGCTCACCTGGGCTCTCTGCCAGGTCACAGTGCCCCCTGCGGGACATGGGCCCACAGACCCTGCAGCTGGCATCCTCTCCTGCAGGGCCAGGGCCAGGGCCGAGACCAGAGGGCCCAGGGGCAGCCGCACGGCCACTCCACAGGCAGGGGCGCTCCTCCAGGACGGGCGGCCTCCACTGTGACGGACCTCTGACGCGGGTGTGCTCGGTCTCTCCAGGAAGGGCATGCTGCGTGGCGCAGAGCGCTCGTCTTCTTAGAGAGCATGCACTCAAAACTCCTCAAGGAGCACACTTAGAACACGAGGAAATGTGCATTCTCTGAATACTCCTGTGAAAATCTGGCCCCGGCATTCTATGAATATAGTCACAGGAAGACGGATTTTAAAATAATGGGTACGAATCGAAGATAAAAGTACGCAAACATCTGATCACATACCCAGCTGGGCAACACAAGAAAGAAGCCTGGCCTCCCTGAGGGCTGTGCCCCGGCCCAGGGGAACGGCAGCGGGTCTGACGCGCTCGTCCGGCGGGAGTGGTGTGTGGTGTGCCCGTTGGAGGCCAGATGTGCTGCTGGCTCAGCCCAAGGAGCCCCACTCTGGACCCGGAGCTCAGGCTGCTGGCCTGGGTCAAAGAGGCCGCCCTGGACAGGAAAGAGGAGCTCAGGCTCAGGCTTGCCCTTCACCCGCAGTCACGCCTGCGCTGCGCAAGCACCAGTGACCCTGTGCACACCTGTGTGCTGCCACCTCTGCCACGGTCCTGGCCAAGAGTCAAGGACCACTGCCACGTCCACCCCACAGTGTCACTCAAACACACCCGAGTCCTGGGAGGACGGCCGACTCCAGGGCCAGCGCGGGAAACCACTTGCCACTTCAGGGAGCAAGGGTCCTAGACGGCTGCGCACACCTGAGGACTCAGGACCCCACCTGACAAGCCCCTGCGGCCAGAAACTGGCACCAAGGCCAGTGCCAGCAGGGCACGGAAACACACAGGACACTGGGAACCTCTGGTCAGGGCTGGGTGTGGTGGTGCCTCCACCATCCCAGCGGCAAGGTGGGGGGCGAGGCAGGAGGAGCGCAAGGTGGAGGTGACTCGGTGAGACCCTCTCACTGAAAATAAGACCAAAAGGGGGGTGGGGATGTGGCTCCGCACCTGGGTTCAGTGCCCAGTTCCCGCACTGGTTGCCTGTAGGAGATAGAGATGCTCACACTGTGAATTCCGGTGAACAGGGAACCCGACACTTTTCCCTCTCCCAGCCCAACCAAACACCCCGGCCAATAAAAGCGGCAGGACACAAGAACCAGAGGGCTTCATTTTGCGGCCCTTTGTGAATTAGCAGAACTGGGGACTTGTCATCAACAGCTACGATCCTCTCAAAGAGGCCACTGGACAGTCGGTGCACTAAGGAGGCGGCCAGAACACCCGAGGGACCCGAGGACAACCCACCCTGAACTCCCAGACCTCTGCCGGGGCCGTCGGACAGCTAACAGGCTGCGAGGCAGAGGCCAGCACCCGACAAGGCCGCGGGAGGCCACGAGATGCCTGGCGCCTGCAGGGCAGCAGTGGGACCACTTTGGTGGTGCATGGGACCTGTGGTGAGGTGAGGGGTGGCTCTGGATGTCCATTTCCATCCCGAAGCTACGGGCTTCAGCAGCATGAGCTTGACTGTGGCAGAAAGGCACACCATCTTCATCCATCACAGCCCCACTCCATGCAGGTTTGTTATGGTTTGGGTCTGCAAAGTCCCCCAAGGGCTGTCAGAGGTGGGGCTTTGGGGAAGGGAATGGGTCATAAGGGCCTGACCTCATCAGCAGTTTATTCTGTTGAGGCTGAATGACTCCTGAGGAGGACTTAGCTGGAAGCAGCAGTCACCAGGGACGTGCCTTGGGTTTACCTTTTGTCCCTCTGCACATCTCTCTCTGCTGCTCCCTGGCTGCCTGGGGCTGAGCACTGTCCTCCCCATGTCCTTCTGCTATGCTCTGCGCCACACGGGCACAGGCAATGCAGCTGGCTGGCCGTGGCCCACGAGCGAGTGAACCTTCCTTCCTCGGGGTGGCTCTCAGGCACTCGACAGCAGCCAAGAGCCGGCCAACGGTGTAGGTCACACCTGCACACCCAGCCTATCTCCCAGGCTGCTCCGACAGTGGCCACCACCAGGCGTGGGCCACACGGGGGCCAGGGTGGAGAACGACACCGTGGTGCCACAAGGGAGGTGGGGCGGAAGAGGTCACCACCACCATGGCACGGGGGGCCGGGGTAGAGAAGGTCATCACCACCGTGCCACAAGGGAGGCAGGGTGGCAAACTGGGTCTTTCCTCATGGTGGGTATGAACTCAACCAAAAACCAGGTGAAACTAAGAGTGTCCCCGTGTCTGCTGGCAGGTGGCGCTGCACTAGGAAAGGGTGGCAGGCAGCTCTCAATGGCGGCCACACCCGTGTTTGCATACCTGGCAGCCCACCTTTTCTCCTGGGTCCTCATCTCACAAAGCTGAGGACGAGTCCAGAGGAGGATGAGTGACGCAGGAGCAGGTAGGGGCCGGGAGGGGCTATGCTCGAGGTGCCCGTCAGGTGTCAGGGGCACCTGGGAGTCGCTACTGGGTCTGGATAGGCGCGTGCCAGTCTCTCAGGCCTGCCCTGTTTTCTCACTGCTCACCGCAAAGTGGGAGGTAGAGGTTGTGGGATCGTGAATGTCTGCGGTTCAGTGCTGAGGTGCGAGTGGAGTGGGTGTCCACACTGGCCCCGGGCCAGGCCGCGCAGTGTGACCAGTGGGTGCACTCAGTTGTGCCAGCAGGCCAGGCTCCCTGCAGCCAAGGCCCAGGCCCCTACCCACGAGGCAGCTCCTTGGTGGGGACTGGGGGCCAGCTGTGCAGACTGGCAGTTGGGGAGCCATGCCGAGATGTCACTTCTTGGGAAAGGGAGGACTGAATCTGGAGGTGGCGGTGGCAATCCCTTCCTCAGTGAATTGCCTGTGATAAATGAACATAACCCGTCTGAACAAGCGAGAGCCACTTAACACGGACGGCCTGGCCTCTCACCAACGGAGAACGAGGTCTGCTTACCAGGGACGCCTGAGTCATACTTCAGCGTTCACTGAATCAGGCTGTAACACCATCCAGCCCACCTCGTTTCTCCCCAGCCTTTGCAAAACACCCTTAAGACCTGTAACAGCAGTAAGGAGTCCATATTTTTGTTATCTTCTCAGAAAAACACGAGCACCAAAACTCTGGGATTTCATTATAATCTCTGCTCAGGGCTCAGACAATCAGAATAAGCAGGAAACCGAAGCAGCATGGAGTTCTGGTTCCGAGCTGCTCTGAGACCTGGTGCTCAGGACAGGTGAGCTGAGGTCACACAGGGTACCCAACTGGTCCTGGGGCACAAACTGACTTCCGACTTCCGGCACTGTGCAGCGCCTGGGGCCAGGAGCCTCCGGCCCCCAGGGAAACTCACTGATGTTTTCAAACGAAGAACACAAACATGTTGTCACTGCTTTATTATTCATGGTTTGCACGCAATATAATATATATAAAAATCACTTTTAAAACAACTAGGTTTGCTGGAAAAGTGTCCTTTTTACCCCGTGCACCATGAATTCCGGCACCACTGACACGGCTCCTCTGTATCGAGTACACCACTTGTGCGGGTCCTGGGCACACGCTGAGCCTGAGCTCCCCGCTCACTCCTGCTACCACCCTTCCCCATACACACGCACTGCTTCACTCTCCCTGAGTCCTTCTTCCTACTGGACGTGTCCAGAGGTGGGGGCCTGGTCACGAGTTCAGAAGCTCCCTCAGGGTCCTCATGGATGATTCGTAGAGAAATCTGAAACACAAAGAAAGACTCAGCTACAGACAAAATGGCCAGATGATCCAAATGTGTGTTTCCAAAAGCAGAGTCCAAAGATGGCAGGCAACCAGACCTACTTGAGGAGGTGGCAGGGCACCAGCAAGTGCAGCTCTCGTGGAAAGCAGGTTGGGTACATGCAGCGAGCCCTGGCAAAGGTAATGTGGGCACCACTCAGGCTGGCCCTCAGGCATGCTGTGCTGGTGGATGCTCCCTCGGACCCAAGGCACGGTGAGAAGCACACGTGCGTGTTCCTGCCTGCCTCTCCCTGCCACACAAGAGGAGGACCTGGTCCTGCTCTATGTGGTGGCAGTTCCCACCACCTCTGATGACTCAGGGCCTCTGGGCACCTGGCCCTGCCCATCCAGCCAGGTGGGTGTGAAGGCCCACTGCACTTCCTCCCAGGGCACCGCTCCCACCCCTGCAGAGTCTGTTCCTGCCAAGATTCCTGGGGCGGCTTCTGCACCTGGGCACACACCGGCAAGCTGTGGGCTCGACCCCAGAGCTTCCCTTCACCTGCTGGACCTCCTGCACAGCTCTGCTAGACACAGACAACTCCTCAGCTAGTCTGAACATCCTGAGTCCACAGATGCTGTTTCCTGACCTTATTGTGCCCAGTGCTCAAGACGATGCCCATCTGCCTAACTGTGGCCTTGCAGACTGTCCACCCGGCGAGCCCCAAGTGAGGTCTGACTGCCACTTTAAACATTCTCGTGGCTCCACTCTACAGTGCTGGTCTCAACCAACGTACACAGACCCCACCAGCCTGCAATCAGCACCAGGCTGCCATGCACGCACCTGCGCCTGCACCTCCAGATCGCACCAGCTGCCCAAATCCCAAGAGCTTTTTGGACAGTCTTTCTCCCTGGAGTTATTTAGAGGTATGTGTGATTTTTACATCAACCCCACACAGATTTTAAGGAAAGAAAACGGAGACTTGTCTCAGCTCTAAGTCCCTCAAGATTCCCTCCCTTGGTCCTGGTCTTGTGTCCCAGGCAGTGTTTAGATGCCTGGCCCAGGGCCTCATGGACACGACCTCTGCAGTGTAGCGTGGCAGTAGCTATGGCCATGCTCATGGGGCTGCTGTGGACTCTCTGCCCCTCACCAGAAGCTGCTGGTCCACCAACAAACGAGATGCCCCAAGTGGGGTGGAAGTGATAGGCACAGGGCCCAACGAAGGCTGTGGGCAAGGCTGTGGGCACCTGCCCTGAGGGACACCAGGAACCCACGGCCATGTCAGCTTCCCCAGCCTTGGGCAGAAAGGGCAGCTAGCAGGTGAGCTCCTCAGGAGCAGGGCAGGCCTCGTAGGAGCCAACCTCTGCCCCTGGCTGTCTTGCTTCTTCGGGGTCTCCTCCCGAGCCCCAGGTTCCAGGGAACAACAGTGCCCCTCCCAGGTCTCACCCTCCT
Source organism: Sciurus vulgaris (assembly GCF_902686455.1). NCBI lineage: Eukaryota > Metazoa > Chordata > Mammalia > Rodentia > Sciuridae > Sciurus > Sciurus vulgaris. Next base: position 559,942 of record NC_136468.1, on the reverse strand, counting down.
GCCAGCCGAGAGCTGGAGCTGAGACCAAGGAAAGTGGCTCTGAATCACAGACCCCAGAATCTAGAATTCACCTCAGTTATTGGAAAACACTACTGTCTCCTCAAGTGAGCATGAACGTATAAGCCTCGAAGAGAAAGATATGAGGCTGTCCTGGCAAAACTGCCATGCCTGTCAGCAGTGGCTTGCACTGACCCACATCCATGCCAGCCACAAGTCAGCACATTGCCCTCATCATTCAGGACAGGCAGGACGCAGTACAGAGGGGCCTGGGACCAACCCGGACACCATATTGATGCTTAGAAGCTCTGCAGCAGGTCACACCCATTCGCTCTGCAGCTACCTGAGGACAGGGCCAGACACCACGAGGACCAAAGAAGCGAGAACTGCACAAGAGGAGGACTTGGACTTTAGAGCTGGAGGGAACAGCAGCAAGACCTCAGGCCACCAAGCCTGGTGGGCCGTAGATCTCCCTGTGCGTAAGGGACATGAGAACTGGGTGGTGAGCCCACTGGGCTCTGAGCCTATGGAACTGCAGGACTCCGGCTCAGCATCTGGGAAGTGGCCAGGCAACACCCACCATGGTCACCAAGGATCCATGCACTGAGCGAAAAGTAGGATGAAGGACACACCATCACTCAAGAGGGGCTTGAGTGTGGACGACAGGAGCCTGCTCTAAGGAAGCCAGAGCATGGAGGCTGCGAGGGCTCAAGGACGCTGCATACTCCAGCACCGCATAGCTGCTGCACCCCAGGCCACCCACATGGCCAGAGGCAGAACCGCCCGCAAGCAGTGAGCCTGCACTGCAACCACAGCTCACGTCCTAGTGGGACAAAGTCAGGAGGTAATGGAAACTGCAAAGGGCTCACACGTCAGTAACCTCAAATTAAACTGCCTTCTGTCTTCAAACTAGCTATGAAAGGAACACTCACAGCACACTCGACCGTTAAAAGCAGTACTGCCTTGACACACCCAAGTTCTTCCTCCCGAGGAACTGCATCCAATTTAGTGCTCTCCTGTGGGTGAGGCAGCGAGACACAAGGAGAAGCCGTTTTATTCAGCAGCCCCCAACCAGCCAATTAATACCAACTAATACCAATCAGCACGGGGAAAGCTGATTCCTCACTTCTGAATTAAGGTCCATTGCCCAGACACCCCTGGAACAGGGTTCCCAGAGTCTTGAAGATGGCAGATCCCCGAGGGTCTCAGGTCCAACACTGAGCCAGGATCGTCTTGAAATACCCTCTCACATCTCAACTGCTTTCTTCCATTAGACAGATTTTTTGTTTCAACCGTTTTTCAGACTGCTTTTCCTCAGCCCTGCCTCCGCTGGACAGCTGGGGGCACTGGGTGGAAACTCGGGCTGAGAGCACTAGCTCCCCACTGCTGCTCTGAGGGAGGACCCCTGAGGGCGAGGCTCAGCAGGGAACATCGTGGAACAACAGGGGCAGCACAGAGGCTGTTCACAGCTGCTCTGCTCTCAGGGAGTCCCAGCTCCTCGAGCCCTGTTCAGTGCCAGGAGCTAAGGAACACTAGGTGAAGGACAATGAGGGGCTTCCAAAAGGGCTCTGGGCACACGTACCCTAAGCAGTACAGAACACTTCACACCCAGAAGGGTCACTCTTGCTGGCGTCATTTATAATAAAGTGAGTTGATTCTCCTAGTATTGTGGTCACCCTATTGAGTGTGACACACTGTTTATGCTGCCATGTGTTTTCTGATGTACATGAGCTCCAGTCATCTCAAGGTAAGACAGTTCATGAAACTGAAAGTTAGTGGAGCTTAAAACAGAAAGGGGCAAGTCTGACCCGGTACAGTCACAACAAGATTTCAGGGCTCTCAAGATGAGCACAGAATAAAAGAACCTGCAGAGGGCAGGCAGTTCAGCTGTTCCATCACTCCATGGCAAAGAGAACAGCAGGTTCAGACTGCCACTCCACCGTGTGTAGAACAGCAGCTCTCAGGCTGTGCCTGCCCTGGTGACTCCATGGTGTAGAACAGCAGCTCTCAGGCTGCGCTGCCCTGAGTGACTCCATGGTGTGTAGAACGGCAGCTCTCAGGCTGTGCCTGCCCTGGTGACTCCATGGTGTAGAACAGCAGCTCTCAGGCTGTGCCTGCCCTGAGTGACTCCATGGTGTGTAGAACAGCAACTGTAAGGCTGTGCCTGCCCTGAGTGAATCCTTGCTGTAGAACTGCAGCTGTTAGGCTGTGGCTGCCCTGAGTGACTCCATGGTGTGTAGAACAGTAGCTCTCAGGCTGTGCCTGCCCTGAGTGACTCCATGGTGTAGAACAGCAGCTTTTAGCCTGTGCCTGCCCTGAGTAATTCCATGGTGTAGAACAGCAGCTCTCAGGCTGTGCCTGTCCTGAGTGACTCAATGTTGTAGAACAGCAGCTCTAAGGCTGTGCCTGCCCTGAGTGACTCCATGGTGTAGAACAGCAGCTCTCAGGTTGGCCTGCCTTGAGTGACTCCATGGTGTGCAGGACAGCAGCTCTCAGGCTGTGCCTGCCCTGAGTGACTCCATGGTGTAAAACAGCAGCACTCAGGCTGTGCCTGCCCTGAGTGACTCCATGGTGTGCAGAAAAGCAGCTCTCAGGCTGTGCCTGCCCTGAGTGACTCCATGGTGTAAAACAGCAGCACTCAGCCTGTGCCTGCCCTGAGTGACTCCATGGTGTAGAACAGCAGCTCTCAGGCTGTGCCTGCCCTGAGTGACTCCATGGTGTAAAACAGCAGCACTCAGGCTGTGCCTGCCCTGAGTGACTCCATGGTGTAGAACAGCAGCTCTCAGGCTGTGCCTGCCCTGGTGACTCCATGGTGTACAACAGCAGCTCTCAGGCTGTGCCTGCCCTGGTGACTCCATGGTGTAGAACGGCAGCTCTCAGGCTGTGCCTGCCCTGGTGACTCCATGGTGTAGAACGGCAGCTCTCAGGCTGAGCCTGCCCTGAGTGACTCCATGGTGTGCAGAACAGCAGCACTCAGGCTGTGCCTGCCCTGAGTGACTCCATGGTGTGCAGAAAAGCAGCTCTCAGGCTGTGCCTGCCCTGAGTGACTCCATGGTGTAAAACAGCAGCACTCAGCCTGTGCCTGCCCTGAGTGACTCCATGGTGTAGAACAGCAGCTCTCAGGCTGCGCCCGCCCTGAGTGACTCCATGGTGTAGAACAGCAGCTCTCAGGCTATGACTGCCCCATTGACTCCATGGTGTGTAGAACAGCAGTTCTCAGGCTGTGCCTTCCCTGTGTGACTCCAGGGTGTGTAGAACAGCAGCTCTCAGGCTGCACCTGCCCCGAGTAACTCCATGGTGTGCAGAACCGCAGCTCTCAGGCTGTGCCTATCCTGAGTTACCCCATTTTGTGAATCTGTAGTTTGCCCCAAACTAGTGTGCTTTGAGTACTAGAGCCAAGGTTTAAGACTCTATCCCAGGTTTGTATAAGTGAACAACCACCATCTGCCCGGCACCACCATAAGGCACAAGTTGACAAATAACTTTTATGTGTTAACTTATCAAACTAAATAGGAGCACCTGGATGTGTGGCCATCCCAAATCCTATCAGGAACACCAGACATGGGAAATCACCCGTTAGAGCACCCTCACCTAAGGCCCATAAAAGGAGGAGCCTGCAAGACTGTACACAGTGGCACCCTTACCCCAGCACCTGGTTGCTTGTTGTGAGCCTTGCCCAGCAAAATGGCCACAGGCATGAACCTCCAATGATCCATCCCACTGGGCTTCAGCAGACAGCGGTTTCTCCTGCCCTTGAAGGTTAAGCATGGCCCACTCCAAGCTGACACCTCGAGCTGACATTGCCCTCCATGAGGACCCTCTGCCTTGACAGCTCTGCAGAACTGGTTGGCCTATAGTGGCTCCTTGACTCTCTGCCTTCATCTTGTTTACAGCAGCTTGGTTCAGGATTCCCACACCTGCAGTAGCCCAGGTGTCTCAGCAGGCATGGAGGACAGCCTGGCGTCAACCTGACAGGGCTAAGGGTCCCCAAAGGACTGCCAGACAGTTCTTTCTGGGTGTGTTTGGGAGGGTGCACCCATGAGTAAGAAAGACGTGGCTAATGAACAGATGGACACATCTATCTATTGAGGGCCTGGACACATCCCTTCTTTCCCCTGGAGCTGACACCGTTCTGTCCCTCGATGTCAGCTCTCTAGGTTCCCAGGCCTTCAAGCTCCCCCAAATGCTCTGGCCTCGGCAGTTATACCATTGGCCTCCCGAGTTCTCAGTCCTGTGGACTGGGACAGAGCCACACCACTGACGTCCCCGGCTCTCCGCTGGCACACAGCCTACGGAGGGACTGTGCAGCCTTCGTGAGGGTGTGAACCAATTCCCAAGCCGATGCTGTCCTTTTACACATCTATGTATAATCCTGCAGGTTCCAAGGGAGGGCGATAAGTAGTCAGCACATCCAGGAATTTCAGGGCAGTGGAGCTACTCTGTGCAGTACTGCAGGGAAGGGTATGTGTCTGCATGTTTGCTGAAACTTCAGAAGGTTCAAAACCAAGAGCGGGCTCTAATGTGCACCACGGAGAGTGGGTGATAATGATGCGACAAATGCTCCACTGGGGTGGGATCGCAACGGGGAAGGTGTGTACATGGCGGGCAAGGACCTATGGAAAACCACAGCACTTTCGCTTCATTTTGCTACGAACCTACAATTTGGCTCAACTTTCTGGTGTTGCTGGGTATCAAGTCCAGGGCATCTGCCACGGGCACCCTCCCTGCCCACTGATTCTAACACTGCAAGGACAATCACTAGCACACTTACTAAGCACCGGCCCTCCACGTCTGTGGCTCCACGTGCACACACTAAGCCACCACAGACTGAAGCACTCCTTAGAACAGTGGTCTTCACTGAGCACGTACATGCCCTTCGTTGTTGTCATTCCCTGAACCTTGCAGTGTATCAACTGTGCACAGTGTTGCCATTGCACGGGCACCAGGGTGACCTAGAGGTGATAACGGCGGCAGCAGGAGAGGCACAGGTTACATGCAGGGCCCACTTTGCTGGCGGAAAGGACTGGGCTCCAACAGTTTCTCCCCCGGAGTCCTGGAACCATCCCTGCGGGTACCGTGAGCATCACTCATCCCCTTTGTTCTTGAAATGGTTTGGTCTCCCTGTCTCGTCCCCTCCCTTCCTCTGCCGTCACTGCAGGTGGGGCTTCTTTCTACTGGGGTAGAGAAGGGACTCTAGGCTGTAGGGTGAGGTGAGGTGCTGGGAACAGGGCAGGCCTGGGACGGGAGACCCAACAAAGCGAGGCTGTGGCCTGCAGTATGTTGCCTCGTGCAAGCGGCTCAAAGCCACCTTACTCCTGGTGCATGGCAGTCCACAAGGTTCACAGGACTGAGGACACACAGCACCACCCACAGACCTATATGCCCGGATGTTAGCCTGTGATGCTTGTTCAGAGTGGAAGGTCACATAAACACCATCGAAAACTACCAACTGTCTAAGCCTTTAACAACTGGGAAAAGGTAAAACAAATTCCTGCAAATCCAAACTAAGTTTCAAAGAAACCAAGCCGTTCTACTACATTCTAAGGAGAATTCCAGTTAACAGGGTCTCATTTCATCAACAGTGACTAAAACCAGGGTCACATGAGGCAGAAATACATGACCCTCCAGCAACTCAGCTCTCAAATGCCTTTGTAAGGTCGATTTCTAGAAAGAGAGCATCCAGGTGATTGCCACACTATGGAAGTTCACTTACAAATTCAGGATTCTGAAAGCTTTTCTCCAAAGGAAGCAGCAGACGAGGAGTGGGGTTTGGTTCCCAGGCATGGGTAAAGCAAGGATGGCCTGCTTCAGAGCCTCGGGAAGAGCAAGCAACACTGTCCTCCCAGCGGGAGGGGCCCGTCTGCACAAGACTCAGGAGGCCCCTGCCACCCAGGACAACTGCCTGGGAAAAGGACTATGCTCAGGAAATGCCCGCTGCAAGTGTGGTGAGCCAGCAAAAACAATGTCTAGCTGGAGAGCTGCTGAGCTGATGTCCTTCCCTTTCCAGAACAGAAAGTGGCAAGTGACCCTTGTGCCCCTGAAGACAGGTAAAGAGAAGCATCTCTCTCTTCCCCCCAGCTTCTGAGCTGCTGACCCTGAGCACGCCCACTTACCTCTCAAGGCTGTCCTCCTCCAGGGTGATCTCCATGAAGTCCTTCAGCTTTCTGTGCACAGTGGCTGCAGTCTCCTTCACTTTGGAACTTCTGTGTTTACCTGTGGCAAGATCGTATTGGGAGGGGAAGGATGAGTGTCACCAGAGGCAGAGGCCGCTCTGCACGTGCAACTGCTCCCATGTGTCCTTCCAGCTGGCCCCCCGGGGATGCTGTCGAGAGCCAGTGCATGCTCATGGAAGCTCGGCTGTGAGCAGAGCCTCTCGGCCCTTACCCATGCAGCCTTACAAAGCGCTCTGTCCACGCACCAAACAAGGGGCAGTGAGCGTGTTTCAAAGCCATTCCCTTGTTTAAGCACTGTGGCACTTGCACCCCAAGCTCCACCCGCACAGCTCCTGGTAGGGCTGCCCCTCATGCTGTGCATTTCAACTCAGGGGTCCCTTAGAGAAGCTCAAGGACCTTCAACCTGGCACCTCCATGGTTCTGTGCATGTTAACTCGGGGGGCGGGGTCTCTTAGACAAGTCTTTTCTGTACCCAACTGGGTCCAACAAGTTAAAAAGTATTATTTACAGAGCTTCCCTAATCTGGAAGTCTATAATCTGAAAGACCCTCAAATCTAAAACTTTTGACAATTCTATGATGTTCTTCTAAAGTTTCGGATTTTGAATTTTCAGATTAGAGATTCTCAACCAGGATAGTCTATGCAAATATTCAAAAATCTGGAAAACTCTCAAATCTGAAGGACTTCTGTCCCAGGTACTTGGGATAAAGGTACTCCACCTGTATAAATCTACAGATACACCACACATTCAGGTTCATAGGGACAGTTTGTTTTAACAGAAGCCACACCACCTATAGCAAACTAAACCTGAAAACCTCTGCCAACAACACAGTGATGCTGCTGCTGTTACACGAAGGAGGCCTCTAACAGGTGTGGCCAATTACTTTTCCACCTCTCTCTACTTGTTGGGATATGAAAAGACATAACATCAACATGCACAACATTAACAAATCACAATGTTCTTTTTGCAGGCTGGGAGGTGGGCAGGTCTTGCTATACTGCTCAGGCTCTTCTCAAACTTAGTACTGAGTAATCCTCCTGCGTCAGCCTCCCAAGCAGCTGAGACCACAAGCCTGTGCTGCCATGCCCAGTCAGCACAGCACCAAAATTCAACCCTAAGGCAGAGAGGGATGCCAGAAGGCACCCAATGAGCAAGGTGGAAGGCGGACAGGAACTGCAGTGCAGAAGGGACCCTGAGCTCCTGCACTGGCAGGCCAGGCGGCTACGGGTGAGGCCCGCCTGAGGGGGAGCCGGCACGGAAACAGCTCTCAGGCATCGCTGCCAGGACTCAGTGCAGCAGCAGGGTTCCCAGTGAAGGAGAGATAAGGTGGCCCACCTTTGTTGATGACCAAGACGAGGTGCAGAACAGCTGTGAGGCACACGATGCCTTCGATGTCTCCAGAAGTCACACACGCCTTCAACTCGTCCAGAAATGACCTGTGACATTAACAAGCACCTCGCTTACTCCTCAGGAGGGGCTGGAACTTTCAGAACAATGAACGGGAGGTTCGACCACCATGCCACCATTCGCGAGGCAGGAAACTGGCTGAACTCTTCCTGTACACTGCACTGAGTGCACCGTGACGCAGGTCAGGTATTAAAACCAGGGGCGCTTGCTGGAGAGAGCACAATGCTGCGGAGTGAAGAGCAGTTCTATACTCCATGCACACAGGCTCCAAGCTGCCCAAGAAGGTGCTCTGGGTTTTCAGGGCACACACCTGCTGTGAGGGCCCACAGTGTTCGCCATCTGCAGAACCAGTCCCTCTGCACTGCCAGTGCTCTGTGCCACCCAGACCCCAGGATTCTAGCCAGGTAACAAACGGGCTAGGGAAATGAGTCACAGCTGCGTGTGGACAAAAGCTACTGGTGCTTAACCCAGGAGGTGTTACGCCACCTGCAATTCCCCTCAGTGCTTGACAAGGATTCCGCTGAGTAATGAAGGTGTTTCCAAAGTCTCATCGTATTGGGAATTTGGTTCGGACTTTCCTTCCTTGCTTGCTTAATATGTCTAGGTTTACTATTAATATTTTATGTGTTTTCCCTAAAAACAGGGGTCTTAACAGAACCAGGGTTAGAACATAAAAAAACCAGCGGAACAGTGAACATAAACAGTGGAACATAAAAAAATGGAACAGTGATTTCAGATTTAGTCATTTGCTATGAAACTTTAAGTAACCAAGATTGCTATGAGAAAATACAAAAACAGATTCTAGCTGCTGATCCCCTGTTGACTACTCTCAGATGACCTGAAGTATGTAGGCAAATAACTCCAACCTCAACAGGAATGATTAACAGGAACAGAAGAAATACAGAAAATAGAGTTCCTACAGTTAAAACACCTTGTGACAATGCTTATTTAATTAGTGGAAAGTCATGACATCCTTACAGAGGGATGCCTCTTAAGTCCCTGGATTTAGACCCTCCTTTTCTCCCACAGGATATTTAGATGTAAAATCAGGACATGTTATAATCTGGTTTGAAAGTATACATACAAGAGTGCAAGATATTCCATTTCTTAAAGATTAGGATTTACTAAATGCTATAAATATTACTGGCCACTTATCCCCTGGAGAAAAAGCTCCTCAATGTTAAGTTCACACAGTAGAAGATGATGTCATATTATTGTTAAACTGTCTAGCACTTATTAACCACAGCAATAGCCACACAACTGACATTTACTCAACCCTGCTGAACTTGCTTTAACGTTTATGGTTAGTTAAGCAATATTAATATGTCTTATTGTTTAGTTATAGGTTATCACGAGTAAGCAATTACTAAAAATTACTAAGATTGCCTGTCTAGTAATGATTATACAAGATATTTTTGTTATTTTCCTTGTGATCTTTTTCTGTTCTGGAAAAACATGTGTAACTGTCAACCTTTTAATGTATAAAAAGCTGGCTGGGAAAAATAAAATTCAGAACTTAGCATCCATTCCTTGAGTCTGTGCTGCTTTGTTCTCACCTCGCCGACGCCGACTCCCTCACCTGTGACCACCACGACCCCTGCTAGGGCTGGACCCGGCGAGGAGGCATCGGAAGCACGCGTGGGGGAGTCGTGCTAGATGACCTCATGTTTCCCTGTTAACCAGGTGTCACTTCTCTAGCACAACGAGACAACGGGGTGAACGTGCCTGACAGTACAGCAGGGTATCTGTCCAAGTTTCCTGTAAAGATCTGATTACTGAAATGGGAGGAAAAAAAATCTATGACGAGTTTTTGTCGCAGAAGAAAATGCACCTTTTCAAAGGTAAGAGTAATGAGAAGAGCAGAAGCTGTCAGAGCAGGCACAGCCAGGTGAACCTCAGGCCCACAAAGAGAGGACATTACCTGACCACATCCGGAGACTTCACTATGATTCCTATCAGGCACCGTGAAAACGGAGGAAGGTCAGAAAGGCACTCCGGTGGGGTGAGTTCTTCCAAATCAGAAATCTAGAAAAAGTTTCAAGTCAGTAGGCTATAAATTGACTCTGGGCTAATGCTTATTTTACATTGCTCTGGGCTTTCTGCTACACTTGAAAAAGCATTCCAGAAACTCAAAACAGTGACTTTTAGAGACTGTTGAAATGTCCACAATAAGTATGAATGATCCATTATTGTATATCAGGGAGTCTTACTCAGTGAGACAGAGACTGAAACAAAGAAAAAGACCTGCTGCCCAGAGCCCTTTGCCAAAAGGTCTCTTGTGCTGGGTGCAGTGGACACACCTGTAATCCCAGTACAGAGAGGGAGGCTGAGGCAGGAGAATTGTTGAGTTCATAGCAAGGCCCTAAGCAATTTAGCAAGACCCTGTCTACAAATAAAATATATAAAAGGGCTGGGGATGTGCCCCCCTGGGTTAAGCCCCCATGGGTTCAATTCCGGATAAAAAAAAAAACGGTATCTTGTTTGGGGTCATCTACTGTGAAAAATGTGTGTTTATGCTAAGTCCACTTCACTCTCTTCTCCTCAGACCAGGTCAGGATCTCCCCCTGGCCCGCTCCATTTCCTGGTGTGCTGCGCTGTGCTGTGGCAGGCAGGGGAGGAGCACGCCCATAGCCTGCAGGGCAGAGTCTCTCAAAGAGCACTCTCAAGGTCTAAGCTCTTGACCATCAGCCACATAAGGTCGCATGAGTGCTTCCCTGGAAAATGCACAGCTCCAGAGAAATGCTGTATCCAGAACTCTGTTCCCTGTGCAAGTTCACACATTCCTGCCGCTGATGTTCCTAAGGTGTGGGCACACCACCCCCAGTGTCCCCTGTCTACTTTTGGCCACCTTGAGGGATTTCTCCTTGGCATGAGAATGCACTTCTAAGAAGCTTCCCATATTTCCTCTGCAGGGTTTAGTACAAATCAGGATATTGAAGTCAATCACCATGATATGTGTAATGGTACCATTTATCATTAAAGTGCTTTACGTCTTGAGCTGTGTTGTAAGGGCTTTCCGGACAGTGAGATGAAGACTGTTAATAATGTGTCAAGATTCTTGGCCCACAGAGAAGTAAAATAAGACCACAGGGGGAGGGTGAAAGAGTTCCACTGGGAAGAAGACTGCTACAAGAGCCCCAGCAGGACCTGGCAAGGGTGGCTGTGGAAGGCAGACCTTGCTGAGTGCACCTTGCCTATAGAACGTCCAGAGAAACCACTCAGAATAATACGAAGTCAGTAGAGAAGATGGAGCAGTGGGCAACAAAATCTGAGAAAGTCACAGGGCAGATGGGACGAGGAGAACCAATGGTGAGATGATGAGCTTGTGCTGGTGTGTGCCCAGTAAGGAAGGCCCCAGGCACAGAGGGAGGGCAGCAGAGGGGAGCACGGCCAGCAGGGGCCCATACAGCAGGTGTGGCAGCTTTGCCTAGGCCGGCAGCAGGCTACATGCTTGGTCCACCTTCCTGTCGCTGTGGTTACTTTCCTACAGCAGATAACCTCCCTCAGGCTAGAAGGAGCCTTCAACTCCTGTCCCAGAATTTAGTGAACCTCTTATGCAATTTATATATTCACACAGTCACATGCCACATGGCCTCCTGGCCACACTGCCAGTGTCCCCTCGGACTGCACCATCTGGCACACGCATGGCGGAGCTCTGCGTGCACACTCCAGATGTGGCACAGAGGAGTGCCCAACAGGGCTGCGGCAGAGCCTGTGGTGGAGAGGCATGCGTCTCCAGTGGGAATCCCGTCAGCCCCTCCTTCTGGGCTGAGAGCCTGCTGTAACTTCCTTCTTCTCTCACGTCACCACCCACACCCTCATGGTTGCGCTGTCAAATCCACCCTGATTATGCAGTTCTTTAATCCGATGGGCTAATAATCTCTGTATTAATAATAATAACCTTCCCTTCATCCACCACTGTTGCTAGGAAAATAAGATAGTCTGTAGGAATGAATTATCAATTTATCCTGATATCAGAGATTTAAATTTCCTATGCTTAGGGCTGGGGCTGTCGCTCAGTGGCAGAGCACTTGCCTAGCATGTGTGAGGCACTGGGTTCGATTCTCAGCACCACATAAAAATAAATAAATAAAATAAAGGCATTGTGTCCATCTACAACTATTAAAAAATTAATAAGAAAATCATAAAAAAATTCCTATACTTAGAAATTAAGGAAGAAAAAAAAAAAAAAAGAAAAGGCTAACAATACAGCAGGCAGACACACAGCTGTTCTACATAAACAGCCCAGTCCTCCTGAATTCTGCTCACCCTGACTATCCCAGCTTTAAAAGAGAATTCTAACAGAGATGGACCCATCTGGACCTCTAAGGTATGCCAACAGATGTGTTCAAGGTGAGCCAGCCCCTTACCGCTGTGTTTGAAAACTCAAACCTGTGCGGGTAGAAGCAGCACTGCAGACAGTCAAGAAGAGGCACAAGGGCTGGAGAGATAGCTCAGCTGGTAGAGTGCTTGCTTTGCCCTGGGTTCAATCCCCAGCACCACAAAAAAAAAGAAAGAAAGAAAAGGAGGCACAGCAGTTTCAGGATCCAAATACTTCACCTTCCGTAGCTGGTGACTCATCTCAACAACAGGCGCAGCAATCAGAGTGGAAAGTATGCCCCGGTGGAGAGGCGTGTCCTGGTGCCAGGACTGCACGGTGGCTATGAACTCATGAAGAGGGGTCTGAACAGAGTACAGGAGCTGCGAGGAAACAGAGGCCGTCATACTGGAGCTGCAACCCAGGCCACCAGAACAAGGAGACTCTGGAATGAGTACTCCTGCTGGCCTCCCTATGCTGCCAGCGCCAGGAGGCTCACTTCCCTGCCATTAGTGCCCACCGGGCTCTCCTCTGTGGGTGACTTGAGCCTCCAAGCACCACAGCTAGAGGACAGACGTGACCAAAGCCCACTGGAAACCACCGTTAGATGTTCCTTCACCAAGAGCAAACAGAATCTTTGAAGACAGAAGTATGGACAGTAATAAGGGAAAGTGGGAAAGAGGTAGGGAGGGAGGGAGGAAGGAAGGAGGAAGGAGGGAAGAAACACAGGGAGAAACGTCCGTGACATCAAGCAGGGCATCAACTCTGAGACAACGCGTTCTGAATGACACTGTTCGACCAAGGCTAACCGAGAACACGAGGAGCACGAGGCTGGGCATGAATCACACAAGCAGACCACAGACACTGGAGACAACTCACCGAGACACAGACATTTCAAACGAATCCAAGTACAAACTAGAGTAAGGGAAACGTGCAAACAATCTTCATTTCACCATCAGCTAAGGACAGAATGAGACTGAAGATCTTCAGTATTCTACAAATAGCTTCCCCTTAAACATTCTGAAGAAATCATCACTAAAAAATAGTCTGTAGGTAGAAAAAAATGGCTTTCCAATAACAGCACAGACTTGTTCTGGCCCTGGCACTGCATTATCTTTAGTAGTGAAACAAGTCTGGGTGGCTCAGTGGTAGAGCACTCGCCTGGCAGGTGTGAGGCCCTGGGTTTGATTCTCAGCACCACATTAAGTAAATAAGTAAATAAACAAATAAATAAATAAATCACCCATCGAAACTAAAAAACACTAAAAAAAAAAAGATCACCCTTAAAAAAAGAATCTGGTATATGGGTTTTTGTATGAGTTCCTTCCTCAATAATCCTGCATCACATCGATTAATACAAATCTATCCCAGGCAAGGTCTCTAGTCATTCTACAAGTAATCAAACAGCGTTTTCAAAAGCCTTCTCTAATCCCCATAACAGGTACAACACCACCAATATAAAATGGAGGGGGGTCTACTCTTTGTGGACAATTGTGGCAGCAACCACTGCTAGAGGCTGAGCCCCTGTTCTGCACCCTGGGGGAGCCCACTGTGAGGGCGTCTGGGTGCCCTGCAGCCCACCGCACTGGCCCTGAACCGCGGCAGATGCACGGGTGAGGGGCCTACACGCCTGCCACCAGGTCTCCACGCAGCCCGGTCCCGGAGTCCAGGAACACCTCGCCCACCAGGAGGATGCCAGTACCCGCAGGCCTTCTTCCGGTTGCTTCCTGAAGCTCCGCGCAATACATTCCAGCATTTTCTGAAACACTTTCTGGACTGTGTCGTACAACACTGTAATGACCTCTTCTGGGTCTGGTTTCTGAATCAAGGAACTTCCTGTTACCTCTTTCAGAATGCCAAGAAGCAGTGAGACATAAAAAAATCCCTTCACTGGAAAGAAAAGAATGAAAAGAATCGGTCAGGTGATACATAAGCTGTAAGAAATCTCTTAACATGCGCATCTGAAGGTAGATCAGAAGAGCATATGATTCCATGTTGATCAGATTAATCTAAATTCTAACCTAAACTAAAAAATAAAAGATTTGCCTGATTTAGTATGAAACAAATGCCCTCAGTCACTGAGCTGTGTAAACACGTGACAACTTGAGTAAGACTCCTAAACACTCCATTATTTCTCCCAGCTAAGAGTGAAGTTGACACTGGCTTTAAGTGCCTGGTGTAGTAACCTCACAGCAATGGTGCAGTGGTTAACACTCGGCAGGAGCGTATTTATTGTCTTTCTTTTCCAGGTTTTCTCCTCACTGGGCTGCATTAATTTGGTAAAGTTTACACCTAGTAAACCTATTTGTTCTATTCATCCTCGAGACCTTCAATTTTCATTTTTCTTTCAATCTTGGTACACTGAGCTACAAAAGCAGAGCCAGCAACCTGCTCCTGAGAGTTTTGTGGGTGCGTCTGCAAAATTTTGAGATTTATGACATATCCAACATCCAGGCGCAGGTTGGGCCTCATCTGTGTGGACACATGGCCGTGTTGTCACATGCTGGAATCCACCCCGTACTTAAAATATGCCACAGTAGGAAGCACAGGAATGTGACCACAGACAGTTAGCTAGAGGTGAGGAGGAGGGTCAGAGAAGGCATGGCCCAGAGGCAGCAGTCTTACTGCATCCTCCACAAAGGGGCCAAGACCATGCTGCGCCCACAAGCTGCTGAGGGTCAGCTGACCCTTGTGCCGGTGGTGATAGGCCAGAAAGGGCAAAATGGCCCAAGTACACAGACACACACCCTCCGTTTTACACAGCGCTGGTGTGTGGCTTCGTCCAAAGGGGCAGCAGTTATACTAAGCACTGGGCAGGGAGGCCTGGCTACCTAGCTCTCCAGGGCTTCTCCATCCTCAAAAAGCCGCCCTGTGACCTGACCAAAGGCCAGAGCCTACTTGTTCAGTGCACAGTCCCTAGCCCGTCAGCCGCATCACTCACCTTCCCCGATGTGCAGGAGGCTGCTCTAGATACCAGCTCTGCCTTGCTGTACCCATGCTTCTATGCCTGGGCAAACTGTCCTAACCATAGGCAATCTTAGATTTCACAGTCGACCTCAACCTCCAGTACCAAAAACCTTCCTCGGGAGATCAGCAAAGGAGACAAGGACGTGGTCTGGAGCAAGGAAGCTCCACCTGAGACCTCCAGATACCTGCAGAAGGGAGGACCTGGGGCCAGCTGCAACAGGCCACAGAGGAGCCGCACAGGAACACACAGGCCACAGAGGCCGCACAGGACACACAGGACACACAGGCTGCATAGGCCACACAGGCTGCACAGGCCACAGAGGCCGCACAGGACACACAGGACACACAGGCCACAGAGGCCTCACAGGACACACAGGCCACACAGGCCACAGAGGCCGCACAGGACACACAGGCCTCACAGGCCACACAGGCCGTACAGGCCACACAGGATGCACAGCCTTAAACATCTGCCACCAGAAGTCAGGGAGTTATTTTTAGTTTGGGCCACACTTATTTATGAATGCCTTTCCTTAAGGAATGGGAACTTCCAAGCAGATGCTCCACCAGGCAGTGGAGTGGACCTCTTACTGAGACCCTGCACCACCACCGTCCAGACGGCCCCGCCCTCCTCCTTGCCCCACATTCCTTGGAAACTGCAGAGAAAAGTGGACAGACGACTCTATTCACCAATAAGGTAATAAGACTACGTAAAAAATAGAACAGAATGAACCCAGAGTGCAGAAGCCATGCCACTAAAACAATCGATGCTCGTAGCGGTGCTGAGCAAGACACAGGCCTCAGTTTGCACCTGACCACCGGCCCTCCACCACCATCTCGTGGCCACAGCCCCACCTTCCTGGAGCAGGGGACCCAGAAAACCTACGCGGCACACAGAAGTCCCTGGCGGGTGGCTGGCATGGGTCCCAGGGTCTCACACAGGAAGATGGAGAGCAGCCTGGTGCTGCGGGACCACCCACCTCCATGCAGGCACCACAGAACGATGTGCTGACAGCAGGCTGGACAGAGAGGGGCCAGACAAAATGTACAGCAAGCTCAGCCCGCTAGGAGCTGCCCACAGCTCTTCTCACCGCCCCCCCCCCAGGCTAACACCCTGCACTGCCGTCTCTGGACACAGGAAACTGCCACCCACAGCCCCTCTCGGGGCATCTGGCTCATGCTGGGCCCAGAGTCTGGCACCCCTTCTCCTAAAGCTAAGGGTTCTCCACACAGCCCAGTCCTGCCCAGGAGCACCAGCCCCAAGGCTGATGGAGCCCTGAACCGAGAGTCACTCACTGACCGAGCTGGGCTGTGGGCCCGGGGAAGGGCAGGCTGCTGATGACCACGCCAGCACACGGCGGAGAGCCCGGGACCCCAACAAGCAGAGACGACGCGTGCCTTTGTGGGAGGAAGGATCCTTTGATTTAAAATAAACAACCACGCCATCTAGTTCACAAAGCAGCCTGCTCCCCTCCTGCCCGCTCTGCTCTGCAGCTCCGTGTGGGCTCACTGGTGAATGGAAAGCATGTGTGGGCCAACAGGGAGGCCAGAACAAAGGGGCCACAGGAACAGCCCTGTCCTCCCAGCAGGTGCCTCCAGGAGGCTGAGACCTGACTCTCCAGGGAAATCTGCAGGGGCCTCCTCCACTCCATCTCTCTGGCAATGAAATCCATGTTTCTATGGCAAAGGGGGATCTTTATGTGCCTGCCCCTTCAACTTGGAGGCCACCTGATCAGGATCACAGACCAGCTCCATGAACGCAGGATGGCCCCTACATTCAGGGAGAACCTGGACAAAAGGAGGCCCTGAAACCCCAGAGAAAGGCAGGGTTGGGGGGTGTCAGGGGGAGCAGAGGAAACCCAAAAATGCAATGCCTGAAGAGAGGAAGTCACTAAGCTGCCCTGGACAGTCCTGCCTGGTATAGCAGTGCTGCCTTGGCAAGCTCAACCATGTCATTGAACAGGGGTGTCTGTGCCACACCCCACTGTTCAGCCCTGATCAGTTCAGTCTCACAGATCATCGGTCGCCAAAGAGGCATTGCAGAACAGGAGGTACAGGAAGCTGAAGT
The DNA here is from genome assembly GCF_902686455.1 of Sciurus vulgaris. Lineage (NCBI taxonomy): Eukaryota > Metazoa > Chordata > Mammalia > Rodentia > Sciuridae > Sciurus > Sciurus vulgaris. Next base: position 543,015 of record NC_136468.1, on the reverse strand, counting down.
CATTAGGGGAAGAGGGTCCTTTGAGAACAGAAAGTGGGGTGTCCCAGGGTGCTGCGGACAGCCTTTCTGAAGCCAGCACCCTACAGGGTGGCTCAAAGCACGGAGGACAGACTCAGATTGGCCTCTGCTGGCCCTGGTCTCTCAGGAGCTCCTCCACCATGGAAAAAAGAGCCCCTTGCTCAGGCCAGGGCTTCCACACAGGAGTGATGGGTCCTCCAGTCTTGGTAGCATCTGTCTTGGTTCTAATCTGTACTGTCAGCCTCAACCTGAGGCTGAGTGCTAATAGCCAAACAGACCACAGTGACATGGCTGGCCAGTTAGGTTGCCACGTTCATCTTCAACTGTGTCTCATTATTTGGAACAATGAGGTTGGTATGACCATTACCAAACAAGCAGAGAAAGCAACAGTGGCCGCTGACTTCTGCAGGTGAACCTGCCCATGTCCTGAGAGGCATCCCAAGAATCAGGACAGCTCCTGAGTAGGGTGCTGAGGGGGGTCAGCCCTCTGGAGGGAGGCAGGACAGTATTGCCAGAGCTATTTCCAATTCTAAGGAATATGATGGCTGTATCTGAGCCCTGGAGAACTTGGAACAATCCTGGGGAAGCCTGGGTCCTTTGTATTGTCCATAAAAAGACTACAGCATCCCATAATCAGTGACACCACGTTACAAGCTGGATGTAAGGGAACATATCATCCCAGCACCCAATAACCCAGGTGGCTCCAGCCCCATTCAGCTTCCAAGATCAAAGCAGGTTGGGCAGGCCCAGGAGGCCCAGCCACCCAGGGCACCCCTCCCAAATGACAAGATTCGACTTTGCTTGTCCACAACAACACTGCTGGCCCGGCAGAGGTCCAGGACAGCTTGGCCACCTTCTTTCTTCATTGCTTGCGTCTTTGGGTTTCCTCTGCTGCCCTCTGCCACTCCCCTCTTTTTGGCTGTGGTCAGATGCTGTGGTCTGACAATCACAAAGGGAAAGAGGCCTGTGCAGGACCAGCCTGGCTCATCTGTGAGGGCCTGTCTTCCCTGGGACTCTAGTAGGGGTGGGCCCAGGTCAGCTGGTCCTGGGTCTTCCTGGCCTACCAGGGACAGCCACGTGCATGTGGAGACCGGCAGCTGGCCAGGTGGGCAAACAGCCTCTCCCATGAAGACAGAAGCCAATTCAAGCCCATCAAGGAAGAAAAAGCTCCAGCACGAGAGACTGGGGCACAGTCAGCCTTCTGGGCTGATTTTAAGTGAGGGCAACCTGGTACACTCACACCCTGGCCCTGGGACAGAGGACTGCATGTGAGGGACTGGGCAGTGCCAGCCCCCAGGACTCTGCAGTGGTGAACAGGGGCCTCCTGTCCCATCCCCTCTGTGAAGGCCAGTTGGTCATGGCGTGAGACCAGAACAGCAGGGCGACATGGAGCTGCCGGCTGGTGGCCAGCCACGGTCCGGGAGACCCCTGCCACCTCAGGCCTGCAGTGTTTTCCCTCTGGGGTTTGGTTGGATGAAGCAGCCCAGCCTCCGGCACGGACAGCAAGCCGCCCTGCAAACGCTGGCTTTACCGCAGGTCTGCTTAACGAGATCAGCGCGAGGTGCCGCCCTCGCGCCGCGGCCTTCCCTTCCTTCCGCGGGTCAGGGAGGGAAAGGCCCGGAATCTCGGCCGCGCTGACGGGCGATCGCACGCTGAAGGCAGGGCAGCGGCGGCCCGCCAGAGACCAGGCCGGCCGCGCAGGCCGCAGGCCACGCGGCGCGGGCGGCGGGGACGCGGACGCGGGGGGCGCCCACGCCCGGGGCCTCGCGCGGGGTGGACCGCGTGGCTGGCCGCGGGGAGGTCCTGGCGCCGGGCCGGCGAGCCGCGGCCACCGAGCAGGACGCCGGGGCAGGGGCGCGAGACCGCGCCCGCCCGCCGAGCGCCCCTCCCCGGCGCACGGCCCGCGACACCCCCACTCACCGAGGCGCCCCGGGAGCTGCCGGCGCGCGGGTGAGGGCGCGGGGGCGGCGGGCAGGGCGCGCGGCAGCGGCCCGGCAGCAGCAGCAGCAGCAGCAGCAGGGAGCGGCGGACCCCATCCCCGCAGCTGGCCGGCGCTCAGTCCATGGCAGCGCGGAAGCGAGACCGAGCGGGGCCGAGCGGGGCCGAGCGGGGCGGCGCCAGCTCCCACCGCCGCGCCTCTCCGCGCTCCTGCGGCGGCGCCGGGCCGCGCTTCAGCACCGGACAGCGCCGCCGGCCCCGCCCCGGCCCCCGCCCCGCGGGCCAGGACACGCCCACCGCGGCCCGCCCGGAGCCCCGCCCCGGCCCCGCCCCGCGGGCCAGGACACGCCCCACCGCCGCCGCCGGAGCCCCGCACGCTCTCGCAGGCCCTCGCCCCTCCCCGCCCGCAGCGCGGGACCCCGCAGCCTCCGCCGCGGCCCCCCTCCTCCCGCCTGCCCGCACGGCCCTTGCCCCAACCCCGCTGGCCCCGGCCCCCGCCGGCCGCCCCCGCCTCGACTGGCCCGCGCTCGCTCCGCGCCCCTTTGCGCCCTCTGGGCTCGGCCGCCTGACGTGCACCTGCCCTGCGCCGCTCTCCCACGCGGCGCGCCCGCCCCTCGCCGGCCGAGGTGTTGGGGTCGCTGGACCCAGCTCGCAGGTGCGCGGCCCCAGCGGGTGCGGTTCAGCTGAGGAAGTGGGGTCCTCTTCGGTTTGACTGTGGCTGCACCTGAGGTCTGGAGGCCTGGACCCGGTGAGAGCCTCACCTGAAGGCGGGCAGTGCTGAACTGGAGCCCACCCTGAGGAAGACCTCGTGGAAGTTCTGGGGTGCGGGTGGGGCTCCAGGACGGGGCCCTCGGCCTGCAAGGGGATCCTCTGGAGTCCCCCCGGATGTTCACTGAGTGCACTGAGGACCCCCGGCAGGTGCGGAACTTCAGCCTGGGTCTACCTGAGCTCATCCCATCCTGCACAGCCTGCCCACCCCTGGGACCTGTGCACTCCTTCTCAGGAGAAGGAACCGACACAAAGGTGGGTCAGGCGTGGGGCTGGGGCACCGCAAGAGGGTCGGGGAGTGGCATTTATGGGTACAGTGAGCGTTAGGGGGAGGGACCATCCGTGTGCCACGTGGCCGGCCTGCACCTCCTCACATCCTCCCCAGGGTCATCCCCTTCCCCATCCAGGTCCCGTGTCCCCTGACAGGCACCCTCAGCTTCCGTCTGCTTGCTGTATCCTGCCACAGTCTCCTCCCTTGTAGGCTCTGGCGGGGCCAGGGACCTCAGGGAGTTACTCCCAGCCCCACCAGTAAAGCCGATATCTGGAGGGCCGGCAGGACTGCCCTGAAGTCACCTTCTTCACCTCCTTGATGGCCCACGCCACCCTTCTCAAACCACCCTCATCTCCTTGCTCCCAGTCTTTGGTTCCCCGTCCTCTGTATCCCTCAGACCCTGTGCCCAGTGTGCGGGGAGTGCCTTTACACCCAGGCCTCAGGGATGCCTCCTCAGAGCAAGCCCCTGCCCTAGAACAGTGCTGCACCCTGCCTTGCAGCCATGTTGGTGACCGCGAGGGAGCACAGACCTCGCTGACCAGGAGGCCTCAGTCCAGGTGACCTGAGCTCATGGTTCCCCTCTCACGCTGTCTTCAGCAGCTGGGCTGTTGCAGCACAGCACTGTCACGCCAGAGCAACTGAGACCCTTGAGAAGACTATCGACGAGATGGTTCTGCTGCAGACTCCGTCCGAGAAAGGCCGGAAGACAGCCTGCCTCAGCTGGGCTGCAGTACATGGCTCCAGTGGGCACAGCCCTCACCCAGAGCATGGGCTCAGGGGTGCACGAGGCCTGCGGGGAGGGCATCCGGGAGGCCCCATCAGGCGCCTTGGGCGGGCAGGCACATCCCCAAGGTCCTGAGCGTCATCTTGTGAAGTTGGTGGCAGGAACAATAGGAGAAGAAGTCAGCAGGTGCGAGCAGAAGATGAGGCTCTCCAAGGCCCAGGATGATGCAGAAGCCGTGGGCAGGACAGGTGACTCTCCAGTGCATTTGCTTTGTGGCTGAAAAACCCACCATCAGTTGCCTCTGGGGCCGAGGACAGAGCCAAGCCATCTTGGCACCTGTGGGAACTCGGCAGCCACGTGGGGCTCCACTGCAGGTCTCCTCTGTTGGCATTCACAGAGGACACGAGGGACACTCCGGCCTGTGCGTCCCTCCTGGAGGACTGTTCACAGGCCACAGTGCCTCTGGTGCCTGAGCCTTGAGCAGGTCCCGGGCAGGGATCCTTGGCCCTCTCCTTGGACTGCTTAGTAGTTTCCTGGACACGGTCCTGTCTTATGCCAAGGGTCCTGAATTTTTCAGCACTCCAACTATTCAAGGCAAAGGTGGAGGAAAAACACCCCCAAAAGAGGAGAGTGAAAAGCCAGAGACACAGGAGGAATCCCAAAGATTACCAGTGGCAAATGCACAGGGAGAGACGGGCAGGCGCGAGGAGGAGGGTGCACCAGCCCTGCCGCCTGCTCTTACAGCACCCACACATGCGGAGGTGGGTGCTGCGCACAGGTGCAGGGAGAGCGTGGCTGCTGTGCGCAGGCAGATTGATGTGCCCCTGCCTCTGGTGTCTGCAGCACCTCAGCACGCCCTTGTTCCTGGAGCCTGTGGATGGGGAGCTCTCCTGGTGGACTCATGCTTTGGGCTTTCCTGCTTACAAGATGATCTGTCCCTCTTGGAACGCGCACGGATATCCAGGTGTCCCCAGCACACCAGCTCTCCAACACACCCCGTCACAGCCCCATCTGAGGAGTCCTGTGCCGGGACTCCTGGTCATGGGGCTTGTGTCCCTGTCCTATGGAACTCTTGGCCAGGCTGGTGGTCTTACTGCACTCCTCCGTGCTCCGGGCTCCATCAGAGTCCACCAGAACAGACAGGGCGTTTACCAAGGACCAGAAAGTACTCAGAGTGGGGCTCTGGGCCTCTGACTCTCCATGTAACAACCACTGCAGAGGACTGAGGACATGGGTCCACAGCCCTGCTTGCAGGGGCTCAGTCCACACCACCTGGATCCCAGCCATCATCCAGGGGCCGTGACTCATCAGACAGCACCAGTTGCTCCTCTGCAGGGCTTCCTTCTCCAGGTGGAAGGCCAGGACCGTTGTCTGCAGCTGGAAATGCTCATTGGCAACAGCATGACCCAGGGCAGCTCTGGACATGGAGTGTCCTGCATGCTGTTTATAAGCAAAGATGGCTAACCGTGTGCTAACGAATGTTCTGTTACTCATTTCAGATGGGTATTCTGGCCCTCACTGAATGACAGAATGATTCTGGTCCAGCGTGATGAAATTTGGGCTAAGATTTTAAACAGTCAAAACTGCCAGAGTGGTCTTTTTTTAAGTTTTTATTTGTTTTAATTAGTCAGAGTGGTAAATTTTGATTGGCTTCCTTCATCATTTAAACAGCCCACATCCCAAGCTGAGCAGACTGGGTGAGTCCCTTGGTGGGGCATGGTGTCAACCTCTAGCGGAGCAGGAGCAAACCATCCTGCCCCTGCCCGAAGAGTGCTGCTGAGCTCGGGAGTTGTCAGGAAATGCCCACTGTCCCCGAGGTCCTGTCCCATTGTGGACTTTGCCTCACCTCCCCACTGCATAGGTAACCCCTGCTCAGGGTGTCCCTGCCTCCAGAGTAGAGCCCCAAGGGGAGGAGGAGGAGGCGGCTGCACCCCAATATTGTTCCTAGACCCCAAAGCTCTGACTAATTGGGCTGGGCATGTTACACTCAGAACTCTGAGTCATCAGCCTTTTGCCAGTCAGCAGAACAGTAAGAAGCAGAGCCGGGAAGTCTGGATTGTCTATCTTGAGTGGTAGTGGTGGTAGTACAGATCATGATGGAAGTGGTGGGGGTTAGAGATAGTGGTGGAAGTGGCTGTAGAGGTGGTGACTGTGCAGGGGGAAGTGTCGGTGGCCAGTGAGGAGGAGGTAGAAGTATTGGTGGTAGAGGTGGGATGGTGGTGGTAGTGGTGTTGGTGTTGGTGGTGGAGGTGGGATGGTGGTGGTAGAGGTGTTGGTGGTGCAGGTGGGATGTTGGTGGTGTTGGTGTTGGTGTTGGTGGTGGAGGTGGGATGGTAGTGGTAGAGGTGTTGGTGGTGCAGGTGGGATGTTGGTGGTGCAGGTGGGATGTTGGTGGTGTTGATGTTGGTGGTGGAGGTGGGATGTTGGTGATTTTGGATGTTGGTGGTGGAGGTGGGATGTTGGTGGTGTTGGTGTTGGTGGTGCAGGTGGGATGTTGGTGGTGTTGGTGTTGGTGGTGGTGGTGGGATGGTGGTGGTGGAGGTGTTGATGGTGGAGGTGTTGGTGGTGCAGGTGGGATGTTGGTGGTACAGGTGGGATGTTGGTGGTGTGATGGTGGTGGAGGTGGGATGGTGGTGGTGGTGGTGCAGTAGTGTGGGTGTTGGTGGTGTTGATGTTGGTAGTGGTGGTGGGATGGTGGTGGTGGAGGTGTTGATGGTGGAGGTGTTGGTGGTGCAGGTGGGATGTTGGTGGTGTTGATGTTGGTGATGCAGGTGAGATGGTGGTGGTGGAGGTGTTGATGGTGGAGGTGTTGGTGGTGCAGGTGGGATGTTGGTGGTGGTGTTGTTGGTGGTGGTGGGATGGTGGTGGTAGAGGTGTTGGTGGTGCAGGTGGGATGTTGGTGGTGTTGATGTTGGTGGTAGAGGTGGGATGGTGGTGGTGGAGGTGTTGATGGTGGAGGTGTTGGTGGTGCAGGTGGGATGTTGGTGGTGTTGATGTTGGTGGTGGTGGTGGGATGGTGGTGGTAGAGGTGTTGGTGGTGCAGGTGGGATGTTGGTGGTGTTGATGTTGGTGGTAGAGGTGGGATGGTGGTGGTGGAAGTGTTGATGGTGGAGGTGTTGGTGGTGCAGGTGGGATGTTGGTGGTGGAGGTGGGATGTTGGTGGTGTTGATGGTGGTGGAGGTGGGATGGTGGTGGTAGAGGTGTTGGTGGTGCAGGTGGGATGTTGGTGGTGTTGATGTTGGTGGTGCAGATGTTGGTGGTGCAGGTGGGATGTTGGTGGTGTTGATGTTGGTGGTGGTGGTGGGATGGTGGTGGTAGAGGTGTTGGTGGTGCAGGTGGGATGTTGGTGGTGTTGATGTTGGTGGTGGAGGTGGGATGGTGGTGGTGGTGGTGCAGTAGTGTGGGTGTTGGTGGTAGAAATGGTGTTGTCTATGTGGACCTTTCCCACTACAGGCACTCCAGTTCGTCCCCTTGAGCACCTGTCCATCAGGGTGTGTTCCTGGTCAAGGGCAGGGCTTGTGCCTGAGCACGGCCAGCGACCCTCTCAGGAAGGCCAAGGCAGGTGCTGCCTCCTGCGACAGCAGCACGGGATAGGTGGCTCTTGGTGCCGGAGCCTATGCCACGTTCCCAGGTCTCCATGTCTCCCTTGATTCTGGGCTCCTTGGCCTCCATAAGGCCCCTGGTGCCAGATGCCTTTCTGTCACCTGTGCTGAGAGGATGGGCTTCGGTGAGTGGTAGTAAGAATCATGCCCAAACCTTGAGCACTGCCTGAGTGGCCAGTTCCAACAGCAGTGGCCAGACATTGACTCAGTGCCCCTCACAGAGGAGGAGCCCAGGCCGAGAGAGCACACGATCCTCCGGGGTCCTCAGCAGCAACTGAGGAATTTGTCCACACACCCCGGGTCTCGCTCCAGCGGCATTGCACACTGCGTCTGCCCTCCTCAAATATGTCCTTCCTTGCTTCTGCTAGAAACCTCCCGCCTGGCACAGCGGGTGCCTGTGCCCCTTCTGCTCAAGAGGCTGAGGCAAGAGGAAATGAGCCCAGGAGTTCAGGGCCAGCCTGGGCAACAGAGCAAGACCCCACCTCTAGATGAGGACAGCAGCAACAGCGGCTGCTGAAGTCCTGAGGGCAAAGCTCCAGCACGGGGCAGCGCCAAGGGGCTTTGCTTGCTCACGTCCAAAGTTTCTCCTGTCTTCCAAGAGGGACGTGTCGGGCAAGAAAAGCCCCAAAGCAACAGGTTTTCTGACCTTGTCAAGAGTCCCCCTGGCCCCAGGCCACACTCTCACACAGACTGGTCAGGAACCTGCGGCTGAAAGCTGTTCGCATTCTGAATGAACAAGTGGTTGGGCCTGCAGTCTGAAAAGCAAGAGAAGCCCTGGCCAGGGTCTGGGAGCCACCCACCTCCTGGGCACCCTCACCACCACCAACCTCCAGGCCAGCGTGCTGCCTCCTAGACCCCAGGGCACACCAGGCCAGAAGGAGAGTCTGGCCCGCCAAGTACCAAGCTCTCCTCCAGACCAGGGCCACCAGCTTAGCGACCCAGGCTCTGCTCAGCCACATGCAGCCTGAAAGGCGTCCAGCTGTACCAGCTCCTGTCTTTTTGGCCACTTTCAACTAGTTACTGCAAGTGCTGTGGTTTGTATTTCAGAACAAGACTTTCCACAAAAAGGGGCTTCCTTGTGCTTCCTTCCTGCAATGGGCGAGGTTAACGTACAAGCCGCCTTCAGCATGAGGGTCATGAAGAACCCAAACGGGGCGTAATTAGGCCACAGACCCCTGTGAAGAGACCAGCATCTCTCTGCCCAGGTGGAGCAGAGCTTGGACCACACAGTAGTAGGCCTTACAGGCTCAAACGACCAGCATTGGCAGAGCCAAGCCGGCAGGGCTTGCGTCTGCCTCAGACTCTAGGTCCCCATGGGTGACGTTGGAGAATCAGGGAGTTTGGGATGGAACAGAGAAAATCCCCAATCCCGGCGAGTGTCAAGTCATTCTCTGTCCTCACTTGGAAACACTGACCACCTCCCCACGCCACTCCGGTGCCCAGGTGGCCTGTGAGTGATCAGCAGGCACATATTGATCACACAGCCAGGGGCAGAGGAGGCCCAGAGCCTCTGCCACCAGGGGAGAGCAGTGCCTCCTGCAGCTCAAGGGCTGCTGTGCCACAACCGTGCTGAGAGACGGGCTTCGCTATCCCAGGTTTGGGGAAGGAAAACCAGAAGCCGGGCCTGAGTGAGTCCATGCAGATTGTCCCCGGGTCACAGAAACATGGAAGGCTACAGCGTGAACTTGAAGAGGCTCCTCGAACCCAAAGGTGGAAAAGCTTGAGCACTGGAAAGAGTGATAACTGCCCTGGGTCAAGATTCTCCAGACACCTACAAAGGCATTTGTTCAAGACAATTCTCAGAAAATCATAAAAACATCATGAACATTGTAAGACATTATGACACTTAATGGTTGCTGGGCACCAATTCAGCCTTCTGGAAATTGGTAAAGGAATCGAAACATTTATCCTGACTCCTCTGCATATTTCAGGGTAACCGAGTGATTTTTTAAGGAAATTCAATTACCTGAAAAAGTCCAGGTAATTCACATGAGAGAATAGACTTAGAAACCCAGTGTTTTGCAGATCCTAGTGAAAGAGCAGACCCAGGTGACAGCACTGTCAAGGGAGGCAGGCTGAGATGCAGCCGGGCCTGCAACTCAGCAGGAAGCACACACCCTGGTGGGTGTGCCAGGGGCAAGCTGAACCTGAACCCCACCAGGACCCTGTTTACAGGAAACACAGGGGACCAGCCAATGTCAGTCACAGGCCCACGTGGCAATTAGCCAAAGGTAGAATGCAGCAAGTGCTGGAGGGTAGAAGCCAGTGGCTTCGGCAGCTCACGCAGGAGGGGAGAAGCTGCTGCCTGCTGAGGGGGCATTACAGGACACAAACCCAAATACAGCAAGCTGATTGTAGAATGCTTTTTAAGACAGGGGAAATTTAATAGACTGGGTGTTAGATATTAAGAAATAGAGCATCTAACACGTTTGAAAATAAATGTATCAACTAACAATTAAATTTGATAGGAAAGATACATCTAGTAGGAGTTTTAAGTGTAGTACTTGTTTTAGGCTTGTATTCTTAAGAATTTTTCTCAGCTCACACATCACCCTCACAGCTACTAGTGGGGTCCTTACGCCTCACTTGCAGCCGCACCTGGCAAAATTCACTCAGTCTCCTGCCCTGGCAGCCTCCTTCCCTGCCTCGCCGGGCAGCTCTGCTCTCCCGGCTTGTTGCCTGGTTGGTTAGTGCACTATGTGCACACCCAGGAGCCCAGTCGCACCGACCGCCAGGCCTCCCGCCTCCCGCCTCCCTCCTCCCGCCTCCCTCCTCCTCTCCATCACCTCAGTTGGTCTGTTTTCTAAAACGCTCTTACAGTTAGAGAAAGGTGAGGACTGGCGCTTGTACTGTTCTCTGCACTTTCCTACATATTTAAAAATAGGTTTCTCTATATGAAAAGCACTGGGACCCAGGGGCTGTGTCCCCGGAGTGAAGGGTGGCCCGGATGTCGAGGCTGACAAAGGCTGGGACTCCGAAGTCCCTTCAGCTGCTCGCAGCAGAAACCAAGACCAAACAAGACAAGTATTCTAAGCAACGAGGTTTTCGTTTTCTTGTGGGATGAGGGTGGCGCCTGTGCCTCTGGTGCTTCCTCACTACCACTTGGTCCCGATACCCCATGGCCATCAGAGAGCTCAGTTCAGTGAGGGTCTCCCTGCCATGACCAGGTCTGATGGAGATCTTGGTGGAGCCCCAGTCCAGTGCAGAACTGGTCACCGTGGTGATTCATCTTTAGACACTGCTGTCCCTCACTTCTGGGAGCTGGCCAGGTGGTGTGTCCCACAGCTAAGAGCACCGGTCATGAACACACCCTTAGAAAGTTTCTGCTTCTACCTGTTCCTTACCTCTGAGTCTATGGTTTTTAATTGTTAAATACGGAATACAAAGTATTTAGAACACATGTAAGGTGAAGTCTAAGCTCAGAGATCTCCTTCCAGCTTAGGAGAGATTTTTAGAAAAATTTTAGTTGTAGATGGACATAATAACTTTATTTTCATGTGGTGCTGAGGATGGAACCAGCCCTCCTCTCATGCTAGGCAAGTGCTCCTCCTCTGAGCCACAACCCCAGCCCATTGGGACAGATTTCTGTCAGTGCCCTTGCAGAGCTCACCCACCCAGCTCCCGTCGGCGGCGTGCCGGGTCTTAGGTCCGCCTGTGTGCATAAGCAGGGTTCCCATCGTGCTCCTTCTCTGTGGCTCTAATGGGAGATGCTCTGGGCAACCAGCAGGGACAGAGGCTCACTGAGCTTTTGGTCCTGGAGGCTGAGAAATCCAGTCCCTGGCACTGGCGTCCACTCTGCGTCTGAGGCTGGGCTGCACGGGCCCCTGTGCAGGGCACCCCAGAGCAAGCCAGCCGCTCCGTCTCTGCCCCTTCCCGTGGACCAGCAGTTGGCCCTGGGGCCAGCATCCGGGCCTCATCAGCATGCAGTCGTCTATCACTAGGGGCTGGGGAGCACGTTTCCCAGGCAGAGCTCTGGGCACACTGGGACACAGTGATGTCCCGTTTTGCACTTTAAACCTACATGGTAAAATCATACCGCACTCTGACTTGCTCTCCCTAAACAGCATGCTCCTGGAGTGCCTCCACACCTTGAACTGAACCTCACAGACCGCAGGGCTGCCTTGCCCACAGGGCTCCCACGGGGCCTGAGTCTCCACGTTGCTGCTGCAGACCTGCCACTTTGAGAATCCTGTTCACGGCTCCTCATGTGTATTGGCAGGAACTCCTCTAGGGCAGACGTGTTGGAGGAATTTATGAAAGATTTTGGCCCAGTGGACACTGAACTATATTTTTCCACAAATTATATGATTTAACCCATAAAAATTAAATAAAGATAAAACAAAATCCTGACTGCTTTGAACATTCTGCATAAGATTTAAACCTCGTTAGCCTCTTCCCACAAGGAAAGCATCACCTTAGATCACATAGCCACACATTAGGGAAAAACTAGGGGCATTCCAGCCTCACGCAAGCTCTCAGGGATACGGGAGATAGATGCTTCTCAATCTATTTCATGAGGCTATGTTCTTTTGGGGGTGCAGTACTGGGAATTGAACTCAGGGGCACTCGACCACTGAGCCACATCCCCAGCCCTATTTTGTATTTTATTTAGAGACAGGGTCTCACTGAGTTTCTTAGTGCCTCACTTTTTGCTGAGGCTGGCTTTGAACTCTCAATCCTCCTGCCCTCAGCCTCCCAAGCCGCTGGAATCACAGATGTGCAATGTGTTAGTAGGAAATCAAACAAGGGCAAACACAGGAAACAAAATTACAAACAGGCTTCCATGAACAGATGCAAGAACCTCTGAAGAATCAGCAACTAAATTCAGTAAATTTACAGAAAAGATCACCCTTCATCATTAGTTGGTTTTATCCTCAGGAAAATAAGGATATTTCAATAATAGATAATTATATTAATAAATTAAAGAATGGATTATCATACTTATATCTGTAAGAACTAGTTCATTAAAATTTGGCAGGCATGTGTGATCAGGGCTCTTTTAAAACCAGAAAAGGGCAGGCGGCTTCCTAACCTAACAGCATAGCAAACACACTGACTTGGCAAAGAGTGAAACATTCCCTGTGAGATGAGGAACACCTATAATCCCAGCAACCTGGGAGGCTGAGGCCCGCCTGAGCGACCAAGTGAGATCCTGTCTCAAAATAAAAATAAAAGGGCTGAGGACGTAGCTCGGTGATAGAGCACCTGGGCCTGATCCCCAGCAACACACGCACAAAGGAAACAAGAAGCACAGTCAGTGCTTCTGTTCAAAAGCCACTCCGGTGGATTAACTAAGCTCTTGACCAGTGCAAGACAAAACAGTAAAGCATTCTTCTCAAAATTAAGTAAAACTGACATTTTGTGTCAAAAGGCACCCAGACAACACGAGCCCAGGGATGGAACCCCTCTGGATGAATGTCGCCACTGGCGGATCATCCCAGAGACCTGAAGCACGTCACAGCAGAGAGGTCGGCCACGAGTCCCTGAGCACACAGGGCGCCGCTGAGCTGGGCCCGAATGAAAACTGCCCCACTTTGGATCTGGATGGGGACTGTGAGGCCAAGGGCAGCAGCTTCGCTCACCTGGGCTCTCTGCCAGGTGCACAGTGCCCCCTGCGGGACATGGGCCCACGACCCTGCAAGCTGGCATTCCTCTCCTGCGGGCCAGGGCCAGGCCGAGGACCAGAGGCCCAGGGGGCAGCCGCACGGCCCTCCACAGGCAGGGGCGCTCCTCCAGGACGGGCGGACCTCCACTGTGGACGGACCTCTGACGCGGTGTGCTCGTCTCTTCCAGGGAAGGGCATGCTGCGTGGCGCAGAGGCTCTCGTCTTCTTAGAGAGCATGCCACTCAAAACTCCTCAAGGAGCACACTTAGAACACGAGGAAATGTGCATTCTCTGAATACTCCTGTGAAAATCTGGCCCCCGGCATTCTATGAATATAGTCCACAGGAAGACGGATTTTAAAATAATGGGTACGAATCGAAGATAAAAGTACGCAAACATCTGATCACATACCCAGCTGGGGCAACACAAAGAAAGAAGCCTGGCCTCCCTGAGGGCTGTGCCCCGGCCCAGGGGAACGGCAGCGGTCTGACGCGCTCGTCCTGCGGGAGTGGTGTGTGGTGTGCCCGTTGGAGGCCAGATGTGCTGCTGGCTCAGCCCAAGGAGGCCCCACTCTGGACCCGGAGCTCAGGCTGCTGGCCTGGGTCAAGAGGGCCGCCCTGGACAGGAAAGAGGAGCTCAGGCTCAGGCTTGCCCTTCACCCGCAGTCACGCCTGCGCTGCGCAAGCACCAGTGACCCTGTGCACACCTGTGTGCTGCCACCTCTGCCACGGTCCTGGCCAAGAGTCAAGGACCACTGCCACGTCCACCCCACAGTGTCACTCAAACACACCCGAGTCCTGGGAGGACGGCCGACTCCAGGGCCAGCGCGGGAAACCACTTGCCACTTCAGGGAGCAAGGGTCCTAGACGGCTGCGCACACCTAGGACTCAGGACCCCACCTGACAAGCCCCTGCGGCCAGAAACTGGCACCAAGGCCAGTGCCAGCAGGGCACGGAACACACAGGACACTGGGAACCTCTGGTCAGGGCTGGGTGTGTGGTGCCTCCACCATCCCAGCGGCAAGGTGGGGGGCGAGGCAGGAGGAGCGCAAGGTGGAGGTGACTCGGTGAGACCCTCTCACTGAAAATAAGACCAAAAGGGGGGTGGGGATGTGGCTCCGCACCTGGTTCAGTGCCCAGTTCCCGCACTGGTTGCCTGTAGGAGATAGAGATGCTCACACTGTGAAGTCCGGTGAACAGGGAACCCGACACTTTTCCCTCTCCCAGCCCAACCAAACACCCCGGCCAATAAAAGCGGCAGGACACAAGAACCAGAGGGCTTCATTTTGGCGGCCCTTTGTGAATTAGCAGAACTGGGGACTTGTCATCAACAGCTACGATCCTCTCAAAGAGGGCCAACTGACAGTCGGTGCACTAAGGGAGGCGGCCAGAACAACCCGAGGGACCCGAGGACAACCCACCCTGAACTCCCAGACCTCTGCCGGGGCCGTCGGACAGCTAACAGGCTGCGAGGCAGAGGCCAGCACCCGACAAGGCCGCGGAGGCACGAGATGCCTGGCGCCTGCAGGGCAGCAGTGGACCACTTTGGTGGTGCATGGGACCTGTGGTGAGGTGAGGGGTGGCTCTGGATGTCCATTTTCCATCCCGAAGCTACGGGCTTCAGCAGCATGAGCGTGACTGTGGCAGAAAGGCACACCATCTTCATCCATCACAGCCCCACTCCATGCAGGTTTGTTATGGTTTGGGTCTGCAAAGTCCCCAAGGGCTGTCAGAGGTGGGGCTTTGGGGAAGGGAATGGGGTCATAAGGGCCTGACCTCATCAGCAGTTTATTCTGTTGAGGCTGAATGACTCCTGAGGAGGACTTAGCTGGAAGCAGCAGTCACCAGGGACGTGCCTTGGGTTTACCTTTTGTCCCTCTGCACATCTCTCTCTGCTGCTCCCTGGCTGCCTGGGGCTGAGCACTGTCCTCCCCATGTCCTTCTGCTATGCTCTGCGCCACACGGGCACAGGCAATGCAGCTGGCTGGCCGTGGCCCACGAGCGAGTGAACCTTCCTTCCTCGGGGTGGCTCTCAGGCACTCGACAGCAGCCAAGAGCCGGCCAACGGTGTAGGTCACACCTGCACACCCAGCCTATCTCCCAGGCTGCTCCGACAGTGGCCACCACCAGGCGTGGGCCACACGGGGGCCAGGGTGGAGAACGACACCGTGGTGCCACAAGGGAGGTGGGGCGGAAGAGGTCACCACCACCATGGCACGGGGGGGCCGGGTAGAGAAGGTCATCACCACCGTGCCACAAGGGAGGCAGGGTGGCAAAACTGGGTCTTTCCTCATGGTTGGGTATGAACTCAACCAAAAACCAGGTGAAACTAAGAGTGTCCCCGTGTCTGCTGGCAGGTGGCGCTGCACTAGGAAAGGGTGGCAGGCAGCTCTCAATGGCGGCCACACCCGTGTTTGCATACCTGGCAGCCCACCTTTTCTCCTGGGTCCTCATCTCACAAAGCTGAGGACGAGTCCAGAGGAGGATGAGTGACGCAGGAGCAGGTAGGGGCCGGGAGGGGCTATGCTCGAGGTGCCCCGTCAGGTGTCAGGGGCACCTGGGAGTCGCTACTGGGTCTGGATAGGCGCGTGCCAGTCACTCAGGCCTGCCCTGTTTTCTCACTGCTCACCGCAAAGTGGGAGGTAGAGGTTGTGGGATCGTGAATGTCTGCGGTTCAGTGCTGAGGTGCGAGTGGAGTGGGTGTCCACACTGGCCCCGGGCCAGGCCGCGCAGTGTGACCAGTGGGTGCACTCAGTTGTGCCAGCAGGCCAGGCTCCCTGCAGCCAAGGCCCAGGCCCCTACCCACGAGGCAGCTCCTTGGTGGGGGACTGGGGGCCAGCT
Source organism: Sciurus vulgaris (assembly GCF_902686455.1). Lineage (NCBI taxonomy): Eukaryota > Metazoa > Chordata > Mammalia > Rodentia > Sciuridae > Sciurus > Sciurus vulgaris. The sequence continues at coordinate 527,249 of NC_136468.1, read as the reverse complement.
GTGCAGACTGGCAGTTGGGGAGCCATGCCGAGATGTCACTTCTTGGGAAAGGGAGGACTGAATCTGGAGGTGGCGGTGGCAATCCCTTCCTCAGTGAATTGCCTGTGATAAATGAACATAACCCGTCTGAACAAGCGAGAGCCACTTAACATGGACGGCCTGGCCTCTCACCAACGGAGAACGAGGTCTGCTTACCAGGGACGCCTGAGTCATACTTCAGCGTTCACTGAATCAGGCTGTAACACCATCCAGCCCACCTCGTTTCTCCCCAGCCTTTGCAAACACCCTTAAAGACCTGTAAACAGCAGTAAGGAGTCCATATTTTTGTTATCTTCTCAGAAAAACAACGAGCACCAAAACTCTGGGATTTCATTATAATCTCTGCTCAGGGCTCAGACAATCAGAATAAGCAGGAAACCGAAGCAGCATGGAGTTCTGGTTCCGAGCTGCTCTGAGACCTGGTGCTCAGGACAGGTGAGCTGAGGTCACACAGGGTACCCAACTGGTCCTGGGGCACAAACTGACTTCCGACTTTCCGGCACTGTGCAGCGCCTGGGGCCAGGAGCCTCCGGCCCCCAGGGAAACTCACTGATGTTTTCAAACGAAGAACACAAACATGTTGTCACTGCTTTATTATTCATGGTTTGCACGCAATATAATATATAATAAAATCACTTTTTAAAACAACTAGGTTTGCTGGAAAAGTGTCCTTTTTACCCCGTGCACCATGAATTCCGGCACCACTGACACGGCTCCTCTGTATCGAGTACACCACTTGTGCGGGTCCTGGGCACACGCTGAGCCTGAGCTCCCCGCTCACCTCCTGCTACCACCCTTCCCCATACACACGCACTGCTTCACTCTCCCTGAGTCCTTCTTCCTACTGGACGTGTCAGAGGTGGGGGCCTGGTCACGAGTTCAGAAGCTCCCTCAGGGTCCTCATGGATGATTCGTAGAGAAATCTGAAACACAAAGAAAGACTCAGCTACAGACAAAATGGCCAGATGATCCAAATGTGTGTTTCCAAAAGCAGAGTCCAAAGATGGCAGGCAACCAGACCTACTTGAGGAGGTGGCAGGGCACCAGCAAGTGCAGCTCTCGTGGGAAAGCAGGTTGGGTACATGCAGCGAGCCCTGGCAAAGGTAATGTGGGCACCACTCAGGCTGGCCCTCAGGCAGGCTGTGCTGGTGGATGCTCCCTCGGACCCAAGGCACGGTGAGAAGCACACGTGCGGTTTCCTGCCTGCCTCTCCCTGCCACACAAGAGGAGGACCTGGTCCTGCTCTATGTGGTGGCAGTTTCCCACCACCCTCTGATGACTCAGGGCCTCTGGGCACCTGGCCCTGCCCATCCAGCCAGGTGGTGTGAAGGCCCACTGCACTTCCTCCCAGGGCACCGCTCCCACCCCTGCAGAGTCTGTTCCTGCCAAGATTCCTGGGGCGGCTTCTGCACCTGGGCACACACCGGCAAGCTGTGGGCTCGACCCCAGAGCTTCCCTTCACCTGCTGGACCTCCTGCACAGCTCTGCTAGACACAGACAACTCCTCAGCTAGTCTGAACATCCTGAGTCCACAGATGCTGTTTCCTGACCTTATTGTGCCCAGTGCTCAAGACGATGCCCATCTGCCTAACTGTGGCCTTGCAGACTGTCCACCCGGCGAGCCCCAAGTGAGGTCTGACTGCCACTTTAAACATTCTCGTGGCTCCACTCTACAGTGCTGGTCTCAACCAACGTACACAGACCCCACCAGCCTGCAATCAGCACCAGGCTGCCATGCACGCACCTGCGCCTGCACCTCCAGATCGCACCAGCTGCCCAAATCCCAAGAGCTTTTTGGACAGTCTTTCTCCCTGGAGTTATTTAGAGGTATGTGTGATTTTTACATCACCCACACAGATTTTAAGGAAAGAAAACGGAGACTTGTCTCAGCTCTAAGTCCCTCAAGATTCCCTCCCTGGTCCTGGTCTTGTGTCCCAGGCAGTGTTTAGATGCCTGGCCCAGGGCCTCATGGACACGACCTCTGCAGTGTAGCGTGGCAGTAGCTATGGCCATGCTCATGGGGCTGCTGTGGACTCTCTGCCCCTCACCAGAAGCTGCTGGTCCACCAACAAACGAGATGCCCCAAGTGGGGGTGGAAGTGATAGGCACAGGGCCCAACGAAGGCTGTGGGCAAGGCTGTGGGCACCTGCCCTGAGGGACACCAGGAACCCACGGCCATGTCAGCTTCCCCAGCCTTGGGCAGAAAGGGCAGCTAGCAGGTGAGCTCCTCAGGAGCAGGGCAGGCCTCGTAGGAGCCAACCTCTGCCCCTGGCTGTCTTGCTTCTTCGGGGTCTCCTCCCGAGCCCCAGGTTCCAGGGAACAACAGTGCCCCTCCCAGGTCTCACCCTCCTGCCAGCCGAGAGCTGGAGCTGAGACCAAGGAAAGTGGCTCTGATCACAGACCCCAGAATCTAGAATTCACCTCAGTTATTGGAAAACACTACTGTCTCCTCAAGTGAGCATGAACATATAAGCCTCGAAGAGAAAGATATGAGGCTGTCCTGGCAAAACTGCCATGCCTGTCAGCAGTGGCTTGCACTGACCCACATCCATGCCAGCCACAAGTCAGCACATTGCCCTCATCATTCAGGACAGGCAGGACGCAGTACAGAGGGGCCTGGGACCAACCCGGACACCATATTGATGCTTAGAAGCTCTGCAGCAGGTCACACCCATTCGCTCTGCAGCTACCTGAGGACAGGGCCAGACACCACGAGGACCAAAGAAGCGAGAACTGCAGGACAAGAGGAGGACTTGGACTTTAGAGCTGGAGGGAACAGCAGCAAGACCTCAGGCCACCAAGCCTGGTGGGCCGTAGATCTCCCTGTGCGTAAGGGACATGAGAACTGGGTGGTGAGCCCACTGGGCTCTGAGCCTATGGAACTGCAGGACTCCGGCTCAGCATCTGGGAAGTGGCCAGGCAACACCCACCATGGTCACCAAGGATCCATGCACTGAGCGAAAAGTAGGATGAAGGACACACCATCACTCAAGAGGGGCTTGAGTGTGGACGACAGGAGCCTGCTCTAAGGAAGCCAGAGCATGGAGGCTGCGAGGGCTCAAGGACGCTGCATACTCCAGCACCGCATAGCTGCTGCACCCCAGGCCACCCACATGGCCAGAGGCAGAACCGCCCGCAAGCAGTGAGCCTGCACTGCAACCACAGCTCACGTCCTAGTGGGACAAAGTCAGGAGGTAATGGAAACTGCAAAGGGCTCACACGTCAGTAACCTCAAATTAAACTGCCTTCTGTCTTCAAACTAGCTATGAAAGGAACACTCACAGCACACTCGACCGTTAAAAGCAGTACTGCCTTGAACACACCCAAGTTCTTCCTCCCGAGGAACTGCATCCAATTTAGTGCTCTCCTGTGGGTGAGGCAGCGAGACACAAGGAGAAGCCGTTTTATTCAGCAGCCCCCAACCAGCCAATTAATACCAACTAATACCAATCAGCACGGGGAACGCTGATTCCTCACTTCTGAATTAAGGTCCATTGCCCAGACACCCCTGGAACAGGGTTCCCAGAGTCTTGAAGATGGCAGATCCCCGAGGGTCTCAGGTCCAACACTGAGCCAGGATCGTCTTGAAATACCCTCTCACATCTCAACTGCTTTCTTTCCATTAGACAGATTTTTTGTTTCAACCGTTTTTCAGACTGCTTTTCCTCAGCCCTGCCTCCGCTGGACAGCTGGGGGCACTGGGTGGAAACTCGGGCTGAGAGCACTAGCTCCCCACTGCTGCTCTGAGGGAGGACCCCTGAGGGCGAGGCTCAGCAGGGGAACATCGTGGAACAACAGGGGCAGCACAGAGGCTGTTCACAGCTGCTCTGCTCTCAGGGAGTCCCAGCTCCTCGAGCCCTGTTCAGTGCCAGGAGCTAAGGAACACTAGGTGAAGGACAATGAGGGGCTTCCAAAAGGGCTCTGGGCACACGTACCCTAAGCAGTACAGAACACTTCACACCCAGAAGGGTCACTCTTGCTGGCGTCATTTATAATAAAGTGAGTTGATTCTCCTAGTATTGTGGTCACCCTATTGAGTGTGACACACTGTTTATGCTGCCATGTGTTTTCTGATGTACATGAGCTCCAGTCATCTCAAGGTAAGACAGTTCATGAAACTGAAAGTTAGTGGAGCTTAAAACAGAAAGGGGCAAGTCTGACCCGGTACAGTCACAACAAGATTTCAGGGCTCTCAAGATGAGCACAGAATAAAAGAACCTGCAGAGGGCAGGCAGTTCAGCTGTTCCATCACTCCATGGCAAAGAGAACAGCAGGTTCAGACTGCCACTCCACCGTGTGTAGAACAGCAGCTCTCAGGCTGTGCCTGCCCTGGTGACTCCATGGTGTAGAACAGCAGCTCTCAGGCTGCGCTGCCCTGAGTGACTCCATGGTGTGTAGAACGGCAGCTCTCAGGCTGTGCCTGCCCTGGTGACTCCATGGTGTAGAACAGCAGCTCTCAGGTTGCGCCTGCCTTGAGTGACTCCATGGTGTGCAGGACAGCAGCTCTCAGGCTGTGCCTGCCCTGAGTGACTCCATGGTGTAAAACAGCAGCACTCGGGCTGTGCCTGCCCTGAGTGACTCCATGGTGTGCAGAAAAGCAGCTCTCAGGCTGTGCCTGCCCTGAGTGACTCCATGGTGTAAAACAGCAGCACTCAGCCTGTGCCTGCCCTGAGTGACTCCATGGTGTAGAACAGCAGCTCTCAGGCTGTGCCTGCCCTGAGTGACTCCATGGTGTGCAGAACAGCAGCTCTCAGGCTGTGCCTGCCCTGGTGACTCCATGGTGTAGAACAGCAGCTCTCAGGTTGCGCCTGCCTTGAGTGACTCCATGGTGTGCAGGACAGCAGCTCTCAGGCTGTGCCTGCCCTGAGTGACTCCATGGTGTAAAACAGCAGCACTCAGGCTGTGCCTGCCCTGAGTGACTCCATGGTGTGCAGAAAAGCAGCTCTCAGGCTGTGCCTGCCCTGAGTGACTCCATGGTGTAGAACAGCAGCAGTTAGGCTGTGCCTGCCCTGAGTGACTCCATGGTGTAGAACAGCAGCTCTCAGGCTGTGCCTGCCCTGAGTGACTCCATGGTGTAGAACAGCAGCACTCAGGCTGTGCCTGCCCTGAGTGACTCCATGGTGTAGAACAGCAGCTCTCAGGCTGTGCCTGCCCTGGTGACTCCATGGTGTACAACGGCAGCTCTCAGGCTGTGCCTGCCCTGGTGACTCCATGGTGTAGAACGGCAGCTCTCAGGCTGTGCCTGCCCTGGTGACTCCATGGTGTAGAACGGCAGCTCTCAGGCTGAGCCTGCCCTGAGTGACTCCATGGTGTGCAGAACAGCAGCACTCAGGCTGTGCCTGCCCTGAGTGACTCCATGGTGTGCAGAAAAGCAGCTCTCAGGCTGTGCCTGCCCTGAGTGACTCCATGGTGTAAAACAGCAGCACTCAGCCTGTGCCTGCCCTGAGTGACTCCATGGTGTAGAACAGCAGCTCTCAGGCTGCGCCCGCCCTGAGTGACTCCATGGTGTAGAACAGCAGCTCTCAGGCTATGACTGCCCCATTGACTCCATGGTGTGTAGAACAGCAGTTCTCAGGCTGTGCCTTCCCTGTGTGACTCCAGGGTGTGTAGAACAGCAGCTCTCAGGCTGCACCTGCCCCGAGTAACTCCATGGTGTGCAGAACCGCAGCTCTCAGGCTGTGCCTATCCTGAGTTACCCCATTTTGTGAATCTGTAGTTTGCCCCAAACTAGTGTGCTTTGAGTACTAGAGCCAAGGTTTAAGACTCTATCCCAGGTTTGTATAAGTGAACACCACCATCTGCCCGGCACCACCATAAGGCACAAGTTGACAAATAACTTTTATGTGTTAACTTATCAAACTAAATAGGAGCACCTGGATGTGTGGCCATCCCAAATCCTATCAGGAACACCAGACATGGGAAATCACCCGTTAGAGCACCCTCACCTAAGGCCCATAAAAGGAGGAGCCTGCAAGACTGTACACAGTGGCACCCTTACCCCAGCACCTGGTTGCTTGTTGTGAGCCTTGCCCAGCAAAATGGCCACAGGCATGAACCTCCAATGATCCATCCCACTGGGCTTCAGCAGACAGCGGTTTCTCCTGCCCTTGAAGGTTAAGCATGGCCCACTCCAAGCTGACACCTCGAGCTGACATTGCCCTCCATGAGGACCCTCTGCCTTGACAGCTCTGCAGAACTGGTTGGCCTATAGTGGCTCCTTGACTCTCTGCCTTCATCTTGTTACAGCAGCTTGGTTCAGGATTCCCACACCTGCAGTAGCCCAGGTGTCTCAGCAGGCATGGAGGACAGCCTGGCGTCAACCTGACAGGGCTAAGGGTCCCCAAAGGACTGCCAGACAGTTCTTTCTGGGTGTGTTTGGGAGGGTGCACCCATGAGTAAGAAAGACGTGGCTAATGAACAGATGGACACATCTTATCTATTGAGGGCCTGGACACATCCCTTCTTTCCCCTGGAGCTGACACCGTTCTGTCCCTCGATGTCAGCTCTCTAGGTTCCCAGGCCTTCAAGCTCCCCCAAATGCTCTGGCCTCGGCAGTTATACCATTGGCCTCCCGAGTTCTCAGTCCTGTGGACTGGGACAGAGCCACACCACTGACGTCCCCGGCTCTCCGCTGGCACACAGCCTACGGAGGGACTGTGCAGCCTTCGTGAGGGTGTGAACCAATTCCCAAGCCGATGCTGTCCTTTTACACATCTATGTATAATCCTGCAGGTTCCAAGGAGGGCGATAAGTAGTCAGCACATCCAGGAATTTCAGGGCAGTGGAGCTACTCTGTGCAGTACTGCAGGGAAGGGTATGTGTCTGCATGTTTGCTGAAACTTCAGAAGGTTCAAAACCAAGAGCGGGCTCTAATGTGCACCACGGAGAGTGGGTGATAATGATGCGACAAATGCTCCACTGGGGTGGGATCGCAACGGGGAAGGTGTGTACATGGCGGGCAAGGACCTATGGAAACCACAGCACTTTCGCTTCATTTTGCTACGAACCTACAATTTGGCTCAACTTTCTGGTGTTGCTGGGTATCAAGTCCAGGGCATCTGCCACGGGCACCCTCCCTGCCCACTGATTCTAACACTGCAAGGACAATCACTAGCACACTTACTAAGCACCGGCCCTCCACGTCTGTGGCTCCACGTGCACACACTAAGCCACCACAGACTGAAGCACTCCTTAGAACAGTGGTCTTCACTGAGCACGTACATGCCCTTCGTTGTTGTCATTCCCTGAACCTTGCAGTGTATCAACTGTGCACAGTGTTGCCATTGCACGGGCACCAGGGTGACCTAGAGGTGATAACGGCGGCAGCAGGAGAGGCACAGGTTACATGCAGGGCCCACTTTGCTGGCGGAAAGGACTGGGCTCCAACAGTTTCTCCCCCGGAGTCCTGGAACCATCCCTGCGGGTACCGTGAGCATCACTCATCCCCTTTGTTCTTGAAATGGTTTGGTCTCCCTGTCTCGTCCCCTCCCTTCCTCTGCCGTCACTGCAGGTGGGGCTTCTTTCTACTGGGGTAGAGAAGGGACTCTAGGCTGTAGAGGTGAGGTGCTGGGAACAGGGCAGGCCTGGGGACGGGAGACCCAACAAAGCGAGGCTGTGGCCTGCAGTATGTTGCCTCGTGCAAGCGGCTCAAAGCCACCTTACTCCTGGTGCATGGCAGTCCACAAGGTTCACAGGACTGAGGACACACAGCACCACCCACAGACCTATATGCCCGGATGTTAGCCTGTGATGCTTGTTCAGAGTGGAAGGTCACATAAACACCATCGAAAACTACCAACTGTCTAAGCCTTTAACAACTGGGAAAAGGTAAAACAAATTCCTGCAAATCCAAACTAAGTTTCAAAGAAACCAAGCCGTTCTACTACATTCTAAGGAGAATTCCAGTTAACAGGGTCTCATTTCATCAACAGTGACTAAAACCAGGGTCACATGAGGCAGAAATACATGACCCTCCAGCAACTCAGCTCTCAAATGCCTTTGTAAGGTCGATTTCTAGAAAGAGAGCATCCAGGTGATTGCCACACTATGGAAGTTCACTTACAAATTCAGGATTCTGAAAGCTTTTCTCCAAAGGAAGCAGCAGACGAGGAGTGGGGTTTGGTTCCCAGGCATGGGTAAAGCAAGGATGGCCTGCTTCAGAGCCTCGGGAAGAGCAAGCAACACTGTCCTCCCAGCGGGAGGGGCCCGTCTGCACAAGACTCAGGAGGCCCCTGCCACCCAGGACAACTGCCTGGGAAAAGGACTATGCTCAGGAAATGCCCGCTGCAAGTGTGGTGAGCCAGCAAAAACAATGTCTAGCTGGAGAGCTGCTGAGGCTGATGTCCTTCCCTTCCAGAACAGAAAGTGGCAAGTGACCCTTGTGCCCCTGAAGACAGGTAAAGAGAAGCATCTCTCTCTTCCCCCCAGCTTCTGAGCTGCTGACCCTGAGCACGCCCACTTACCTCTCAAGGCTGTCCTCCTCCAGGGTGATCTCCATGAAGTCCTTCAGCTTTCTGTGCACAGTGGCTGCAGTCTCCTTCACTTTGGAACTTCTGTGTTTACCTGTGGCAAGATCGTATTGGGAGGGGAAGGATGAGTGTCACCAGAGGCAGAGGCCGCTCTGCACGTGCAACTGCTCCCATGTGTCCTTCCAGCTGGCCCCCCGGGGATGCTGTCGAGAGCCAGTGCATGCTCATGGAAGCTCGGCTGTGAGCAGAGCCTCTCGGCCCTTACCCATGCAGCCTTACAAAGCGCTCTGTCCACGCACCAAACAAGGGGCAGTGAGCGTGTTTCAAAGCCATTCCCTTGTTTAAGCACTGTGGCACTTGCACCCCAAGCTCCACCCGCACAGCTCCTGGTAGGGCTGCCCCTCATGCTGTGCATTTCAACTCAGGGGTCCCTTAGAGAAGCTCAAGGACCTTCAACCTGGCACCTCCATGGTTCTGTGCATGTTAACTCGGGGGGGCGGGGTCTCTTAGACAAGTCTTTTCTGTACCCAACTGGGTCCAACAAGTTAAAAAGTATTATTTACAGAGCTTCCCTAATCTGGAAGTCTATAATCTGAAAGACCCTCAAATCTAAAACTTTTTGACAATTCTATGATGTTCTTCTAAAGTTTCGGATTTTGAATTTTCAGATTAGAGATTCTCAACCAGGATAGTCTATGCAAATATTCAAAAATCTGGAAAACTCTCAAATCTGAAGGACTTCTGTCCCAGGTACTTGGGATAAAGGTACTCCACCTGTATTATAAATCTACAGATACACCACACATTCAGGTTCATAGGGACAGTTTGTTTTAACAGAAGCCACACCACCTATAGCAAACTAAACCTGAAAACCTCTGCCAACAACACAGTGATGCTGCTGCTGTTACACGAAGGAGGCCTCTAACAGGTGTGGCCAATTACTTTTCCACCTCTCTCTACTTGTTGGGATATGAAAAGACATAACATCAACATGCACAACATTAACAAATCACAATGTTCTTTTTGCAGGCTGGGAGGTGGGCAGGTCTTGCTATACTGCTCAGGCTCTTCTCAAACTTAGTACTGAGTAATCCTCCTGCGTCAGCCTCCCAAGCAGCTGAGACCACAAGCCTGTGCTGCCATGCCCAGTCAGCACAGCACCAAAATTCAACCCTAAGGCAGAGAGGGATGCCAGAAGGCACCCAATGAGCAAGGTGGAAGGCGGACAGGAACTGCAGTGCAGAAGGGACCCTGAGCTCCTGCACTGGCAGGCCAGGCGGCTACGGGTGAGGCCCGCCTGAGGGGGAGCCGGCACGGAAACAGCTCTCAGGCATCGCTGCCAGGACTCAGTGCAGCAGCAGGGTTCCCAGTGAAGGAGAGATAAGGTGGCCCACCTTTGTTGATGACCAAGACGAGGTGCAGAACAGCTGTGAGGCACACGATGCCTTCGATGTCTCCAGAAGTCACACACGCCTTCAACTCGTCCAGAAATGACCTGTGACATTAACAAGCACCTCGCTTACTCCTCAGGAGGGGCTGGAACTTTCAGAACAATGAACGGGAGGTTCGACCACCATGCCACCATTCGCGAGGCAGGAAACTGGCTGAACTCTTCCTGTACACTGCACTGAGTGCACCGTGACGTGCAGGTCAGGTATTAAAACCAGGGGCGCTTGCTGGAGAGAGCACAATGCTGCGGAGTGAAGAGCAGTTCTATACTCCATGCACACAGGCTCCAAGCTGCCCAAGAAGGTGCTCTGGGTTTTCAGGGCACACACCTGCTGTGAGGGCCCACAGTGTTCGCCATCTGCAGAACCAGTCCCTCTGCACTGCCAGTGCTCTGTGCCACCCAGACCCCAGGATTCTAGCCAGGTAACAAACGGGCTAGGGAAATGAGTCACAGCTGCGTGTGGACAAAAGCTACTGGTGCTTAACCCAGGAGGTGTTACGCCACCTGCAATTCCCCTCAGTGCTTGACAAGGATTCCGCTGAGTAATGAAGGTGTTTCCAAAGTCTCATCGTATTGGGAATTTGGTTCGGACTTTCCTTCCTTGCTTGCTTAATATGTCTAGGTTTACTATTAATATTTTATGTGTTTTCCCTAAAAACAGGGGTCTTAACAGAACCAGGGTTAGAACATAAAAAACCAGCGGAACAGTGAACATAAACAGTGGAACATAAAAAAATGGAACAGTGATTTCAGATTTAGTCATTTGCTATGAAACTTTAAGTAACCAAGATTGCTATGAGAAAATACAAAAACAGATTCTAGCTGCTGATCCCCTGTTGACTACTCTCAGATGACCTGAAGTATGTAGGCAAATAACTCCAACCTCAACAGGAATGATTAACAGGAACAGAAGAAATACAGAAAATAGAGTTCCTACAGTTAAAACACCTTGTGACAATGCTTATTTAATTAGTGGAAAGTCATGACATCCTTACAGAGGGATGCCTCTTAAGTCCCTGGATTTAGACCCTCCTTTTCTCCCACAGGATATTTAGATGTAAAATCAGGACATGTTATAATCTGGTTTGAAAGTATACATACAAGAGTGCAAGATATTCCATTTCTTAAAGATTAGGATTTACTAAATGCTATAAATATTACTGGCCACTTATCCCCTGGAGAAAAAGCTCCTCAATGTTAAGTTCACACAGTAGAAGATGATGTCATATTATTGTTAAACTGTCTAGCACTTATTAACCACAGCAATAGCCACACAACTGACATTTACTCAACCCTGCTGAACTTGCTTTAACGTTTATGGTTAGTTAAGCAATATTAATATGTCTTATTGTTTAGTTATAGGTTATCACGAGTAAGCAATTACTAAAAATTACTAAGATTGCCTGCTCTAGTAATGATTATACAAGATATTTTTGTTATTTTTCCTTGTGATCTTTTTCTGTTCTGGAAAAACATGTGTAACTGTCAACCTTTTAATGTATAAAAAGCTGGCTGGGAAAAATAAAATTCAGAACTTAGCATCCATTCCTTGAGTCTGTGCTGCTTTGTTCTCCACCTCGCCGACGCCGACTCCCTCACCTGTGACCACCACGACCCCTGCTAGGGCTGGACCCGGCGAGGAGGCATCGGGAAGCACGCGTGGGGGAGTCGTGCTAGATGACCTCATGTTTCCCTGTTAACCAGGTGTCACTTCTCTAGCACAACGAGACAACGGGGTGAACGTGCCTGACAGTACAGCAGGGTATCTGTCCAAGTTTCCTGTAAAGATCTGATTACTGAAATGGGAGGAAAAAAAATCTATGACGAGTTTTTGTCGCAGAAGAAAATGCACCTTTTCAAAGGTAAGAGTAATGAGAAGAGCAGAAGCTGTCAGAGCAGGCACAGCCAGGTGAACCTCAGGCCCACAAAGAGAGGACATTACCTGACCACATCCGGAGACTTCACTATGATTCCTATCAGGCACCGTGAAAACGGAGGAAGGTCAGAAAGGCACTCCGGTGGGGTGAGTTCTTCCAAATCAGAAATCTAGAAAAAGTTTCAAGTCAGTAGGCTATAAATTGACTCTGGGCTAATGCTTATTTTACATTGCTCTGGGCTTTCTGCTACACTTGAAAAAGCATTCCAGAAACTCAAAACAGTGACTTTTAGAGACTGTTGAAATGTCCACAATAAGTATGAATGATCCATTATTGTATATCAGGGAGTCTTACTCAGTGAGACAGAGACTGAAACAAAGAAAAAAGACCTGCTGCCCAGAGCCCTTTGCCAAAAGGTCTCTTGTGCTGGGTGCAGTGGACACACCTGTAATCCCAGTACAGAGAGGGAGGCTGAGGCAGGAGAATTGTTGAGTTCATAGCAAGGCCCTAAGCAATTTAGCAAGACCCTGTCTACAAATAAAATATATAAAAAGGGCTGGGGATGTGCCCCCCTGGGTTAAGCCCCCATGGGTTCAATTCCTGATAAAAAAAAAAACGGTATCTTGTTTGGGGTCATCTACTGTGAAAAATGTGTGTTTATGCTAAGTCCACTTCACTCTCTTCTCCTCAGACCAGGTCAGGATCTCCCCCTGGCCCGCTCCATTTCCTGGTGTGCTGCGCTGTGCTGTGGCAGGCAGGGGAGGAGCACGCCCATAGCCTGCAGGGCAGAGTCTCTCAAAGAGCACTCTCAAGGTCTAAGCTCTTGACCATCAGCCACATAAGGTCGCATGAGTGCTTCCCTGGAAAATGCACAGCTCCAGAGAAATGCTGTATCCAGAACTCTGTTCCCTGTGCAAGTTCACACATTCCTGCCGCTGATGTTCCTAAGGTGTGGGCACACCACCCCCAGTGTCCCCTGTCTACTTTTGGCCACCTTGAGGGATTTCTCCTTGGCATGAGAATGCACTTCTAAGAAGCTTCCCATATTTCCTCTGCAGGGTTTAGTACAAATCAGGATATTGAAGTCAATCACCATGATATGTGTAATGGTACCATTTATCATTAAAGTGCTTTACGTCTTGAGCTGTGTTGTAAGGGCTTTCCGGACAGTGAGATGAAGACTGTTAATAATGTGTCAAGATTCTTGGCCCACAGAGAAGTAAAATAAGACCACAGGGGGAGGGGTGAAAGAGTTCCACTGGGAAGAAGACTGCTACAAGAGCCCCAGCAGGACCTGGCAAGGGTGGCTGTGGAAGGCAGACCTTGCTGAGTGCACCTTGCCTATAGAACGTCCAGAGAAACCACTCAGAATAATACGAAGTCAGTAGAGAAGATGGAGCAGTGGGCAACAAAATCTGAGAAAGTCACAGGGCAGATGGGACGAGGAGAACCAATGGTGAGATGATGAGCTTGTGCTGGTGTGTGCCCAGTAAGGAAGGCCCCAGGCACAGAGGGAGGGCAGCAGAGGGGAGCACGGCCAGCAGGGGCCCATACAGCAGGTGTGGCAGCTTTGCCTAGGCCGGCAGCAGGCTACATGCTTGGTCCACCTTCCTGTCGCTGTGGTTACTTTCCTACAGCAGATAACCTCCCTCAGGCTAGAAGGAGCCTTCAACTCCTGTCCCAGAATTTAGTGAACCTCTTATGCAATTTATATATTCACACAGTCACATGCCACATGGCCTCCTGGCCACACTGCCAGTGTCCCCTCGGACTGCACCATCTGGCACACGCATGGCGGAGCTCTGCGTGCACACTCCAGATGTGGCACAGAGGAGTGCCCAACAGGGCTGCGGCAGAGCCTGTGGTGGAGAGGCATGCGTCTCCAGTGGGAATCCCGTCAGCCCCTCCTTCTGGGCTGAGAGCCTGCTGTAACTTCCTTCTTCTCTCACGTCACCACCCACACCCTCATGGTTGCGCTGTCAAATCCACCCTGATTATGCAGTTCTTTAATCCGATGGGCTAATAATCTCTGTATTAATAATAATAACCTTCCCTTCATCCACCACTGTTGCTAGGAAAATAAGATAGTCTGTAGGAATGAATTATCAATTTATCCTGATATCAGAGATTTAAATTTCCTATGCTTAGGGCTGGGGCTGTCGCTCAGTGGCAGAGCACTTGCCTAGCATGTGTGAGGCACTGGGTTCGATTCTCAGCACCACATAAAAATAAATAAATAAAATAAAGGCATTGTGTCCATCTACAACTATTAAAAAAATTAATAAGAAAATCATAAAAAAATTCCTATACTTAGAAATTAAGGAAGAAAAAAAAAAAAAAAAGAAAAGGCTAACAATACAGCAGGCAGACACACAGCTGTTCTACATAAACAGCCCAGTCCTCCTGAATTCTGCTCACCCTGACTATCCCAGCTTTAAAAGAGAATTCTAACAGAGATGGACCCATCTGGACCTCTAAGGTATGCCAACAGATGTGTTCAAGGTGAGCCAGCCCCTTACCGCTGTGTTTGAAAACTCAAACCTGTGCTGCGGGTAGAAGCAGCACTGCAGACAGTCAAGAAGAGGCACAAGGGCTGGAGAGATAGCTCAGCTGGTAGAGTGCTTGCTTTGCCCTGGGTTCAATCCCCAGCACCACAAAAAAAAAAAGAAAGAAAGAAAAGGAGGCACAGCAGTTTCAGGATCCAAATACTTCACCTTCCGTAGCTGGTGACTCATCTCAACAACAGGCGCAGCAATCAGAGTGGAAAGTATGCCCCGGTGGAGAGGCGTGTCCTGGTGCCAGGACTGCACGGTGGCTATGAACTCATGAAGAGGGGTCTGAACAGAGTACAGGAGCTGCGAGGAAACAGAGGCCGTCATACTGGAGCTGCAACCCAGGCCACCAGAACAAGGAGACTCTGGAATGAGTACTCCTGCTGGCCTCCCTATGCTGCCAGCGCCAGGAGGCTCACTTCCCTGCCATTAGTGCCCACCGGGCTCTCCTCTGTGGGTGACTTGAGCCTCCAAGCACCACAGCTAGAGGACAGACGTGACCAAAGCCCACTGGAAACCACCGTTAGATGTTCCTTCACCAAGAGCAAACAGAATCTTTGAAGACAGAAGTATGGACAGTAATAAGGGAAAGTGGGAAAGAGGTAGGGAGGGAGGGAGGAAGGAAGGAGGAAGGAGGAAGAAACACAGGGAGAAACGTCCGTGACATCAAGCAGGGCATCAACTCTGAGACAACGCGTTCTGAATGACACTGTTCGACCAAGGCTAACCGAGAACACGAGGAGCACGAGGCTGGGCATGAATCACACAAGCAGACCACAGACACTGGAGACAACTCACCGAGACACAGACATTTCAAACGAATCCAAGTACAAACTAGAGTAAGGGAAACGTGCAAACAATCTTCATTTCACCATCAGCTAAGGACAGAATGAGACTGAAGATCTTCAGTATTCTACAAATAGCTTCCCCTTAAACATTCTGAAGAAATCATCACTAAAAAATAGTCTGTAGGTAGAAAAAAATGGCTTTCCAATAACAGCACAGACTTGTTCTGGCCCTGGCACTGCATTATCTTTAGTAGTGAAACAAGTCTGGGTGGCTCAGTGGTAGAGCACTCGCCTGGCAGGTGTGAGGCCCTGGGTTTGATTCTCAGCACCACATTTAAGTAAATAAGTAAATAAACAAATAAATAAATAAATCACCCATCGAAACTAAAAAACACTAAAAAAAAAAAGATCACCCTTAAAAAAAGAATCTGGTATATGGGTTTTTGTATGAGTTCCTTCCTCAATAATCCTGCATCACATCGATTAATACAAATCTATCCCAGGCAAGGTCTCTAGTCATTCTACAAGTAATCAAACAGCGTTTTCAAAAGCCTTCTCTAATCCCCATAACAGGTACAACACACCAATAATAAAATGGAGGGGGGTCTACTCTTTGTGGACAATTGTGGCAGCAACCACTGCTAGAGGCTGAGCCCCTGTTCTGCACCCTGGGGGAGCCCACTGTGAGGGCGTCTGGGTGCCCTGCAGCCCACCGCACTGGCCCTGAACCGCGGCAGATGCACGGGTGAGGGCTGGGCCTACACGCCTGCCACCAGGTCTCCACGCAGCCCGGTCCCGGAGTCCAGGAACACCTCGCCCACCAGGAGGATGCCAGTACCCGCAGGCCTTCTTCCGGTTGCTTCCTGAAGCTCCGCGCAATACATTCCAGCATTTTCTGAAACACTTTCTGGACTGTGTCGTACAACACTGTAATGACCTCTTCTGGGTCTGGTTTCTGAATCAAGGAACTTCCTGTTACCTCTTTCAGAATGCCAAGAAGCAGTGAGACATAAAAAAATCCCTTCACTGGAAAGAAAAGAATGAAAAGAATCGGTCAGGTGATACATAAGCTGTAAGAAATCTCTTAACATGCGCATCTGAAGGTAGATCAGAAGAGCATATGATTCCATGTTGATCAGATTAATCTAAATTCTAACCTAAACTAAAAAATAAAAGATTTGCCTGATTTAGTATGAAACAAATGCCCTCAGTCACTGAGCTGTGTAAACACGTGACAACTTGAGTAAGACTCCTAAACACTCCATTATTTCTCCCAGCTAAGAGTGAAGTTGACACTGGCTTTAAGTGCCTGGTGTAGTAACCTCACAGCAATGGTGCAGTGGTTAACACTCGGCAGGAGCGTATTTATTGTCTTTCTTTTCCAGGTTTTCTCCTCACTGGGCTGCATTAATTTGGTAAAGTTTACACCTAGTAAACCTATTTGTTCTATTCATCCTCGAGACCTTCAATTTTCATTTTTCTTTCAATCTTGGTACACTGAGCTACAAAAGCAGAGCCAGCAACCTGCTCCTGAGAGTTTTGTGGGTGCGTCTGCAAAATTTTGAGATTTATGACATATCCAACATCCAGGCGCAGGTTGGGCCTCATCTGTGTGGACACATGGCCGTGTTGTCACATGCTGGAATCCACCCCGTACTTAAAATATGCCACAGTAGGAAGCACAGGAATGTGACCACAGACAGTTAGCTAGAGGTGAGGAGGAGGGTCAGAGAAGGCATGGCCCAGAGGCAGCAGTCTTACTGCATCCTCCACAAAGGGGCCAAGACCATGCATGCGCCCACAAGCTGCTGAGGGTCAGCTGACCCTTGTGCCGGTGGTGATAGGCCAGAAAGGGCAAAATGGCCCAAGTACACAGACACACACCCTCCGTTTTACACAGCGCTGGTGTGTGGCTTCGTCCAAAGGGGCAGCAGTTATACTAAGCACTGGGCAGGGAGGCCTGGCTACCTAGCTCTCCAGGGCTTCTCCATCCTCAAAAGCCCGCCCTGTGACCTGACCAAAGGCCAGAGCCTACTTGTTCAGTGCACTCCAGTCCCTAGCCCGTCAGCCGCATCACTCACCTTCCCCGCTGTGCAGGAGGCCTGCTCTAGATACCAGCTCTGCCTTGCTGTACCCATGCTTCTATGCCTGGGCAACTGTCCTAACCCTAGGCAATCTTAGATTTCACAGTCGACCCTCAACCTCCAGTACCAAAACCTCTCCTCGGGAGATCAGCAAAGGAGACAAGGACGTGGTCCTGGAGCAAGGAAGCTCCACCTGAGACCTCCAGATCTACCTGCAGAAGGGAGACCTGGGGCCACCTCAGGCCTGAGGTCCACAGCTCTGCCAGCGTCGGCAGCAGATGTGAAATCTCTAAAACCACAGAAGTCTTCAGTCTGGTGCAAGAAAAGCTGGAGGGACACACTCCTCACAGCTTCTCATGTGGAAATGCCTTAAGTGGGGCAGGTGAGTGGAGCAGTACATTCCGCAGACCACAGGCCCATAGACCAGAGGAGCTGTCCTGACATCCCCTTCAGGGTAGGTCTTCATGTGATGTTGGCAAAAATGTGGAAATCCAGAAACTCTAGCTCAGAACCCCGTTATCTAAAAGCACGTGTGCCTCATAACCTAGTACAGATCATCACGCATCAGGCACTCAGCCTCCTGCAGACATGTCAGGACACACAGTGACATCACATGACAGGCCATGGCCTGAGGCCTCACAGCTGGGGTCTCCACTGCTGCAGGGTGAAGGAGTTCTCCGTGCACTGCAAGGCAGTCTGACCCTGGGCATCTGGCTCCTCGGGCTCTCTCAGCAGCTGATCTCTTAGGCCACCCCTGGTCCATATATCAACGCACTTGAAAGTCACGGTGCCAACCTGGCCTGAGCCCCTGCCTGTCTCAGAGCCCACTCCACCCACCTCCTTCACCTCTGCACTCCAGATGGTCTTATGTGGACCATAATCTTCCTTTGTAACTGTGCTGGTACTTTTCACTAGGAGAAGTTCTCCTGTGAGTCCTGCTGTTTTTAGTGTCCGAGTCTGCACTGGTGGGGCGCCTGGGTGCACAGGGCCGGACCCCGGCTGTGTTCTAGGAACACCCCTTCTTTGGTGCACATCAGTGTGGAGAATGCTGCACTTGGACATAATTAACATAAACATAAATCACTTCTTGAATTAAAATGGTGTCTTTACCAGGACTCTTTCAGGTTTGACAAAAAGTCCAGCCAACCACAGACTCCAGGTTCACCTGGCTGAACTGCCACCCAGGACTCCAGGTCCACTGGTGACAGCTGCAGGAGAACAGCCACCCAGGGCACCCCACCCAGGAAAGCTGGTCACTAGAATGTTTGGGTACAAAGCCCAGTCACGGGTCAAGTCAGGACTTATTTTGAGGGAACAGAAACCGTCATGTAATAAAGCTGGCTAACTGTGGATCAAAACTCTATCCAGCTCCTCAGAAAAGCACACTGTATGAACACTAAAAGTGTCCTCGGGGAAAAGAATTCATAAATGATAAGTGAAGTTAAAAAAAAAAAAAAAATCAATCATTCTGACTGTTTCAATCATCAAACTCAAGTACAAAACCCAGAACTTAAAAAAGAAAAAGTGCTGACCACAAACAATACTGGCCCTGCTCTGGGTGTGGGTTCACCTCTGGGAATTCTGAGACAACTTGAGGACCTGGACTGCCCAAGCTCCAACTCCAGCAGCAGCCCAGATGGGACCAGACCCCTCAGGCCTCCCGAGGACACCAGGGTGTGGGACTGCATGACAGCGGGCTCCCTGCCAAGCAGCTGCAGGTGCCCAGTGCAGCTTGCCACAAGGAGTGGTCCTCAGCTCGTCTAGCAAGCCCAAGCCTATGGAGAGGTCGCCTTCAAATGCTGAGGGTCCCAGTCGCCCGGAACAGAGGCAGTGGGGCTGGCTGGCTGGGGTTGAGGCTAGGGGCTAGGGGTCACGGCACAACAGTACTCTTCCTGGCCAGAGACTACAATGAGAAGGTGGAGGGATCTGGTGCCAGGCCCTCCAGGGACACCACACACACGCCTGCCTACGCTCTCTGACACAGGCTCCAAGATGCTGGTGCTTAGGACCTCAATGGCTCAGGTGGCTGCCCTCTCAGCACCTCATTGAGCACACTGAACTGAGTACCTAGCAGGCAGCAAATGGGCTGCCACATGGCCAGCTGCCATGTCACCGACGCCACCTGTCCTTGGTCCGGAGGCAGGGGAGGCATTACCCAACAACTCCCAACTCACCCCACAAAAGCAGCTCAAGGCCAGAGCAGAGCCACCCCTGGCTCTTCTGCAAGGTTGCCCGTAGATACCAAGAAGGGGAGTCTGCCCAGGAATGAAGCAGAAAGCGGGGAGCAGCATGTCTGGCACTAAAAACACCTCTGGACGTCCTGGCCCCACCAGCCAACAAGCCCCTCTTTTGGTTTAAGCTAGCTGCACCATACATATCATCACTTGAAAGTCAGAATCCTAGCCGCAAAGCTGGGGGCAAGAGAAACGGGCAGGGGGCTGGCTGTGTTGCCATAAATAGTCTTAAAGGGTGGAATATACTGTGCCTGTCTGCATGATTCCAAGACTCCGCTGTAAAAGCTGTATCTGGAACTGGGGGTCTCCGAGCCCGACCATGATGACATCTTTACAAACAGTCAGGTAGGTCTGTAAGAGACAGATAAGGTTTACCAGCAGGGCCATTAAAGGGACCACCTGGGCCTGACAGAACTTCTCCTATGTGATGGACCCCTTTCTCATAAGCAGACACTTACACAGATATTTCTAAAGGAATTTCTGTGGGGATACATTCTGATTTCTGTTGCATAAGACACCTAGAGATATACTGAACGTAATACCACCAGCTAACCAAATACCTATCATATGCAATGTGTGAAGCTGCACTAAAATCACACAGCCTGAGCTCTGCATAAAGGAAAACTCCAAAACCTTAGGAACCACTGTGCACACGTAAAAGGACGGAGGCATGGTGTGCAGGGAACACAATCTTGCACACAGCACGTCATCGGAGATGGCACCCTGTGCCGGCAGCTCACCTGGATGAGTTGCTGGCAGGTGACCCGCTGAAGCTTCAGACGTTCTTCCTCTTGGTCTTGAATCAAAGGCAAAATTTTGCTCTCTAGCCAAAACCCAGTGTCTTCCAAGATGGACAGGTGAACTCTCCCTTCTGAGCAGAACTGTCCAGAACAGAACAGCAAGGCAAACGGTAAGGACAGCACCTCTGCGGGGAGCTGCTCACCCAGGGGAGGGGCCACACACCTTGAGCTGCAGGTGAACGCTCAGCCGGCAGTGCAGACCGAAGGCTCGCAGGGCGGCTGCTTCGCTGAAGTGAGGGGGCTTCGCACCCGGCGAGTGCAGAAGGAATTCCAGATCTGCCTGCAATGTCACAACCCAGGGCCACATTCTCCTCACCAGGTCACCACAGCATCCTCTACGGCAAGTACCACCGGGACACACAGGGAACACTGACCTCTGCTGTTTCTACCTGGACACGAGGGCTGAGTAGGCCTCAGAAGCACACAGCCAGCCCTGCAGGACAGGTCTGCAGGGCCACAAGGGGGCCAGTCTTGTCCACAGAGCCCCATGCTGCCCTCCCTACCCCACACCTAGCTCTGCTAAACTGCCACATGGGATGACAGCGGGCGGGGACAGGTGCTGTTCCCTCCTGCATGAGCAGCCAGGCCAGCCAGGAGGGAGGAAACAGGGTCCAGAGGGCGCTGAGGGCATGAGGAATTCAGACACTCTCCAGGGTTCCTAAGAAAACCACCGAGGACCTTCAAGAGAGTCAGTGTTTCCTCACAAGGCTTCCTGGGGCTGGAATGCTGAGCAGGGATGACCCACCCACCCGAGCCTAGTGCCCCAAAGGCCTCTGCAGAAACGTGGGCTCTGAGTTGAGAAAAGGCTCTGCTCCCGACTCCCCAGCCTGTCTCCCTATCTTTGTGGACTATCTTTCTCATTCCTTCCAGCTCAGAGAATGCTGCCACCGTTCAGAATCACCAACATTCGGGCAGAACGTTACCTTTGACGTCTCCAGTGCTTTCAAAAGATGGTTAAGTTTCTTTCGCGGCACAGAGAGCAAGCACTCCCGGTTATTTGGGTGGGTCAGCAAATACTCCACGTAAACCAGCGCCAACTCAGGTTTCACTGGGCGTGTGTCATGGATCTGCACTTTGCGTCTGGATGCCGAATGACTCTGAAGGGGAAAAGAAGGAAAACAGGCGTCAGTGGATGATTTACAGCTCAAGTCCCCAAACAGCTGTCCCCAGTGCCAGGCTCCAGGGCATGACACCCACACACCTGGGCAGGGGGCCGCTCCTGGGGCAGCCAGTCGCCGATGAGCTCCAGGACGTGGCCCACCTGCCCCCACGAGCAGAGGCAGTCCAGCAGCGTGCAGTAGCTCCTGTCTGCGGCGCCCTCCTCCTGGCTCCTCAAGGTGGAGACCACGCCGCAGCTGCAACGCCAGGTTGAGAGAGGTCAGGCCTTCCTCCCAGCACAGCCTCTCCCTGTGTATCTGGGCTCACGACTCATCTCCGCTCAGACACGAGCAGCAGTTGTGAGCTGAATCTCGGTCACCACCTGCTGCTACAGCACCCAGACTCCCAAGGGCAGTCCTGTGCATGCCCTCATCTCTCAGCGCCCACCCGACAGGGGGCAGGCCCTGAGCCCCAGCATGGCGGTGGGCTGAAGCCAGTGACCGAACACAGTGATGCTGAG
Source organism: Sciurus vulgaris (assembly GCF_902686455.1). NCBI lineage: Eukaryota > Metazoa > Chordata > Mammalia > Rodentia > Sciuridae > Sciurus > Sciurus vulgaris. The sequence continues at coordinate 505,339 of NC_136468.1, read as the reverse complement.
GGTCTGGCTTCACACAGCATACCTGAACGGAGGGACGGCAGATGCGGGCAGGAAGGACATCAGCATGAACAACGGGATCTTGCAGCGATCATCCTAGCAGCACAGGAAGGAAAGCACACGACAGGTGACGGCCACCAGGACCCCTCACAACCCGTCTCCAGAGCTGCCAGAGAGCACTGTGCAGTCCTTCACCGTTCAACGAACCCCACTGGCCTACCTCAGGTTCAGGAGCGACATCAAGTCCCCCGAGACCTGCACACAACCTTCACTACCGTGGAAATACACAGGCGCCAGACTAGGTCCTATACACACCAGTAACCAGAGGACAAAAGCCCGTGTCCACATTATCTATTTATTTTTATTCTGTGAATTTCACCTTATCTGTTCTTTTTAGTTACACGTGAAAGCAGAGTGTATGCTGACATAGTCATACAAACACGAAGAATGTCGTACTCTAATTAGGATCCCATTCTTGTGGTCGTACACGATGTGGAGTTTCACTGAGGTGTATTCCCAGATGCACAAAGGACAGTCATGTCAGATGCATCCCACTAGTGCTACCTCCCCCTTCCCTCCACCCCCCTTGTCTAATCTCCCTTGTCATGTTAACATGGGCTCTTTTATTTCTTCATTTTCATTTGTTCTTTTTAGATATATACGACAGTAGAGTGTATTTCGACATATTATACAAACAAGGAGTATGGCTTATTCTAACTAGGACCCACTTTCGTGGCTGTACATGATGCGCAGTCTCACTGTGGTGTATCCCACGTGCAGAGGAAAGCGATGTCCATTCACTCTACTGTCTTTCCTATTCCCGTCCCTTCCACCTTTCCCTTCATTCCTCTTTGTCTAATCCAATGAACTTCTGTTCCCCCAGCACCTTATTTTGTTAGCATCTGCATATCATAGAGCACATTCAGCCTTAGCTTTTTTGGGATTGGCTCATTTCATTTAATAGTCTCCAGTTCCATCCATTTACTGGCAAATGCCATAATTTCATCCTTCTTTATGGCTGAATAATATTCCATTGTGTATTTATACCACATTTTAACAGGTGAGTTATTCACTCACCTGTAGAAGGCACCTAGGTTGGTTCCATAGCTTAGCTATTGTGATATAAACATCGATGTGGTTTCACCACTGTAGCATACTGATTTTAAGTCCTTTGGGTATATACCGAGGAGTGGGATAACTGAGTCAAATGGTGGTTCCATTCCAAGTTCTCTGAGGAATCTCCATACTGCTTTCCATAATGATTCTCCCAATCTGCAGTCCCACCAGCAGGGTATGAGTGTGCCTTTTCCCCACATCCTTGTCAACATTTAGTACTCATATTCTTGATTGCTGCCATTCCAACTGGAGTGAGATCTCGGTGTGGTTTTAATTTGCATCCCTAATTGCTAGTGATGCTAAACATTTTTTTCATACATTTGTTGACAGCTCATATTTCTTTCTTCTGTGGAACACCTGTTCAGTTCCTTTGCCAATTTATTAACTGGGTTATTTGGTTTTACCGTGTTAAGCTTATGAGTTTTTTATATATCCTGGACAGCAATGCTCTGAGGTGCATGTAGTAAAGATGTTCTCCCATTTTTAGGCTCTCTCTTCATATTCTTGATTGTTTCCCTTGCTGTGAAGCTTTTTAGTTTGATACCATCCCATTTGTTGATTCTTGACTTTACTTCCTGTGCCTCAGGAGTTTTCCTGAAGAAGCTGGTTCCCAAGCAGATAGGATGGAGATTTGGGCCTACATTTCTTCTAGCGCAGGGTCTCTGATCTAATGCCTAGGTTCTTGATCCACTTTGAGTTCAGTTTTGCGCAGGGTGAGAGATAGGGGTTCAATTTCATTTTGCTACATATGGATTGTCAGTTTTCCCAGCATCATTTGTTGAAGAAAGAGTCCATCTTTTCTCCGATGTACATTTTTGGCACCTTTGTCTAGCAGAGGTGACTGGATCTATGTGGGTTTGTCTCTGTCTTCTATTCTGTACCATTGGTCCACATGTCTGTTTTGGTGCCAATACTATGCCATTTTTGTTACTATAGTTTTGAAGTACAATTTTTTTTTTTTGGCGGTGCTGGGGATTGAACCCAGGGCTCTGTGCTTGCGAGACAAGCACTCTACCGACTGAGCTATCCCCCCAGCCCCTTGAAGTACAATTAAAGGTCTGGTATTATGATGCCTCCTGCTTACACTTTTCTCACTAAGGATTGCTTTGACTATTCTGGGCTTCTTATTTTTCCAAATGAATTTCATATTTCTGTGAAGAACATCATTGGAATTTTAATAGGAATTTCATATATAAATCTGTATAGCACTTTTGGTAGTATGGCCATTTTGACAGTATTAATTCTGCCTATCCAAGAACATGGGAGGTCATTCCATCTTGTAAAGTCTTCAATTTCTTTCTTTAGTGTTCTGTAGTTTTCATTGTAGGGGTCTTTCACCTCTTTTGTTAGACTGATTCCCAAGTATTGTAATTTTTTTGAGGCTATTGTGAATGGGATAGTTTTCCAAATTTCTCTTTCAGCTATTTCATCATTAGCATATAGGAACGCAATTGATTCATGGGTGTTAATTTTATATCCTGCTACTTTGCTGAATTCATTTATGAGTTCTAGAAGTTTTCTGGTGGAGGTTTTTGGGTCTTCTAAATATAGAATCATGTTGTCGGCAAATAGGGACAGTTTGAGCTCTTCTTTTCCTGTTCATCTCCCTTTAATTTCTTTCTTTTGCCTAACTGCTCTGGCTAGGGTTTCCAAGACAATGTTGAATAAAAGTGGTGAAAGAGGGTATCCCTGTCTTATTCCAGTTCTTAGAGGGAATGCTTTCAATTTTTCTCTGTTTAGAATGATGTTGGCCTTGGATTTAACACATATAGCTTTTACAATGTTAAGGTCTGTTCCTACTATCCCTAGTTTTTCTAGTGTTTTTAACATGAACAGATGCTGCATTTACATGCTGTATTGTATATGAACATGAATACTGTATATTAAACATGAATGGTACTATATTGTACATGATGGATGAAGTTCCGGGGTAAGAAGACTTCTACTAAATCGAGTATCCTAAAACTTTTACACAACCTTCAATACTGTGTAAAAAACCAGGGACCCACCTAGATCCCACAGACACACCAGACCCAAAAGGGACAAAATTCCGTGTTTTCCTTTATTTTAAAAAGAATAATGATAAGGCTGGGCATGGTGGTGCATGCCTATAATCCCAGCCACTTGGGAGGTTGAGATTCTAAGTAACTCAGTGAGACCCTGTCTCTAAACAAAATTAAAAAAAGGGCTGGGGATGCGGGGATGTGGCTCAGTGGTACGCGGTACTGGGTTCAACCCATAGTACCAAAAAAAAAAAGAGGAGCTCAGTGCAGAGGTACACCTGTGGTTCCAGCAACTGGGGACACCAAGGCAGGAGGAGTTCAAGTTCAGGCCAAACTCAGCTAAACTGTCTCCAAATCAAAAATAAAAAGGGGGCGGGGGTTGTGGTTCAGTGGTGGAGCGCTTGCCGAGCACGTATAAGGCACTGGGTTTGATCCTCAGCACTACAGAAACACAAATAAATAAAGGTTTGTGTCCACCTACAACTAAAAAATATTTAAAGTAAAATAAAAAGGACAGGTGATATAGGTCAGTAGTAGAGTACCCCTCGGTTCAATCCCAGTCAATCAAAGCAATACTGATAAAAGGGGAAAAAATTTAACTATACACTTGGAATCCTGAACTCTCAGGAGAGAAAAACCATCGGGAAAGTCTACAAAATGAACCAGAATATCCTTAGAGGACAGTAAAGTCTGCCAGGCAGCCACAGGCTTCAGCGCTCCGAAGCCCACCAGAGCCTACTTGGGGCACCACCAAATGGCAGCAGACACCGGGCCAGGCCTCCAGGGACAGCGGCACCAGCACCTGTGCTGTGCCTGCGAAGGGCAGCTCCACCAGGTCAGCATCACTGCAAGGTGCGTGAGGCAGAGCTCAACTGCTCAGACGCTGTCGAGAGCACCTACGAGAAAAGTTCCTGGCTGGGAGAACAAGGGGATGGTGGATCCTAAAGGAAGGAAGTCGTTTTCCTGAAAATATATATGAAACAGAAACACGAGCAAAATCAGAAGCTGACATGTTGTCTCCTGCTGTTCAGTCAGAGTGGCCCACCTCCTCCTGACTCCCAGTGAAGAGGCCTTTTCTTCCCTTTCTTTTTGGTAGTATGGGGATCAATCCAAGGGCCTCACACATGTGACACTTAAGGCAACTTAATTGAGTTTTTCAATTTACTGATGAATTTGGCAACTAAGATGGCTTGCCTTTGTGATAGGCCCTCTTCGTTCAGGAAGTAGAATGAAGCTTAGAGACTTGACAGTCACAGAAAAGGCTCAGAAAAACTACCCGGTCCAGTCTCACACACAGTCAGCAGAAACAAGTGACGTTTAAGCAGAAAAGGATGGTCCATAAGACCTGGGACCTTTCTATATTTAAACTATGGTTTCCATACAGTGGAGAATAAATACATGTTTTCACCTATTAGGCATTTTAAAACTTGGTTTTGAAATATGAACTTTGTGCTGGGTTGGGGATGTAACTCTGTGGTAGAGCACTTGCCTAGCATGCATGAGGCTTTAGGTTCGATCCCCAACACTGCAAGAAAGAAAGAGGCTATTTCTTCCTCTGGAGTTGGCCTACAATCTCCTTTGAATGCATACCTGCTTTCCTAAACAAACTTCTCTTTAAAAAAAAGAAAAATATGAACTTTCTTCAGATACCAAGAAACAAAAAGGTTCCTTCACCCAAACAGAAACCACACAGATGGAGAACTCAGTGCTCCCAGGGGCTGGGGCCTGGTCAAAGGACAGGAGTTCCAGTTAGACAAGAGGCGTCAACTTAACAGGTCTGCAGCACCACACAGGACCACAGCTCATACAATGTACTGTATAGGTGTCTCAAAAGCCCAAGTAACAGATTTTTACATGTTTTTGCCACAAAAAACTGCTGGTACGTGGGCAATGCACATGCTAAGGTGCTCAACTCACACACTGCACAAGGCATGCATTTCCAAACTTCACATGCAACACCACGAATGTCCTGCGTACGAGCACGGCCAGTACTCACCTTAAATACCTTCAGGTACTCGGGAAGCACAGAGGCGAACTTGCTGACGGTGTAGGACTTGGCCTCTTTATTGTTTTCCAGACTTCTATGGATGCTCTTCCAGAGAATCACGATGATTTCTAGCAAACCTGCCATGGACGCAACATCGTTCACCGACAGCATTTTGTCCAGAACCTAAGACACAAATGCCATTACCATGACAGCGTCTGACAGCTACAAGCCAAGAGCACTGTCCTCAAAAGCACGCCTGAGATGTGCAGGCCAGCTACTTTCATGTCTCGATAGGACTGGACTGTCCACTTTAGAATCTCTACTAGGGAGGTCAATATCTTTCAAATGCCACTCAAAAAACAAACTCTCAATTAGCTCGATTTAACTTCCTTTAAAGAAACAGTTTATATGAGTTAAAGCTCTTCTAAAACCAAAAGATGCCACTTGCCACCACAAAACCTGACACAAATGGAGGGATGACATGGCAGTGAATGGGTCGCTGGCCCTGCCTGGCCCCTGCAGGATGCAGCGCCAGTCACCTCCCTCTGCAGCCAGCAGCCCACAGCCCTAGACTGGAGCGATGTGCTCGCCACCTATAACCACTAAGTCAGGGGCTCCCTGGTCTGTTCTTAAATGAAGCTTCCTTAACTCAAGCTGGTAAGTGTGGGACCACACCCTTGCACACTCAGTGTAATCCACATGCGACTCTGATGAATCCCCTCTGGCCATGGTGTAGGCGCCCCACCTGCCAGGCCTTGTGGCTGTTCACCAGGGACCACACTGTGCATGGCCATCAGCAGACACACACTGGTGAAGTCCAGTGATCCCTGCAGAAGGCCTGTGCATGACTACAGCAAGATAGTCTGCCAATCTGCTGAGTGACCAATGCAGCAATTTCCTTAAAGGAAACTGCCTTGAGATGACAAGGGTAAGTCAGATCAGGTTTGGGTTGGTTTGGTTGGTTTTTGTTTTGTGCTGGGGACTCAACTCAGGGGATGCTTTATCACTAAGCCACATCACCAATCCTCTGAATTTTTCATTTTGAGACAGGGTCTTGCTAAATTGCTGAGACTGGTCTAGAACTTGCAATCCTCCCCTCACTCGGTCTCCCTAGTCCTAGGATTACAGGCGTGTACCACCATGCCCAATGAAGTTTGGTATTTTTGTGCTAACGTGTACAAGGGTGGGACCAGGGGAAAGATTAAATTTGATTAACGACAGTACACAGAAAAAGCAAATGTGGTGTCTACATAAAGTTAGATATCTCAACATGCACCTAATGCTTTGAAATGTAGTCAAGCCAATCAAACTTATAAAGAAACCACTAATGGCTTAAAACCTATCAAAAGAATGACATAAATAAGATTGGCAGGGCTGGGGAGATAGCTCAGTCAGTAAAGTGCTTGCCTTGCAAGCACAAGGCTATGGGTTCAATTCCCAGCACCACAAAAAAAAAAAAAAAAAAAAGATTGACAAAATTTTCATTCTGCACTTAATTCTCCTTTTTCCTGTTCTAGCTCTGTGGAAAGAGGAGAATTTATTACACGGAGCATTCAGGCTCATGACAGTTAGATACTACCAGCTTAAGTTCAAAAATATAAACAGGAGTATTTATTTTTAAACAAACCAACGCAGCCCACGGCCTAGCACAGCAGCCTCGTTGTTTAAATTTCCTGCTAGAGACGCCACCTCCCCTATGAGAACATCACGTGAGAAACATGCTCAACTCCTAAGCCAAAAACATTTAGCAGAGGACATCTTTGGTTTTTAGAAGACAGCAATTAAAAAGTTTTAAAAGTTCACTTCAAAAATGCCTGCTCTTAGCCACATGGGTTCTTGGAATGAGAAAGCCTATCTGACAAACTATGTGTGTTTTTCCCACAGGAACAATGGAGCCGTTTCTAAACCTCGTCTCTTCTGGTGATGTGGACCTGCCCTGAGGACGTGACATAGCATCCTTGATGACGTCTAGCTCCTACTGGGGCAAAGGACCCCTTCAGCACGTACAGAGTGAAAGCCTGTGGACTACCACAGAGAGACGTGCATTCTCTTCTGCTGAAGCAACTCCGTTCCCAGCTCAAGCAAACAGGCGGCCCACAAGAGGCCATTCCTCCACCCTGGCTGCTCTTGCCCCTCTGCACACATGCTGGGTTCTGCAGACCGAGCAGCTCGAAACCCCTGAGCTGGCACCTCCAGCTGAGCTCCCCTGTGCCACCTCCCTACAAAGCCCTGAGACCTATCCACATAATGAGGAACCGGGGACTTAAACTCCACCCTGAGGCCTGAGGGCAGCCCACCACTCCCCAATCAGTGGCCATGTGAGAATGAGATCGGCCCTGATCTGCTGTCTTCTCCCTCCACCGCACTTCTATTCTCCTAGGCTTTTTCAGCAAAGAGAAAAAGAAGTGTCTACGCAGGTGTAGGGCTGGTGGGCTGTCAGGGTGCAATGGGAGGCTGATGGGACAGCTGGGAGGCTGGTGGAAAGCCTCCCCGGAGAGGCCCTCAGCCCAGCACCTGGCCATATAGGGACACACAGGCACAGTGCCTTAGCACAGGCACCCTGTGATTTCCCTTTACGGTCAGCTTCCTGATCCAGCTGGGCACTGCAGAATTATCCTGAATTTTACTTCAGATGTCCGTAGCTCAAGAGCTTGCGCGTGAGCTGCCTATAAGTGAAAGTGTGTCCATGTCTGACCGCTGTTTCCTTCTGCTAAAACTGGGCACTCTGGATTCTTAAGAAACAGCAGCTAAAGATTCCCTTTGACAAATTACATTTCCTACATAAAGCTCATACTCAGAAATTGGGCCCTAGGACATTTCTGGCAGAATCTTATGTGAATGATGTGTCTGACACTACCGGCCACCCAATGTGAATTGGGGAGACACCAGAATCCAACCCAGCGCTGCTATATCCCGGTGGGATCAAAACACACAGTGTGGCTTGGGGCACAGGACACTGGGACAAGGTGGTGCGATAGGAAGGTTTCTTCTGCTTCACATCCACCCTGACTCCAGAACCAAATGCAAAGGATACACAGCAAGTCTCTCAAAAATAGCACTCATGATCTTCCAAAGTAATCTGCTAAAGAAATAAATAGAAAATAAAAATATCCCAGCCTAACAGCCCAGGGAGAAGACACCCAGTTAACATCCCGCCTTTCTCTAGGCAGGAGGCTGGGGTGCCACTCACGCTCACGTTTTCCTTCTCCCGCTCCTCAGGGTCCTCCTGGTGTTCCTGAAGTGCCCTCTGGATGCAGGCGTTCAAGCAGTGGCGAATAACATGGATCAGTTTGGCTAAAATGTTTATGATAATCAACAATTAACATGTTTCTCCTACAAAATTAACCTTCTAATAGGAATTATAATCCCCAACAGTTGAACACTGAAAGAAATCATTCAGAAACACTCCAGCGTAAGCCTGCTGGAGAGGTCAGCCCTACGCAGCAGGCAGAAGCGTGGGGAGGCGGGGCTCCCACCTATGTTGGTACAGGCGGTGTGCTCATGGGCGTGCTGGTAGAACCTCCTGGCAGCCGCGTGGTTCATCTGCACCAGCGTGACGCAGCGCTCACACCAGACCTCCTCTGGCTGGTTCACGGGCAGGAAGGAGTTGAAGACGAGGCTCACCAGGCGCCGGGACACAGGCCGTGAGTCCATTTGCAGACGAACCAGTATGTGCTCCATGGGGCATATTTTCCAGAACTATGAACAGCACAGGTACAGAAGGAAACCATCAATCATTCCAGAAACCTTAGAAACTGCTTCAGGGAGATTCCCAGAACAAAACCAAAGGGACTAGTTTCTGATTTCAAGAACACTCATTTCAAATGGCTGTACTAGACCTGTGATGCTCGTGTGAAGAACAGAACAGATCATCTACATCTTAAGAAAACCAATGTATAAGATGCCCAAGTCCAAGGCTCTTGGGAAGGTTAGTCACCATTACTTACCACCATGATTCTTCTACAGTAAACTCTCGAATTACAGCCATGATTTCAAACCCAGCCATTTTTAAATTTCTCAAGACCCATGCCTTTGGCCCGTTAAGTGTGAGAGGTGGATTTTAAGACACACTTAACGGTTTTGAGATAGACACAGTACTTGGGACTTAGCAGCATGGGCATCACTCCCTGGGTGGCCCTTCAGTCAGCCTCCTGCAATACCAGGGTCCCCATTCTCACCCTCCACAGCCTGGTCTCTGCCCACCACACCCTCCTTGTCACCTCGAACACCAGGCAAGTGCAAAACTAAGAACTGACCACATTGTCCTCATACTGAAAAGCACTCAAGTCACCTCCAGAAACACCAAACTTCTGAGCAAGACATTCAAGACAAGACAAAAATACTATAGGAAAATAGACTTTAAGGCAGAATGTTCAGACCTGTCCCAGGCTGGCTCCATGAGCCTCCTCACCTGCAAACAGGGACCTGGACCTGGGGTTTCCTTAGGGCCTCCGTCTCAGGACCAATCTCCATGGTGTTTCAACAGATCCTTCTCATCAGCATTTAAGTATTTTCACATCATTCTGACCTAACAAATGCACACAAGCTCTGCCTGAGTTCTGTCTCCTGGGGGCCGACTGCCTGGGAACGTGACAAGTGCTCCAACTCCAGTCCCCTCCAGCCACCGTGCATCACCCACACCAGAACTGTCATCACTGCCACTACTAACTCCATGTCCACTGGACACCCAGCTGGTTCTGGGGAGACAGAGCCTGACCCTGTGCTTCAGGCACCACAAGGAGGGGCACTCAGCCCCCTGTGGACCGGAACCTTCAGCTAACTGAGGAGACAAGCCTGTCTAAAGGACTTGGAGTCTCGCAGGAGAGTCAGGCCGGTGCTCTCAGGGTGCAGAAGAATAAGGGACAAGTGCCAGGACTCATTTCTGACCACCTGGGCAACATCTCTGAAATCTGCTTTGCACATGGGCCCCCTTCTGCCTGGGCGACGTGCGCTGTACATATGGGTAACTGGGCAGCACCAGAAGACATGAGCCCCAGCAAGACACTGACCTCAGGATTGCCCCTGCTGTCATTTCACAGGACCACCCTACCAATAGGAAACCGAGGCTCAAGTGGTCGAGCATAAGCTCCAAGGGCTGTTCTGTCACACTGCCCGTCATCACTACCACATGAAGACCAGAGGCTCGCAATGGGCTCCGCCCAGCACGCGCAAGCACAGGGGCCTCTCCTGACAACCAGTTCGGCCTGGAGGCAGCCCACCATGTCTGACGCAGGATGGAGAGCGATGCAGAATACGCCCAGAGGTCAGCCTGCCCGTTACTGAGGTCGCACAACCTTTCTCCACAGCAGGGACATAGGTGAGTTGGAGCAGCATGCGCCCCTCCGCCTGCCCACCCTGCCAGCAGTCCTGGCATGTGTGCCAGAGCACAGCCTCACAGAGCTCAGCACCGAAGCCCACACAACGCTTCCTTCCTCTGCTTGGACACACAGACCTGCTAGGCATAGGCCATCTGTCCCTGTCTCATCCAGTACCTGCCAGTTCTCCTGGACAGATCCCACTAATGAACTAAGAATGGCCAGGTGTGGTGGCTCATGCAGGGGCTAAGGCACGAGGATCACAAGTTCAAAGCAAGCCTCAGCCAGCCTTGTCTCAAAATAAAAAATAAAACAAAGACAATCAAAACTGAAGCCAGCTTTTCTACTGACGCTCATTTGCTGACTCTAAAATATATATTGAAATGCAAAGAACCTAAAACAGCCCACAAATTTTGAAAAAAGAAATATAGGAATTGGGGTTGTGGCTCAGTGGTAGAGCACTGGCCTCGCATGTGTGAGGCACTGGGTTCGATTCCTAGCACCACATAAAAATAAATGAATAAAATAAAGGTCTATTGACATCTTAAAAATACTAAAGAAAGAAAGAAAGAACAAAGCTGAAGCACTCGCCCCACAGACTTCCTGTAAGCCTGAAACAACTCAGAGAGCATGGCACAGTATAACAGTTCAGTCCAGAAAGGGACCTGCACAGTCACTGGTTTTCAATAAAAGCTCCCAAGTTAACTTAACTGGATGAGACATCAGGTCCACAGCATGCAGATCAGTCAACGTGTTCCTGTTTTATGACACACAAAGGCTCCCTCCCCGGCCCTGGCTCCTTCCAGACATATGTGTGCACAAGCCCCGTGTCCCTCGCCTCCTAGGGGCATTTCATAGCAGCTGTGTGCACGAGTCCCATGTTATACAGTGGCCACAGATACTCCAATGCTCTTCCTTTTTACTCATATATTGTGTTTCCATATAAGTCCCACAAAATGTCCCCCCTTGTCCTTTTACGCCACACAGCATCACTCCCACATGAACACATGAGTCTAAATCTCTGAGCCAACATCAACAGACCTGTCAGGTGTTTCCAAATACTGTGGCACAACTGAAGCGTTTAAGTGTCTGTGACCTGCTACATGGAGGGACAGAGTTCATGGTGTTACCAAGTAACAGCCGAGTCCAGAGCACCCAACGTTTTCAGCAAGAAACTGAAGGGTCCAGAGGTGGCAGAAGGCAATGGTGCCAACAGCTTGTGCAGTGCCCAGTACACACTTGTTACAAGCACGCATGCCCTTGCTTCCCATGGCGGCGAGCGCTCACAGTCAACCTCCCGAAGGAAGGAATGTCTAAGTGCTTACAAGGTGCCAAGTATCTAAATATCCAACTGGACACGTCAATAAACATGCCCACACATGACAGTCACATGAAGGGTGTTCATATCAATGTTTTCAAAGAAGAAACACTGGCATTTCCAGAATCTTCAATGAAAAACACAAAAAATCTTGCACACAGCTACTGGTCAAATGCAGCAATTACCAACTGTGTCAATACCAAGGCGCTTGGAACTAAAACTGCTTTGTCTTTTGCCAGGTGCAGTGGCGCACACCTCTATTCCCAGTGGCTCGGGAGGCTGAGGTGGGGGGATCACAAGTTCAAAGTCAGGTTCAGCAAACTTAGTGAAGCCATAAGCAACTTAGCAAGACCCTATTTCAAACTAAAAATATTTATAAAAAGGGCTGGGGATATACTCAGTGGGGAAAAAAGAAAAAAAAAAAAAAAAGCTCTGTATTTGTTTTGGGTGGAAACACACACTTCCTCCTGTGGTAAAAAACCCCCCAGCTGCCCACCTTTGCCGCTCGCACAGCTTTGATCTTCAGCAGCATCTCCACAAACGCCACTCTCACTTTCTCGGAATTGTCATGGAGACTGTATCTGAGTGCTGGCAAAAGCTGTTCTAATAACGGGTGGCTCAGTTTGTTATCCAGAATTATCGGCAGACACTACAACAAAGAAGAAACACAGATCTCAAAATCAGAACATGCCAAGAAACATAAGAGCTCACTGAGGAGGACGTTCAGTTCCACCCTTACCAGATGCACCAGGAAAATAAATCGCTACAGAAAAGAACATTTTCCTGGAAGTCCCATCCCACTAACATACTCAATGAACTAGCATCACTTTGACAACTGGCAGCCAGCCACCACTGCTGCGTTCAACAGGACGGACCTGGTGATACGAGGGCCCTCTGCCCAATCTCGCAGGGTCTTAGTCGGTCGACTCAGAGCATGATGGCAAACATGGCTGCATCTAAAGTCAGGTCTCAACGGTCAATAGACTCTGTCCTGACTCAATGCCCACCTGTGTGACAAGTACGCCCATGTGGCTAACCTGGACACATTCAGATCCCGGGAGAAGAGGTGAGCCCCGGGCACAGGTCAGAGGAGGTGCCAGCTTGCAGCCGAGGTCCCTCATCTCCAACTCATCTCCCTGTACCTGCTCTGGTTACCAGGAAAAGGGCCCCTTCTGCAAGTTGTTTAAAGTATACACGGTACACCCAGAAAGTCTATTTTAATGAGCCATACTGTCTTAAATTTCAAGCGCATACAATTTCTAAAGCATCATGTCCAAGCACCTGACTCACCGGGCTACATGGCGCCTCCAAGCACCTCTGGGTTTTCTGGGCAGCTCTGCAGTTGCGCCCCCCAGCCTCCCACCTGTCCTTGGGGTGCCCTGTGCTCTGTGTCTGCTTCCACCCAAGAGCCCACACTGTCCCCATGCAGGAGACCCATCTGGCCAAGGCAGTGTGCTGTAACCTTCTGGGAGTTTTGTCAGAAAGGAGAATTTGCCTCACTGCAGTCAGGAGGATGGAACTGAGGTGACTGGGCCACACTGAATCACAGCAGCAGGAAGAAGCGATCTTGGAGAAGTGCAGAGTGTGGTGGAAGAGGAAGAAGGAACAGCAGACAGGTAGGCAAATGAGCATATGGTGCTGCTGTTGCAAAGGAAGGAAGGGATAGAGGGAGAAAGAAATGACCCTGTCAGGTAGCAGAGAAGGTCAGAGTCAGTGCAGGGCAGGGGGCAAGGGGTGGGGCGCCGTCTGCCACCAAGACCATAGGAACAAAGGGCCCCCGCTTCCAGGGGTAGCACACCTAGGGATGGCTGGCCCTGGGAAACACTTCCTTCCAAAGCTGTAGGCCTGTGCTTGTCCGAGTCTGCGTGGCTGTTGCAGCTCACCTGCTCCTTCCTGAGTCATGTTCTTCAAGACCATGGCATCTAAGAGCTGTATGCTGGCCACCAGCAGAGCTCACACACTGTCCACTGAGTGAGGCCCCTTGGACTGAAGGGCAAGCCACGTGGAAACCACACAGCCCAGCACAGGAAGTGGGGAGGAAAAGGAGGCAAGGGTTTGTGACAACGGGCAGAAGGAACAACTGCTCTGGGGTGGAAGTGGCAGAGGTCAGGAAAGAGCAGTGAAAGGGTCCTGTGAAACTGAGCTTGGTCAGAGGTACTTCCCTGGCACAGACCAGGGACACTGCAGAGTGATCTGGAAGCAGTAAGGAAAGGCAGAGTGAGGAGCATGCTCTGACAGTGAAAGGCTGGTGCCAACAACTGGCCCCACCGCAGATGGCTTGCAGGGGAAGAGGCAGGTGGTCCTGCACCTGGTACAGCCCAGGGAAGGTCTGCTTTCCTTCAGGTGGGTTTCAGCAAGCGCACCAGGGAATATGGGTACCCACAGCAAGAAGAAAGGGGGCAAGCAGGTTATAGAGGAGTGCCATGGGCATGGTGGTCTGAGACCACTAGGGAGAGGAGACGGTTCCCAGCAGTGGTGGAAAGTGAGATCACTCAGTTCCTGAGTGAACTTCTCAGAGAGCTTTACACAGCACAAACCAGCTGCCGAGAACACCTGTCTTCACGGCTGGGCCCCCGTCCAAGGCCCACTGCCACATCACTGCCCTTCTGTTGTCACCAAAGTCACCAAAGAAGAGAAATCAATAACCCCCACACCAGGATCCAATTTGTGTCAGTTTCTGTATGCCCAGGTGACTTGGTCCAGGTTGATTAGGAAAGAAAACATGGCTATGCTTGCCAATGGTACTGGTGCTGGTGATGGGTGAGCATATAAAACATTGTTCAGATTAATCCCAACATATCCTGCGCAGATTCTGTGCAATCCCTCTATAAGGACTTTTAAATAATTATCATCTGTGAAGATGGCAGACTCCCAAAGAGTCACACGGCACAGGGGCTACATCAGCAGAGGACGGAAACACCAAGGCCAGGCTCAGGGAAGCAGGCAGGAAGCTCTTGGTGCCTCCAGGGTGCAGGGTGCAGGGTGCATGGCCTGGTCACACAGCCATAAGCACAAGCCATGAGCTCTAAGTCCAGGTCCTGCTGTACCCTCCCTTGCACCTGCAGACCCTGTTCTCAGTCACGACACAGGCGCTTCCCAAGACACTCCGCAAAGACAAAAAAGAATGGATTCAGCAGTACTGGGGAATGCCACCCCATACACTGAACACCAGGATCTTATTGGGTAGTCATTTTCTGTAGAAAACACTTTAGTTTCTTTATAATTACACCTTGCACATACAAAGTATCAACAGCACTCTCTGTGGTTTTTTGTCTTTTTCCTTCTATTTTGTAACTATTCTACTATATCTAAGTATCACTATATGATTTTAAAAATCTTACCTTAAAGACAGAACAACGAACATCAGCTGAGCTGGTATCAAATGCCAGTTCCCCAGTTACTTTCTTCAGGAGATCAATAAGGATGGTTGGGGGCATCATTTCCCAGTACTGGGAAGTTATTTTACAAACACCAAGGATCCCTGTGGAACGGACGATCGGATAAGGATCTTCTAAAAGGCTCTATAAGTAGGAAGGGAAAAAGGCTTAAAAATCTTAAATCAGTTCCCTTTGTGTTAATATTTGCTTTATACACTAGCATTTTGGGAATTATACAACTTAATTACAGACATTTAAAGTTACAGAACTATTGGTTGCAGTCTCTAAGGGGACTGGTTCTAGGACTACCCAACGGATGCTGAAGTCCAGATGCTCAAGTTCCCTAAATGAAGTGGCAGAACACAAACCCACACATCCTGCCCGCACCTTACCGCTGGATTACTTGTGATGCTAAAACAGCATGTATTGCTTAGGGCACAGTGACTACAAATCCTTACAGACAAAACACATTTTCTCCCAATATCTTCAACCCACACTTGGCTGATGTGATGCAGAGCCCCCTCACAGGGTGCCGGCGACTACAGGCTGCTGGGTCTCAGATCGTCTTCGTCACTTCTGGTGCAGAGCACTCAAGAACAGCTCTGAAGCACATGGAGCTCATGTGCCACCTGCCCAGGGGACCTTGTTCACAGTAGGTCTCCAGCACCAGCTGCACCATTCAGAGCTCTGCAATGCTGCTGTAAATGCCTCAATCCAGGCCAGGTTGGTCGGTGGCTGCTCGCAGTCATGTGCCCCATGGACGTACAGGACATCACCAGGGCACAGCCTCACACAGCAAACCAAGAACACCAGCATGAACCTTACCAACTCGCTTCATTTAACTATCAACTCACAGGAAATGAAAGAGCAGGAATGGGTTCCATGAAATCCAGACTTAGCAAACAGAATCATAGTCTCCAACAGTAACATCAAAAACTAGGGATGGAACCACCACAGGACCCAGCTATCCCACTCCTGGGTATTTTCCTTAAAGATCTAAAATCAGCAAGCTATAGCGATACAGCCACCTTAATGTTTATAACAGCACAATTCACAATAGCCAAATTATGGAATCAGCCCACGCACCTATCAATAGATGGATGGATTTAAAAAATATGACACACACACACACACACACACAGTTGAGTTCTACTCAATCATAAAAACCAATGAAATTTTAGCTACTCAATCATAAAAACCAATGAAATTTTAGCACTTGCCAGTAAATGGATGGAAATGGAGAATATCATGCTAAGTGAAATAAGCCAGAATCAGAAACTCAAAGGTCAAATATTTTCTCTAATGGATGGAAACTCATGTAAAATAAAGGAAAGGGGGAAGGAAGGATAGGATATCAGAAAGATACAGGGAAGATCAGTGGCAATTCAGACCAGAGTGGAGGAATGGGTAAAGGAGGCAATGCAGAATGAATTCTTCAAAAACCATGATATGTGCATATATAAATATACCACAGGAAATCCCACCTTTATGCATAGGTAGGAAGCACCAATCAAATATAAATAAACAGATGAGCAAAAGGAGGGGGGTGGAAGGAAAAGGGGACCATGAACAGAAATCAAATTCAAGGCACGCTCGTGCCAAGTCCTCGCCGTACGACGTTTCAGCTTTCCACAGGCTGAAGTTTTTCACGAACCAGAAACAAACAGAAGGAGCACTCAGGAGTGCCACGGGTGACAACAGGACAGTGATTCTTCCTGTCATTCTGCTACTGACCAGGACAATAAACAACACATCAGGAACCCTGCCAGTGAGGGGCCAGAGACAGCACGCTCAGCACACAGGTCTGAAGCCTTCCTCTCACCACCAGCCCACTAAGAACAATAAGCGGACTCAGAGCCCGCCTGGCACGCCCTCAGCAGGGAGCCCACTCCACATGCGCACCTTCAGCCCTCGCCACAGGATGGGCTTGTACACCACCACAGGAGACGGGGAGCCCCCGGGAATGACCCTCATCTTGAAGCACAGCAGTGTCTGCTGATTCATGCTCCCTAGACTTAAGGGCTGGCAGCCCACAGCCACCCTGAGAGACAGACACAGAGGAGACCAATAGCTTGTCAGAAGTGACATAGTTGGCAAGCGGGAGGTGGAGTCAAAGTCAAGGGTCTTTGTGATGCCTGTCTCCACCGAGGGATGAGGGGCACCATGTATGATGGTCAAACTACAGGAGGAGACAGAAAACTGAAAATCCCAAACAGACTGACAGGACGGCAGGTCCTGGTTTTCAGAAGCAGGGAGGACAGGCACTTCTCTGAAGCAGGGCCCTCAGTTCCGCAGGGGCAGGCCCCTTAGGCTCCTCCAGATGCAGCAGCGCCCCACCTAGGCAGAGGTGGAGTGCGTAGGCAGCCTAACCACAGGAGATACGTACGTACAGTTCTTCAAATTGTTTCTGAATTTCACTATCCATTTCGATGGCATGGAAGTTTGGATCTCTAACAGGAAATGCTTCCACAAACAGCAATGCAGCATTTGATCGAACTTCTGAGTTTCTGGCCTATAAGAATAAGAGAGTAGTTTAGGGTTCCAGAAAACACACAAAGCCTTCAGTCTGATGTTCTCAAATGAATACTTTTACTACCTTGACAGAAACCTATTTACAAGTTAAAGACGACTGTAGCATCGAAACTGACCAAACTAGCCTAAGGGTGTAGCTCAGTGGCGCACCAGGCCCTGGGTTCCCGGCATGCCTGCGCAGATGAACAGACACCTAAGTAGACCAAATGCGGTTAGGACATCCTGGAATTAAGCCAAACTCAGTGACAGGCAAAAAGATCAGCCTCTTCACATCAAAACCCACCTGATGTCATGAAGAGACAGCTACCACAACGTCAGGTGACACCAGCAGTCTATGGAGACCTGTGTGTCTGTGAGGATGCTCAGGAAGTCTCCGCCTCCTGCCCCAGTCACAGGGAGGATGGGCAGCCCACCCAGACTCATTCCTGACTGGCTACTTCAAAATAACTATGTACTCAGCACTGAACTAACATACCTTTCCAATTAAGTGAACCCAAAATATGCTTTTACTAAAGAAAAGGTTTTGATCAGGAGACTGAGGCAGAAGGCAAGTTTGAGGCCAGTGTAGGCAAGTTAGTGAGACCCTGTCTCAAAATAAACAGTAAGAAAGGCTGAAGATGGGCTCAGTGGGAAAGTGCCCCTGGGTTCAATCCCCAGTGCTATAAAAACAAGCAGGAAGAAAATATTTTGAGAGTCAGGCATGGTGGTTCATGCCTGATCCCATCCACTGGGGAGGCTGAGGAGGGAGGGCAACTGGAGCCCAGGGTAACAAGAGTGGGACTCCATCTTAAGAAAGGAAGCAATTTTGTTCCAAAATGCCAGCAAACACAGGTCTGAAGCCTTCCTCTCACCACCAGCCCACTAAGAACGATAAGCGGACTCAGAGCCCGCCTGGCACGCCCTCAGCAGGGAGCCCACTCCACATGCGCACCTTTAGCCCTCGCCACAGGATGGGCTTGTACAGCCGGTACAGCATCTCCTCCACCCCCTGCCGTACCTTCTTCTGATGGTGGAAGTAACTCAGCACCTGCAGGCAAGAACCAGGGGAAGGAAGGAAGGAAAGGCACTGCTGCTGCCTTCAAGGTGTGAAAGGTGCTCAGTGGCACGAGACTGCTTTCTTCCTGTGCAGTGTTATCAACTCTGGTACTAATAGTGTGCTCACTTCACAGACTTTTTAAACAGCATCCATACATAATTCACTCCATGAAACCCAACACAGCACAGGGTTCTGTCTTAGTAATAGCACAGCTTTGCTTTCCTTGGTACAACCCTGGTGACAGGAATAAAACTGCCAGGTACCAAATGCCCACATCCCAAGGAACCCCTGAGTGAGGTATGAAGTGTACCCTACCCTTAAGCTTAACCAGCAATGACCTGAGAACAAAAGGAGGGGACTCCCGACCCTGTGTTCACAGCAGAGGTGACGGAGGGCCCCACTCACCTCCCGCACTCTGGAGTGCACTGGAGACTTCCGGGGCAGGTGGATGCCATGGAACATGAAGTCCTGGATGCAGTCACTCTCGATGGCCTGCAACGATCAACACAGCACTGGCACATGCAGCATGCCTCCAGTCCTCATCAGAGAAAATCTTCGTTCTAAGTCCATGACACTGACAGTGCCTTTAGTTTCCATGAGCCAAGGAGAAGCCGCAGCTGCTCTCCTGCCTAACAAAGTATCAAGCCTGTGCCACGGGGCAGGGAGGGCTCCCACCTACTGCTCAAGGCCCTTCACGTCAGACAGAGACTGAGGGGCCAGAGCACACAGGCCTGGAATTCCCTCCCCTCTGTCAGTACTGACCTGAATGCCCTTCACAAGCCTGGACCTGTTCCAAGAGCCTCCCCAGAACTGAAAAGGAACCACCTCTACAATGGAGGCCAGGACTTCAAATAAACTGAAATAAGAACTCTCGGGACTCACGGTTAGGAAGGGCTATGCAGGGGAGGGAATGGGAAGTCCCGCAGCAGATCTCAGGTGAAGCCACAGAGGAAAGGCTTACAAGAGTAGCCCAAAACCTCAAGGGACGTCTGGGTCATTACCCGTCCTCGGGGGCCCCCACCGTCATTCCAGAGCTCGAAGGAAGGACGAGAGGAGGCTGCGCTATCAGATGGCCTCTTCTCAGTCATCTTTGAAAAGATCTCCTTCGCCTGAAGCCACCAATAGGTCTCAGAACCACTGGACATGGACCAGGACCCTGTGGGACCTATGATAAAACTGAGCTGCCCTATACTGCCTGGGAAGCCATCGACACTGTGAGGTCTGAATCCAAACGAGCCGCAGAGCACAGACATGCGACACTGCAAGATGAATGACCTGGCCTCTCCAACAGGCCAGTGTAGACTAGAGAGCCAGGTGGGGCTGGGATGCAGCTCAGTGACAGAGTGCTTGCCCAACATGCCTGAGGCCCTGGGTTCCAATCCAGTGCCAAAAAAAAGGGAAAGAGTCAAGGAGGGTCAGTCTTCAAGAAGTGAACAGAAGGAAATAACATGTAAGTGACTTCCTGGATCCAAATTCAAAAAATTTTAAGATACTTTGAAACAAAAAGAAAAATTTAACATTGTCTGATTATTTTTAAAAATACCAAGTATTTGTTGTTAGTTTTTAGGTGTTACCATGTCACAGCATGACCACACTTTTTAGAGAGGCACAGTGAATTTTACAGAAATGAAATATCACATCTGGAATTTTCTTTAAAAACTCAAAGGGAGGGAGAAAAGAACAGGGCTGAGAAATACACATTTTGGAGCTGATTTTGTACAAGTGTAGTCAATCTGTTTTTGAAGCACTACTGGATAAAACGGGGTAGAACACTCTAAGGACAAACACTGTTTCCTTAAGAACAAGTTCTGTGCAGTGGTAAAACAATGAAAAGGGAAAAAAGCATCAAAATCCTGGTTCTGTCCCTGAAGTTACACACTCTAAAACTTTCAAAAGTTGTCTGCAGGGGACTCTAATAGAAACTCCTACTCTAGAAGCAACATCAGTTAATACCCCGCAAAAGAGACATGCTTAGGAGGGCGGCCGGCACACCGACCCACCCCACAGCCAGCTCGCCAGAGAAGCAGGATGCTGAGTGCTTATCCCAGAGCCCAGCCTGAGGACAGCGTGAGGGAAAACAAACATCTGCATCGTTTAATTGAGATTCTGAATTACATAGCTGACTCTTCGCAACCTGAGCATTACAGCTGCTAAGGAATGTCTCTGAATTCTCAAAATAACATAACTGGAAGAGGCACGAGTGTCCTGAACAGTGCTGTGCAGAGAAACAGGGCACAGGCCACAACACAGCTTTATGATTTCTAGAGACCACATTAAAAATAGAAAATAACAGCAAAATAGAAAAACAGTAAAAGTAAATAACAGGTTTTGTTTGTTAGTATTATTGTAACAGTATATTATATTATTATTTTAAAAAGATGTTTTCATTATATAGTTTGCTAATATATTTTTATATTTTGCTTCATAATATTTTCATATTAAAATATATTTAATATGTTTTCTGTATCCAAACCACTACTATCTTAACATGCAATCAATATTTTTGGAAAGGACTAATGAAATATTTGGTTTTTGTTCTGATGCCAGGGATTGAATTTAGAGGCACTTATTTGAAATATGGAGGGTACCTTGCACTTTCGGCATACCACGATAAGGACCGGCCATATACCTGGTGCTCATATATGTGGCTGCACACTCTGTGCCCAGAGCTGCTGAACCAAGGGCCAGACTTGATTCCATTCAAGTTACACTCCAGCCAAGCACCTGGAGGCCACGGCTGACCTCAGCATGAAGTGCACCAGCGAGGACACACGAACCAGGGTCTCAGCCCACCTGCTCATTACCCACCAGGGTCTCAGCCCACCTGCTCAGCACCCACCAGGGTCTCAGCCCACCTGCTCAGCACCCACCAGGGACTCAGCCCACCTGCTCACCACCAACACCCACCAGGGTCTTAGCCCGCCTGCTCAGGACCAGCACCCACCAGGGTCTCAGCCCACCTGCTCAGCACCCACCAGGGACTCAGCCCACCTGCTCAGCACCCACCAGGGTCTCAGCCCGCCTGCTCAGCACCAGCACAAGTGTTAAGCAGCCCTTCTTTGATGACTGATTCAGTAACCAGAATAAAATAAACATTTGATAAAATGTAAATACCTCCAATATTTTCCCTGAAGCCTTTTTCCAAGCTCTGAAATAAATTTCTGCAATGTGTACCATCAAATATCTATTTAAAAAATGAAAACAGTGTTAGTACAAGTTTAAACAATTATACTATTAGAATATATCATTTCAGTGATTCTCGTACTTCACAGGAGAGGAAATAGCTTAACTAGAGCCCTCGAATGATCTGCAGAAAGGTCACCAAAGTGACACAGATGTACAAAGGGGCGTGTCTGGGGAGCAAAGGTGAGCCTAAGTCTCCTCTCCTCTATAAAGGCTTCCCAGGAATGTGACCATTTTCCGAGAACATAAGCTCAGAGCCAAAGTCTAAGATCAAAATGTTTAATAATAAATGTTTATGTGGAGTCATTTTGGACTTTCCAGGCTACTAATTCCTCATCTACAGGATGCCTCATGATACCAGAATCTACTAGAGAATCATAAAAGTTTAGAAATCTATTAGTTCAACCCAACATTCTTCAAATGAGAACCTACAGAATCAGAACCCAATCCTAACTTGGTCCTCACACAGTCACCTGACACTGGGAAACTATACCTAAAGCGCACCTAGAAAGAGTCACGAGGACAGAACTACAAACACACGTGGCACCAGAACACTCCCTCCAGCTCCGCTGGTGCTGACGCTGCACAACTCTTCCCAGCCCACATTTACCTGGAAGAATTTAATTCAAAATTACCTCAGATGTACTAGTGACCTGAGTTTTAGTGTGAGTGAGGCCAAGATCTAACTGGCATCTAATTGACTATTGAAACTAGCACAGGTTAAAATCTTAATTTCAATGTTCACTACTGAAAGACTTATTTCCTATAGAGGGTTAAAAAAAAAAAAAACTACTCAATAATACAACAGTAAATAATAATGTAAGATATAATTTCCAAGGCTTCCATATGGTAATATAACTATTAAAGGTCAGGAAAAATGGAATCTTTAAAAATCAAATTAAGATGGCATAAACTTTTAATTACCTTTAATACTTACTTTTGTAATCCCTGTAACTGGTTTTTAATGGTTCCATGGATCATTTTAATGAAGTTTATATTCCAGTTGAAGAGAGAACTAAGAAATCTTCTCCCCTACAAATTAAAAAATATAAATATTCAGATTGCATATAATTAAAAACTTCCCAATAACAAACAAAACTGGAACATTTAATTTTATTAAAGTTAGCTGCTTCTAAAAAGGAAGTACACACAGCAATAACTTGGATGTGCACACTGGGATGGAGCTGGGGAGGCCGTAGGCAGTGGCTCCTACCTGCAGAAACTATGCTACCCTGGAGTTGCAGAACCTCTGTCCCTGGGGTGAAGCAGCAGCTACCCTGAGTGTCTCTGTCTTGGCATAACCATATAGACCCAAACCAGGGGTTCATAAACATTTCATTCTGGCGCTACTGTGAATAGCTGGTCTAAAATCAAAGAATGAGCCAGGCGTGACGATGCAGGCCTGTAATCCAGTGGCTCAGGAGGCTGAGGCAGGAAGACTACAAGTTAAAGGCCAGTCTCAGCAACTTAGTGAGACACTATCTGGTGAAAACAAAAGAGCTAGGGATGTGGTTCAATGGCAAAATATCCCTGGGTTTAATCCCCAATACCAAAAAAATATATAAATAAAGTAAGATGCCTAAAATTTAGCATTTGAGGGTAGAAATGGAACTGAGTAATGGTTCACTTTAATCTTTGATAAATGAAAACACTGAGCCAGCATGGTGGCTGAGACCTGCAATCCCAGTAACTCAGGAGGCTGAAGCTGGAAGATCACAAGTTTGAGACTGGCCTTAGCAACTTAGGCAGGCCACAAACAGATTAGCAAAACTGTCTCAAAATAAAAAATTAAAAGGGAGGGATATGAATAGGAAAAGAGGAACTTAAGCTGTCACTATTTGCTGATGACATGATTCTATATTTAGAGGATCCAAAAAGGTCCTCCAGAAAACTTCTAGACCTCATCAATGAATTCAGCAAAATAGCAGGTTATAAAATCAACACACATAAATCTAAAGCACTTTTATATGCAAGCGATGAAACAACTGAAAGGGAAATGAGGAAAACAACTCCATTTGCAATAGCCTCAAAAAAAATTAAATACTTGGGAATCAATCTAACCAAAGAGGTAAAAGATCTCTACAATGAAAACTACAAAACACTGAAGAAAGAAATTGGGGAAGACCTTGGAAGATGGAAAGATCTTCCATGTTCTTGGATAGGCACAATTAATATTGTCAAAATGGCCATACTACCAAAAGTGCTATACAGATTCAATGCAATTCCAATTAAAATCCCAATGATGTACCTTACAGAAATAGAGCAAGCAATTATGAAATTCATCTGGAAGAATAAGAAACCCAGAATAGCTAAAGCAATCCTTAGCAGGAAGAATGAAACAGGGGGTATTGCAATACCAGAACTTCAACTATACTACAAAGCAATAGTAACAAAAACGGCATGGTACTGGCACCAAAATAGACAGGTAGATCAATGGTACAGAATAGAGGACACGGACACAAACCCAAATAAATACAATTTTCTCATACGAGACAAAGGTGCCAAAAATATGCAATGGAGAAAAGATAGCCTCTTCAATAAATGCTGCTGGGAAAACTGGAAATCCATATGCAACAGAATGAAACTAAACCCCTAACTCTCACCCTGCACAAAAATCAACTCACAATGGATCAAGGACCTTGAAATCAGACCAGAGACCCTGCATCTTATAGAAGAAAAAGTAGATCCAAATTCAACTTGTTGGCTTTGGATCAGACTTCCTTAACAGGACTCCCATAGCACAAGAAATAAAAGCAAGAATCAATAACTGGGATAGATTCAAACTAAATAGCTTTCTCTCAGCAAAGGAAACTATCAGCAATGTGAAGAGAGAGCCTACAGAGTGGGAGAATATCTTTGCCACTCATACTTCAAATAGAGCCCTAATTTCCAGAATATATAAAGAACTCAAAAAACTCTACACCAAGAATACAAATAACCCAATCAACAAATGGGCTAAGGATATGAACACTTCACAGAAGAAGATCTACAAGCAATCAACAGACATTTGAAAAAATTTTCACCATCTTTAGTAATAAGAGAAATGCAAATCAAAACTACATTAAGATTCCATCTCACCTAATTAGAATGGCGGTTATGTTGGGGAAAAGGTACACTCATACATTGCTGGTGGGGATGCAAATTAGTGCAGCCACTCTGGAAAGCAATGTGGAGATTCCTTAGAAAACTTGGAATGGAACCACCATTTGACCCAGCTATCCCACTCCTCGGCCTATGCCCAACGGACTTAAAATCAGCATACTACAGAGATACAGCCACATCAATGTTCATAGCTGCTCAATTCACAATAGTTAGATTGTGGAACCAAGCTAGATGTCCTTCAATTGAGGAATGGATAAAGAAACTGGTAGGTATATATACACAATGGAATATTACTCTGCTATAAAGAATAATAAAATTATGGCATTTGCAGGCAAATGGATGAAATTGAAGAATATCATGCTAAGTGAGATAAGCCATTCTCAAAAAACCAAAGGACGAATGATCTTGCTGATAAGCGGATGATGACACATAATGGGGGATGGGGGGGCAAGAATGGAGGAAGGAGGGACTGTATAGAGGAAAAAGAGGGGTGGGAGAGGTGGGGGGGGAAATAACAGAATGAATCAAACACCATTACCCTATGTATGATTACGCAAAATGGTATGCTGTTACTCCATGTACAAACAGAAACATGTATCCCATTTATTTGTAATAAATTAAAAAAAAAAAGAAATATGAGAATCTAGCTGCCTTCCCTACAGTCAGATATTAAAGAGCTACACAAAATTATAAAATAGCACTGCTCTTCTCACTGATTTCCTTAGGGAAAATATAGTTATTTTCTACTTATTTATTTTAACATGTTTATGATTATTATTTTAAAATACTTTTATATTTTAATTTTTTCTAATTTTTCTGAGAAGTAGTGATAATAAATACAATCAACTTTTTAAAAGAAAAAAAATAATAATAAAAAGGGTTGGGAACAAAGCTCAGTGATGGAGCACCTTAGAATTCCCAGTACAAAAAAAAAAAAAAGAAATCAGACTCACTTAGTTAAGAGGCTGTTTGCCAAGTGAGGATTTTCATATACACAGAGCCTGAGCATAATGACATTAATTGTATCATGTAACATTAATTTATATGCATGCTACTAGACTATAGCTGCACTATGAGCTAAGAATACATCGTTCACACCCTGCAGGGCACATCACATTGCCCATGAGCGTCACCAGAGACTGCACCATGGTCTCTGCTGCTCACCAGCACCGCAGCAGGTTGTGGGGCCCTGCAGAAACAGCAGGCTAATGTGAAGAAGGCCAGCAGGCTGGTACAGTTCAATGGCAGAGCACTTGCTCAGCACGAAGGAGGTCCTGGGTCCAAGGCCCAGTGCACACAAAACAAAACCACGCTTGCCACAGTAGTGTCCACTGGAAGTAACCTGCCATGGAGTGGACAGCATGGAGGGTGGGGCTGTAGCTCAGTGACCCAAAGCTCACCAGGCATGTGCCAGGCCCCAGTTCAATCCCCAGAAGAGTTACAGCTCAAAATGACAGGAAGTGAGCAGACTGAATCAGTGACTGACTAGGAAACAAGGCAGGTGTCTTACACTCACAGGAACAAGGCAGTTTAAAAGGGGGTGGGACACCAAACCTCAAGCCTATGCTACACACCTACAGAGGTACAGGATGAATAGGTGCAATTCAACTGTTCACACGTGAGTTAATGTAAATAAACAGGTTGACATGACTCCCCTTTTAACTTCTTTATTCTCCCAAGCTTCCCCACAATCCTGGAGACGGAGGCGCAGGAGGTATCTGACATCCCTCCAGCAGTGACAGCATCACACAGCAACCACAGATGACCCAAGCAGAGTGCTTCCCTACACACTCACCCACGGGCGACTGTACCAGCTGTCTCTCTAGCATGGCCTCATCGGCTCCTCACAGTGACGCTGTGACAGAGTTGCTCTGATCCTGGTGCACACGAGTGAACACTGAGGTCCAGTTACTTGACTGAGGTCCCACCCACCAGGTGACAAAAGAGGGATGAGGACACAAGCTCTCACGGGCTGCTGACTGGAGACCACACACCTAGAGAACCTGTCACCTCGCCAATGGTGTGAGACCTGGGACAGCCAAGTGCTTTGGCGAAGGATGACTCCCTTCACCTTCTGCCAGGCCACCAGGAACCTAGACAGGCTACGTCAGAACTGCCTCGCACCCAGCAAGCACACACAGTCCACACTAGATGCACAGCATAGGACTGAACAGAACAGAGATACAGCACCACTCCAATTTTTAATTCTGTAGTAGCCACATTAATAAAAGTAAAAGAAGACTGATTTTAATAACATTTTATATAAAGCGGTGTACCCAAAACATTGAAAAGTAAAAAAATTATTGAGATGTTTACACTCTTTTTCTCATGAAGTCCTCATATTCACACGCATCTTATATCTAAGGCACATCTCGATTTGCACTGGTCATGTTCTAGCTGCTCAGAAGCCCCATGTGAACAGCCCCAGGCCAAGGAGGGCACCAGGCCACAAGCCTCCCTTGGAATTCTATGGGTGGGAAACGGAAATAGAGAACCCTGCCTGATGACAGTCTTGAGCACGTGCCAGTTACAGCAAGATCGAGGGGCTGGGTGCAGCTTGTGGCAGAGCACTCGTCAGCATATGGGAGGCCTGGATTTAATCCCCAGCACTATGAAGAAAAAAATTGGCTGGGAGTATGGATCAGTGTCAGACTGTGAGCATAGCATGTACAAGGCCATGCATTAGTTCCTCAAACCCCCCCAAATACAAAGAATTTGGGCAGAAGTCAGATCTTATCCACAGGAAACAAGCTTTCTCAGTCTTATTTTTAACCCTCTTAATTTAAAATGTAATTTAAGCCCCCAGTATTCACAGTCCCTATTATCATCTGACTAGGTGACAAACTAAGCAAGGACTTGGACAGTATCTGCTTCAACACTGCCACAGAGGAAAAACGATATCCGGTGCATACACAGCTCTCGATGGCTGAGCCTGCTCTCCCTAAGAAGCAAGACTGAGCAACAGCAGCCACATGAATATGAAGAATGTCTACTGGGAGGGAGTCACACAGACCAAAGAAGAAAAACCTATTTACCTCTTCTTTCTTGATATAATTAACATTTATGAAACACTCAAGCAACATATCTTTAATTTCTCTACTTTCTTCCAAACTGTAATCAAAGCAGTACAAAGCTTGATGAACACGCCAGAGCCGACGTATGTCTGCAACCTAGGAACACAGGAAAGAAAAATGTTACATTTGTTTTCCGGTTGTTTAAATGAACCATGAGGTCTTACTTCCAAGTACATTTTGTGTCATAAATCATGATAATTATAGATGACTCATCAAAAAGTAGGAAATAGGGACAAGTGAAAATGAACTTTGAAATGGGCAACTCCCCATTGCAGGTCTGGAGAACTTTGTTCACTTTGGCACTGGGGACTGAACCCAGGGTGCTCTACCAGAGTCACATTCCCAGCCCTTTTTATTTTTTGAGACAGGGTCTCACTAAGTTACTTAGGATCTTGCTAAGTGGAAGAGGCTGGCCTTGAACCTGTGATCCTCCTGCTTCAGCCTCCCAGGTTGCTGGGATTATAGACACGTACCACTATGGTACAGCCCTGGAGAAAATTTTTGTAAACACAGGCAAAAGCAATCAGAAATCCAGTGCTAAAAAAAAAAAAAAAAAAAGAAATCCAGTGCTTTTCACAACTTCCTGCAATGAGGATGTTGTCCCTTTGCCACTGCAGTAGCCATTAGCCACAACTGCCAACTGAGCTCCTACAATGTGACAATGAACTAGGGAACCAAACTCCTCATTTTTTCACATTAAATTAAAATACTCTCAAGTGGATTTAAAAGACATATCAGTGATGGCATAAATTCTCATGCAAAAAAGGGTTTCTCAGTTGATCCCTTGTCCAGCAGGAAAAATCAGACAGATCTAAGATGCGGCCAGAAGGCTTTCTATCCTAATGCTATTATTGGGATGGGGTCTACTCACAGACCCTGACACAGTTGGTGGAGCTAAATAGGTACAATCTTTTAAGAAACCCTCAAGAGCCTGCAAGGCACAGAGGTGCACATCTGAAATCATAGCTACTTGGGAAGTGAGGCAGGAAGATGGCAAGTTCAAGACCAGCCTGGGTAACCTATGAAGACCCTGTCTCAAAACATAATTTTTAATAAAGGGCTGAGGATGCAGGTTAGGGGTAAAAGTACTTGCCTAGAATGCTTGAAGCCCCAGGTTCCATCCCAAACACCATAACAACAGAAAAAGGCTTAAGTTTATATCCACTAGGATCCATCCTAAGGAAGGAGATATTGGAAGTGGGTCGGTAAGAACTATCCTTGAGCCAGGCATGGTGGCACGCACCTGTAATACCAGCAACTCAGGAGGCTAAAGCAGGAAAACGGCAAGTTTCAGACCAGCCTCTGTAACTTAGGAAGACCCTATCTCAAAATAAAAATAAAAAAGGGCTGGGGATGTAGCTAAGTGGTTAAGCACCCTGGGTTCAACCCCAGTACCAAAAACAAGAACTCTTCTCGATGTTTTACAATAACAAAGATCACCTTGGGTGGTGGAATTATGGATGATTTTTATTTTCATTTGCCCAATTTGCTAAGATGAACTCATGTATTACTACGCTGAGAAACAACTATTCATTTTCTAGATTTCTGAACTGGAAAGGATGAAAGCCTGAGAACCAGCCCAAGCGAAATCAGCCTTCAAAGATGCTCTCTCCCTTGGCCCAGCCATGTAAAACAACCCATGTCTGCCCCTCAGCACTACAGGCACACAAGCACCTCTCTCCACAGCCCAGCCTTTCTCTTCTTCTCCTGCAAACAGGAGCCCTGGAAACTGGCCCTCCCTGCTCCCACTGTCTCTTCCTACCTAAACTGGTATGAGGAGGTACAGGAGGAGCAGCAGCCATGCCACATGAAGTGACAAGAGAGAAGCCATACCCCAGAAGACAGAGGAGGAGGCCTGGCTTTCAATCTCCATGGAGCTGCCACACCCACCCGTGACCTCCGCACAGCCTGCGTTGTGAAGAACCCCTACGTGGAGAAGTCGCCTTAGCCAGGCCTCTTGCAGCCACACAGCCCCTTTAGGTCTGCACTAGGAAAGGAACACACTGCTTTAGTCTGCAGACTCCTCCTCAGCAGCATGATAAAGGCAGTCTTCCCCATGTCCTCCTTGGCAGGCAGGCCCTTCTCCCACCATGTGACACACAGATCCTGAATGGAGCTCTGGAGTTTTCCTTCAGATTCAGGTAGTGCATATAAAATGCCTAGAACAGAACACAGTGGTTTCTCCATTAGTGAGCAAACTGTCACCTCAGTTTCAACAGTAAAGAGAATATGACTCTCTGTACCAAGAACCATTGTTAAGCAGATAATGTTAACTAATGTTTAACTTGTCAAAGATTTATGAAAACTATATACAGAATGTGAATATTTAGTAAAAAAAAAAAAAACTGATTTACTACTATTATAAGATAGACACAAAGCAGGTGTGGTAGCATATGACTATAATTCCAATGACTCAGGAGGCTGGGCAGGAGGACTGCAAGTTTCAGGCCAGCCTCAGGAACAAAGTAAGACCCTGTCTCAAAATAAAATAAAAAAGGCTAGGGGTATAAGTCAATGGTAAAGTGCTTCTGGGCTCAATCCCCATACCAAAAACAAAAAACGAAAAACAACAACAATAACAAACTGCAATGTTTGTATAAACAGAAAAGCTCAATAATATTAACTGTGCTCACACTTATCCATACAGATCTGAATGCCATTATACAAATGAAAAATTGTGAAATTGGCTGGGAACACAGCAATAACTACAAGTTTAGCACTAATCAGTTATTTGAAGTTGGGTGCAGTGGCACAGGTCTGTAATCTCAGCAACCTGAGGGCTGAGGCAAGAGCATCACAAGTTTAAGTCAGGCTCAGCAACTTACCAAGACCCTGTCTCAAAATAAAAATAAAAAGGACTAGGGATGTACCTCAGTGGTAAAGTGTCAGTGGGTTTGACCCCCAGTATCAAACAAACAAAAATAAATAAATAAAAGTTATTTGGAGACTGTGCAAATAAGCTGGTACTAACATTCTCACAGCATTTGGGAATTATTTTTATATTGATTGGGCTTGACTTTTTAAGACACTGTAACTTCAAGATTTCAGACTAAAACAACCTACTAAGTGACGCAAGAAAGAGGTCTGACCAGACAATCTGTGACTTGAAACCACACTCATCTAGTGAGAGATAAGGGTTCTTAAAAATGGTTCTTAGAAATCATTCCTGGGGCTGGAAAGATAGCTCAGTCGGTAGAGTGCTTGCCTTGCAAGCACAAGGCCCCGGGTTCGATCCCCAGCACCGCAAAAAAAAAGAAATCATTCCTGAAGATAACATTGCTTTTTAAAACATACTTGACTGCTATGTATATCTAAAAAAAAAAAGAAAAAGAAAAAAAGAAAAAATAATAATAACATTACTTTTCCATATTTTATGTGTATAAAGTAACTTTATAAATATTTCACAACTAGATCTTTCATTAATTCAGACTGGGGTACCTCCAAAATTAATAGCTCTCGCTTTACAGTCCAGCTAAAACCTGGCAAGCAACCTGGGAGTCAGTAATTACTCCTCAGATCATGCTTATGGCAGATTAAAAAAAAAAATCAGTGCCGTGAATTCTTGGTTGTAAGTGACACTACCTGGCACTAATACAAGCTGAGAAAATCATAATCAGGCACAGTCCTTCAAATAAGCTCTTGGTCACTGGTCCTGTAAGTCAAGACCAACTTTCTAGAAAAACCTGTAAACAGCAGTGGCTAGCTGCTCAGAACATTCGTCTTCACCACTGAAACACCTACATGGAGCCCAGACCAGGGAGCTGCTGGGGACAGCCTGCAGGACGCTCCTTTCCCGAGAGTAGGCTGTGCCTTCAGGCCACTCTGCTGCCACGGTGCTGAAAGGGAAAGGCTACTCTCCCAGGATGCTTACCGTTCAAGATCACAGCACACTCCAGGAGGGCCTCGTAGTCCTCGTTCTCATTGATCACAGACACGGAGGCCAGAATCACAGACGTGATCGCCTGAATTATCTCGATGCTTTCCTTCTATAAATGAAAAAAAATAATGCATGAGTGGATCAAATCAACTTAAAGTTCATTTTAAAAAGAGACTCAAGTTACTAAATTGCTAAAAGCAAGCCACTTCTAGCTTATTCTGAAGAGTGAACTGAAGCAGAACAAGCCAGCGTCGTAGGACTGTGGCTGGAGCCTAGTGGCAGAGTGCTCACATGGCACGGGTGAGGCCCTGGGTCTAATATCCAGCAGCACACGAAACAAAGGTCAATGGAAAGTCCTAAAACAGCAGCACTGAGTACCAGATTAATAAGAGCAGGCTGGCAAGCAGGCAAAACTACAACAGAACTGACTTCTGGATTTCTTGGCCTCTGGGCTCGGGATGCCCTCCAGGGTAGAGGGCTTGCCTACTGTGCACAAGGCCCTGGGCTCAATACCCAGTTACCACAAAAGAAAGGAAAGAAAGAAAGAAAGAAAATCCTTGGCTTCTCACTTCAAACTTTTTCTTAACTTAAAACACAATTATGCACAATAAACACACTGTATTTTTTAAACACACTTTCAAAGGGGCAATTTTTTATTTTTAAAAGACAGTATACCACTTTTGGACCATGATCTGTCTCCATACTGTCTTGATGCTGGACGTCCACCTGCTGCCACCCATCCACTGGGCTTTCCAACAACATTTCTGTTAATAGATTCTTTAGTCTTTGCCATAATTCTTCTTTCTGTTTCCTTGATAATTCCTCTAGCAATTCATTTAAGCTGAATGGGTCAGAGGCATCTTTCTGCAAAATAAACACAAAAAATTAAAAATACAGAAGTTAGTTTATCCTTTTCAAAATGTCATCAAAAGAAAAGCTTGTTAATTTAGTTACAAGAGTGTGCTCATAGTCTTCGAAAGCCCTCCCTAAGAGGGAAAGTACAGGTACTGTCATCAGAACACAATGAGTTCTTCCTCCTGTTCTTTGCTAGGGTTCTGATCTTTAGAGTTTGAATTTCACCCACTTAGCAAAATCTTTCCTGAAATCAACTCAAAGGTCCACCAGCTCCAGACCTGTAACATAATTAGGTCAAAAGAATGCTAAAGAATAACAACCTGGGCTGAGGTTATGGCTCAGTGGTAGAACGCTTGCCTAGCATGTATGAGGCACTGAGCTTGATCCTTAGGCACCAAGTAAAAATAAATACAATAAAGGCATTGTGTTCATATGCACCGTAAGAAAACAAAACAAAGACCTCAAGCAGACTGATTCCACTTTCAGTTTCTGTTATCCAACCCCATGTGGACCCTCAAAATCACCTTTTACTCCTTCCTAGACAGTGGTCTCTCCTTTAGCCAATGAGACCCTTTCAGATTTCCCCTATCCCCTGGACCCACTGTCTCTCACTCCAGGCTCTTTAACGGAGCAAATACAGACCATTGTCGAAAAGATACAGATTTCAAGATGCAGGTCTGTCACTGCAGCGACACAGGAGGCTGATACAGGAGGATCAGCAAATTCAAGGCTAGTCTGGGCAACTTAGCCAAATTCTATCTCAAAGTAAACTTTTTAAAAAGGGCTGGGGTTGTAGCTCAGGGGTTGAGTAGTTGTCTAGTATGTGTGAGGCTCTGGGTTCAATCTCCAGCACCATGAGAAAAAAAAAAAAAAAAAAGGAGTAAGAATCCACTTAAAGGACTTCCTACAGCCACTCTAGGACAATCTGAGCACCAACACAGCACATGGCCTACCAAGTCATAATCAACGGTGTGATATTATTTATACCAACATGGTAACACATGGGAACCTAATAATAATAAACCTTTCACTGAGTGCCAGTGAACAGAAATGGAACATGCACACTTTTACTACCATCATCACAATGGACTGAGCAAGGTTATCAAAGGGTGCAGAAATGAGCAGGGAGAAGGCAACTTGGAAGCAGGTGGTCTACAGGGCCAACACCTCCCCAAAGGCTGCTGATGTTTACGAAGGAGAAAACAGCAGCCCCAGTGCAGACTAGTGGACACCTACCAGTTCAGTGACCCAGACCCACACTGGACTGACGCATGCTCCTGTTTCGTCTGACGGTACTGCTGAAATGGTGCAGACACTGGGATCTGCTCAGAGGATTTTTTTCTGAGTGCATGGTGGTGCTGGTGATGGAACCCAGGGCCTCAAGTGTGCTAGGCAAGGGTTCTACTAAGTTAGCCCCCAGCACTTATTTTATTTTGAGACAGGGGCTCACGAAGTTGCTGAGGCTGGCCTTGAACTTGCAATCCTCCTGCCTCAGTCTTCTGAATAGCTGGGATTATAGGTGCGTGCCAATGCACCCAGCCTGAGGTCTTAATGTGGTTATAAAATAGAATACCTTTAAGAAAAATGCACACTGAACTCCTGGGGTAAGGAGGCACAATGCCTGGAACTGCCTCCAGGTTTCCAAAACCACGTGTGAACAGGGGGCTGCAGACAGGTGGCGGGGCTGCAGACAGGTGGCAGTGCAGCACTGGGAGGTCTCAGTATGCTTGGTACTATTCTTGCAGCGTGTCTTCAACCTTGCAGTTATTTCAAGAGAAAAAAGCAGGGAGGAAACAGGGCCTTCCTCCCTCCGGCTCCTCTAGGAGAGTCAGGCTGTGTCCCGGCAGCACACTCCAGGCTCCACCTGGGACAGTCCCTGCTCAGGAGCCTCAGCTTTCTTGTAAGCCTCCTCACTTTCGCCACTTGTGTGGAGGTGATCTAACTCTGAATCTCATGAGCTAGGGTCCGCCTCACAGCTCCACTGGCTGTACCTACCAAGGTCCACAATACCAGAGCCATTCTCAGTTCCCACGAGGCAAGCCCTGGAGCCCCACACTGGCACCCTCACCTACCCACCACTGTATGGGTGCTCCCGAGGATGCAGCTCCTTCCTCACCTGCAAGGTTCCATAAGACCTGGTCTGGCTATAGCTCCATCCTCACCCACACCCTCCTCCTTCCCAAGTGTGTCCTGCCTCAGGCTCTGGTCTCTCCACTACTGTGAATCCCTAGGGTCCCTTCAGACCTCTGGTCAGATATCACCTCCTGGAGGCTTTCTCTACCCACCAAGTACTCTCGCCCTTCCCTGCTTTGTAAATTTACATACCTGTCTTAGTTTCTCTCCCTGTGCAACTGAAACATCAACTCCATTCACCAGGATCACATAGAACACACATGCCTTGGGCAGCTGCAGCCAGTCCATCACATCTGGCCACACCGTACGCATACCCCACTCACTCATGGCTCCCTCCACTTCACCTCCCCATCCCCCACTCACTCGGAGCGTCCCTCAGCTTGCAGTGTCTTTGCCTCTCGTTTTCCTCCTGCACACAGAAGGGGCAGGTATTCCGTGCGAGTGCAGACACCCACTTCCACTTACAAATTCCAATCTTTTTCAGGTCAAGTGTCACACGTAGTGTGGTACTTATGTGTTTCTTAGTGACTTAACATACATAAAACTGTGCCATTTTATTAGGTTCCTATATTTTTTAATGTCACTACCAAAATTTTAGTAAGATCTCCCTGGTTTCTAATGGCCAATTTTGCAAGACTGTCAGCAATGCACACATGGGCATGTAGCAGAATTAACTGTCCTTGGAGAGTTCCACCTAACAGGCCTCAAACTGACTTACATCAATACTACCTTTTTGGTTTTGGTACTGGGTATTGAACCAAGGGGCACTTGCCACTAAGTTACATACCCAGGCCTGTTTTTTATTTTTTATTTCAAGACAGGGTCCCAATAAATTGCTGAGACTGGCTTGAACTTGCATCCCTGTCTCAGCCTCCCAAATCTCTGGGATTACAGGAATGAGCCACTGTGCCCAACAAGTCTTTTCTTTAGTTCTTTTCTGAATGAATATGGGAAATTGTCATTGTTACACAAAACAGTATTTCATCACTGAACTTGCTGAAACCATGCAACACACAACCCTACATACACTTTTATTTTTTTCTTTTCTTTTCTTTTTATTTTTAAACATTTTTTTAGTTGTCAATGGACCTTTATTCTACTTATTTATATGTGGTGCTAAGAATCAAACCCAATGCCTCACACATACTAGGCAACTACTCTACCACTGAGCCACAATCCTAGCCCACCACTTTTATTTTTAACTACGAGTTACACAGTGACTGGGTACTTAGATATTGTTAATAAAGCCTGCTAATTATAAACTAAAACTAACACCTTATTAGTGTGAGGTGTAACTCAGTAGTCCATTGAGATGCCACTGGCTACCAAGCAACACTGCATATGCTCACAGCAAGCAATAGTGGCCACTGGAGCAAAGGTACCTTGGGACACCTGTCATCAGGAAGCCACTGGTGTGTGCCACCTTTGCCTTTTGTTTTAAGTTAATGTTAACTCGCTTCATCATCAGTTTAGTTCACTACGGTTTTAGGAACACTGTGGTATGCAATTTGCAACAACAGTCTTTTAGACTTTAAATACATATGCATTGCACTCCTGACACAAAACACACAAGTGTCTACGGCCAAAGCCAAGAGACCTCACCTTCCCTTCCACCTGCACTCTGACCCTGCAGAACCTCTCCAGATTCAAACAACCTGCCTTCTCCAGTCCTAGAGGAACCCTCCATTAGACTGGTCCTTTGACTGGTTAACTTCTGTTTATCTTCTACACCTTAGCTCAACCACCAACAGGTCTGTCTGAATCTAAAGAGTTTGCTATCTTATTTAAAATAAAAGTTGTTTCCTAAGGATTCATTAAATAAATGTATTTCATTCAGGGACATAATATTTTGGAACTTTATATTAACACTTAACATCACAATAAATCTAAACCACTTACGTCAAGTTGAACAAACTGCAAAAACTCTCCAACCAGCTCCTTAGACACTGCTTGTACAAACGTCTCCCGCTTTTCCATGACGGATGAAACTGTTCAAATGGCATTTGTTTTGTAACCCTCCTGGAAAACACAAGCATACTGGAACTTACATTTGCAAATATCTTTTCCTACAAGATTTAACTTGACGTTAACACCTGAGAACTTTGAGAAATTCTCGTACCACCCATAGTAGATAGTTTCTAAGAATACTGAAATATAGGATGGCATAAAAATCTGAAAAATAATGTTTTCTTCACTGAGGATATTATCAATAATGTCCTTATCAGTTGTTAATGAAGTTACCAACTAAGGAAAGAACAAATTCAAATGACCCAAGGACGCTCACCTCCTATCCCTTTCAGCATCTGAGATGCCAGCTCAGGCAGATCTGAGTCAACTCAACAGCAGAACAGGCTGGTTCCCAATGTTGAATTGCATAGCCTCTTCCTTTCTAAAGGGCCATTTCCCCATTAGGAGAATCCCACCTACAGTCCTTTTGTTATTAAGCATGAGCTTGTTATTCCAAGGGAGGACCAGAAGGCTCTGAGGACACCTGGGAGCTTGTTTAGATAAGCATTAGGCATGCCCAACCTCAGCACCCTCCTCCCTGCCCCTGAGGGTAAGAGCTCAGGGGACTCCCTGCACCCTCCTTCCTGCATATGGTTCACCAATCAATTCTATTTACACTTACACCACCTGCTAGTCACGCCCTACTCTAAATGTGACCTAAATAATAGCAAATGATGGAACATTTTTGCAACAGACCCCCTCATTTTAGGAGTGAAAGGAAAAGCAGTAGAGGAGAGAAAGAATAGGGGGAGGATGGAGGTAAGGGAAAGGAGGGAAATGAGGACGGAAATAAATTCCTTGCATGTGTTATTTTGTCAAAATGAACCCAAATACTGTGCACAATTATAATTCTCTAATTAAAAAGCAAGTCATTAAAAATTTAAAAATAAATAACCTGCATTGCAATAAATAGAGCAATATGAAAAATTACTGGCAATAACTTCAGGGATAGGAAGTCATCTTAACATATAATCCTAGATTTTAATTTCTAAACTGAACAAGCAAAAGAAAATAATCTCTGTCTGATGACTCCCCACGCACGTAATCCGTAAGTAAAGCTAACTAATTCCTCAACTCGAATGGCTGAATTATGGACAATAACTTCCTACTGACCAAGAAAATGAGGAGGGAACAGAGACTGGCCAGCAACAAGTTTGAATAACAATACCACCAATTCATGGCTTTAGAAAAACAAACAGTCCAATAAGCACATGGGGTCACTCGCCCTAAACAGGCAGGTCTGAGACCCTCCCCTTTGCCTGATTCTTGTCACTTTTTCCAGGTCCAGGGCTGGGTCCTTTCTAGGTCAGTCCCAGGTCTAGGGTTGGGTGCTCTCTGGGTCAGCCACGAGTGCTGGTCAGGAAGCTGTCCTGTTCAGACTGGGTCCAGGACTGGGTCCTCTAATCAGTCCCAGGTCCAGGTCTCGGGTCCTGCCTGAGTCAGTCCTGCGTCCTGGGCTGGGGTCCTACCTGAGTCGGGCACCGCAGGTCAGTGCCAGGTGGTAGGCTGGGGTCCTGCCAGAGTCAGTCATGGGCCCAGAGTTGGGTCTCTGTCAGACCTGGGCTCAGGGCTGGGATCCTTCCTGAATCAATCCCCTGTCCAGGGCTGGGATCCTCCTGGGTCGGTGCCCAGTCTAGGGTGCGGTCTCTGGCCAGTCCTGGGAGGTTCAAGGCTGGGATCCTAAGTCAGTCCCGAGTCCAGGGCTGCAGTCCTGTCTGGGTCAGTGCCCGGTCCAGGGTGGGGTCTCTCTGGTCAGTCTGTGTCCAGGGCTGGGATGCCATCTAAGTCAGTCCCGGGCCTAGGACGGGGTCTCCGGTCAGTCCCGTGTCCAGGGCTGGAGTCCCGTCTGAGTCAGTGCCCGGTCCAGGGTGGAGTCCGGCCCGGCTCGGCCCTGGTCGTGGGCTGGGACCTGTCTGGCCAGCCCCGGGTCCAGGGCCGGGTCCGCTTCCCTCAGCTCCGGTGCGGTCGGGGTCTCCCCGGCTACTCGCCCGCGGCCCGCCCGTCCCCGCGCCCGGAGTGTCGCTCGCGGCCCACAGGAGCAAGCCGAGGCCGCTCCGCGCGCGTGGCGCCGCCTGCCCGCCGCCCCTGCGCCGGGCCGCGAACCCACCCGGCAAGTCGCTCGGTGCTCACCTCGCCCCAGACCCGCCGTTTCCCGCGCTCGGACCAGATTCAAACACACCCGCCGGCGCCCTAGCGCGCCCGCCCTCCTGCGCGTCATCTACGGGCGCTCTCGCGAGAGCTGTGGCGGACGCCCGGCCCCGCCCACACCTCCGGGCGCGCAGGCTCCCCGCCCGCCTTCTGGGCGTGGCCTCTGGCGGCCGTGCACGCTCCAGGTACTGAGGCCACGAACAGCACGGCGTTGTGCGTGCGCTGACGTCACCACGCTCGCGCGTGTCCTGCCGCTTCTGTGTCTGAGGATGTGGAGGAGACGGGACGCGGAAGAGGGAGGGAAGCAAGAGAAAAATGGGGTGGAGGGGAAGGAAGGAGGAGTTGGAAAAGAGAAGGGGCAGGAATAGGAAGGGAGAGGAATAGGAAGGAGTGGGGAGGTGACAGGGAGAGAGAGGAGGAGGGAGGATTAGGGGAAGGGGAGGAGCGGAAGAGGAGGATGGGGAGGTGGAGGAGGGGCAGGAAGAGAGGAGGGAGGATTGGGGAAGGGGAGGAGCGGAAGAGGAGGATGGGGAGGTGGAGGGGGGAAAGGAGTTCCAGAGGAGGGGCAGGAAGAGAGGAGGGAGGATTAGGGGAAGGGGAGGAGCGGAAGAGGAGATGGGGAGGTGGAGGGGGAAAGGAGTTGTAGAGGAGGGGCAGGAAGAGAGGAGGGAGGATTAGGGGAAGGGGAGGAGCGGAAGAGGAGGATGGGGAGGTGGAGGGGGAAAGGAGTTCCAGAGGAGGGGCAGGAAGAGAGGAGGGAGGATTAGGGGAAGGGGAGGAGCGGAAGAGGAGATGGGGAGGTGGAGGGGGAAAGGAGTTGTAGAGGAGGTGCAGGAAGAGAGGAGGGAGGATTAGGGGAAGGGGAGGAGGAAAGGAGTTCTAGAGGAGGGGCAGGAAGAGAGGAGGGAGGATTGGGGAAGGGGAGGAGCGGAAGAGGAGATGGGGAGGTGGAGGGGGAAAGGAGTTGTAGAGGAGGGACAGGAAGAGAGGAGGGAGGATTAGGGGAAGGGGAGGAGCGGAAGAGGAGGATGGGGAGGTGGAGGAGGGGCAGGAAGAGAGGAGGGAGGATTGGGGAAGGGGAGGAGCGGAAGAGGAGGATGGGGAGGTGGAGGGGGAAAGGAGTTGTAGAGGAGGGGCAGGAAGAGAGGAGGGAGGATTAGGGGAAGGGGAGGAGCGGAAGAGGAGGATGGGGAGGTGGAGGGGGAAAGGAGTTCCAGAGGAGGGGCAGGAAGAGAGGAGGGAGGATTAGGGGAAGGGGAGGAGCGGAAGAGGAGATGGGGAGGTGGAGGGGGAAAGGAGTTGTAGAGGAGGGGCAGGAAGAGAGGAGGGAGGATTGGGGAAGGGGAGGAGCGGAAGAGGAGGATGGGGAGGTGGAGGGGGAAAGGAGTTGTAGAGGAGGGGCAGGAAGAGAGGAGGGAGGATTGGGGAAGGGGAGGAGCGGAAGAGGAGATGGGGAGGTGGAGGGGGAAAGGAGTTGTAGAGGAGGGGCAGGAAGAGAGGAGGGAGGATTAGGGGAAGGGGAGGAGCGGAAGAGGAGGATGGGGAGGTGGAGGGGGAAAGGAGTTCCAGAGGAGGGGCAGGAAGAGAGGAGGGAGGATTGGGGAAGGGGAGGAGCGGAAGAGGAGATGGGGAGGTGGAGGGGGAAAGGAGTTGTAGAGGAGGGGCAGGAAGAGAGGAGGGAGGATTAGGGGAAGGGGAGGAGCGGAAGAGGAGGATGGGGAGGTGGAGGAGGGGCAGGAAGAGAGGAGGGAGGATTAGGGGAAGGGGAGGAGCGGAAGAGGAGATGGGGAGGTGGAGGAAGAAAGTTCTAGAGGAGGGGCAGGAAGAGAGGAGGGAGGATTGGGGAAGGGGAGGAGCGGAAGAGGAGGATGGGGAGGTGGAGGGGGAAAGGAGTTGTAGAGGAGGGGCAGGAAGAGAGGAGGGAGGATTAGGGGAAGGGGAGGAGCGGAAGAGGAGGATGGGGAGGTGGAGGGGGAAAGGAGGAGTTGTAGAGGAGGGGCAGGAAGAGAGGAGGGAGAGGAGTGGGAGGGGGGAATGGGGAGAAAGAGGAGGGAGGAAGAAACCCCGAGAAGAGTTGGAGGGGGACCTACAGGTGCGATAGGAAGCCCCACCAAGAGGCTCCATGATGTCTGTCAGTTCTTTGCACATATTTTATTTAAATGACATCCTCGGGCCTGTCACTGATTGTATTTTATTTTTTTTTTGTAGTTGTAGATGGACAGCAGGCCTTTATTTTGGTTCTTTTTATGCGGTGCTGAGGGTGGAACCCAGTGCCTCACACTACTAGGCAGGCGCTCTGCCTCTGAGCTACAGCCCCAGCCCTGTCATTGATTTCTTTTAGTTTTTGTCAGCTAATAACTTATTGGGTTTTCCCAACTTTTGTTGAAAGCAAAGCCTTAGAAACCACTGGAATTTCT
This sequence comes from Sciurus vulgaris, assembly GCF_902686455.1. NCBI lineage: Eukaryota > Metazoa > Chordata > Mammalia > Rodentia > Sciuridae > Sciurus > Sciurus vulgaris. The sequence continues at coordinate 463,862 of NC_136468.1, read as the reverse complement.
AGCTGTTTTACCCAGGCACTTGGGATCATTCACTTTCTCCTTTTCTGGGAAATTTCCCAGGAAACACCACCTAGATACATTTGTGATATGTTACTCTTCATTTGAAGGCATATTTGCCAAAATATTTTTTTAAATAAAAACTTTTTTTTACTGGATATAAATTTTTTGTCAGACCTTGTACAGCTGCAGATTTAAATCGCTCGATTTATAGGAAATGTTCTAAATAATCCACTTGCTGAATGCAGACCTCACTGTCAAGCCATTCAGCCAAATTACAGTTATCCCTGTGCAAAAAACGTCTGGAACAATATGAACTACTGAAAAATAGCACGTTGTTTTAGTTCTGTTAGGGTTTGGCTGCGAGGTGTCCCTCCTCCTGTGGCAATGCAGGAATGCTCAAAGGTGACATGATTAGATTATGAGACCTCACCTGGTCAGTGGGTTAGTCCATGTGATGGACTCATCAGTTAACTGTGTTAACTGTCGGCAGGTGGGGCTTGGCTGGAGGAAGTGGGTCACTGGGGAATGTGCCTTGAGGATTATGTATCTTGTCCCCAGCTCCTCCTCTCTGCTTCCTGGTTGCCCTGTCCTGAGCGGCTTTCCTCCCCACACCTTTCTGCCAGGATGTCCTGCCTCACCTGGAGCCCTGAGGAAGGGAGCTGGCCTGTGGACTAAGACCTCTGGACCATGAGCCCCTAAATAAGCCTGTCCTCCTCTACAGTTTTTCTGGAAGGGCCCTTCAGTCACAGTGGTGAGGAAGCTGACTAAAAGGCTGACTGACACAGGTTTGAGTGTGTCCCCCCCCCCCCCCCCCCCAGGACCTGTGCTGCAGCATGATACTGTTGGGAAGAGGGGACTAGGACAGGTGATCTGGCAGGAGGAGGTGCCCTTATAATGGGGTCTGCGGAGAGTCTGCCTCTCTGCCCTCTTGCCCTCTGCAGTTTGAGGAGAAGCACCCTCTTGCAGGCTGGACCATTTCCAGACAGAGTCTGTGGGAGCGTTGAGCTTGCACTTCCCAGACCCAGGAGGGGAAGAAGTAAATTTTTGTTTTTCGTAAATCAGCTGGATGTGGTGGTGCACACCTGTAACCCAAGTTACTTGGGAGGCTGAAGCAGGATCACAAGTTTGAGGCCAGCTTCAGCAACTTAAACCCTGTTTCGAAAAAGACTGGGGATGTAGCTCTATGGCAGAGCACCATTGGGGTCCGTCAGCAACACCTCCCCAAAATTTTTTAATAAAAAATAAATTTGGGTTGGGGATGTGGCTCAGTGGGTAGAGTGCTTGCCTCACATGCACAAGGCCCTGGTTCAATCCCAGCACCACACACACGCACGCACACGCACACACACACAAAGAATAAATTACAGAGCCAGGAATTTTATTAGCACAACACTAAGACAAGATGGTGCAACTTTTCAGATCCCCCTTCACTGACCAGTGAGAGGGGAGCCGCCTACCCAGACAGACCACAGCCCCCGTCTGCTGCGGCTGCACAGGGATCAGTGCACTGGGACTGAGCCCCTCTTCCCAGGCTCTGCTTCCTTCCCAGGAAGTAGAGAAGGAGCCCAGAAGCCAGTCTGCATCTCCAGAGCCTGTTCTCCCAGCCTGCCTCCTCTCTGTATGATCCTCCCCGGCTCCTACCGCCTCCTCCCGTGCACACTGCAAGCAGACCCTTCCTCACCTGCCTGGGGAGAACACTCCAGGGCAACATGCGCTCGTGTCCCACGTTTGTGGCAGGCTTCTGTTTTCTGCACTGAAGCCTAAAGGTCTCAATGAGACTGAAATGACATGGCCAGTAGAGTGGCCCTTCCTGAGAAGCAACGTGAGCCAAAATGCAACGGTATTATTTAACTCAGTGCATCAGAAATACCGCTTCAGCCAGCAGGCTTCCAGATGTGCCACCTGGGGATTTGGATCACAGCTGGGAGTGCACAAGGGATGGGGCAGCTGCCTGAGCAAGTGACCACAGTGGGCACGACGTTCACAGCAACTGGAGCTGAGTTGGGGCTGTTGCCGCCACATACCTGCATCAGCCAAAGGAAGATTTTGCAAGAGCCACCATATTCCATCAGACTCCAGACAGGAGGTGGTGGCCGAGTCCACACGAAAATCAGTGAGTCCTTTAAAAAAAAACTATATTTTTAAGATGTTGAAAGACCTTTATTTTATTCATTTGTTTATATGTGGTGCTGAGAATTGAATTCAGTGCCTCACACATGCTAGGCAAGTGCTCTGCCACTGAGCCACAACCCCAGCCCCTCGCTGGGCCCTCGAGAGTGAACTGTGCCATCACCACAGACCAAACACACTTCTCTTCCCACAGTGTCAGAATTCACTGAATGACAATAAGTGCACGGCTACATACAGCACTGTAGGAGCCGCCTTTCACTGAACACCTGCAGGTTGCCTGATAGGCAATTGCAGGTTCCTTCATCCGTTCCAATCTGAATTTCCTATATCTAAACGTTCAAATCACATAGCACACTACAAACTTCACAGAAAGACCAGGAAAGGGCTAAAGGGACTGCAGGGTCATAGAAGGTGGTGCCAAGAGTGTGGACAGAGACAGATACGGATGCAAAGATTCCCTGTCCTGGAGACACTCCCCTGGCCACACCTGGAATCCCAGCCACTCCATCGGCCAAGGCAGGAGGACTGCAGGTTCAAGACCAGACTCAGCCACTTGAGGCCCAGAGAAACTTAACAAGACCTTGTCTCAAAATAAAAACTAAAAAGGCCTGGGGATGTAGCTCTGTGGTAAAGGCTCCTAAGCTCAATACCTCCTACATCCCCCATACTGAAACAGACAAAAAAGAGCCACTGTAGGTGGTTAGATAAGGACTTGTTTGTTCTATTCTGTTGCTTTTGTGATGCTGGGGATTGAATCAAAGGGTGCTCTGCCACTGAGCTGGTCCCAGCCCTTTTTGTTTTTGAGATAGAGTCTAACCAAGGTTTCCAGGCTGGCCTTAAACTTGCGATCTGCCTTAGCCTCCTGAGTAGCTGGTATTACAGGCCTGCACTGCCACAGTGCCCAGTTCCATAAAGGTTTTGACAAACTAGACTTGCCAAGGTGCAGGTGACAGTTTCAGCATCACCTCAAGGCGTCAGCTTGAGGTGGGCCCAGCTTCACCAACAAAAGGGAGGCCCAGAGGGACAGAACCAGAGATTGGTCACTGTGGTGATTTTCCTGGGCAAGGCTCATGACCAGTGGCCAGGTGATGGAGTCAGGAGCCAGGGTGTCCAGTCCTGGGGGTTCCTCCTTTTATGGGTCTTAGGTGAGGGGACTGCATCTGGTGAGGTTGATAAGCTCCAGAGGCTGGTATTCCTGCTATGACCTAGGATGGCCACATGTCCAGGGTCTCCTGGTTTATTTTGATAACTGGCATGTGTAAGTTATTTGTCACTTTGTGCCTTATGGTTTTGCTGGGCAGATGGTGGTTGTTTACTTGTACAAAGGACAGAGTCATTATACTTTGACTCTGGTACTCAACATAGAGTAGTTCATGGCCAGTTATGGTTCTACAAAATAGCCTCACTAAGAGCAAACACAGCCTGGAAGCTACTGTTCTACACCATGGAGTTACTCAGGGCAGAGGGAGCCTGAGAGATGCTGTTCTACACCATGGAGTCACTCAGGGCAGGCGCAGCCTGAGAGCTGCTGTTCTACACCATGGAGTCACCAGGGCAGGCACAGCCTGAGAGCTGCTGTTCTACACCATGGAGTCACCAGGGCAGGCGCAGCCTGAGAGCTGCTGTTCTACACCATGGAGTCACCAGGGCAGGCGCAGCCTGAGAGCTGCTGTTCTACACCATGGAGTCACCAGGGCAGGCGCAGCCTGAGAGCTGCTGTTCTACACCATGGAGTCACCAGGGCAGGCGCAGCCTGAGAGCTGCTGTTCTACACCATGGAGTCACTCAGGGCAGGCGCAGCCTGAGAGCTGCTGTTCTACACCATGGAGTCACCAGGGCAGGCGCAGCCTGAGAGCTGCTGTTCTACACCATGGAGTCATTCAGGGCAGGCGCAGCCTGAGAGCTGCTGTTCTACACCATGGAGTCACCAGGGCAGGCGCAGCCTGAGAGCTGCTGTTCTACACCATGGAGTCTCTCAGGACAGGCGCAGCCTGAGAACTGCTGTTCTGCACACCATGGAGTCACTCAGAGCAGGCGCAGCCTGAGAGCTGTTGTTCTGCATACCATGGAGTCATTAGGGCAGCACAGCCTGAGAGCTGCTGTTCTACACCATGGAGTCACTCAGAGCAGGTGCAGCCTGAGAGCTGTTGTTCTGCATACCATGGAGTCACCAGGGCAGGCACAGCCTGAGAACAATGGACTAAAGATCTTAACAGAAACCTCACGAGGGAGACACACCAATGACCAACAGCACGCAAAACGGTGTTCTGGTCATGTCATTAAGGAAAACCAAGTTAAAACACCAGCAGTGCACACCTCTCAGACGAGCCTGAATGATGAGCCCTGACCACACCTGCTGCTGCTGAGGATGTGCAGCAATGGGAATGACTGTCTATTACTAGTGGGAATGAAAAATGGTGCACACACACCTGTAACCCCAGAGATCAGGAGGCTGAGGCAGAAGGACCCTGTCTCAAAATAAATAGGGTTGGGGATACAGTTCAGTGGTAGGGCACTTGCTCAGCACAGGCAAGGCCCTGGGTTCCAGCCCCAGCACTGGAAACAAGCAAAAGAAGAAAAATCATTCCCTTACTATACAATCTAGCATCACCTTCCTTGATATTTACCCAAAGGAGCTGAAAATTTATGCCCACACATCCACAGGCACATGAATTTACAGCAACTTTATTCATATTGCCCAAATTTGGAAGCAACCAAATTTGTTGTGTACTGTGGCACATCCAGACAATGGAACGTCAGTCAGCACTGAAAAGAAATGAGCTAATAAGCCAGGAAAAGACCGAGGCAATGTAAATGTATATTGCTAAGTCACAGAATCCAATGTGGAAGGCCACATGCCACCTGATCCATAAAGATCAGTGGTGGTCAGGGCCTGGGGGGCGGAGAACAGGTGGCACACAGAGGGATCCTGGTGCTGCTATGTGGGAGACACACACCATCACACGTGTGCCCACCCTGCAGAATGTGCCTCCCCAGGAGCAGACCCTAATGCACGCGTGGCCTCTGATGCCATGTGCTGACGTGGGTTCTGGCTGGAGACACGGAGCACTGCCCTGGCAGATGCTGTGGGGGCCGTGTGTGTGTAGAGCAGGGCAATCTTGATCTCTGTGCCTTCTTCTCAGTTTGCTGAAGCTGAGAACTGCTCCACAGTAATGTCTAAAACTATTGATACTCACACACGAGAAATCTTGCCCCCAACAAGGAGAGATATTTGGATAATTACTAAATCCACAGAGATTACAAAAGCTGATCGTGATCAAGTCTCAAAGAAAGGCTTCAGCTTTCCTACAATCTCGGCATGGTCAGGCCAGCACTGGGAAGGCGGGTCAAACGTGCCAAGAAACTGTAAAATGCTGTCACGAGCAACTCTCGGAACAGTTGCAAGGTTAACAAGAATGCATAAATCCAGATCGCAACGAACTTGTCAAAATTGGGAGATGAAGCTAAAGCAGTATGAAGGGTAAATTACAGCCTTAAGTAAATTTAACTTTTTAAAAGAAAAATGGGAAATAAATCTGCTGTTTGGGCTGCAGGCTGCCACCCCAAACTGGGCAGCTCTGCTGGACCGCACGTTCTCCAGGCAGCTGCCCGGGGCCTCCATCACCCACGCCAGGACTCCCCAGCCAGGCTGTCCTTCGCCAGGCATGGCCTGCGTTCGAGAACTTCCAGCAGCACCTTGGTGGAAGAGCTGGAGTTGTCTTTCGAGGCTTGCTTTGGTTCTCTTGTGTGTCAGAATTACGTCAATGGCACCGATCAGGAAGAGATTCGAACTGGTGTTATCAATGCATCCAGAAGTTTCTGGATTTTGCACGACAGACAGAATGCTTTTTTCTACAAAATAGATTGCAGTTGTCTGTCTAGATACCAGAGCAGGTTATCCAAGAGGACGTCTCAGAACTAAGGAGTGAATCGCAGCTTCCAGAGGGATGCGCAGGTGCAGAGGCTCTTGATGGAGGGCGGGCACTGACAGCAGGTGCTGGAGGGCATCAGTGTGCAGCACAGAAAGCCAACAGAGGTCCCTCGGGGCTCCCTGGCCTGCCCGCAGCCTCTGCAGCAGACCTGGGAGGGGTCTGGCCTACAAGGTAGCCTCTCGCAGACAGTTCCATCAGATCTCTCTCTGTGTGGACGTGGCATTTCAGAACTATTTGCCAGAGAATGAGTTGGTGTTAATTTTTTTCCACCTTAGAATTTCCCCAATTTTTATGAGCTCTTAATTCCTTGAGTACTTTATAAAATGCCTCTAGCTTGGTAAACAAAGTGAGGTTTGTTTTTGTTTGTTTGTCTGTAGCAGAGTTTAGACTGTTAGTTTGACCACACAGATTCTTTCTTGTTTTTTTTTTTTTTTTGCTTGTTTTTAAATTTTTATATGACTTTTATATAGTTTTTTCCAGTTGTTAGTTTGTTATTATCTGAGGGGGAGATTACAATACTCCAGAACCGGGGTTAAAACATGCTGTTAGTGTAGTCGTACCCCAGTAGATCCCACGTTGATGCTGCCTTTGGTTTAGGTGAGTTTATGCGGTGCTGTTTTGAGGGGACTGTATTAGGAGCCAGACATGCTGGGTGCCCCGCAGGGACGAGCTGGTGTGCAGCAGACCCAGTCTGCATGGCAGGACACGCAGGTGGAGTATGAGGGTCAAAGCTCTGGTTCTTTTTCTTTTGAATTTTGTGTTGTTTGCTTGTGCTTGTGTTTTTGTTTTACTTTTTGGAGAAAAGGCAGTTTACATGAAGGAAGATTCTTGCTCATGAATTTGATTCCCAGGGACTAGGGCCTTGGGGTGGAGGTGACCTGCGCAGGGATCCTCGGCCACTCCACCTCCACAGAGAGCACGCAGCTCCCCTGGGGAAGGTATTTGCCCTCTTGTTGGAGGAGGCTTTCTGATCTCTGTTTTATGCTTCTCTCAGATCACATCCCTCTGCCAGTAGAAACCCTCCTCTGTCCTCTGAACAGTCGGTGGGTCTGTGGCTGTGTCCTCTCCAGCCCTGCAGATCCCTCCCCATGTGCTGCCATATCCACTCATGTTCCTGGTCTGGCCTGGAGACCACCTGGTCCAGGAAGCCTCCACTCCATCCCAGGGCGCAGGACTTGTACTCCTCCCACTGTCTTGTGGGTGGTGAATGGTACCTGCTTCTGTGCCCCTGGTGCATTGTACGCTCATGGGAAATAGGCATTACCTCCCTTGAATATACACAACATGTATTTATATGATTAAAAAAAAAGTCTGCTGTTCAATTCAAGAGGTACAAGAGGAAAAACAGAACAGATCTAAAGTAAATAGAAAGGAAAGCAAGAATGGAGTTTAATACAGTGAACAGAAAAAGACTTGATAAGAAAGAGAAGTCCTTACAATCAGATAGGTGGCCTTGTAGCTAGTCTGATAGAGAAAGGATGGAAATTGTAAATCAGTGTTATCAAGAAGCAGCTGCAGGGTTGGGGATATAGCTCAGTTGGTTGAGGCTTGCCCAGCATGCACAAGGCCCTGGGCTCAATCCCCAGCTCCACACAAAAAAAGCGGCAGCTGCAGTGTGGACATTAACACACAGGATGCATTCCCAGTGAATTTGAAAACCGACAAAACAGATTATTCTCTTCAAGATTCATTGGGTAAAAACTGGACAGCACAAATTTTAAAAATACAAAAATTTTAAAAGAATGGGTGTTCACAATTTCCCTACTGGCACCAGGCTGGGTACACTGATCCACCGGCCCCACCAAGTTCCCAGGAGCAATGATCGCGTGCCACCAAGCTGTTTCGGTTACCCGCGCAGGACTGCAGTCCCAGGATGGACGCCCCCACACCCACTCACAACAGTCACAGTCTCACGTACCAGGTGTGTGCATGCACACGTGTGCACTCCCACACAAGTGCATGCTTACCCCGCCACGTGCGTACTTGACCTGGGAGGACGGCCTCCTCACTGCCCTGTGCACGCCTGGCACGCAGCAGCTGTGTTGCGAGCACGGCGTGTAAGGGAGCTCTGACAGCATTCTGGCCTTCCAGTCTGTTTTGAGATAGTCAACGAGACAGGTGCACACTGAAGTCAGGGATGGCAGCGTGTGCGAAGTTCCCGTAGTTTCCTGCACTCGCCAGAAGAAGGAAATCACACTGTCTAGATACACTGTCAGGGGCTGGGCTGTGGCTCAGCGGTAGAGCGCTTGCCTAGCATGTGTGAGGCACTGGGTTCCAGTCTCAGCACCACATGTAAGTAAATAAAATTAAGGTCCACTGACAACTGCAAAATATTAAAAAAAAAAAAAAAAGAAAAGAAAAGAAAGAAACATTCTGTCAGGCGCTGCTGCTAGTATTCAGGCATTTGCACACTTAGACTTATGATCAGACACTTCCAGTGACTGTCTGCAGGAAGAAAACTGCACAAGGATAATGGGAGAGAGTTATGGTATTCGGCTTTGTGTGTTTGTTTTTGGTACTGGGGGTTGAACCCAGGGGTGCTAGACCACTGGCCACCTCCTCAGCCTCCCTTTTTTAAAATATATTTTTTATTTTGAGATAGGGTCTTGCAAAATTGCTGAGGCTGGTCTGAAACTTCCAACCCTTCTGCCTCGGCCTCCCGTCTCCGGGATTATAGGTGTGTGCCACTGACCTGATGTCGTTTTATTTATTTTTATTTATTTTTTGCCGGGGTCCAGCCCTAGCAGGGGTCGTGGTGGTCACAGGTGAGGGAGTAGGCGTCGGCGAGGTGGAGAACAAAGCAACACAAACCCAAGGAATGGATGCTAAGTTCTGAATTTTATTTTTCCCAGCCAGCTTTTTATACATTAAGAGGTAAGCAGTTACACGTTTTTCCAGAACAGGAAAAGGTCACAAGGAGAAAAACAAAACTATTTTGTATGATCATTACTAGACTAGACAATAAGTATTCTAATTATTCTAGTAATTGTTTACTAGTGATAACCTGTAACTAAACAATAAGACATATTTATATTGAACTGATCATAAAGGTTAAAGCAAGTTCAGCAGGGTTAAATAGGTGTCAGTCGTGTGACTACTGCTGTAGTTAATAAATGCTAGACATTTTAAGCTCACAAATATATGATATCATCTTATACTGTGTGAACATTGAGGAACCCTTTATTTCTTCTGTTTCTGTTTTTCCTTCCTGATGGGGTTGGAATTATTTGCCTACGTGTTTCAGGTCATCTGAGAGTAGTCAACAGGGGATCGGCAGCTAGAATCTGTTTTTGTATTTTCTCATAGCAATCTTGGTTACTCAGAGTTTCATAGCAAATGAGTAAATCTGAAATCACTGTTCCATTAGAAATCTGGTGTTTATGTTCTAACCCTGGTTCTGTTAAGACCCCTATTTTCAGGGAAAACACATAAAATATTAATAGTAAACCTAGACATATTAAGCAAGGAAGGAAGGAAAGCCCGCAACCCAAATTCCCAACGAGGTGAGACTTCGCAAACATCTTTATTACTCAGCAGAATCCTTGTCCAGCACTGAGGGGAATTGCAGGTGGCGCAACAATTTTTTTGGGGGGGCTACTGGGGATTGAACTTAGGGGCACTTGACCACTGAACCACATCCCCAGCCCTATTTTGTATTTTGTTTAGAAACAGGGTCTCACTGAGTCCTTAGCAACTTGCTTTTGCTGAGGCTGGCTTTGAACTCGTGATCCTCTTGCCTCAGCCTCCTGAGCTGCTGGGATTTCAGGTGTGCCGCACTGTTCCTGGCTGGTGTTGCTTTATTTGTTAAAATATTCACAAATAAAAAGTCTAACCTTTCAACTGAGAGGTGAAGCAGATTGAAAATCATGGAGAGTGCAAGGGCTCTGGGGCAAAAGAGGCTCCTGACGTGAGGTATCTGTTACAAAGTAGAGGAGAACTCACAACAGAAACCAAGTATCCGCCCACGAGGCCCCTCTGTGGCAGTCGGAGACGGCTGCTCCTCTGGCTCTGTGCGCCTCAGCGGCCTTTCTGGTCCTGGCCAGTCGCCTCAGGCAGGCTGAGGAGGCTGAGCGTGAGCAGAGAGCAGACTCGAGTTCCGTTCCGGAGTGTGCACTGTGTGCGTCTCATGCTGGGGAGCATCGTGTGTGTGCGTCGTCCAGGTGTTGCTCCGCTGCCTGTGTGACCATGTGTGTCCCGAAAGCGATGTGCGTATGTGTGAAGGGGGCGTGTTGTGCAAGGTGCTCTGTGTTGTACGTAGTGTGTTGTGCACTGCATGTATTGTGTACATGTGTTGTGTTGTGTCCCATCTGTACATCACTGTGTATACATGTGTGTTATGCATTATCGTGAGATAATGTATGTTGTGAGATGCATTGTGTGTGGTATGTGTGTGAATTGTGTGGTATGAATTGTACATCATTTGTGTGTTGTGTGTAGTATGTGTTGCATGTTGTGCATCATGTGTTGTACGTTACTGCATGTTGTATATTTGCCATGCATTGTGTATATATTGTGTCTATGAATGTATGGTAAAATATTGTGTGTGCACGTGTGTCTTGTGCATGTGTGTTGCATGACGTGTACGTTATGTTGGCCATGTGTGTTATGTTGTGTGTGGGGGATGTGCACATGAATTGTGCACATCCCCCACACATAACATGGAATTTCGGTTGTTTCTATTTTGTTGGACATGTAGTGTATCGTATATTGTCTACTGTGTTGCATTCTGTGTATATCATATGGAGTTGTATTTTGTGCGTTGTGTATTGTCCATGTGTGTTGTGTGTGTACTACATGTGCTATATGTGAATTGTGCTGCATGTAGTGTGTTGTGAATTGTTTTGTGTATTCTACATTTTGTATTATGTGTCTATTGTGTATGGAGTGTGTTGTGGTTTGTCGAGTGTGTGCCTGCAGGAGTGGCATTATATGTCTGTTCTTTTGAAAGTGTGTGTTGTGTGCCTGGGGTATGTATGTCTGTTGTGTGCTGTGTTGTGTGTGTTGCACACTGTGTGCTGTGCCTATGTCTGCTAGTGTGTGTATGTGTGTGTGTGTGCTGGATATGACTTGTGTACTGTGTTGTGCAAGTGCTGCAGTGTGTTGTGTGGTGGTTGAGTATGCAAGCCGTGTAATTCTGTGCATGTGTAGCGACGGTTCTTGGGAGACTCTGAGAGCAGCCTGCTGACTGACCCTGGTTGTCCACGCTGCAGGACAGCCAGAGCCGAGCCCTAGCCTGGGGAAAGCCCTGGGCCACTGCCTGGCCTGTGGGTCCTCAGTGGAGCTGCTGGTGGGGAGGTTGATTCTGGGGGAGGAGAAACTGGGCGGTGGGTCTTGGAAGGAGGCAGGCCTCCGGGCAGAAGCCCTTCCTGCAGGCCTGGCGTCCTGGGAAGGGCACGGGGCGTGCTGTGTGGGCGTGGCATGGGGTTGGCTGGATTCTGTGCCACCAGCTGGCCCTTGGCCTCTGGGGTGTGGAAGGGGCCACTTGTGGCTCGGGGTTGGGCCCAGTGCCTCTGCATCTTTAGCACGCCTGCGAAGGCACTGCCTGCCACTCACAGGCACGGCGTCCATGAGAAGCCAGCGGCAACAAGGGCACCAGTGTCCACGTCCACAAAGCTCAGCCAGGGACCCGGGCGTCGGGTATCCGACAGGCCCCCTGGAGGGTTAGGGCTGGGGGGGGACGACAGAGGCAGATTTGTGCTGGGATGAGTGGAACAGCCTCCAACGGCACCGGCTGGCTGCGTTGTGCACTGTGCGGGTGGAGCACCTTGAGCAACGCAGGAGGCTGGGAGGGCAGGTCCTGGACGTGGCTGGGGCAGGGGAAGCAGCAGAGCAGGGAGGGAAGGAGCGCTGCTGCGCACTGGCTGGGGGCGAGGCCCGGCACCTGTCCGGATGCCCGGTGGAGGCCCCGGCTGGGTGCCAGCACAGGGGTCTCGTTCTGCCCGGGCACTTCCCTTTGGATGAACAGGGTGGCCATCCTGCTTTACTGGCAGGCACCTGGACTGCTCCGCCTCACAGGGCGGTGTGCGGTTTGGATGTGGGTGATCTGACCTGGAGCCATGGTCTGTGCCCCTGGACTCCAGCCCCCGCCACCCGGACTACAACACACACCTGCTTCAAGAGAGTCTGCATGTGGGAGACCATCAATGCCTGCAAAGCCAAACGTGACATTTATCCTCTAGTATTGACAGGGCAGGCTGGCTAGCAACAACAGATTTTATAAAAAAATCTGGCCTGGTGTGGTGGTGCATGCCTGTGATCCCAGCTGCTTGGGGGCTGAGGCAGGAGGAGTTTTAGTTCCAGGCCAGCCTGGGCAACTTAGAAAGGCTATGTCTCAAAATGGAAAACAGAGGCTGGACCTGTGGCTCCGGGGTAGAGCCCGTGCCAGTGTGCATGGGTTCCAGTTGCAAACTGAAAGGTGGGTCATTTCCGCGTCAGGACCATGATGCCTTCATCTGCCACCGTTTTAGCCAGTGACACCCGGAACCTGCTCCTTCTGGGCTCATGGTGGCTGACAGGAACCAGCCTTCTCTCCCGGGGCTGGCTTGACTAGAGCGTGCCCATGCGTGGCTCTTTCTAAAACACATCCTACTCGAATCTCCTTGAGTTTTCCATCAAAATTGGTTTTGTTCATCATTCCTATTTTTTTTTCCTATTTTTAAGCTTTTTGTGACTTCCTGTGATCTTTCTCCTGTATGGACTTTTGATTTTCACCTTTTGCTCCTCCTGTCTTAAGTATTTTTCCTGGTGCTGCTCTCTTGGCTCCCTTGTGGGACTCTCACTCTAAGTTGGTGCCAGCACCTTCCTCTCCAGTCTGAGATCCTCAGCCTGCATCATCTCAGTGGACCTGGTTCTTCTGTCCATCAAGTCTATGCTAAGCTCCATTGAAATTTATATTCTACTTACTGTGTTTGAAATCCCACCGTTTCTTATATTTGTGATATTTGCTGCCATTGCTTTGGTGAGATACCTTTCTGACCGACCCTCTAGTTCTTTAGCACAGTATCCTGTACTTCTTTGATGGCACAGCTGATTCAGCCTTCTGCTTTAAATCCAACATCTGGATGACCTTGAGGAAAGTTTCTACTGACTTTTCTCCACTGCATGGCCACCCGTGTTTTACTGTTTCTTTGCAGGCTTTGTGGTTTTTTAGTTGAAAACTGGATATTTAATAAGAGTATGACAATGCTGTAAATAAGTCCCTTGTCTTCTTGGCTTTGCTGTTGCTTTCTTGGATGCTCTCTCTGAAAGATGTCTTCTCTGCAGTCTCTGTGTGGCTGGCTTATTTGGCTGGCTGTTAAGTGGATCAGGACTTCTTTAAATGTGCTGCATGGTCGGCCTTCCGGGCTTTGCTGGGGTGGTGCTGGGTGTGCACCTGCCAGGACTCCACAGCTCGCCTGGGCTTCCCCTCCTGCTGCAAAGCCCTATGCAGGTCTCTCCCGGGATGCACAAGCCCCTGTATGTGCACCGTCCTACATCCCAGGCCAGCAGCCTTTCTGGCGTCTCATCCCCTGGGTTTCCTTTAATGTGTCGGCCAGTCCGTTTTTCCCAGGGGTATCATGGACCAGGCAGCTGCGGTGTTAACTGCCACTGAGTGGCTTGCTTTCGTTTTTTTTGTTTTGCACTGGTGGATTATGATTATACATAGCCACTGTTTATGACAAACACTCTGGCGAGTTTTCCCAGGACCCAGACAGTTTACTTAGTGAAAATTCTCTGGAGATGGGACTTCCCTCTCCTTCGGTGGCTGCTGGTTTTCACTGATGTTGCAGTTTTTCCCATGATATTCTCCAGTAGCTATTAATGTTAGCATATGAAACACACAGACTTGTACATTTTTTGACCTCCCATTTGTTAAATCCAAGAGCTTTCAGATTATTTTCTTGAGTTTTTCAGGCAGACCATCTTGTGTCTGGAAACAACTTTCCCTCACAGCAAAAATTTAATCTATTAATTTTTATACTGAATTATCCAAGAGTTCCAGAATAAAACAGGCACAGACAGACTTCCTGGATATTTTCCACTTTCATGTCTCAATTGCTTCTCAGATAATTACATTGTTGGCTTTCTGTTTCAGTAGTATTACTATGCTTGTCTTTACTAAAGACTGTCAATAGGTTTCTTTATTTGACTAGAAGCTTAAGACAAATGAATGTTGTGTATGGTCTGCCAAACTTTGTGCAGCGTTTATCCAATAGATATTTGGTGCCTGGGTTGTGTGCCAAGAACGGCCATGATGAAAAGGTTCCAATGACACTTGAGTGATCCCCGCTCTTGGGAGTTTAAGAACCAGGGAGGAAAATCTTTACTAAAACTAAGGCATGAGCTGGGGCTGGGGCTCAGTGGTAGAGCACTCGCCTAGCATGTGTGAGGCACTGGGTTCAATCCCTCAGCGCCACGTAAAAATGAATAAAGTCATATGTCCATCTACAACTAAAAATATATATAAAAAACCCTAAGGTGTGAATATGTCAAGTACGACGAAGGCAACCACGTTTGCAGCAGGAGCCAGCTCGAGATGTGCATGGTGACAACGAGCGTCCTGGGAGGACTGGGGTTGTGGCTCAGTGGTAGAGCACTTGCCTAGCTAGTTTGTGTGAGGCACTGGGTTCCCTTCTCAGGACCACATATAAACAAACAAAAATAAAGGTCCATCGACAACTGAAAAAAAAAGCATCCTGGAGAGCGGGGGAACTGGCCTTAAGCTGAGAAGTGAAGGGTAGTGGCACTAGCCAGGCCAGTGTCATGGGAGGAGCATGCCTGGGGGGCAGAGGCAGGAGTCGGAGGCCGTCGCAGCTGACTCCGGAGGGCACTGCCGAGGGAAGTGGCTGGGCAGGCTGCGGGTCCTGCAGCCTGAGTGCTCTGGGTGCTACTGTAAGAGCAGTGGAAAACGGCAGAGTGAGGGCTGAGGGCTGTGCTTTTGGAGGATTCTTCTGGCTGCTGGTGGAAAAGGGAGGCGGAGAGGCAGGGAAAGGCAGAAACCTGGAGCTGTCAGGAGGAAGGGCTGGGTCCGGGCTGGGACAGCAGTTGAAGTGGACACACTCTCAAGCTGGGTTTCGAGGACCAGGGGTCTGCCCCAGTGGGCAGATGCTGTCCAGCTCTGTAGCTCAGGCACCCAGAGACAGCAGAGAACCCAAGTGTCCAGGCAGAGGGCTGCCATGGGGCAGCTGGGTGAACTGACCTTGAGCTCAGAAGAAAACCCTGGGGTATCAATGGTGTTAAGGCTGCAGAACAGAAATAAAAAGGAACAGGATAATGTGTCAATTCATGATTTAGAGTCTGGCTAGAAGAGATGACAACAAAAGATACTCTTAAGAAAGGGCCAGCAACGTAGAAGGAAAATTTAGAGTGCTAAGCATATGGCTCAGTGGCTGAGCGCTTGTCTGGCGTATCTAAGGCTCTGGGTTTGATGCCCTCAACACGGAAGAGGAGGACGAGAGAGTAAGGCCTCATAAAGATGGCAGCTGGGCCAGGGGTAAAGAAGCAGACTGAAGCTCTGAGAGGCTAAGGGAAGACTACCAAGTGCCCACTCAGGCCCATCCAGTTGTCCGAGAGGGACTTAAGCAGCACCTCCAGCATTCCCAAGGGTGTTCCAACACCCTGTCTCCGCAGCTTCTACCTCCTGAGTTTTTGGTGCTCTGGTTAGAAAGTACTCTTTCCAGTCTGCTTTTCCTGCTAACAACTGCCCTTCAAAGAGCTGCTTTCTGAACTCAGCTAGGCAGAGGGGAGTCACACTAAGTGCTTTCTGAACTCAGCTAGGCAGAGGGGAGTCACACTAAGTGTTTTCTGAACTCAGCTAGGCAGAGGGGAGTCACACTAAGTGCTTTCTGAACTCAGCTAGGCAGAGGGGAGTCACACTAAGTGCTTTCTGAACTCAGCTAGGCAGAGGGGAGTCACACTAAGTGCTTTCTGAACTCAGCTAGGCAGAGGGGAGTCACACTAAGTGCTTTCTGAACTCAGCTAGGCAGAGGGGAGTCACACTAAGATGGGGACAGGAAGGAGGATACCCAGTGACCTGAAAATGGAAGAGTACACACTGCATCCTGTACTTATTTTCTAAATTATCTGGTCCCACAGTAACAATTTCATTTCAAAAGACAAAGGAAAAACAAGTCACAAGTGAACTAATATAAAAATTTTATTGAATAAACACATGCACTGTCATGTAAAATTGGTTAAGCAAAAAGGACATTCTATGCTTTGAAAAGCCCTCTGCCACCCTCCACTGGGAGTGGCCCACCCGGCCGGACGCAGAGTTCTGCAGCAGCCCGAGGATGAACACACAGTTCCCCCTCTGTGTGCACCTGCCTCAGGCCAGGGCAGTGTCCGTGGAAGGAATCCCGGGGTGCAGAACATAAACTGGTGGACCAGCTCCAAGACGCCCCTGCCTCAGACTGGCACTTGTGAACAACACCTTCCCCGTTAAGGCAGGGGATGGGCAAGCTGCGTACACAAGCCAGCGGAATTGCACTTCAAATTCATCTGAGCGAATTCCCCTCCACTGGTTTGGCTCAAATAGTAAAGTAGAAGTTCCCTTTTCCCCAGACAAATCAATTATTAAAAACCCAAAGCTTACACTCTGAGAACAACTCAGGCACCTTCCCTCATCAGGATCCTGGGGTGCTGAGACACCATCCCCGCTGCTGCGCAGAACCCTGTCTGGGAGGCATGCTACTGCCCTGGGTCTTCTCTCTCCTCTTCTCTGGTGCTGGGGATGGAGCCACATGCTGGGTAAGCTCTCCCCCTGAGCTAGAGCCCAACCCCTTCTTCCTTTCCGACATGGGCCAGTTCACCCCTCCTTAGGCAACCTGGTGGCTCCCCGCTCCTGGGAGATCACCATATTGATGCCGAACTTAGTGCAGACACCCGATCGGCATGGCGCACTACAGCCCAGAACTCCTGGGCTCAAGTGATCCTCCTGCCTCAGCCTCCCGAGTAGCTGGGACCACAGGCACACGCCACCGCGCCCGGCCCCTTCTTCCTTTCAAAGAGAACTGAGATACTCCTACAGGTCTTCAGACCTGCCGTGGGAGCCCTGGACCCAAGGCCTGCTAACAGCTCTCCCTGCCCCACCGCAGCCCAGGGTAGTGCCTCCTGTGCTCACCTGGCCTCCTCCCGCTTCCTACCCTTCCCTGCAGTTACCTTGCCTGGTTGCTTGGGTAAAGCATTCCACTAAGTAAAACACTGAACAGAAGCAGCATGTGGGCGGAAAACCCAGATGCGTAGGGCGATGGTGGAAACTCAGGATGCTTCTTTTCCTTCACAGAGCATAACAGAAGCTCTTCAATAGACCTAATTTTTCAACAAAACGAAATAAAAACAAAAAACCTTCAAAAAAACACCTAAATACCATGAATAAGCAACTAGATTTAATAAGATTTTACTGCTCTCTGGCTACTAAAATACCACAATTAAATGTTTTGTGTGCATCTAGGTCACGTGTGTGACACATTCATTCACTTCTTGCCAGCACAATCAGTCCTGAACAGCAACTGGACGTGACTGACAGAGGCTTCAGGGAAGAGCGTCAGCAGACAGGCGGCAGTGAGATCACACTGGTCCTTACGGTGGGTGCACTGTGAGCGGAAGTAGCAGACTCCACTGCATGTAAACCGTGGAGTAGAGAGCACACACACGGAAACAGTCCGTCTGCTGGGCAGGAGGAGCTGGTAACAGTCGGCGTCAGCCACAGGCACTTTGGTGCGTCTGGTCGAGTGAGCTCCCACAGGCTGCCCAGCTCCAGGAAGCCATTGTGAGCTCCATGCCTATCCATGGCAGTGCTGTGTTCTCTGCCCAGGGCAGCCCTCTGTCCTGCCGCCGGGAACAGACGAGCAGTCCTTCTGCACAGGTGCGCCCCTGGCAGGAATGTGTGGCTCGCTGCACACAGCCTGGCTGGGGAGCGGGTCTGGGGATGCTCAAGTCTACCAACATGCTCTGCTAGTCTACACAGAGAGAAAGCCCCAAATCAGGGCTGCATGACCACACCCCACTACTCAGGTCAGCGATAGCATAGAGGAGGAGCCCCAGGAGCTGCTGGGACTCACAGCCATTGTGCTGGCAGTGGGAGGGCTCCCCTGGTACCAGGGGCCCTGTGTGCTGGCCGAGCAGCAAAGCTGGGATCTGAGTCCACCAGCACATGAACAGGCCAGCCATCAGGCCTCAGCAACAGCTGCCTGCTTGTCCTGATGTCCCTCACAACCTGACAATGGCACTCGCAGGCTGGCAACCTTGACAACCAGCCTGGCTCCTGACCTGGGGACAGCAGCTGACACACACGGAGGCCTCACTTTCAGGAAAGTCTAAGGTGCTTGTCTGCACTGCTGCATGAACCAGCTGCAACGAGCAGGCACACAGACGTCTCTCTTCATGTAAGGCGTCTTGGATCAGCACACCGGTCCCTGAGCCTCGCGGCTCCCCTCGTTTGCATCACTCGGGCACACGACTTCCTTCGGAGCCTCCTCTTGACTTCTCAAGTGATCTTTGTACTTATGAAAATGTCAATATTCTGAATACTTTCTTCTGTCATTTATAATGGGCAGAAATATACTAATATCTGATGATCCTTCTAAATTTTCCTTTTAAAAAGAAACACCACAAAATAGGTCACTGGGAACTTTCTGCTGCAAAGATGAAAATGATTATTTGTCACAAGAATCTAACAAGTTCTAGAAGAAAAATATGTATTTCCTTGATCCACTTTCTTCTGAATCCAAGTCAGCACACAGAGATCATAAAAAATAGTCTATTTACACGGCCAGGGCCCCTCGGGGTGGACAACCCAGGCAGCAGCGCAGCAGGTTCAGCTGTGCCAGGAGCAGCCACAGCCAGACCTGCTGCGCATGGCAGGCCAGGCAAAGCACTGCAGGGACCCTACACAAACTGAACGACCACAGTGGCCGAGTTTGCCTGAAATGTCAGCAGTTTTATAAAATCATCAAGGTGGGCGTAACTAAGGGTATGACATTATAAAAATAGCATTGGTACATCTGGAGGGTGCAATCGGGCACAGGCGGCAGGCCCCAGGACGCCCTCACATCCTGCGTGGCTACGTCACTAGCTGGGGTCTCGCCCCATCCTCCGTGAGGTCATACCTGGGGAAGACAAAGGGCAAGGCAGACAGGTCAGACCCCAGCCCGCACCCAGGGCCCGCCCGCTTGGCCCGCCTGCGGGGCAGGGACACTCACCACTGGGTCCAGCCCTTGGTGAGCTCTTCAGATGCCAAAGCAACCAGCACCTGTGGGCAAGACGTGGCTGTGAAGGCAGCTGAGTACGTCCTGCACCCAAGGGATCCTGCAGCCACGAGGAGTCCATCTGTGGGGACCCTGGCCATGTGCCATGAACGCATCGCGGCTGATGCGGGCTCCCTGTGCTGCCACCAAGAGTGGTGTCTGCAGTCCAGAAGCCCCTCCCCTAACTTAGCCTTCGTGTGCTCTAGCAGAAAAACGGGAACCGTAGGCAAAAGTTAACGTGAGCAGGACAAAGACTGCACGAAATTTCGAGATGAAGCCAACCATCTGCTGGAGAAAGGACCATGCAGTCAGCTGATGAGGTGGAGCTATACAGTACATTTCTTGTGTGATTTCTTTCTTTTTCTTTGTTTTTCAGTTTTACTTTATTTTATGGTACTGGGGATTGAACCCAGGGCCTCACATTTGCTAGGCAAGTGCTCTACCTCTGAGCTAATCTCCACTGTATTTTCTTTCCATGTGGGACAGAACAAAAATTTAAAAACCTAGAAACCAACTTTTCTTTAACTAAAGGTTCCTGGTATTAGTACAACTAATAAGCTAATAATCTGAAAGTGTGAAGACAATGAGAACAACTTAAAATACCTTGGGATGCACTGCTGTCCTGTGTAGGGCTTACTGATCAGACTGAGCTCCCTTTGCAGCTGGGGTGCAGAATAAGCCCTGCATGGGGAGGACTATCAGGCGCAGCAACAAACCCAGGCTCTGAGAACTTACTTTGCCAAGAAGTCCTTTATCTTTGGACAGGAAGCCGCCACTGTTCTTCACCGCCACATCCAGGGTTCTCCTCTGCACCTCAGGGAGTGACACGCTGAAGTCGAAGCTGAGGGGACATGGGGCCTTACCAACTTTCTCCACACTTTTGTGCACTTCAACTAAAAATGGCATTTCTGCTTAAGATCATTCAAACACAATGTTTGCTTTTTCTTGTAAAACTGGGTTCTCCAGTTGGTGCTTGCCTGCCAGTTTAAATCTGGCACAGAGACAATGAGCACACAGCACCTTTCTTGTGAGCCCACAGACACTGGTCCCATCCAGCGTTGCTGTTTCCAAACCACCACCAGCAGCCCCTGAGGTAGGGCCCAACCTGAACACACTACCTGGGTCCTGAGGGCTCTCAAGAAGTCACCTGGCAAGAGTGCACACAAGCAGATGACAGCCTGTTAGGTCAGACCACTGGAGGTTTGCAAACATGTAATAGCATTATTCTTTTCACCCATTTAAAAAAAATTGTTTTGGAAAATAGTTGTTTTCACAGAAATATTGTCTTTTACAATGTTATGAGTTTATTATGTTATTGTAAAGCAAATTTCAAAATATGGGTGGCTTTAAATCTTCAGTTTTAATTTATAGCAAACCAAGTATCAATGGTCTTTGCCCACCATAATGAATTTTCTTCAGGGCCATTAGTAGACCTTGGTTCAGTCACTGGTCTCCCATCCAGTGTCTGTGAGCTGAAGCTGCTCTGCTCAGCACTTGGGCTTCTGCAGGAAGCTCAGAATGCCCCCATCTGGTGCCTGTGAGCTGGAGCTGCTCTGCACAGCACTTGGGCTTCTGCAGGAAGCTCAGAATGCCCCCATCTGGTGCCTATGACCTGGACCTACCGTGCTCAGCACTTGGGCTTCTGCAGGAAGCTCAGAATGCCCCCATCTGGTGCCTGTGAGCTGGAGCTGCTCTGCACAGCACTTGGGCTTCTGCAGGAAGCTCAGAATGCCCCCATCTGGTGCCTGTGAGCTGGAGCTGCTCTGCTCAGCACTTGGGCTTCTGAAGGAAGCTCAGAATGCCCCCATCTGGTGCCTGTGAGCTGGAGCTGCTCTGCTCAGCACTTGGGCTTCTGCAGGAAGTTCAGAATGCCCCCATCTGGTGCCTGTGAGCTGGAGCTGCTCTGCTCAGTACTTGGGCTTCTGCAGGAAGTTCAGAATGCCCGCATCTGGTGCCTGTGACCTGGACCTACCGTGCTCAGCACTTGGGCTTCTGCAGGAAGCTCGGAACACTGTGTGCTTATAGTAATGAGCGCACAGGAGCAAGGTCAGGGTAAAGGCCCACACCTTTACCTTGTGGCCCTGAGATGGCTCTGGGCTCAGTCACCTGGCTGGGCAGGCCTGGCGCACTCCTGCTGCCTTACAGCAGCCTCCTCCCAGCTGAGCCAAGGCTCTGTCATACCTCTGATCGAACACTGGGTTTAATGTCTTCTTCGACACGTGTGTTTTTCTCCTTCCTGACCTCCTCTTGTCTGGCAGTAAGTACATGCGGACATATGGATCAGAGCCGTCTTCCGAGAAGGCAATCAGATTTCTTTTAACACAAACCAGAAGACAGGACATTAGAATGGAGGGAAAGGAGAACACCATCACAGCATATCTACTTCATCCAGCTGTGAGCTTGGACCAATCTGAACATCGAGAGGTAAACAGGAGAAGCCAAAGCCAGTCCCAGACCGTCTGCCTTCCCCACACGTGCTGGCTGGGGTCTCGCCCAAACGTCCTTACTGGCTTTGCCAGAGGTGACCTTGCCTCTGTGTCCCAGGCCCAGAGCCTGGGGGACATTCTGTGTCCTTTGCTCTGCTTCTACATATCTTGCCACAATTCTTCCACTGCTTTATCCACACAAGGAAACATGAGTTAGCCCCACAGCCAAGTCACAGGCTCCAGAAGGCCACCTGGACCCTTGTTGGCATGACCCTGGCCGCCCCCTTGCAGCAGCCTCTCTGAGACCCTTCCCAGGACCCACCTCCTCCAGGAAGGCCTCTTGGCAGGGTGTCTGCAGGCCCGCTGCACAGCCTCTGCTGTTCTGCCTGCCTGGCTCTCTCAGGAGCAAGGGTGCACAGGTGCTCTGTGATGACTGCACTGGACTCTGTTATATATTCTTATTTCTAAATATTACCAATTTTACCTTCCTATTTGTCCAAACTTAACAACACAGACAAAATCACATGAAAGGAACATAATTAGTAAGCTCACACCATCGTCCTTACTAAACAGATTCCAGGGACACTGTCAGACCCTTGCACTTCCTCGCTTGGTGCACAAGGCTGGTTGGGAGACCCTCGCCTGCTTGAGGGTAAGGCACCAAGCAGCACTGGGCCCCGGCTGCTTTCTGAAAGAGCAGCGTAACACCTATCACTGGTTCTTAAACACTGGTTCTTTAAAACTGATACCTACTCCTGGAAATTAATGCAAAAAGTTCTTCAATAAAAAAGTTCACTACCACAGTGCGTATGGCACAGACTTGTCTAACCGTGAGGAATACCACAGAGCACAGCAGGGCACGCTCAGGGGCCCTGTAGTGTGGCCTGCACAGTGGTGCATGCCACAGAAGTGCTCACGAAACGATGCTGAGACCACGACGGGAATGAATCACCAGGAGGGCGGTGACAGCCACACCTGGACAGTCTGCCGGCCTGCTGGCCGCACCCTCCACCCCAGCTACCGGGAGGTTGAGGCAGGAAGACTCAAGTTCCAGGCCCGCCTCAGCAACTCAGTGAGACCCTGCCTCAAAATAAAAATAAATAGGCCTAGGGATGCAGCTCAGTGCGATGGTGGAAACTCAGGATGCTTCTTTTCCTTCACAGAGCATAACAGAAGCTCTTCAATAGACCTAATTTTTCAACAAAACGAAAAAGGTTTCAAAAAAACCTTCAAAAAAACACCTAAATACCACGAATAAGCAACTAGATTTAATAAGATCTTACTGCTCTCTGGCTACTAAAATACCACAATTAAATGTTTTGTGTGCATCTAGGTCACGTGTGTGGCACGTTCATTCACTTCTTGCCAGCACAATCAGTCCTGAACAGCAACTGGACGTGCATCCGGAGTTTAACCCCCAATACCAAAAAACAAAAGCTAAAACCACAAGCGACGTGTGCCTGTGTGCGTGTGCTGTGGCACGCTCTGGAGCAGACGGAATCACGTGCTTTTCTCTGAATGGTCCACGTTGCTGTATCTTCATTTTTTTGATCAATCAAACAGCTCATTCTAGGTTGCGAAGTTTGCTGTTAGACTTGGGCAAACCTTTACTTCTTCTGACACCTTTGAGTTCGCATTTCTCTACATTCCAACAACCTAACAAATACATTAATCAACAAACTTTTCTTCCAGTTTGCTCAGACTTCTTTTGAGGGAGGGAATAGTAAGTCGACAAGGAAGAGATGTTCTTTTCTTAGCTCTCTGCACCGCCAAACTGCAGATAAACTAGCTCCCTATTCACAAAAGCGAGTGCGCTCTGTGTGGGCACGCCTTCTCCCTCTAAATGGCCTGCACCTTGCCACGAGCTGTCACAGGCCCCACGCGGGGGTCGCCAGGGCTGCGGGGCCGCCTCTGCAGGCCCGGCCTCACCTGCAGGAGTGCACCACCACGATGAGCTTGTTCCTCTGGGAGCTGTGCCGGATGGTCAGCTGGATCTGCCCCAGAGGAGACTGCCCCAGGGTCGTCCCACTGTGGAAAGCAGAGCAGACAGTCACCAGAGAGCTGCGGCTCAGGGGCACCGAGCACATGACGGCAGAGCTCCCACTCATGCGGGTCACCCATGCACACAGCAAGGAAGTCCCACTTCACCTGAGGGGTCCGTGAACTTACGAATTCACAGCTCAGTTTTCAGATGAGAGCCCAAGGTGACAAGGAGATACCCTGTGTCCCTCGTCCCTCCCCAGCAAGGCCCCCTGCTCCAGGTGGGAGAGGACTCATGCAAATGCTCCTGTTTAGGGTCCCAGGTGTTTTTGGATACTCCCCAGCGTCAGCTGAGAAAAGGTGGTTCCTTGTTTAAAATTCTGTTTCCTTCAGAAAGTGAGCAGGAAGAGTCTGATTTCTTTTTTCCCAAAATAATGGACACGAGATAGTGTTAAGGAAAAAGTGAGACTGGACCAAAGATGGCCTTGCAGATGTGGGCGCAGCAGGCACTGGCACCTGGCATGCTGGAGAGCCACCAAGGAGCAACGCCTGTCCCTCTGCCTCTGTGCCTCTCCTCCGTTTCCCACCACTCGACGTCCCTTACAGTGACAAAGAAGTTTCAAAGGTCAGCCTACTCCTTTCACTTAGGGGAAGTGTTCACATCTGAAGCTTTGATAACTGGATTGTTTTTCCTCCTTTCTGAAGAAACCATCAGCAACATCTATGGATCACAGGGCAACACGGCATCCAAAGACAGACACACAGGGACTGGACAGCAGCAAATTTTTGAAATTTTGAAATTTTGAGATGGAATCTAAGTTGCTGAGGCTGATTTCAAACTTGCGATCCTCCTGCCTCAACCTCCTAAGTCACTGGGATCACAGGCGTGCAACACTCGGCCTGATGGCCTACTCTTCTTCGTCGTCTTTTTATTTCTGTATTGAGAATGGAACCCAGGGGTGCTCTACCACTGAGCTACATCCCCAGCCCTTTTGTGAATTTTGAGACAGGATCTAGAGTTAATGAGGCTGGCCTTGAACTTGTTATCCTCCTGCCTCAGCCTCCTAAGTCCCTGGGATTACAGGCATGTGCCACCACACCCAGCTGGGCAATCTATTCTTTTACAACAAAGATAAACTTTCTGCCACACCTTCACACATGCCATACCGTTCACCAGGGCACCTTTTGAGTCTGTCTTCCTGGGATGGTGGGAGGTGCAACAGCTTCATGGGTCCAAGCCCTTTCCTTTTCCATTTGGACGACCTCTTACTCTACCACCTCCTAAACCTTAAATGGTAAGGTCCTAGAAAATGGCAGGTTCTCTTTTTTCCTTTTTTTTCCTAAATATATATACATACATAAGTTGTAGATGGACACAGTATTTATTTACTTTTATGCGGTGCTGAGGATCAAACCCAGTGCCCACATGTGCTAGACAAGTGCTCTACCTCTGAGCCACAGCCCAGCCCTTCTTTTCCTTGAGTCAGGTCTCACTAAGCTACTGAGACTGGTCTCCAGCTTGCTGTCCTCCTGCTCCACCTCTGAGTCCCTGGGACCACAGACGTCTGCCCACACACCCAGCTTGGCAGGGTCTGTCAGACGCCGCGGGCCCACCGGCACCGCCTAAAGTTCTCCAGTGAACTCAGGAGGACATCTCCCGCCCTGCTGCGTGTGGGACGTGGACTCTGCCTGCCTACAACCCGTGACGTGCCAGATGAGCACGGCTGGACGGCGACGACCCTCGTGCCAGGCGCATGGCCTGTGAAAGCCGGCGGCGGACATTTACTTTTCGAGCTGTCGCAGCCTCTGCCGCAGCTCCTGGGTGGCGATGGGCAGCGACACGTCTGAGGCGATGCTGGGGGTGGGCTCTTTGACGGAGGTATGACTTGGAGAGGCCAGGAGGCTGGAGGAGCTCCTGTCCAGCTCGCGCTGGGCCTTCTCCTCCACAGCAGGCTTATCCCCGCCCCCGGTGACTGGTGTGGAGAGGGCCGTGCTGCTGCCACTGGTGCCTGGGGACGCAGACGCCTGGGACGTGACAGGCGTGTTCCTCCCTCCCTTGGATACGGAGGGTCGTTTCACTTGAGCCGAGTGCTGGTGGTCTGCAGGCCTCTCCTGTTTTTCAAGATGGAGCACCTACGGGTGGAGATAAACGAACACTGAACGGTGGCGCTGGCCACACGGGACGCCCTCCTGCACAGGACCTCTCAGAGCCGTACTCAGTCTTCTCTTCACCGGCTCCATTACCACGGGGGCACTGCTCTGCAGAAAGTCTGATCAGACGTGGCTTCTGCAGCACCACTGCGGGGCCTCCTCCACATGCACACTTTCCCACTGCACCTGCCCTGACGGAGACGGAAGCCCTCGTGCTGCACAGGCGTGTGCGCCAGGAACCCCAGAAAGAGGAGTGACGCAGAACCCTGCCCTCCAGCAGGAGCATCCCGTGCGCGGCAGAGGGGGGTGGCCACACTGCCCATCGTTGGAGCTGGGGCTGGCATCCCCCTGAGCGTCTCCTCCACTCCGGGGTTACTGAGATGGTGGGAGGGCTTACATCTCCTTGCTTATGGCATCCCTGGATTTTTTCCAGCTTTTTTTCGATACCCAGTGTCTTGGCCAGGTGCAAGGAGACCACTTCCACTGTACCCTCAACAGACTAGTCTGTTTTAAATTTGTTTTAAAAGCTGGCTCTTGGGGTGCAGGGGGAGTAGCTCCAGTGGTAGAGTGTGAGACCCTGTGTTCAATATCTGGCACTGCCCCCTCAAAAAAAGGAAAGAAAAGCTGACTCTTCAATTTGTATATGCTGATTAGTGAATTTTTAGCATATTTACTGGTTTTATTTCCAAATTTCCTCAGGTATTTACAATGGTCTATTTTGGACAAATAAAGTTCTTCTAAGTTCTGCCCTCTTGCTGGGTTTAAATTCTCTCTCCTGAACAACTTTGAAAATTCTGCTTCAGGAGAGAACATGCGGATGGGGAAGTAGCACCTTCTGATCGCAGGTGAAAACGGGGTGGCAGGCAGAGGCGGCAGCGGCCCCATGAGTGGTCCTGGGCCTGCCTCGCCACCTGCAAGTGCTGCGGCCGTCACAGGCCGGGTCCCAGGAGCTCCCAGGGCCGGGCAAGGGGCTGCCCTCCTCAAGCAGCACCTCCATGGGCCCCTGGCACCACTTGCCCCGTTGACCAGGACCAGGTGCGGCCTGGCCAGCGGCTGTCTCTTCCCACACGGCACCTACTGCAAAGGCTGCACGTACCCTGAGGGCGAGCTTCATCTTCAAGGTGCTATTTGGGCCTGAGTTGCTGAGGTGGAACCGCTGGTTCATGGCCATGTCGTCGCTGGCGAGCAGCTGGCTGAGCGGGACCCGCAGGCTCCCCAGAGAACACTGGTGCTGCTCGTCTTTGACCTGCAGTGGAGCACAGGCACACGGCGCTCAGGGGCATGGGGACCACAGGATGTGCAGGGAGCCCACAGAGCCAGCCTCTGAAAACCACTTTAAAGAGCCCAAACGCGTTCAGCCGTGACCTTTAGGTGGCGCAGCAGGGAACTCCTCGGGAGACAGAGTATTGCCGCAGCAAGGCTCCTCCCGGCACTTCCTCCTGGCAGGCGCCACGAGCACCACAGGACATGCCCTGTCTTGGAGCCCTTACCACAAGCCTGGGTTTAGAGGTGTGGCCTGCAGGACTCTGGAGGGTGGAGGAACGGTCCTCGGGCCCTGCGAGAAGGCCAGTGTTCACGTGCGAGGCCTGCACTGGTGACACGTGGTCGTGCAGGAAAGGCTCCTCCAAGGACCGCTCGCGTCTTCCCTATTCAAAGTCTACACGGTTGGCTTGAAAACTGACAATATCTGCTTTAAAAGCCTGGTAATCCACTGGGCGTGGGGGTGCAGCCTACCACCTCAGCCCCTTAGGAGGCAGATCATAAGTTCAAGGTCAGCCTGGGCAACTTGGGGAGACCTGCCTCAAAATAGAAAAAAAAAAAAGGGGGGGGGGCTGAGGGTGTAGCTCAGTGTTTCAACGCTCCTGGGTTCGATTTCTAGTAATGCAAAAACCAGAATGCAAAAACTCAAACCACAACAAGAACCCTGCTGAACAATAGCATGGCCATCTTTAAAAGTAAGCTTTGGCCTTTGTCTGACACTGAGTGAAGATTAACCTGACACAGACCTAAATGCAAAGTTAGAAATACGACCTCCAGGAGGCTGCAGAGGAGAAACACTTAGAAACCACGAGTCTGGCAATTATCTCTCAGATAGGACATGGAGAGCATGAACTGAAAAGAGAACGGTGAAAAGCTGACCTTCAGCACACTCTCAAAGCTTGGCTGTTCCAAAGACTGCTACAAAATGCAAGCTCAAGTAACAGATCAAGAGAAAATATTTCAAAACATATATCCAAAAAGCAGTTGTTTCTAGAACATATTAACGCTTCTCACAGTTCAGCATTAAGAAGACAAATAACAACAGCGGCAGAGGCGTGAACGGGCATGGTGCTACGGCAGACATGCAGAGCACGGGAACACAGGAAGGCTGCTCGCCCTGCAACCCACTCCACAGCGCTGCGAGCAGCTGGTCCTGCCTCGGCCCGGCTCCAAGGCCTGTGGGCGCACGGAGCCCGGCACCACGTTCTCCTGTGCACACTGCCTGTGATAAAGTTTAACTGACATACTAGGCACAGCGAGATATGAACAGCAGTAAATAATGAAGTAGAATGATCTTTAATGATGTGCCGTCATAAAAGTTGAGTTTCGAAGTAACTTATACTGTACTCGCCCTCCCCACATCATTTTTGGTACTGGGGACTGAACCTGGGGTGCTCTGCCACTGAGCTACCTGACTAGCCCTCTTTAAAAAGTTGGGAAAATTTTAAAGGGTCTCATTAAGTGTAAGTTGCCTATGCTGGCCTTGGACTTGTGATCCTCCTGCCTCAGCCTCCCATGCTGCTGGGATTTCAGGTGTGGCTGTGGCACAGGGCTCACCCTTCCTGTGATGATGTGGCCTGTGGTTTGGAGCAAGGCTGACCACAGGTGACTGAAGCCACAGGTGACGATGTCGCGGGGCCTGCTTTACCTCTACCCGCTAAGCGTGGAGCCTTGGCAGCATGTGCAGGGACAGCGCCTGCCACACACTGCCAGTGGGGGTGTGAAAGGCACACCAAGACGATGAGGGTCACCCACATTCTGTTCCCAAGCACACCCAAGAGCAACGGAGGCCGGTCCTCACAAGGACTGCACGCCACACTTGGAGCAGGTGCGTTCGTGAACCTCCTGCCAGCCCTGCACCCTCAGGTGCTGGACAAGTCCGTGGGGGTGGTCTGTCCCAAGGAGTACTACACATATCCGTAACAACACCGCAAACCCCAAAAGCACTACACAAAACGATGCAGTCAACAGAAACACAGCTGTGTGACTCTAATCACACAACTCTAGAAAATCCAAGCAAGTGACAGTGAGGGCCCAAAAGGCGGATTTGCTTGCCTGTGTGTGTGTGTGTGTGTGTGTGTGTGTGCGTGTCCTGAGTTTCAGAGCAGCAGGGAGCTTTGCCTGGGCACAGGTACGGTCGTTATCCTGGTTGTGGTGATGTGCCTGTGGGTCTGTCTATGTCTTCATCCACAGCCACCTGTCACAACTCATCCAACTGCACATTTAAATATGGGCAGCTTATTACATGTCAATTCCATTCCAACACATCAGTTAAAAAGGTGCAAACAAAATACCTCAACTTCAAGGTCTTGGCGCTTAGGGTTGTGAACAAAGAAAGTGAAGTTTTCCTCCCACACGGGCTCACTGGTTTTGTACCGAATCTGGAAGAAATAAGCCAGTATCAGCTCTGCAATACTTTGTGGGAAAGGGATCCCAGTGCTGTGCTTACTGGTTCAGTGTGTTCAGAAGCACAGGATGAGTTTAATATAATCCAGGACATATACTCATTGTGCATGCACTATTACATTATCAAGCTTGGGAGGTGTTGAAAAGACGGAGGACACGCCAGGGCTTTCTGAGTGTGTCAGGAAAGCAACTGTGACGGACTGGACCCGCCTACTTAGCTGGCCTGTGTTCTCCCTCTTCCTCAGGGCCTGGCACATAGCCTCACGGAGTTGCTGAGGGTGGCTGTGCCCTGCGATCCTGCTGCCTCAGCTTCTGAGCTGCTGGGGTCACAGGCGTGCACCACTGTGCCTGGCGTGGGCCCACGTCTTGAAGGGTTGACAATTACAAATGGCCAGTGACTGTAACTGAATGATTTCTGAAGTGCTTTCTCTTTGATTAGGAAAGGAGAACGTATTTCAGCTACAGCGATTTTTGCTTGCTTCCTCCCTCCCTTTTTGTTTCCTTTCCTTCCTTTTACTGTGAATTGGACCCAGGGATGCTCTACCACTGAGTTGTACCACCAGCCCCTTTTAGTTTTAAGTAAAAAAAAATTTTTTTCAGATGTAGATGGACACAATGCCTTTATCTTATTTACTTTTATGTGGGCTGAGGATGGAACCCAATGCCTGGCACATGCTCTACCACTGAGCCAAAACCCCAGCCCCTTGTTTTTATTTTGAGATAGGGTTTCACAAAGTTGCTAAGGCTGGCCTCTAACCTGCTACCCCATCTCAACCACCACAGCAGCTGGGGTTACCACACCTGGCAGCAATACCTTCTTTCAATTCTTGAACCTATCTTTATTTGCTTAGTTTTAAGCACCGCTGGTTATCTTCACATATTTATAGAGCTCAAAAGAACCTTGGGGAATTTATTCTACACATACCTATAAAATCAAGGAATAACACATTCGTATGGTAATTTTTAATGTTATTTTAAAAAACATTTTTTTTTTTTAACAAATTAAGTAGCTGGTTATCAACAAAATTACTGTTCCAAGGAAACAAGGCTACGGGAAACCCAGGCCGCCTTGGACGCAGCAGTGGCAGTGACATGCAGCGAGGCAGCCCTGAGCAGCAGCCAGCTTGGGACTCACCTTACTCTCCCGAGCCTTGTGGCCAACCGACATTTGGACAAGAGGGTTTGGGCTGCTGTTCATTTTCTTCCCTGACTATCCAAAAAGAAGAAAAAATAGACAAAATAAATAGACATAGATTTTGAAAAGGGCCTACTAAACATGAGATCTTGGCTGATACTCAGAGTCACTTCTATTCACCTCTGACGTTTCAGATAGAGGGACTACATGGGAAAGTAACCACACAGCAACTGCTAAGCACACCTGGGCCATAACTGCTCCAACCACAAAGTGAACTTGAAAACTCACATTCATGTACGATTTTTCTGTTGAGACAGGTTTCACTGTGCTGCCCAGGCTCAAGCCACTTTCCTGCCCGGCCTCTCAAGCTGCCAGGACACGGGAGCTTGCCGCTGCAGCAGCCGAACCTGATTCTTATATGTGAAACTTTTTTTTTTTTTTCTTTTTAATTTTTAAAGCAAGCTTCTCTATGAAAGTTAAATCTTAAAAAAAAAAAACTTTAATGTTAACTACAGTTCTCAAAACTTGGTAATAAAAATATATAGAAGTGCAACGAATGGAAACCAAAGCACACGTGAGACGAGTGGTGCAAGAGTGGTACTTCAGAACACTCCTCTGGTTGGAGGAACAGAATGCCGCTGGTTCAGAGGCACGGCTTTACGATCTCAACTCGGCATGCTCCGTTCAGATACACACAGCTATCAGACATCAAATCCTGCTTACCAGCTGCAAGGCCATTTTAACTAGGAGAATAAATGTCAGTTTAGAATCATTAAATTCAGCAGATATAAACATGATGGGAAAATTCGGGAATAAGAAAAAACGGCAAGAAGCACAATAGCACATACAGCTTATAAAGGAGAACACAGTAGGACAAGAGGTATGTGTTCTGAGGTTTATTTACAACTTAGCCCCACGAGGAGATGCCATTAAGATCTTGTTAGTGGAACTTAATTAGAAGGTCACAAAAGTGCTTTTAGTTTAGTAATTCTGAGTCAATCCTCAACACTGCAGCCGTGAGAAAAACAGGTATCAAAATCAAAATTGTTGGAAAAAATATTCCTAGCCAAGATCTACTGTAATAATCTATTTTCTGGTTCATCTTTCTGATGTTCATACATTCTGAAAAATGAAATAAGTACTATTAAAAGCCAATGTCCAAGGCCGTGGAAGACTGGTGGAGAACCCTGACTCTGCCGCTAGCTCAGTTCTCCTTCCCCTGCAGACGCCAGGGGCCAGCTCTGCACTCACCCTCTGTGACCAGCTCCCCTGGGAATGGGCACAGCAAAGCAATTGGTTCTGGCCACTGAGAAGGGCAGGTCCCTGCCAGCTCCCTCCACAAGGTGGCGCCACCAGCGAGGGACTTGAGTGAGCTGTCCCTGCTGCAGGTCTTGGACACAGCAGCAGAGCTCCATCCTAACTGCTGACAACACTTCACCGCTGAGAGAGCCTATCTACTTATGGATCTCACAGTTTCAAGACCCACTTTCCCCCCTTCACTTTCTAACATCTCTGAAAACAGAATGAGGCTTGCAATTGCTGGCATTATGTGCTTGCTCCTGGGCAGTCTGCAGCAGTAAGACAGCTGTCACTGCCTGGTCAAGTTACTGCGCTTATGACTTCCTTTCGGATATGCACGTGATAGTAAAAATCTGTCTAATCTGAATCTAAAAAATTCTAAGTATAAAACAAACACGATCAAAGTACAACTGGCAATTTATAATCTCCCTTAGGGGTACATAAAATAGCAGTGTATCTTTTCTTTTCTTTTCTTTTTTTTTTTTTTTTGGTATGAGAGATTGAACCCCCAGGAGTGCTCCACCATTGAGTCACATCCCCAGTCCTTTTAATTTTGTTATGGGGTCTTGCTAAGTTGCTTAAGGTCTTGCTAAGTTGCTGAGGCTGGCCTCAAACTTGTGATCCTCCTGCCTCAGCCTCCCAAGCCACTGGGATTATAGGTGTGTGCCACTGCGCCTGCCCAACAGCAAGAAATCTTAAAATGGATGGTTAGGTTATATGAAAAAAGGGTAAATCATTACTAAATTTTGGACTATGACACAATATTCAAAATGCATTAGCAGAAGTCAAAGGCACAAAGTGAATGCAATATAAGCTGTTAAGTCGGACTGCCTCTCGACCCTTGAAACCTGTATGTCTCCATGACTATACCATGGGCGCGATGCCATCTCCAGAACCTTGGTGGAAGGCTTTCTTAAGTGGGCTAACATAACAGAACGATGGAAACACCTTTGCTTCCACCGAGGCACGTTCACATGCCCGTCTGCTTCCTCATCAAGTCAAAGCAGCAGATGCCACTCGCACCCCAGTACAGCACAGAGTGAACCCATCTCCCGGCTTTAGAGCCTGCCTTGCTGAGCGCTGTGCTGCTGGCCAGTGGCCTTCCTTGGCAGTGCCCAGCAAGCCCCCAGCGTGCTGTGGGCACGGGTGCCACCGCCTGCTGACTGGCGCACACAGACTGCTCCCTCCACCCGCGTGTCACTTCTCAGTGCAGAACAACAGACGTCAAAGAGCAGCCTTTGCCAGCGTCCTTCACTGCAAGCCGACTTATTTTTCTAGGTGAAATAACCATTCCTGTTTCTTTGGGTTTTTAAAAATGAATTATTTTAAAAACTTCCCCACTCTAAATATTTAAGCCTAAAATATTCAGAGAGATTAGGAAAAAAAAAAAAAAGTCATAGAAAACTAACAATTTAGCCAGCAAATACATGCTAACATTGTGTTTTGGGAGTGGAGCTCAGTTTTCAATAGACCTCATTTAAAGATTTCAAAGCTTTCGGAAAGATCTATCGCCCAGACCCACAGCACCAAAGCCACGAGGCTGTTGCCTCAGAGAGCCCTACTCAACATATTGGAAGAGGCGATTTCTTAAAAGCAAATTCACAATTTGCAAGGCGTGTCTTTAAGTCACAATCTAAAATTTGGTTGAGATTTTAAGTAGAACTTCTAGATCACCATTTTCACAAATTCAAGTTCAAATGAAATACAGATGTTTCAATTGCCCTAGAGGTAGCTGCCTCAGGCCGAGGGGAAAGACATGATTTGTCATTGGAGCTTTGTAAAATTCACCTTCCGAATTGCCATAAATTCTTCCACCGACCAATTCTTGGTAGTAACAGCAGGCTTTCTTCCACGGGGACCCCAGCCGGGGCTGGTGGGGGAGGAGCCTGCCCACGCCTCGAGCCCTCAAGTATCGTCTCTTTCAATATGCCTTGGTCGTGCTGCACCCTCCAGGGACACTTGTTACCTTCAGCGCTCTCTGAACCGCAGCCTTCTTCAAGACACCGGGGTTAAAGTCTAATGGGTTATTCTTTCAGGTCAGAAGAAAATGAATACACCAAGGGTTAATAAAACGTGCAATGAGGAGCTTATGGAAGGTTAATGACACGAACATCTAGGAGAGTAAACACAAACTTAAGCAAATTCCCCCACCATCGGACTCCTTATGCCCAAGATTTCACCTTAGAGGCTTTCAAAATGTATTTCCTGCTCTCCATGATCTTTTACTCCCCCAAACTCTGTCCTGTGGGACTTAAAAAATTTAAGAGTGAGATTTTAGGAAGGGCTCTGTTTATTACCATCTGCCTGAGTAAACTAGAATCGTTAACTACAGACCCGTGGAGCTTGGGAGCCTGGCCCTCAAGGGCAAGCACTGACTGTGCAGACCTCACAGCGACTCTGCTGATGCGCACGCTGGGCAAACGCGGCTGAAACAAATGTGATTGTTATTCCGACATGCGTCAGTTACAGGGAAACCAGGAGGGCTGCTGTGGTGTGGGGCCGGGGGTGTAGGAGGAGCCGTGTGGGGTCAGGGAAAGCTGTAGCTTGGGTGTGAGAGAGACCAGGTCACTGAAGTACTGTGGGCAGGTGTCCAGGCCCAAGGCTCAAAAGTCAGGCATCATGTCCCCTGGGCCTCTCACCACCAATGGAGGCAGCAGCAGCACCTGGACTTTTTGTTTAAAGGAGAGCCAAAATAACATGCATAAAGCATCCCTGCCGGAGGTCTGAGTGGTGTACAGCGGCACTGTCATGTTCGGTGGGCCCTTCCGAACCCCACTTGTCCCAGACACATGTAGTGTCCACACGTAGAATCATGCGCTCATGAACTAATGAAGTGACAGCTCCACACTCACAACCCTGCGGCCTCAGGCCTCCAGTCTCAGTCATTCTGTCCTCCGTGTTGTCCTGTCTCCTAATCTGCAAAATGACATCGACAGTGGAGGGACTGGCCGAGATGCAGCTGCAGGGCCTTCCAGCCTGCCTGGCTCCTGCACAGTGCTCCTTGATCTCGAGTCATGGTGTGCGCCTGGCTCTGGGAAGCTGGCCACTGGAGTCAGAGTTCAAGTGCAGGAGGTGACGGAGAGGAGGAGGGCAGAGCTAAGAGAGCCGCTGCGAGGAGAGGTGGAGCCCACTTGCAGCAAAGCTGCTCTTCAGTTCTGGGTTGGGACCCTGGTTGGAGAGCACTCGGCAGTGAGGAGACGAGGTGGAAGGCAGACAGCAAGGGCTGCTTGGCACTGTTACTCGTTACCACAGCCAGCTGTCAGGAAGACCCAGGGAGCTGATCTGACGTCACTCTGGATGGTGACAGAAGCGTCCACATTCGCATATATATCCTAACAGTAAAGCACCGTTGACCATGCCGGGGGAGCCCGACTGAGAACCCAGCAGTGCCACAGGCTAAATGCTAAACAGCAACGTAAAAGTCTGGCTCGGGTTCAGAAACACCTCCTTTTTACAAAAGCAGGCAGCTACGGAATGGCAAAAGCAACTTGGAAAAGCTCCTAGAGACAGAATCTACACACACAGCCACTCGGTCATCCACTAAGAAACGCCTGAAGCAGGACAGCACAAGCCTCCTGGTCTTGGATGGGTGGCAGGTGAGGCGGACCACTGG
Organism: Sciurus vulgaris; assembly: GCF_902686455.1. Lineage (NCBI taxonomy): Eukaryota > Metazoa > Chordata > Mammalia > Rodentia > Sciuridae > Sciurus > Sciurus vulgaris. The sequence goes on along the minus strand of NC_136468.1, from coordinate 428,304 downwards.
GAGGGCCACAGGGTCCACCTGCCACAGTGTCCACCTGCTGGTGTGACTCAGGCCCCTGCCTTTCCTCATTGGTAAAATGGGGCAGAATATCTATTCTTGAGGTGCTTTCCTGCACACCTTCTCTTTTGAAAAGCAGGAGTACGCTGAAGATGCGTGTGGAAAACTCTGGATACAGAAATAACGTCTCCAGGAGAACGCAAAGAGCTATCACGACAAGAGTCCAGGGGCGAAGGACTCTGGGACCTGGCCAGTCACAGAGTTCAGTCTGCAGGGTGACTTCTAGACTAACGAGTGAGTCGTTAGTGATTTTCTATAGCCCCTGAGCAAGAGAGAACACATCCTGACTGACAGTACCTACCCAGAACAGTACCGGGTGAAGGTCCCACACACGTGGTCATGGGAACCGATACAATGAAATCAAAACAAAAAGTGCATAGAAATCCTTCAAATTCCTTAAAAGGAGCTGAACAGTGAACTCAAAGTGGTTTTCTGGTCCTCAAGGGAGAAGGCTGGCTGTCCCTGGGGGGGCACTGCCTGTCCTCACGTGACCATGCCCTGTGACAGCGTGGACTAGAGGGATGGACTAGGAGAAGGGAAGCTCTAACAGCGCTGTGTTGGTCAGGAGGAAGAGGCAGACATGGGAGAGTCTTGGGAAAGGTAACAAGGAGATTTACATCTCACGTTGAGATGAACCACAGAACAATCAATTTTCACAGTATGGCTTCGTTCTTCTCATAGCAATTTTAAATTTTTTACAGGCCAGTAGCAATTGAGGCATCTCAGTGTAGTTCATCTCCCATCAGATGCACTTGCCAATGTTAAAGCAGTGTTACACTCTACGAAACCAGCACAGGGCGATACACAGAAACCGAAATCATGCAGGAAGATGACAGCAGCATGCCCCATCACTCCACACGAGCAGACTGCACAGAAGACCCAGGCCACACTCCGCAGAACCCACGCAACAAAGGAAGGAACCTGGAGGACTCACAAATAGTGTTCTATAGACTGAGGTAGTATTCTCACAAAACACTAGTCCCGACGCTCGCCTCTCTTTTAAGTAGCCACACCCAAAGTTTCCCTCGAAGATACTCTTAGGAAAGTGGAGATGGGAGGAAAAAGCAAAGAACGGTGGATCGTGGTCAATGTGCGCACCAGAAGCTCAGGAAAACGGTGCAGAGGCAGAGCCAAAGGATCCCAGCTCCTGGGGACCCCAGCAAAGGCGCTCACCCACACCACACGCCACAGGCAGCGCTGGGCCAGGATCCTTTGCCTCTGACGGCCACAGCATACATCATGCACAAAGTGCCCAGCTAACACAAGATCAGAACAGTCACTTTCCTTTTTTCATTTTTTGCTTATGACAGGATTGAAATTTCAACTTAATGGACAAAACACATCAGTTCTACAGATGGGCCTAAGTCTTTCTTTTCTTTTTTGAGGTGCTGGGGATTGAACCCAGGGTCTTGTGCTTGAGAGGCAAGCATTCTACCAATTGAGCTGTATCCCCAGCCCGGCCTAAGCCTTTCTTGCCAGTTCACCCACCCTATGCTCTATATCCTAAAATATAAAACAAGTTCACTTTCACTGGGCATAAGTCATTGTAACATTAAGACATTTTATAATAAACATCATTGGTTAAAATCAGAAAGTTCTGTATGAAAAACTATGTAGTAGGGTTAAATAATAATAAAGTAATGTCTCTCAAAATGAAATCATAATAGATAAAGCCATAGATTTAGATAGATTGACAAAGAAGTTAAGGTAAATTCTTTTAAGAAAACTAAGAATTTAAGAAGTTAAAACCAGTCAAGAAACCTTCACTGAAAGAAAGTAAAATGATAGGCTGTTACAACAGAGTAGTCATCCTCCCAGCATGAGAAGTACTAGATGCACAACTTCAGCAACCGTAGAGAAGCGTGGCTTACCCAGCAAGGTGGGACCAGACTGAATTGAACACACGTGGTGAAGTCCTTGTGTGAAAAACACTTGTGCAGTCTGCTTGCTTGTCTGTGTGAGTGGGCGTTTACTGTGCAGAAAGAACTAAGCAATGGCCAGTCTTGGGGCAACCTCAGTACCTGGTAGCAGTGTTCTTTCTTTCAAAGAAACTGGTCATTGACACAATGAAACAGAGAACTGCCTGGTGAGCAAGTATGTGCCCGAGCTGTGGGCTGAAGGCTGCAGTGTGCCCGCCTTGACTGCCTGCGGATCGCCCTCTCCAGGTCATCCCTAGCCCTCGACTCTGTACAGCGTGTCTGCTCTTCCTCGGGACAAAGCAATTCTGACGTGAACGAAGGCACGTCCTTTCAGGCTGCATGCAGCGTCTGTTTGCAGCGGGTCGTCAGATGCCCACCACTGCTTTCTGTCGGGAGCTTCCTGGTTCCTCCAGGGTGTGGCGGCTTTTGCACTGTCGTGCTACAGCGAGGACAAGTCTGGAGTCCCCTTCCAAGCAGAGGTGATTTCCACAGTTAGACAGTGAGGTTTACTGACTAGAGATGGATCTAGACATGCAGAGCAAACACTGACTTGTGCTCTCTGCTGCTACTCTTCTGCACTGCAGTGAAATCAAACAGCTAGACAACACCAGGCGCCACATTATGGGTGAACAAAGAAGTGGTTTTCAAGCAAGTTGTGCTATCTAGAAAAAAGCACCCAAATGAGTGAGCACTGCTGTCTTACCGGAAGGTTCCGCGCTGAGTCCAAATACAAAATCAGCAGTGCAGAAGAAAGGCCATCATTGGCTTGGTCTTTGTCAGCTCTGATGTCCATCAGGACCTAGGGGAGGAAAAGGCCTTCGTGTCTGTCCACAAGACTGCAGACTGTTCCTATCTGATGGTATATGTCAATTATGCACAAGAAAACCACAAAAGTAAGAAATTAACTGCTCAATACGTGCAACAGACTGAAAACTGGAATAACACGTGTCTTTGAAACAAGATTGCTATCCCACACAAATTGATCAAATGAAGTAAGTGATGGTGTATGGCCCTCCTAACCCTTTACTGCAGCAAGCAATTTTCAAGATGTATAAAGCAAGCACATGACCCACAAATCCCATTTTAAAAAATTCCATTATCTTTAATTCATCCTAATGCTACTATAGAGACATAGAACACAATAATCAAAATCACTGGCATAATTTTTTTTAGTTAAGGAACAACACTGTCTGAAGAACCTGATCCCGTGATCAGCAGTAGGAGGAGAGTCAGTGCACGGCACCTTGTCAAGGTTCGAGGCATCTGGCATCAGGGTGAGCCACTCCAGCTTCAAGTGCAACTTCCCTCTGGGAACCTCGTCCAGAGTGAACCACTGTGGGGAGAGTTTAAGTTTGCACGGCACTGCTGACCAGAGGCCCCAGATCAGAGCCACCCCCCTGCCCGAGCACGGCTGCTCAACGAGCCTGAAGTGCTGACCTCACATCGTCAAGGTTGTGCCAAGCAGCACAACCACCACCCCCATGCACACAGGACTCCAGCACTGGAAGTCCTATACGTGACTCGCAGGGAGTTCAGAGGCCAAGAGACGGCCAACACTGGTCCCCAGGCACCGAACACTGGCATCAAACATTGGCTTAAAAACCACAAAACGGTTCATCAAAGAGGGTCCCCAAACACTGAGTGATAAAAAGAGACAGCCCCAAGGCTGTGTTCTGTCTGCCTGTGCAATGCTGCACTCGGTGCTTGGCACCCAACAGGTGCATGCGAAACTGTGTCTCGTGGACACCGAGCAATTGTGGGCAGACGGCCACTCTGGAAGCAGCAGGATCTCAACGCCAATCTGGCTGGTTAGAGCTTGCTGCAGAAAACTGACCTCTTTTAGAAGTCTCTATACATTTTGCCTCTTTGATGTTTCTATTTTGATAGCAATATCCCTGCTTGAGGTAATATCTTCTTGCTGTAAATTCCTATAGTATTTATAGACATCTTATGATCTGATTGCACATGCCATTTCTGCTATTCACTCCAGATATCATTCTCATTACTGGTGGGGAGAGTTCTCAGACTCTGCCCCTAACCCTGCAGGATGCCACAGGTTGCCTGCCAGAGTCAGCTTTGTGTTTTGTGTCCATAAGAATTTCTAGCATGTGGCAGGTATTCTATGTGAATCATCTGATTTGACCTTTAAATTTATTTCTTTTTAGTTTATTTTTAAAGGCCTAATTCTTTTGTTGCAATTGTTTTATTTTTTGATTATTTTTCTTTTTATTTTAAAATTTTTTGTTATTTTTTAGGACCTGCATTCTTAATGTTTGTGGAGTGATGCTGTCCGTTCAGGACCAGCCAGGATTCCTGCACTGAGCAAGTGGGCAACAGCATGTTCGCCCACCTCTAAAACACAGGGGGCACTTAGGCAGTGTTCACTAAGTATACAAACTCAGAGAAAACTTACTTCATCCAAGAGGCGCTCCTTCTCAACTTCAATAAGATCAATCATAAGACTGCAGGAATAACAACAGAGACATTTAGGGCATGAAAACACAGCTCCTACACATGGAGTGACCTCAGCAAGCACCTGTCCACGGAAGACTACTCTAAGACACAACCCAGGTGATCAGGAAGCAGGATGTCTCCCAGAGGGTCAAGAGGAGAGGACAAGAGTAGGCTTGCACTTCTATGAGATCAGAGGCGGAAGTTAGAGCTGTCAAGAACTGACCCCCTCCGCGCAGTGCACACACCAGTCCTCGTGATCTACACGCTTTGCTGGGTACTGCCAAACATCACTGTGGACGCGCTGTGCACAGGTGGAGTTGCCCGTGGGCCCCCCCATTAGGGTCCCACTGAGGCCTTGGTCGGCCTGAGAGAAGCCTGCTCTCCTGCAGAGGGCGCCCAGCCTACGGGCAGCAGCGACTGCGATGGCCTGAGGTCTGGGGCTTCTCTCCGCGTGCCTCCTCTCTGCCCCACGCTGGAGGTCTGTGTGGACCCCTGTGGCCCTGCCCTGGCAGCAGGCAAGACACATGGGCTGCTCTTGACAAGGGTCAAGCCTCTGCAGTGTCAGGCATCTGTTCCTGCATTTTTTTCTGTCATGATAAATTAAATTAAATGTTAAAGATCAGGTAGAAGCCTATTTTTAGAGTCCATTATCTCCAGCTATATAAATTTTCAATTTAAAAGCATTATTATTACTACAATATGTACCATTTCATGCATATAATATTATTCTCCTGCAGTACAGTGCTGCTGAACTACACCCCCACAAATCAGTATCTGTGAACCACTGTAGGACAGCAAACTGAAGCAGCTTGAGAACCCCTTTTTACAGTCTAGAAAGAAGCACCCCTGAGCAAACCTGCAGAGCAGGCTCCCGGGTACTACTGAGTGTCCCAGCAACTTCAAGTCCAACCGGCGTGCTTCAAGCAGCCCCTGGGTGGTGGTCACTGTGATGGGCCACCAGAGCTAGAAGCTTTTCTCCTCCTCAGGGTGACTTTTTAGGAATTAAAGTGCCTTAAGAAATTGAATGTGAAAAAAACGTTGTATCTAAGAGCCATTGAAAGACACACACATGCAAGTACATAGTTTGAAGCTAGTGTCTGTGAGAGCAGAGCCTGTGTGCCCACCACCACAGGCTCCTCACCTTCCCAAGAAGTCATCCTTGTCTGGGTCTTCATCAAAGAGCTCGATCTCCAGCTCCTGTCCGGGGTGCTCGTAGACCAAAGCCTGGAAGACGAATGGTTAGCGCTATTGCATGTTTACTGAGTCGGTCTGCTATTGCGTATGACGGTGAAGCTGTCCCACTCACCACGCAGAGTGACACACAGGGACGAAGGACAGAAGGAGGGAGGGGCCAACGCCCTGTGCGCTGGAGAACTATAATCCATGATTTGATCCAGCTTTCCTGGAATGTACCTGGGGGAAACCAGGCCACGTCAGGAAATCCATGCCATCCTGTACAGCGCTGCCCTTGCTGCCCGACCCTGTGCGGCCTGTCCTGCGCAGTCAGGCCTCCCCAGGTAAAGCACCAGGTGCCACTCAGTGGGGCAGTACTAAAATCATGTAGCTCTCCTTCACTGACATGTAAAGCTGTCCAGATGTATCAAATGCAAAGTTTGCAAACAGTATGATTTCTTTTGTGTTTATGTTAACAACCACACATGACATTTGATAATTAAAAAAAGACAAGCTATTCACATTATGAAAAATATTTCTGCCAATTCTTCATTTTGACAGCATTACAGAATCAAGGTTTAAAATCCTATGTGTTCACGTGGCAAGAACACTATGAGGAAGGGAGAGAAGGTACGATGCTTTCAAAGATGGGAAGTCAATACAACAGAAGTTAAACAGTGGCCTCCTGACACCCAGCTCAGCACCCAGGGCATCATGCCGTACCTCGTACACCTCGTTCCACTTTGGACTCAGGTTCTCTTTGATGACCTTGCTCTGGAAGATTTGGTTACCCACCCGGATAATTCCATAAGGGTCTGACTTCCCCTTGACAAGGCCCTTAAGATAAGTGTCTTTCCCCTGAAGATCCTGAGCTTCGATGAAATGTATCCTTAGGACACCCTGAAAAAGAAGAGTGAACCATGGAGACCATTCACTGGTTAATTTATGGAGAACTGGGGGCAGCTGTGTGCCTGACCCTGTCCTAAGATCTGCTGAGGAACACAATGACCTCATTCCCTTGTAGCATATATCCCAGCAGAGTCAGCAAAGATGTGGCAGGTCAGAAAACAAGGCCTGAGAAAAAGGTGATAGTTGCTGGCCTTGTGGTGCACACTTGTAATCCCAGCTACCTGGGAGGCCAGGGCAGGAGGATCTCAAGTCCACCTCAGCAACTGAGCCAGACCCTGTCTCAAAATAATAAAGAAAAAGGGTTGGGGACATGGCTAATGGTAGAGCACTTGCCCATCACGTGTGAGGCCCTGGGGCTGGTCCCAGTACAGGGGCGGGGCTGGGGGATGAGAGCACAGGAGTGGAGCTGTCTGGAGGGGAGAGCAGCTACCTCAGACACAGGAGAGACTGAGCAGACGGTTGCGGAGAACTCTCCGGGCACCGAGGGCAGAGGCCTCGCGCGGCCACACCGAGCCGTGGGTCATCAACAAGCTCACGCTGTGGTCTCGGTAAGCAGTAACTAACAGGATAGGGGACACCAGATCTGTGACGACGTGCTAGATATAACCATGACACCCAGATTTCTGTTTTTTTTTTTTTTTTTTTTTTTTTTACCAGGGATTGAACCCAGGGGTGATTGACCACTAAGCCATGTCCCCAGCCCTTTTTAAAATATATTTAGAGACAGGGTCTCACTAAGTTGCTGAGGCTGGTTTTGAACTCCTGGTTCTCCTGCCTCAGCCTCCTGAGTGCTGGGACTGCAGGCGTGCGCCACTGTGCCTGGCAACACCCAGTCTTCAGAAGAGGATGAAATGCTATCGTTAAACCTGCTTTATAGAGGACAACACTGGAACTTGAAACAGGCATTCCCCATCAACTTTAAACAGTATTTTTTCTCAATTGTTGTTTGATAAAAATCATTTACTCATCTTTCTTTCAAGGCAAACAAAGGTGATAAAGTTTGGCAGGGTAGCATTCTGTCACTGAACTCCTAACAGAAGCAGAGGCCATGCCCCGGCTGGACTGGCACAGGAAGATGAGCGCTGTGGACGCACACCGAGACCGTTCTCCCTCAGGCTGGCCTGTGGCTGAAGCCTGGAGGATCTGGCCCTGCTTTTCAACGGCACTGGCTCTTAGGCCTGGTGGGTGAGGGGCAGCAAGTTCCAGGTGGGATCGGGGCTCACTGCACTCAGGACAAGAAGGCCCACGCCACGAAGGAGCATGAGGGTTTCCCCTGCAGGTCCAGAGGGAGCCTCCTGCATGAAAAGGGAAGACACTCCTATGCACACTGGCGTCACACTGCGTCTGTCAAAAGCCAGCAGATGACTACTCCGGACTCAAATGAAAGGTGCACGTGACTCTTAAAACTCGAGGGTGTTCATGCAGCTCTGCTGATCTGTGTACTACTGCCAAGATCTAACTAATTTAACCATAAAAGTAGGTGTGGTAAGCTGCCGCCAGTCCAGGAAGCAGGTGAGAACCACATGTCCTTGAAACAGCACCCGCCTGCCTCCTGTTCAGTGAAAACCGCCTGGCAGGTGTCCGTGGTGCCCCCCTGCAGACTGCACCACAGCAGCCGTCTCCCTGACCTCTGGAGGCTGACATCCAGACAGACGTGAGATGGGACCTGACCCAGTGGCTGGCACACTCAGGAACACCATCCCCTCAGGGCCAGCGGGGCTCCACGCTCAGGTGAGCGGGTTCACGACCTCTGCGTGAAGGGGATTCTGATATCTGGGACTCAGCTCTGTGGGCGTCACCCTGACTTAGGGTGCAGAAACTAAGGCCCAGCCGGGCCAGTCACATGTCCATAAAGCAACGTGCCACGAGGGTGGAGCGTCTGCTCATCCCACTTTGTCCAGGCGAGCTGTTAAAGCCCCTCTTCCACCACATTACTCGTCAGGTGGTCCAGAGAAAGCAAACACAAGTCACCATATCAAAATTCCCATCCTGTTGGTCACCGTGCTCGCTGCTGAGTCACAAACAGGTGGCGGGGCCTACTGAGGTGACCAGTCTGGAGAGCTCCGACCCCACTGCACCGTGAAGGCAGAGAGGGCGGGGTCCACCTGTGGCCCTGGAGTGGGACTCCAGGCCTGGTGGGCAGCAGCACTCTCAGGAGGGTGGCAGGCTGGATGTCCACCTCGTCAAGACCACGTGGTGGCTCGCGAGACCGTGTAGTGCCCGCCTCACGGGGCAGGCCATGGAGAAGCAGAGGGCGCTAGGGCACACTTACCTTTGGTACAGGAAACCGCAACTGGGCTATTTGAACTTCGCTGACGAGAGGAACAGTGATGCGATTGGGAAGCACCAGGTAGTTTGATATTATATCCAAAATGATAGTATCAGATAAGCCACTGTAGTTTGGGAGGTAAAAAGAAAAAGCAATCAGACACGTCACTTACTCACTATCAATAAACGTCGCCACCGACACAAGGCAGGGTCCGCTCACTGGGCCGGTGGGCTTGCTTCTCCAACAACACGTTCAAAGCCAGCACTCAGGATTTCAGCAGGGCTGAGCAGGGCAACTAGGAGGTGGGAGCTACTCTTGTTCTAAGTAAGTAAACAAAACTGGAGCTACACTTCATGATTCCTAAGTGACCTTTCATACACTCCTGCCCAGCCTCACCATAGATTTAATACTGAGCTAAGGTACATTTCATTAAACATGAATTTATTTCAAACATAAAAGTGCAGAGAACACACTGACCCATTCCGTGTTTCTGTGCACATTGAATTTCTCTCCTGTTGGTGCGAGCTCCCATCAAGGACAAGGGCTTCATCGCTCTCTTCACACTGAGTAACGCGCACCACTGCACAGTGCACTCGGTAAGAACACAATCGTCTCAAGGAACGTAAGTACTGTGTGTGCGGCACCTGGAACTGAACCCAAGTGCTCTAGCACTGAGCTCACCACCAACCCATTTTAATCTTTTATTTTCAGACAGCCTTACTGAGTTGGTGAGGCTGGCCTCAAAACTTGGGGTGCTCCTGCCTCAGCCCCTGCAGTTGCTGGGATTGCAGGTGTGGGCCACTGTGCCCGGGTTGGCTGTGGATCCTTCTGGAGAGACATGAAGGGCTCAAGCTAGTGGGCACTGAACACAGGCTGTCTGAGGAGGTACCAGGTGGTGCTGTGCTTAGGTACCTACTGTGTTCTCACATGGACATGCCCCAGAACATGGCTGGTTTGTACTGAAAGAGTCCCTGAGTGAAGTGTTCTGGAGCATCCCCTTGCTGCTGTGCTGGTGAGGGAGAGGTAGAAGGGCGTGGGCAGCCAGGGCAGGATGGCAAGGGAGGAGGTGGGGGCAGGGCCAGGTCAAAGGAGCATGGAGAGGGTCTCCTGATGAGGTCAGCCCCCTGGCTGATGAAAGTGCTGATGGACACAAGTGGGAACCCAATCGGACAGACATTTCCATACTCATGCTCCTAAGAAACAGAAAAACTGAAACAGACGTGTGGGCACAGGGCACCAGTCAATAAAAGTGAGGAACAGGTGGACAGAGGAGGAGACAAGGAGAGGAGGAAACTCCAGAGACTGAAAGGAACGGGCAGAAACCTGTTCCTGAGAAGGGAACAGGTCTGGGCCCCTTCTCTTGGAGAAGTCTGTCACTTCCACAGGAAACCTGCTGCTTGCTATCTCTGTGTGCTGTTCTTTGATTCTCTGCTGACCGGAGGCAACAAACCCAGCACCCCTGGACGGTACCTGGTGTAGTTCCTGCCACCTGCCCTGTGCCCAGGAGCCAGAGGTCACTGGCCAGTGCTCCACAGACCCTGCTCCCCACAGTCCCACCTTCCTGGACACTGGTGCAGATGCTGCTCCTGGCTTCCACGTAGCCTCCGGGCGAGCAGTGGCTAGTCCAGGAGGCGCCAGTCCCCAGCCTGTCAGGGGCACCGCTGCTGCTTGCCAGCTTCCACCCTGCCTGTCACCCTCGTCCCTGCACCGCCCCACGTTCCTCCTGGCAGGGATGCTGCAGTGGGGCTGGCCACGAGGTGGGGCGGTGAAGCACTCAGACACCACCCCATCAAGCCGTTTCCTTTCTGCAGCCAGTGAGGATGGCATGTGGATGCCCGGTTCATAAGCCGACACTAAAGTCCACTCTACCAGGCTGGCAGAAATTGAACACTCACCTTTTTATAAAATATCTATAACATGCTTGCTATAGTTCTGATTTACTTGACAATCTTTGAGAACTAGGCGGCCCAATTTTATATTATTTTATTACATATACTATACACTAGGGAATGTTGTATTATTCAAAATTTACATAATTATGTAAGGTTCATGTATAGCGTACATATAACCTTATTTTAAAGGGGTACTTTTTATATAGTCCTTTTATACCACAGATAGCTCATTTCTGAATGGTGTATATATATTTACCCCTGTATATGTATGTAAGAGTATTCCTAATACAATTCTATATACAGAGAGGATATATAGGGATATTTTACAGAATATATACGTAAGATCTATACCTAAGTCAATGGCTAGAAGCATATTAAATAAAACGAAGCCAGATGTGTGTACGTATGTGTGTTGTGTGCATATATCCCATTCATATAAAACAGTCTGGGACTGGCTGCAGTCTTGCCAGGGCCTGGTGTATCCTCGGATGTCATCTGCAGCTGGTAAGATGATGTGAGTTAGAGGCAGACACTCAATAAGACTGCCTTCTATGTCAGTCCTCCCACAACACTGAAGGGAAGCAAAGGAAAACAAAACTTTCTTTTTTCCTTTTTGCAATACTAGGGGTGGAGCCCAGGGAACTTACCACTGAGCCACATTCCCATCCTTTTTGTTTCGAGATGGGGTCTCACTAAGTTGTGAGATCCTCCCATCTCAGCCTCCCAAGTAGCTGGCACTGCAGGCATGCACCATCACACCTGACTAGAATAAACTTTTCTACACTAGGCTGAAGGGGTACACAAGAACCAAGCCTCATCACCAGAATCACAGAACTCTGTCCAAGATGGGTGGACACAATGCTAAACCAGGAACTTTTTCTGACTAGTGGGAAGGGTTCACTTTTGACACAGAGCCAAGGCTGGCAGCAGCTGTGTGAGGCAGGAGCCCAAGCAGAAAAGCAGGAGAGGCTCACACTCAGGGGACGCTCTGTGAGCAGGAGCAGCTCCCTGAGAGCAGCCATGGAGGACTCTGTTCAAGCTGCACCTGAGCTCTGAGAAAGTGTCTCGCTCAGAGTAGGCAAGGCACTCAAAGCCTCTGTGCTGGCTAACCAGACAGCCTTAAAGAGTCTATGATTTGGGCTGGGGATGCAGCTTAGTGGAAGAATGCTTGCCTAGCATGAGCAAGATTCTGGATCCAAACCCCAGTACTTAAAAAAAAAAAATATTTCTTAACTTACTTTCCTCTTTAAGATCATCTGAGGGAGTGGGCACGGGAATAGGAAAGACAGTAGAATGAATGGGACATCATTTTCCTATGTTCATATATGAATACATGACTCGTGAAACCACAGGTAATGTACGACCCCAAGAATGGGAAGTTATACTCCATGTGTGTATGATAGGTCAAAATACACCCTGTTGTGTATATCTAAAAAGAACAAAAAGTATATCATTTGAGTGGGTCTGTTGTTCCTAACGGCCATTTCAGAGGCATAAACAAACATGTGGGAATAGAAAAAATAGTCTGAAATCCAACTTTCATAATCTAATTTCTAAGCTATTTTAGGAAAAAATATCCACAGATTAACAAAACACGCTCTAGATATATAACTTTAAACAATAAGTTATGCATTTTAACCTTCAAATACAACAGTAAAGCCACACAGCACGTGTATGAGGCTGCAGTCCCAAAGGCTCCTGCCCGTGGTGACTGCTGACAGGCTCCCTGCCACACCCAGAACTGTACAGGGCCCTGGGGGCTGTAAGCAGTGGTAACACTGCTTTGCCTTCTTCCGTGGCACACGCCTTCCATGGTCTAGATGCTTTTACACATTATTTTTGGTACTGGGAACGGCCCCCAGGGGAGCTTTACCACTGAGCCACATCCCTAGCCCTTTTCGAGACAGGGTCTCACTGAGTTTTGCAGGCTGTCCTCGGACCTGGGATCCTCCTGCCTCAGCCTGCTGGGTACCTGGAACTACCCAGCTCCTGCCACCTCCTTGGCTCTCAGTTGCTTTTTAAGGGGCACTTTTCCTTCTTTTTAGATACTAAGTTGCTACAAATAACCAAAGGGATTTCCAGTGACAGGATACAGAAATGTCACACCTAGGCTGCCTTCTCGTTCCACTCCTTCCAAGGAGGAAGGACAAGGGCAGCCACAACAAAGGACAAAGAGGGTTTGTTTTGAAGCACAGATTCCTTTTTTCCAAGTTTTCTCTATTGTTTATGGGAAAACAGTAAAACACAAATTAAAAAAATTAATTTACAGAACACTAAAGGGCTGCTACTTTTCTCATATGCTACACTGGGACAATGCCTCAGGATGAATAAGCCAGCCAATGGAAGTGGCCCGTGAGCTCTCCTGACCTGTGGGGCTGAGCAGCGCCCCTCAAGCTCCCCTGCTCCTCAGGGGCCCGCTGGGCAGACCACCTGGGAGACCAGCTCTCAGCCTCCCGTCATTTCCGACACCGAGAGGCGAGGCCTCACCAAGCAGCCACTGCGACAGGATGCACACAGGACTTACTTCAATCCAGGGATGTCCAGGAGGTTGGTCAGTCCTGTCCAGTTAATCTCTAACAGCTGTTCAAAGAAAGGGGGGCAAAATGTTAAGCATCCATTTGCTTCCAGTCGTCCATCCAAATGCACATGGCTCACTTCTCGTCAGTGAAAGAGGACAGCACACACGCCTGCCCACGCCTCCCAGGGCTTGCGTGGGTGCGTCAAGGACATCTTCCTCCCCGTGTGTGGAGGCCTCTGGTTTTGTTCTGTTACACTGCATGGTTTTCTCCAGAACTGTACAATGATGCACGTGCCCCTCCTCTTACAGACAAGCACTGTGAATACCTGAAATTTCTACTGCAAGTGATGATTCAGTGAATGTCTTTCTACACACGTTTTCTCATATGCAGACCAGCATTCAAAAGTAGAATTTGATGTGTTTTCATAAATTAACCTAACTGACCTCCAAAAACACTACACCAATTTATATTTCCACCAAAAACGTGAAAATGTCTTTCCCATACCTTCACCAAAAATAGATGTTGAAAAGCAGCCCATTTGGCAGTTAAAACAAAAGTCACTTTAATACCTCTTTAATTTGCATTTTCCAATGAGTGGAACACATTTCATCCATTTATTTGACATTTGTTATCCATTCATCTCAGAAAGTAATTCCTACAGTTAGCTAAGATTCCATTAAGTGGATGTGGACCAGTTAAAACCCCTGACTGGAAACACTTTTTCCTATCAAATGGAAGCACACATCACATAGTAAAATCACTTATGTGTTAGACTTGTAAAAATGCTAGGTGGAACTGCATGCTCTCATAGCCAGGAAAACAAAACTCTTCAAATTTGTCCTGGAAGTCACTGGTTACATGTAAATAGGAACTGAAGAGTCAAAATTCTGTTGGATAGACTGAAACAAGGAAAAAAGCATCAATTTTTTTAAAAGATCCTTCATGACTAATTTTTTACAGAATGGGAGAAGTGCTACATGAAACCCATGAAGGAAAAGAATAAGTAGTCAATCTTACACAGGGAGTGCAGGGTCAGGGCGGATCTGTGTGTTGCCCAAGTCCCTGCTGCTTGGGCTCAGAGGCAATGCCTGCCAGGGGCAGCCACCACCCGAGCTGCCTAAGCCCAACAGAGCTTCTAGGAGGAGGACTCAGGCTTGGGAGCATGTCCGACTCCAGGGCTTGGCATTCCGGATCACCAGAAGGACTGCTGGGAGCTGGTATGGGCCACACCAGGGACACACGTTGTGCAGGGGCTGGACTGGTACTGCCTGGGCAGACTGAGAAGCACCATGCACTCTCATCAGGAGTGTGAGATGCCTCAGGATCCAGCAAGAAGGTGCTCCCCAGTGCCACCACCTCTGACCTCTAAAAGCAACTGTGTATCAGGCAGCTGAAAATTCATGAGCTTTACTCTTAGTTTTGAAGTTCCTTTTTCTTGATCACAGATGCATCAGAGGTGCAGTGTGGAATCTTTGTATTCAATTCAAGTTCAGATGCGAGCACCTCAAAGATGCTGTCACAGAAGACGGCCGCAGCATCTGCAGAGCTGAGATGGGGAGCCAGACCGACTCCAGGACAGGGACATCTGCTAAGGGGAGATGGAAGCTTCGACGTGCGAGTCTGTGATACCACTGCGGGTGAGAGAGCACCAGGAGAGAAAAGTCTGCTTCTAACAGCACCTCAATGCTAAGGGGTCTGTGACCATTGTGTCACTGTGCGGCTGCCTCAGAAACTGAGTCCTAACGCATTAGAGCATTTGACCCTAACACTCTGGGAAACAGAATTAACAATCCTATTAATAGGACTGTCAATGCAGTCATCTTTTAAGAAGACTATAATGCAGAATACTTGAGAGCTGTGTTATAATGAGACTTTATTATGTTTCCAAGTAGCTACGTGGTATTTTTGGACCTGTTAAATATTTGAGTGAGACAAGGGCTGGCTTTAGAACTAAAGTCAGTGTGAAGCTAATTTTAGTTGTTGTTTTGGACCTGTTAAAATACTCAGGTGAAACAGGGACTGGCTAGAACTAAGAAGGCTCAACTGCCACATAAATTGCCTTCTGGATAAAAATGCAAAAGATGACAAATGTAACTTGTCACAAATTGTCAAAAACAAGAACATATATAAAGTGAATGAAGAACAACCAAGAAATCTGCTCCCAGCCCTGTTTCCCCAAGATCCACATACTTTATGATATTACTACACGCAGCAATCTCAAGCACATGGCCACAACCAGTTTTGGCATCCTACTTGTTTGATCAAAAAATAATAACCCGGATCATAAGAACTGACTCTAGTTACAGTGACTCATTGGCTTTTCCTCCAGATGCACCCCGCTGCAGATCAGTGGAGAACAGAAAACATGTCCTGGGCTGACGTCAGAAACTCACTACGTCCTGTATGATTGTGCTGTGTGGAAATTCTTGCAGCTAGCTAGGTGGTGAGGAGGCTGAGGCAGGAGGAAAGCTTAGGCCCAGGAGCTCAGGGCCAGCTGGGCAACATGGCGAGACCTTGCCTCTTACACCAAACACAGAACAGAACAAAAGAAAAACCACTGTAAAGTGTATACCAGTTGGCCTCTAATTATTTTGTTTAAAAAAGTATGCTTCTGCTTTAACCAACGGAAACGTTGACCTATCTGTGGGTAGCCTATTGCATGAAGATTTAAAGGTCTGATATGGCACTAAAACAAACATTTTCCAGTATCTTAAATATTAAAAACTGCTCATAACTGGAAAGTAAAATCTCCACAAAAGGGTATTAGTAACTAGCTGTCCTTGTGAGCACTGAGAAACGACTCTCTGAAGGTGATCTAGAATTTTGAAAGATGTCATTCTGTCACAGAAGCAAGGGCAAAAGGCATCAAAAGTAGGAAAAATTTCTATTTTTTTCAAAGAGCATGAAAGCATATGTAAGAGCATAAAGGTTTACTGGAATAAGTCAAAGAACGAAGCAAAACAGATACATATCTTAAAATTACACATACAACTGGCTTAAAAAGTAGGTTCAAATTTAGAGTTTTTCACAAATCTGGGAAGAACCAAAGTTTGAATTGTAGAGATGAGAAAACTGAGACCCAGAGGAAGTGATTTCATCTGTAACCCTCTCAAAGTCATGCTGCATGACAGTAGAGCAGGGTCTCCCCAAGGGGCCACGTGGGAAGGAGCTCTCAGCCAGCCCTGCTCCCAGACTCTTACCCGCGTGGCCTTCCTGGCCCTCCAGCCACTCCCACAGGAGGGCCCTGGCCAGACCTGCTCCCAAGCCTCCCCACCCTGGCCTGGGTGGCGCTGGCTCCTGCTTCTTCCTCTCACAGGAGCCTCGCTGAGACGACTGAGATGCATACAGTGCTGCTGAGGTTCAGAGACACAAGCCATCACGGAGGCAGGAGCGGGACTCCAGGAAGGCAGGACTGAGCTGGGTTCTGAGAAGAGTGTCAATGCAAGATCGAAGGCCCCAGGCAGAGGAAAGGTCCCGTACTCAAGGAACTGAGCAAGTGCAGGGCTTGTCCCTGGGCACGGGCGCAGGGGAGCAGGGGAAGCCAGCATGGAAGATGGAGGAGCGATGGGGGTAGAACTGGGTAAGCTTGTGTGTGAGGATGAGCGTGAAGAAGAGTAGAAGGACAAGTGTGTGAGACCCGGCATGCGGTGAGCAAGGTCAAGGGTGAGAGTGAGAGCGCAGGGCGAGCGAGGTGGAGGTGAGCGTGACGGCCTGTGTGAACAGAGCTGGGCTGTGGCTCACGTGCAAAGCACTTGCCTTGCACCTGTGAGGCACTGGGTTGGATCCTTAGCACCACAGAGAGAGAAACAAATAAAATAAAGCCATGCTGTCCATCTACAAGTACAAACAAAGCAAAACAAAACACCAAAAAAAAAAAAAAAATCCAAAAAACAAAACAAAAAACAAAAACAAAAACAACAAAACAACACACTCCCTGGAAGTCGGACAGGATGTGAAGAGCCAGAGCGCCTGATGCAGGCAGTGTCTGGGAAGGGCCTCACAGAAGCTGTCTCCTGCTGGCCTTCACAGGGCTCCCAGATTCCTGGGGGAAACGCAGCCAGCGCTTCTGCATGACTAAGAGCTGTTTCAGAAGGCTGAGGAGTGTGTGAGGTGTTTCCAAGCACAGGAAGTTGTCTCTGAGCTGTGGTGAATCTTCCCTGAGAAGCAGAACATAAGACGCAACTGGAAAAGGACATGAGGTTTCACCTGAACAGCGAGCCATCGCCGCGTGTTTCATGGAAACCAGATCCTTCCCTGCTGCAGCGGCACGCACCGTCTGCTGGGTGCAGCAAACTCACGTCCCAAGCATGACTGGCCCTGGAGAGCTCACAGTAGGCCAGGCATCCAGGAAGTCTGTTAAGAACACAAACCGATGGCTATTGTACTCCTGAGGGGTTTCCTCCCTGAGTGTTTTTGATTGAGTGGTTTGGGTTGGATTTAAGTTCAAGAATACTTTTCTTACGTTTTAGTCCCAAGATGTCTAGCTTTCACTTGGAGTATAAAAAACTGGAACAAGTAACCCTCTTGATGGCATGGGAGAGCTGAGCATGGATGAGGACAAGGCCCCCACTGGGCAGGTGAGACGACTCCAGCTAGACCCTAAAGGAAGACCAAAGGCCAGGTGTGGGTGAGTCAGAGATCCACAGACACAGGCCATGCACACCCAGGAGCACCTGCACCTGCAGCTGTACAGATGGAGCAGGGAGAACACCTCTGCAGGAATGTGGTCAGGCAGAGGAGTGCCGCAGAAAGGCACAGAGACCATCCCATCTCCACCTGAAGGGACAGTGGCCACTGCGGGAAGGAAGCACCAATGAGGACCCACCAAAGAGAGTCCCTGTGGGTGGCAGGACAGTTCCAGTAACAGCCTACCATGCACAAGAGCCACCTCAGACACAGGACACATGGAGGAGGGGCAGCTGCTGAGAGCGCTCACCCTAAGACCCAGGCTGGACAAGGACCACAGGACTGTCCAAAATAATAAAAGACATCAAATCACAGTTCCAAGAAACTCCAGTGAAACTTAGCAGAATAAATGCCCCCCAAAGTTTCCAGGTCACTACGGGTGTGGTCTGCCTGCAGCTGGCCTGCCAGGATTGCAGGGGTGGGCTTCTCAAGCCTTTCCACCCTCTTTTCCCCCTTCCCCAGGCCTGGTCCAGGAAGAACAGGGAGGGGAAGAGGCTCAGAGCCTCCTGGAGTGCAGTGGGCATGGCTGCCGCATGTGAACTGGAGAACCAAAGCTGGTCTGGGAGGCAGGAGTGGAGCAGAGGTGTGGCAGCTGCACCTGATCAGCTCCTGGTTCCCGTTTACTTCTGGGACTTGCCTACAGTCGCAGAGTCTCATATATACGTTATTCTTATTTTTAAATAAAAGTTCCTCTCCTTTGCTGTCCCATTTAAAATATTTAAATTTCTTGAATCTTAGTCTAATATGACTCAAGTTCTTCTCATACTAACTCTAAAAGGAAGATATTATTTCCATTTGCCTGATGAAGAAATAAAGTCTGTGGCTCAATAGACTTCAGAAGCCAGCACCTCCCTCCAGGATGGAAAGAGTCCCTAAAGATGCACACCTCTGGAGCGAGCTCTGAGAGAGGCCTCCGGTTTCACCTCAGCTTCAGGGGTGCTTTTGGGCTACATCCAAAAACAGCCCTCAGCATGCGCACCTGAGACGGGTGCCTGAGGCACAGCACCAGGTCAGAGGTTCCCTGAGGTAACAGCCATGGGCAAACGGGCACTGTGTGGTTCTTATCGGAACTCGCTTGGGCAGTGCTGGGTACTGACCCAGGCCCTGGCTGAGCAGTACTCCATCGCTGAGCCTCAGGCTCAGTGGGACATCTGCTCCAGCTTGTCTCCTAGTGAGCACGGGACTCACCGCTAGTCAGGAACCAGACGTGAGAGCTCCGTATGGCAAAATGCTTGATGTCCTAGAAATCCGAAGACTTAGGTGAACTGACTGTTAATCCTCACATTTAATTGTAAGTATTATCGTCACCCCATGTTACGGACAGGGAAACTGAGGCTCAGAAAAATGGAATGAGCTGTTCAAAGCACACAGCAGGAAGAGAAAGAGTGGAGGGGAACCAAGGGGCAGGAAGCTGGCTGCACGACACTGCCTCTCCCTGGCTCCAAACCCACTGCTTCAGTAAGTTGCAGGGTTTCCCAACAAGCTCCTTATTATCAAAACTAACTCAGCAAAGAGCAGGCAGAAAAACATGTAAGTTTCACACAGGCCTCTGGTACTGTCCTTCCATCTCAGTCAGATGGCAAAGACAATGCACTAAAACACCCTTCTGTGTTTTTCACCAGGGTGAGGGAGAACTACTTGGCAGCTGGCAAGAGATCCATTCTCATAGTTTCCAGCTGAAAGTAACTTAAAAAATTCCCTTCCCTCTGAGGCATGCTTGGTGAATTTACTCACCATATAAGGAAATGGGCGATTCTGAACTTTCAGCCTCATCCTTTGGGTAAAAAAATATAATTTAGAGGCTAATACTGTCATGTTATTTTAAAGTAAATTACTCTGTGGAAGATCCAAACTAAGTAAGAGCACTGATAAATTTTGAGGAAGACTAAAAGATTTGGATTCTGTTATATTCCAGGAAAAAAGACCTTTCTGTAAACTGTTAAGAATGTCCCCAGACAAGGAGGAGTAAATTTAAACTACTGGCAATGTGTTAGATCACCTCTCACAGGGGTGCTGGGGATCAAGCCCAGGACTTCACACACGTAGGCAAGTACTCTACCACTAAGACACACTCCCAGCCCCATTCTCTCTAAGGACAGGTTCTCCCTATGTTGTCAAGGCTGGCCTTTAACTTCTGGGCTCAACTGATCCTCCTGACTCAGCCTCTTGCATAGCCGGAACTATAGCCACGTGCTACTGTGTTTAAGATTAACTTTTTATAAATATTAGTAGAGCCAATTTCTTATACATACTGTTTTTTAAATAATTGGTATGTGAAAAAAAAAGAATTTTATTTATTTATTTATTTTTGTGCTGGGGGATTGAACTGAAGGCCTCAAGCATGCTAGGTGAAGACCCTACCACTGAACTACATCCCCCAGATTAAAATATGAATTTGAAGTTTTTTATGGATTTCTTCATTTCACAAAATTTTAATCAATTAAATTTGACAAACTCTCTAGAAGCTTTTACATTTTATATGTTCTATATGCTTAAAATGCATTCAAAATAAGTCCATGATTTAAGCAATCAGTCAATGAGAACAAGGTTAATGGTAACAGAAAGCAGAGACACAATTCTGTCTTCACACAGAAAAGTACAACTGCACTACATTTAGTTTGACTTAGATAAACCCATATTTTAAAAACAATAGCACACACCTATAATCCCAGCAGCTCAGGTGGCTGAGACAGGAGGATTGAAAGTTCAAAGGCAGCCTCAGCAATTTAGTGAGGCTCTAAGCAACTCAGGGAGACCCTGTCCCAAAAAAAAGCATAAAAAGAGTGCTGGCGATGTGGCACCGTGGTTAAGCACACCTGGGTTCAATCCCCAATACCCAGAACAGAACAAAACAAAACAATACTGTTAATTAAGTTATTTGAATCAAACTACACAAATATTCCTGCTTTAAGCTATTAAAGGCAGCTTCCCAGAGGACTCCCAGGATCACACTTGAGTGGCAGACCTGGAAGCAGCTGCTCACCTGCAGACATCTGATGAATATAAGGAGACAGATGCCCTTGCTTTCAGACTTACCTGCAATGGCCTAAAATGGGACTCTTCCAGGAAGGGAAGTGTAGAAAGTTGCCGGAAATAAATGTGTGTGTGTGTGGGGGGGGGGGGGGGGGGCGCGCCGGGGGGGGGGGGCGGTTTGAAACCAGCATTCAGGAAGGAAGGAAAAAGTTGAGGGAGGAGCCACGTGCGGTGGCACATGCCTGTAATCCTAACAGCTCAGGAGGCTGAGGCAGGAAGACCATGAGTTCAAGGCCAGCCTCAGCAATTTAGTGAGGCCCTAAGCAACTTAGTAAGACCCTCAAAATAAAAACTTAAAAGGAGCTGGAGATGAGACCCTGTGGTTGCAACCCTGGGTTCAATCCCTGGTACCTCCCCCCCCCCAAAAAAAAAAAAAAAAAAAAAAAAGAGAGGGAGAGGGAGAAAAGGGAGGAAGCAATGGAAGAGGGGGTTGATAATTTTCCTAGTGTCATTCATTCCCTACGGCTGGAACTTGGGATGTGGGCTGGGACAGTGGTGGGAAATGAGTCTAGAAAGAGAAATTCCTCCGTGTCACTGAGATCTTGTCTGTAAGGGCAGGGGAACTTCCAGTGGTCAATTTGCATCTAAAATCAGTGAACACTGAAGACAGCACCAGTCAGAGGCTGCCGGTGCCTAGAGGAGGAGGAATCTGCTGGCAGAAGCCATAGCTGTGGTGCCATGTGTTTTGCTAATAACGTGATAAACACTGCCTGCTTACAGCAATAAAAGGAACAGCATACGTACCTAACATCATGAGACGGTTAACGTTACAGCTTATCCAAGTCAAGAAAAGTACTTCATTTTAAAACACGTACACAACTCTATGCACAGTTGATCAAATGCACCCCAAAAGAGGAAGGAAACACATCCAACAGATAGCTGCACTTGTCTCAGGAGGGAGCCGGGGAGCAGGGGAGGCACTGCACGAAGTGCTAGAAACATAGTTCTCTTTGGGCTAATCCAGATCGATGTGCAGGTTCCCACACTCAGCAGCTGTATGACCTGGACAAACAGACCCTCAATCCCACTTCCTGACAGTAAAAGCAAACACTAGCTGGATCTGGAGGCATGAGGCTTAAATGAGCAAGACTCTGTCACTTAACCTTAACAACAGGTGCTGAATAAAATAGTTGCTAAACCTACACTTTTTAAAAAGTTTGTTTTTTCAAATTTTCTACAACAAACATTTTCATAATCACAAAGGAATGTTGTTTATCGAGAGATTAAGTCCTTAGGGGCTTAAGCACAGAGAGTACGAAAACACAGCTCATAGGATGCGTGCATAGAAAAGGGAAGAGTAAGCTATGGATGGGATTTTGTCCTTCATTTTACCTATTCTTCTGTAGGTCCATAAACAAGGCATAAAGATTGACTTACTGGTTTCCTAAGGAAGAAGATGGACAAAGCTCCGACTAAAGGCATGTCTCCAATCAGAGGCTCCAGTATCACCCGCATTGTGCCATGGATCTAAACTCAAAAGGAAACCAGAATGTGTAAGAGAACATGGCTCTGCAGGACCATGGAGTGACTTTCAAGCATCTGATTTCATGGGTTCATTCCATGACCACAAACACAAACTTACTTTAAAAACTTTCTGAGCTAGTACAAACGTCTTAATTTTCTTTGTGAATACAGCTTAGAGAACTTTAGAATGAAATTTTAAAAAATGTACCTGTATACTTTTCACGCCAGCTCTACAAAAATATCGTTTGATCTCCAAATCAATCTCACAATTTCCTACAAAACTAGCAAAGAAAAAAATTCTGCATTACATTAAGTGAGTGAAATTAATCACCACAGAACCTCAAGGTTTACAATCAGAATATGACAATAGCAAAGCAACCAAAAGCAGACTGCAGGGGAAGGCTCGAGTCATGCACTGTGCTGCTCCAGGCACAGGCACAAGCTGTTACCAGAACTCACTGCTACAGCAGCAGGGAGGGTTGCCACACACACTCCTGTCACGCACAAACACTCAGCTAAAGCAAGTGTCCACTTCCAAAGGTAAAACATGAAGTACAATGTGCAGCTCCTGGGTCACTGTTTGGGTGGAGTGCAGTTCTTACTTGTCATATGGATCCTGTTTGTTTAAACAGAAAGGTCTTTATTTCATTTCATCACTGGGAAATGCCAGACCCTTTCTCCAGTCATGAGCATGCTGCTTAAGGTGCTCCACAGCCTTGTGATGTCAAAGGTTGAACACAGCAGGTCTGTTCAGGCTTGACTTTACCCAAAGACCAATAAATGTGAACCGACTGTGACACTGAATGCAAAATGTACTCTGTTTTCAAAATAAACTTGAAATGTCAAATAAGTGTTGCATATGATGGTGTAGGATTGGACCCAGGGCACCATATTCCTGCTTAGGCACACTTGTGGAATTTGACGAGCATTGGTCAGAGAGTGGCTAGGCAGATGCAAAAAATAGTAACAAAAGGGAACTTTTTCCAAGACTCATTTCCTAGTGTTCAAGCCCAAACCTACAGATTATTCTCGATGACAATTCACTTCCGAGTTGGTGAACTCACCAATAGTCTGTTACAAAAACCATCATAAAACCTTACCTTTTTTCACCTAAGACTTTTGCTTATTTCCTAATTCTTCTCAATTTCTCCTTCCCCATCTCCACTGCCAATGCAGTTAAGAACTTGAATTTGGAACACAGAAAAGGAGAATGCATGTGCTGCTGCAAAATGACACCTGTTAACTGGCTGATTCACATGTTTATTCAGTGAACTCATTTGGGCTATGGGAACTGAACAAAAGACTAGGTTTCCACCCTCATGAAACTCATCATCAGCCCTGTGGACAGGCCTTCTGGAAGGGGGCCTCCTGGGAGCTCACCATGAGCCCTGTGGACAGGCCTTCTGGCCACAGACTAACAAAGACATAAGTGGGTCTGCTCTTATTTCACTGATGACAATGTTTTTTGCACAAATGTCAAATATTTTAAAGATGCAGGTTTTCTGATATTAAAGACATCCTACGTTCTTTTCTAAATTAAAGGTAATTGGTACCAACTCTATTCAGTTATTGTATTATTGTAATTTAGTCTTTTTAAAAATTTTTAACTCATAAATGACAAAATGATCCTTAATCAAGGACAAACAAACAAACAAACAAAAACTCTGAAGTGCTACAATCACACAGTGTTTTGAGTCTACTGTGTTCAGTACTCACCATGCACAGCATGCACCTGTTAGGACTTGCCATAGTCTGACTCTCAAATGTTACCCAAAGGCCCATGTGCTGAAGGCCTGGTCCTCAGCCCCCGGCATTACCGGGAGATGGTAGAACTTTTAAGGGGTGGCTTAGTGGAAGGAAGTGAAGTCATTGGGGCATGCCCTCAAAGCGGGTATTGGGACCCAAGCTTTTCCCTCTCTCTTTACTTCCTGATAGTGTAAGGAGAGCAGTTTCCTTTACTATGTGCTGACATGACCTTCTGCCTCACCACAGGCCCAAGGGCATCATGGCCAAGTGACCGTGGACTAAAACCATGAGCCAAGACAAATTTCTTCCTCATAAATTGTATACTTTAGGTACCTGTCACAGTGACAAAAAGCTGACTAACAGGCCTCACACAGAATGCAGGAAGCCATATGCAAGTCCAATTAAGAATGAAGAAACAAGGTATGTTGGGCAGCTGTGTCACAATGACCAAGATACCCAACAAGAACAACCTAGAGGAGGAGAAGTCTACCAGGGGCTCATGATTTCAGAGCTTTCAGTCCATGGTCGGCCGACTTCCTGCTCTGAGACCAAAGTGAGGCAGAGCATCATGGCAGAACAGTGTGGCAGAGGAAGGCAGCTCAGGACATGGCAGCCAGGAAGCAGAGGGAGAAAGGGAGGAGTCATAGGGACAAGACACAATCCCAAGGCCATGCCCCAAGTGACCCATCTCCTCCAACCACACCCACCTGCCCAGTTACCACCAGTTAATCCATTCAAATTAGGATGCACTGATCAACTGGGTTGCAGCTGTCATAATCTAATCATCTTGCCTCTGGTTATTCCAGCATTAACACAAGAGCTCTTGGGGGACACCTCATATATCCAAACCATTAACACAAGAAAACCTACCTTTTTTATTCCGGGCATGGTACTTTGCAGACCCTCAGTTTTTTTTCCCCCCAATTTAAAAAATTGTGCTAAAATACACATAACATAAAATTAATCATCGTAACTATTTTAAGTGTTTACATTAGTGGTATTTAAGACATCCATAAGGCCTGCACTATTGCCACCATCCATCTCCAGAACATTCTCTGCTTGAAAAGTGAAGCTCTGTACCCAGTAACACTAACACCCCGTTCCTCCTCCTTCAGCCCCTGGTTACCCATCGATCTACTTTGCCTCCCCAAGTTTGTTTGCTCTGGACACCTTAAACAAGTAGCACTGCACTGCAGTTGTCTGTGTTGGGCTTATCTCACTTACATGGTGACCTCAGGGTTCTTCCACGTTGCAACAAGTGCCAAAATTTCCTTCTTTTCTAAGGCTGGGTAACTTGTTACGCCATATTTTGTTTATCTTTCATCCTTCCACAGACACTTGAGCAGCTTCTACCTATTAGTATCATCAATGCGGACGGGTGGGTTTAACAATGGGGATACGTTCTGAGAAACTTACCCACAGGGGATTTTATCATTGTGTAAGAATCACAGAGGACACTTATACAAACCTAGATGGCTACCATATCACTGGGCAAAGTCATCTTACGTGACTGCCATTGTGTATGTGGTCTACCATTGACCAAAGTGCAGTTATGCAGCACAAGTACTATAATGAACACTGGTGTGCAAGTATCTGCTCTAGTCTCTGCCTTCAATTCTTTCAGGTTTATCCTTGATAAGGTCTGAGTGTGTCCTCCAAAAGTTCACAGGTTAGAACCTTAATTCCAGTCTTGGAAGGCGGGGCCAAGTGAGAGGCATGGGTCGTGAGGTGGAGCCTCTTGGATGAACACTTTTTATTGCCAGAGTTCTTACTCCTAAGAACTGCACTGGCTTCTTTACAACACAAGGTGTCATAAAGCAAGTCCATCCCTCCTATTCTTGCTCCACTGCACACATCTGTGCTTGCCCTTTCACTTTCTGTCATGAGTCAAAGCAGCACAGGCCCTCACCAGATGTAGCTGCCTAATCTTAAAGTTCCCAACCTTTAGAACTGAGAGCCAAAGTAAACATCTGATCTTTGTGAATCACCCAGTCTCAGGTACTTTGCTCTAGCAACAGACAATGAATTATGATAATACAACAGAAGGTGGAACTGCTGGATCACATGGCAATCTTACTTTTAAGGTTCTAAGGCACCTCACCAACACTTGTCATTTTCTGCTCTTTGGCAGTCAACAGCCTAGTGAGTGTCAGGTGGTATCTCCCTATGGTTTTAATTTGCATTTCTTAATGATTATAATGTTGTGTATCTTTTCAGGTGCTTATTGGACTTTTTGATATCTTTCCTGGAGAAATATCTACTCAAGCCTTTTGCCAATTTTTGAATAGGGTGTCTTTTGTTGTTGTTGTGAGCGAGTTCACCATATATTTGGGATATTAATTCCTTGTCAGATTTCTGACTATAGGAATTGCATTTCTGTAGATTGCTTTGGCTAGGACTGACATTTTAACCATAAATTTTCCAAATCATGAACAAAGACTATTTTTTCTTTTATGTTTTCTTTAATTTCCTTTCAGCAGTGTTCCATAGTTGCCTCCTTAATTTCCAGTCATTTTATTCTATTCTTAATTTCCCTTTTGGGTTGTTCATTGTCAATGTACAGAAAAGCAAATGACTTTTGTATTGGCTTTGATTCACCTACTGTACTGAATTCATTTATGTTCTAATGTTTTTTTTTTTTTTTTTTTCTTTTGGTACAGGAGAACTTCTTTTTGAACTTGGGGGTGCTTTACCACTGAGCTACATCCCCAGCCTTTTAAATTTTTTAATTTTTATTTCAAGAAAGGGTCTCTCTCAGGTGCCTAGGCTGGACCTGAACTTGCTGTCCTCCTCTCTCAGCCTCCGAGGTGCTGCGTGGCGTATGTGTCACTGCACCCCATTTGGTCTTCCTCTTTTTGTGGAATCTTTGGGGTTTTCTACATACAACATCATGTCATTTGCAAACAGAATATTATTCTTTGTTTCCCATTTGGATGCCTTTCATTTCCTCTTTATATTTAACTGCTCTGGCAAGAATTTCCAATACTATGTTGAATAGAACTGGTGAAAGTGGACATTCCTGCTTCATTCCTGATTTTAAAGGGAATAATTTTGGTCTTTTATCACTGAGTATAATGGTCACCGTAGGTTTTTCATATACTGTTTTTATTATGTTGAGGTCGTTTCCTTCTATTCCTCGCTTTTTCAGATTTTTAATCATGAATTTTGTTAAATGCCTTTTCTGCATCAACTGAGATGATCATGTAGTTTCCTCCCCTTTCTTCTGTTAATGTGGTGTAATACACTGACAGATTTCCACATATTGAATCATCCTTGCATTCTGGGAATAACCCTTACTTGTTCATGGTGTATAATATGCTGCTGAATCTGGTTTGCTAGTAATCATATTGACTGGTCTGTAGTTTTCCTATAGTGTTTCAATTTCTTTTATTTTACACATTTTATAAATGATATTTATCTAGAATATTTAGTCAAATTCAACAAATAGCAGGTAAAAAGTGTGCTCGTTATATTCTTCACCTTGTAGATACAGTTAAGTGACATCATCCATCACTAACCATGACACAAATACAATACAAATAAAAAACTTACCTAATCTGAAGGTCCAGAATAATTTGCCTTTTGTCTACATTTTCAGTATACACCTTAACACCATTGACCCTAAGGGGCTGAAACAAAAAGCAGCTTATTTTAAAATACAGAGAGGTTAAAAAAATATAAACACTGAATATAGCATAGAGGTGATGAGAACCAGCTTTAGCACTAGACTAAGATTCTGCTTTCACAATATACCGGCTAGCTGCCTGACTCCATGCAAACTGTCTAACCCCTTCCTCAGTCTTCTCACCTGTAAGATAAAGGACTGCGTACACTGCCTGCGTGTGGGAGGCCCTTGGTGAACGCTGGCATCACTGCTGTTCTTAGCACATAATACTTCTGCACTCTTTTCCAAGCTCCTCACTCATCTCTTTTGATTTAATTAGATCCTTCCCCTGTGCTCCATGCTAACTATGCTGTTTGAAACCATTTCAATCTAGATTTTTCTGTATGACTTGCAATGCTTCATTTCTTAAGATTTTCATAAAAATGGGGCTTTTGATTAAATAAAAAAGACAAACTGTAGATGTAATATGAATACCCAATAGATGATAGAGGTACGTGCAAACACAAAAGGCAGATTATACATGGAGTATTTCAAGGGCCCAGGTATAATATCACCACTTCAAAGCCATTCTCATTTGTAAATTCAGGATTCCCTGGAGAAAAGTCCTTGAAAATTAACTCTGAAGATGAGACCCTTCCCCTCAGAGTACTGCTGCTTACTTTGAGTCTGAATGTCTTGAAGTCTGGCCTCTGGAGGAGCTGCAGAACTATACTTGGGTGTCACTGGAGAGTCCAAGCCTCTCCTGCCATCCCAGGCTCCAGCCTTCTCCCTTCATACTAGCTGCTATGGCTTGGGTATAGGTGCCTCCCACAAGCTCCTGTGTGAATGCAGGAATGTTCGGAGGTGAAGTGAATGGACTGTGACCTAATCAGTCCATCCTCGTTTGAATGGACTGCCTGGTAGTAACTGCAGGCAGGTGGAGAGTGGCTGGAGATGGGTTGCTAGGAGTGTGTCGAGGAAGAGCTCATCTTCCCAGTGACGGCTTTCACATTCTCTGACCCTCTCCTGGCTTCTGGCAGCTTCCCTCTACTACACCCTTTCCCCATGATGTGCTGCCTCACCAGGGGCCCAGAGCGAAGGAGTCAGCTGTCTATGGACTGAGACCTCTGAAACCATGAGCCCCAAATAAACTTTCCCTTCTCTAAGTTGATATTGTTGGATATTTTGGTCACAGTGACTAAAACAGAAATTGGTACTGAGAAGTGGGGTCATTACCATGTCTGACCTTACAGTGTGGTTCAGAAGTCTTCTGAGTTGGTTTGTTGGAGGATTTTGAAGTTTAGAGATGCAAACCAGAAAATTTTAGAATACTGTCAATGCACCTTAATGGGTGACTCCAGTGGGATCTCAGAAGGGCAGAATACCTACTGAGTGCAGACTGTGCTCATGAGTTTTCCCAGGGAACTGAAGATTCTTCTGGGAATTGGACTAGAGGCCACTCTGCTATATTCTGGCAAAGAACTTGTCTACATTTTGTCCATGTTCTGAGACTTTATGTGAGGCTGAATTTAAAAGTGATGGATTAATTAATCTAGTGGAGGAAATTTTAAGGCAGTACAACATCCATTTGGTGGCATGGATATTGCTGGCATCTTTTAGCCAGGTTTACTGTGAATATCAGGAGTAGAAAGTAGAGCTTAAAAGATTTTAAAAACTTGCAATTTGGCCAGAAAAGTGCTTGTAAAACTGGGGATAAGAAAGGTATACTTGTTAAATAGACTACAGTCCCTAAATTGCACAGAGACAATAGGAAAAATGCCTTTAGGACACCTCAGGAATTTTTAAGACCATATCCATTGCAGGCTCAAAGGTTCAGAAGAGAAATTCTCCTGAGAAGAGATCATGAGAGCACCCTGCTAGCACAGGGTGCCTAGGAAGCTGCTTCACCAGGCTGCACCTTCCAGGTACTTGGAGGCCACTGCACTTATGATTCCAGGGCCCAGGTACTGCACAAACTGGCAGCAGACTTTGGCACCATCCA
Source organism: Sciurus vulgaris (assembly GCF_902686455.1). Taxonomy (NCBI): domain Eukaryota; kingdom Metazoa; phylum Chordata; class Mammalia; order Rodentia; family Sciuridae; genus Sciurus; species Sciurus vulgaris. The sequence continues at coordinate 398,577 of NC_136468.1, read as the reverse complement.
CATGGTGCTGGTTCTGCAGGAATGTAGGGTGCTAAAGTTAAGGAAATTGTGGAGGCTTCTACTGAGATTTCAAAGGCAGGCCTGGGAAGCCAGGCAACGTGTAGCAGGGTCTGAGTCCCTACAAGCTGCCCCAGAGAGAGTCATACATGAAGCTGTGCAATTGAAGCTGAAGGAATGGAGATCCTAGAAATTAAGAGATGTCAGTAATGTGCACTGTCTATTGAGAAAAGCTGCTGGCTGTGCAGAGAGCCAGGCTAAAAGAGACCGTGTGTGTTAAAACCAGCATGGCCAAAGAGGCCAGGCTGCCCAGACTTTTGGAGAACACATCTCCCTGACACATGTTCTAGATGCTGTACAGAGTCATAAGCAGAATTAGGAAACCTGTTTACTCAGCTGGGTTTCAGTCTTGGTTTGGCCTCACCCATTATTTTATGCCCCACTCCCCTATTGCTCTGGATGGGACTGTTCACTTTGTGCCACTGCACACTGGATATATATGACTTACTTTTGATTTTTACAGGGGTGCACAGCCAAGAATTTGTCTTGGGTCTCAGAGAAGACTTTGGACTTGGGCAATGCTAAAACTGTTAATACTATGGGAGTCCTGGGGGTGGACTAGATGCATTTTGCATTATGAGATGGACTTGAGCTTTGGGGGGCAAGGAGGGGAATGTTATGGTTTGGATATAAGGTGTTCCCCAAAGTTGCGATTTAATGCAGGAATGCTTAGAGGTGAAATGATTAATCGTGAGAGCTGTGATCTAATCAGTCCATCCTAGTTTGAATGGGCTGAGCGCGTGGTAACTGTGGGCAGGTAGGACGTGGCTGGAGAAGGTAGGTCACAGGGGACCTATCCTCAGGTGCTCTTCCCCTGAGGTCTGTTTTCTGAGCCTGCCATAAGCTGAGCAGCCTCACCTCTGTACCCTTTCTCTATGATGTGCTGCCTCACCTGGGGCCAGATTGGTGTCGTCGGTCATCCGAGGGTGGAGACCTCTAAAACCAGGAATCCCAAATAAACTTTCCCTCTTCTGTGTTGTTCTTGTCAGGTGTTTTGGCTACAGAGGTGCAAAAGCTAACTAACACACAAATTAAGACATGTGGATACCAAGGAACCACTCAGAAACCCATCAGTCACTATGTGGGTAAGTGAAAATGGGGTGTCCATGACTGTACTCACTTTAAATTCATGCAATAGCCAACAAATGCCCCTTCCAATACCGGAGTTTCATCTTAGATTAAGGGAAGAGCAACACAAACCACACTCCAGGTGACAGAGCGTGAACTCATATATGAGAAAGCACCATACGCAAGATTCCAGTCCCACTCCAGCTCTGGCAGGGGTAGCCTGGGTTTGTGGCCACTTCTCAGATGTTGGTGGGGTAGGTAGTAATATGAAAGCCACCTTTACTGACCTGCCCTCCTCCACCATCCTCTTCCCCTAGATCTCCAGAGACCCGCCCTCCTCCACCATCCTCTTCCCCTAGATCTCCAGCGACCCGCCCTCCTCCACCATCCTCTTCCCCTAGGTCTCCAGCGACCCGCCCTCCTCCACCATCCTCTTCCCCTAGGTCTCCAGCGACCCGCCCTCCACCTCCCCTGGTCCAGCGACCCGCCCTCCTCCACCCCCACTCTTCCCTGCGGTCTTCTCTTGCCGGCACTCATGGCTCTCATTCTTCTGCCAGGTTCTTATTAGTTGGTATCAAACTTACAGCACGTGTAACAGAACATGAACATCGTTAAATTCCCCTAAAATAAACCCAGTGAGGGTTAGAAGTCTAAATCTCCATAAACATGAGCATTCTTTCCACGGGGGACAGTAAACTTGGTCTGAAGCTACAATGTTTTGGCCCAGTTTTGTATATCCTGTAACTAAGAATGGTTCTCACCATTTTAAAGGATTTTAAAAGGAAGGGGAGTGGAGACAAGGAGAAGAAAATACCATAAAAGCTGGAGCAGTTATTGTCCAGACACCACAGAAAGGCTTGTGATCCTGCGTTCCATGTTTTTCCCAATTGCTTCTATCAGTCTAGCTCATGGAAAGTGAAGCTGCACTACCCACACAGGGTCACCCAGGCAATCTCTGGAGGCACTGGGCCACCTGAACAGGACAGCGGTGCCTCAGGCACATCTTATTTGGACACCTTAAAGGTAAGGGAAGCAGCTGCCATAGGCCGGGCCAGGCATGGCCTGTGCTGTCGACACTGCACATCGAATGACCGCAGAAGAGATGGAGTGATCTCCACAAGCAGAAATCAGTTGTGATGGGTAAAACTGACTTTCAGTCAGTAGAGGAGGATGGACACCAACACAGCCAGCAGATGACATGTGTGGCACCCACCAGACGCGCCCTTGGCCACGCCTGTTACAGGCTGAGCTACACCACAGGATGACACCTGAGCTCTGTCCATGCACTGAAGTATGTGAACCACGTGAGAATTTAAAGTACAGTCAGGCTCTGAGTTCTTATTAGGCGTATAGAACAGTGTTATCTTGAACTGTTGCCAATTCTGATAAAACTGACTAAAAAAATGATGCTTCTGAGCACGGGCACACATCACAGAAAAAGTGAACTTTAAAGAGAAACCGTGCAATAACGGCGGAACTGTCCAAAATAGCACCGTTAAGGATAAGGGACATGTGAGGACTCCCTCAGGCAGTGGCACAACTGAAGTTCCAGCTACTCAGAAGGCTGAGGCAGGAGGATGGCAAGTTCCAGGCCAACAAGATCCTGTCTCAAAATAAAACGTAACAAGGACTGGAATGTAGTACAGTGGTAGAGCACCCAGCCAATCCCCAGTACCAAAAATGAATAAGTAAGTAAATAAAACAAAAATGGAAACTTCAGGTGGCAGCTCACACCTGCAATCCCAGCTACAATGGAGGCTTCAGGAGGCTGAGGCAGGAGGATCACAAGTGTGAGGCAGCCTGGGCATCTTAGTAAGACTGTCCCAAAATAAAACAAAAAGACCTGGAGGTTTAGCTCAGTGGCACAGTGTTTTGCATACTATGCACAAGAAGGAAGAAAGGAAGGAAGGAAGGAAGGGAGGGAGGGAGGGAGGAACTTGCCATGCCCAGGCTATTTAAATGCAATCCTGAGGTTTTCATTAGAGGTAGTATTAGCAACCAGTAGCTTTCCTTTCATCTTGGAGATGAACATGACCCTACCATCCAGCAGGTGTCCTTAGCTGTTGCTCTTAACATCTTGAGAGGAATAAACACATAAAGGTTGTTGTCAATTACTGGACTGTCAGTGTGAATCACATGTCAAACTCTAACATGTCAGACTATACATCTGAAAGAGAATTCTGCCAGATGAACGTAGGGCAGAAAGATACATTATGGAAGACAAAGTGGACACCAGAGAGAAAGCACACAATGAAGGCTGAAATGGCAAAGAAGCACAGTCCAGTGTGTGGGCAATGCGGGACTGCCCTGGGCAGAAGGCACGCTGTGGGTTGCAGGTGCTGGGCAGCACTGCGGCACACTGGTTGGCTTCTGGTGAACAGTTCCTTCTGGAACATGTGGGATGGTTAAAGATGTCTTGTTCTGACAGTGATCCTACCGTGTGTACAGTAAGGACACCAAGAAGCAGCTGACCTGCTGGCCCACGTCCACCTTGGTAAAACTGAAGGTGCTGAGGTGGGTGTTGGCTCCCCGCACAGCTGGCTCTATGGTTTCTCGAAAAAGCTTCTCTACAAATTGGCAAATAAAAGGCCACATGTGCTTTACAGTCTGGAAGGAGAAAGAACTGATGTTAAACAATTGTGATACATATGTACCAGAGTTTTCCTGAAAAATTAAAATCCTGTAGTTTGCCAGAATCTGGTTTTTGAAAATTAAAGGGGGAAATGCTTTTCTTGTTTTATAAATCAACCCTTTACAGTTCAAATTTTAAAAAAACTTATGGTGATGAAATACTAATTAATCGTTATGTTGCAGGAAAAAGTCCTGATATTCTGTTTGTCAGCACATCTGATGACTGAAAACAGATTTCAACTCGTTGCTAGGAACCTTAAGCGGTCAGATTTAGTAAGCACCCATGACTCTGTTCAAGGACAGACTACCAGTGCTCCAGGGTTACCATGTAGGTGAGTGTTCACCACACAGCCCCAGACGTACCACAGGTACAAGACGGGACTCCAGCTCCAGGGTACTCATCCTGAAACTATCTTAACAGCATATATCACATTGCTAGGTTTCTTGGGGTTTATTTCCCTCCTTGTAATAACAATCCTGAATTTCTGCTTGTGATCATCATACAACAGACTCAGCATTCCATGTTCAGGAACGGAGACATGAGGCTGGAGACCAATACAATGCGAGCCCCAAGTCTTCTCATGTAAGCAGCCAGCCTTCACCCAGGAGGAACACAGCAGACGCTAGAGACCACGTTCTCTGGGGAGTGGAAGCCATCCCACTGCTGCCGAATGAGCTCTAGTCTTGCCAACATCCAAATTCTCAAATATGGAAAGATGATCTCTCATCCTCTAATTCCCACTGATAGTTGGTATTTGGAGTATTCTACTCTTACCTTATTTAGCCATTCTGCTCTTTCAGTGTCTGGAAAATGAACCTAAGAGAAAAAGATACAGACATGACTTACTAACTCCTGACCACTGTGAATAAATGCCCTGTGGGTTATTTTGTATTCCTATTGTCCTGTGTTTACATGAGGACTCTTTAAAACGGTCTGCTCCAACACTTGAGGAGGGATGCTGGAATGCCTGGCCCCTGGCTCACCATGTTTTCGGAACTTGAAGGCAGAAGGGCCAAGAACCAACAAATGCCACCAGAGCCTTCTCTGCCTCCCACTGTCCAGAGAGAGGGCTGTTCCTGGTGCCTGAAACATCAGAGGACACAGCAAACAATCTCTTCTTTAAAAGGATCATCATTGGCATTGACATCTCCGTGTTCCAGAAATCCAGAATCAGAGCTTCAAAACCCACCTCTTCCTTCTGCTCTCCCCTTTCAGTTCTACCCAGCCAGATGCCTTTCTTCAACAGCTCATCTCCACCCGGTCCCCTACCCTTTCCCAAGTGTGTATTATCACTGTAGTTCTCCAGGGTTAGGCCTGTGTACTGCAAGTGTTTAAAAGGTAAAAAGAAACCTATCAGAAAAAAGGAGGAAAAAATATGTTTTTTCTACTGTTGGAGCTAAATAAAGCATCCTTGCAGCAGAAAGCTAGCTGTTTTTGGCCACAGATACAGAGTTTTCAAAGAAAGAAGAACATATAGGCCACACCAATGCTATGATAACACTTTCGGTTTAGAGGTTTGGCAGAACCCAGGCAAGTCTGTAGTGGTGACTGAGGGGAGAAAGGTCTTGATGTCCAGAACTTTCCTAAGTTACAGAGCACTTGAGCCAATTAAAGCTCCGACCTTGTGCTACAGCAGGAGAAGCTGGACCAGGTGGAACAGCTGGGCAGGAAATGCTCTCATGGCAGGTGGGGAGTTTTCAAGAAGGGTTCTTGGAGATCCAACTCGTCTTCTCACCTCACACAACTGAGGATGCAGCCCAGCAGAAGGCAAGCCCTCGTCCCACAGAGGCCTGGCTAAGGCATTATCCCAGCTACCCAGCCCCTGGAAGCCCTGGTGCCTGCAGGAGAGGCAGCCACAGCAGGCCTGGCAGTGTTCTGGGTGCCTTTCTGTCCACAGCCTAAGCAGGCCTCATTCCTTTATACCACACGACATCAACTACTTACTTTGCTTGAACCAGGAGCTGGGCTGGAGTGAGCTGAAATAAGTTGTTTCTAGATTAAGTCAGCTTGACTCCATCATGACAACAAAAACCAAAGGGGCAGCGACCTTCAGAATCAGAGAGAGAGCTTAGAAGTCAGGAAAGAGACTGTCAGGGACGACTGCCTGACTTCAGGGGATAAGCTTCTGTCACTGTTAGGAGGCAGAGTTTGACCCAGGTGGAACCAGGGTCCATTAATGGGCTGCACTTTTCCCCAAGGAACTGGGAAAGTCAGGGATTTCAGTGAGAAGAGTCGGAGGGCTTGCTAGACTAATCGAACAAGATCACAAAATTAATTATATGCAATTCATTTGCAATGGGTACTCTGCCATTTCTTTCCATTACTATAGAATAGCTCAACACTCAAAGTCAGATCAGGAATGGGACGGGTTGTTGCTGCTCAGGGGTATTCTAAGCATTAAAGCAGATATTCAGCTCTGATCTCTCCCAATTTGCTGTGAGGCTGTCTCCCTTTCTGACCCTCCCCTGCAAATCTACCCCAACACTGGTGGCAAGACAAGGAATAAAAGGCAGATACTGAGCACCCTGTGTGTGGACAGCCAGACTTTATTACTGACATGCTCCTTCTGTAATTCAAGAGTGAACACCAAAGGACATCTCTGCAGGTGTCTACCTGAGTGTCTGACTGTCCCAACTTTGCTGAATTTAGCTACCAGACCCACTGTTCTGTTAAACAAGAATCTCATTCCAACTTACCTTACTCAAGACCTCAAGCTCCTACTTGTTTATCAAATAGTTCAACTTCTTCAACTTGATCTTCAAAGACAGTTGGAACCACATTTTTTCTCTGGCTCACCTTCAAAACCCTCCCTTTTACCACACTCCTGCTGAAGCCAACCAAAGCAGCCATGACTACACAGAACCATGCCCTTTTCTCCTCACCTCTTGTGTATTGCCTACATCCTCCTGAAGAGCCAGCAGGATCAGCTGGACAATGACTCATACGTCCACTTTCAAACTCTCCCCACAACCCTTAAGTGCCCCTCAGCCAGACCAGGGTGCCTCTTAGTCCATCCCTAAAGTTATCGAGCCATGTAAGGGGCAGCTTCTGTCTTAGCATCAGTGACTAGTTCACCAGCTGAGCCAATAAACAATAGTCCTGATATTTTCCAGTCAGTACATTATATCAAATCCATATTTTAAATACATCAAACAAACTTCTATTTTCCAACAAAGCCTTTAAAAATTATGAGAAATGACTATCTGGTAATAGACAATAGAGCCAGAGTTTCCAACCAATAAAAATTGACAAAAAGGAGCCAAGTATTCTTAAAACACTGTTAGCCTACACACACACACACACACACACACACACACACATATATATAAACATTTTATAAGTTACTTATTTCTATAAATGCAGATGTTTGCAAGAATATAACCCAAGCCAGTCAAAAGGAGAATGAAGCTTTACCTTCCCCTTTATGTATTTCCACAGTTTGGAATTCCTTATGAGGAACATAATTACTTTTCTAATTACTATTGTAACTTAGGATTAAAATAAGAAAAGCTTCTAATGAAGAAGTACTATTTTTATAAAGTAACCAAAACTATGTGAAAATGGAATTTTATAAATTAAAACATATTGTAATGATATTGGGAGAGAATGATAATTGGAAATAGGATTGTATTACACATGAATAATCTATTCCAAATTTGATTTTAATAAAAAATTTTGGTATATCAAGTTCTAAAGGGAAAATACAACCACATTGATCAAACACTTTATGACTGAATGTGGTGAAATGACTCCCACAAATGTTCCAGGGTGAAAGTGCTCTTCTCCTGAGTATAGTGGCTCACACCTATAATTCCAGCAACTTGGGAGGTTGAGACTAGAGAATTCCAAGTTCAAGGCCAGTCTGAGCAACTTAGTGAAGTCCTGTCTCAAAATAAAAAAGTAACAAAAGGACTGGAGATGTGGTTCAGTGGTAAAGCCCCTCTTGGGTTAATTCTCAGTTTTAAAAAAGAAAAAAAATACTCTTCTCCAACCCTGTTCACTAAGCTTGCTGACCCTTCTCAGGTGGGTCTGCCAGTCGGCCAGTGAATTCCTACTCCTGCCATCCTTAACACCAGGTTGACACCTAAAGCTGGACATTCGCAGTGCCGGGGGTCAGGACAATCATGCTTAAGCATCTCTACACACAGGTGCATACCAGGACAAGAAGAGTCTGATTTCAGTCACTGGGCCATTCTTTCTGAAGAAACCAGGCATGGAGCAGAGACCAGTTCCAGCACTAGGGAAGGAAGAACAATGGGAGGATAGGGAGGGGCCTTCTGGGGTCAGGAAGAAGACAACAGGTATACAGCTGGCTAAAACCCTTCTGGATGAGGTGCTAGGAGAACCTATGTTCTGAACTGGTTCCTGACACAGAGCTCCTAAATCCCTGCATTTCTGGGTGACAGGAAACTCTTTTGCTTTAATCAGTTGGCTCTAGAGAGAGATGATGTACTAAAGGGCTGGAGCTTCCGGCTCACCCCCTCCTCCTGCTCCTGGGGAGGGGATGGGGCTAATGACAGCTGGCCACCAAAAGCCAATGACTGAACCAGCTTGTAGCTACTTAATGACACCTCCACCAAAACCCCAAAGGATTCAGGTGGGAGAGCTTCCAAGCTGCTGCACACATGGAGTGGTGTGGCGTGGAACATGCCGAGAAAGGGCACAGAAGCTCTGGTCCCCTACCCAGACCCTGTGCCATGTATCTTTTTTTTTTTGGTACCAAGGAGAACCCAGGGGCACTTAACCACTGAGCCACATCCCCAGCCCTTTTTGTATTTTATTTAGAGACAGGGTCTCACCGAGTTGCTCAGGCCTTACTAAACTGCTGAGGCTGGCTTTTTTTTTTTTTGTGGTGCTGGGGATTGAACCCAGACAAGGCAAACACTCAACCAACCGAGCTGTATCACCGGCCTCTGAGGCTGGCTTTGAACTCTCGATCCTCCTGCCTCAGCCTCCTGAGTCACCAGGATTACAGGCAGGTACCACTTTGCCTGGCATCCCATGCATCTCTTTATTCAGCTGGCTGGCTATGTTCTTTGTGATGTTCTTGGTAATATACCAGTGAATGTACCTGTTTCCCTGAGTTCTGTGAGTCATCCTAGCAAATTAATCAAGTTCCTGGTGGTGTTGTGAGAGCCCTGATTTATAAGTGGCTAGAAGGAGCACAGGTGACAACCTACATGCAACTGACACCTGAAGGGGGACAGCCTGTGGGGGTCTGATGTTAATTCCAGGTACACAGTATCAGAATCAAATTGAATCACAGGACACCCAGCTATTGTTGGCTGTTGCCTGGTGTGAAGGGAATACCCCACCACTATATTCTGGTGATCACAGGTGAAGTGTTAAAAATGAGAAGAAAAAGGTGTGATTCCGCCCCCCCCCCCATCACTTATATAAGGCAAAGAAGAGAGAAGATTCTAAGCCACATGTAATTCCCTGTGGCTGAACTGGGGATGGAGTGGGAGGTGAGGAAGCCACAATGCATCCTGGCCACGTGAGGCTGTGATGGTTTTACTCACAGGCCTAGGTGACACCCAAGCTTGCTGGAGAAAGTGCGAGGTCAGACTCAGAGGGGACGCTCTGCAGAGGCCAGTCCATCTGGAACTAGCAAAGAACCACATGGACAAGAATGCAGCTTTCATTGTTAGAAGTGCATGCAGGACGAGTTTGAACACCACGCAGCTCCTTAGAAGTATCCCAATACTCACTGGTTCTTGGGCTTTTCATTTACAAGTGGCTATTTCAAGAGCCAAGGAAAATGAGAGAGAATATATCAAATTTGAAGAAAGTATATCTGTTAACAAATTTCTAATTCTGTTCACTAAGTAAAAAAATTCTGCTTCTTGCTAATACATATTCATAAACATTTGCTTAGGTTTCACAAAACAGAATTTAAAGTGGCAAAAACATCGTAGAGAAAGACTGGGATACCAGAATAACAGAAAACATGTTCCCAAGTCATATAAGAATGCATGAACATGTATCCACGTATCAGTTTCAAATCTCATCCTCCAACTAAAACAGGTGGTACTCAAATCTTAAGTTCCAACTGTAAAACAAGCTTTTATGTTTGTTGTTTGTATTACCTCTAGGAAGCAGAAGTAATCATTATAGCATTACTCAAGTTTGTTGTATTTAAGAGTCAACACACCCCCAAAATCTCTTTTTAGATGTTATCATTAAAAAGAACAAAAGTTCTTCAGTAGTGCAAAATAATACAAATAAGAAATAAAAAATAAAAAGAACAAAAGCCTATTTTAGGTCCTAATAAGCTGTTGATATTCATTTTACTTAGAAAAATTAAACTAAATATACAAAGACAGAACACTTGACTAATCCAGGAACTGAACATCCAGTATCGTATTCAGTGCACAAGAACCTTTGATCATCAAGGCTTCTACCTAGCAGATGAGCAGCAGATAAGGAGGGATCGGGACTCAGGGGACTCAAGTCCTTCCTGCTACACCCTGCTGAAGAGTAAAGAATGAAATGAACTTACAAACTGGCCAAAAATTTCTACTTTAGTATTTTCTTGTTTCTGAGCATTAAAAATATAATTTGGAATAACATCTAAAGTTGAAGTTAAAGAAAAGGCTTTCTTCAAACAGTGCTCCCCTTGAAGACCGATACTAACAATCAGGGCTGGGGAGACAGTTCAGTGGGTAGAGTGCTTGCCTTGTAAGCACTAGGCCATGAGTTCAATTCCCAGCACCACAAAAAAAGAAGGTGCCAATACTAACAATCAGCATTTGTGCAGGGTTTTTCTGCTCATAAATGCCACAGCTCAAGCAGACAGCAATACACTACAAATGGCACAGTGGGTTCTGCCCAGGGCAGGAGGCAGGGCTCAAAACCCCTTCAGTATGAGTGGAAGCATGCAGCACAAAGTAATCCTGTCCACTTCTCTTTACTAGGAAAATTTAGGGTCTGTTTAGATAGGTATCGTCAGGAAAATGCTAATGAGATAAAATGCTTTAAGTAAAACTTAAAGGTATACTATGATCATTTAAAAATCAAATTCATTAGCTCATATTCTTCCTCATTCCAAGGATTTGAGCTTTGCTCATCTCTAAATACCTTTAGGCACTATGTGAAAACAAGCCCCACAAAATTCTTACTTTCAGCAGTGTTCAGAGGAAGGACTTTCTCACTATCGGGGATCACACTGGAGGAGCTGAAGAAGGACCGACCCCAGGCTCCTGCCACAGCACAGCTGATATGCCCTAGGACAGGGAGGTGGTAAGGGTGGGTCTGAAAGACAGGGTCATTAAGGACTGGTCATCTGAACACACCAAACCTCCTACAGTATCGGGGAATTCTACATAAGTCTACAAACTGAAAAATTGAAGCAGGGAGTTTTGTTTCCATGTCTAAAGTCAACATTTTCAAAAACAGAATAGGTAAGACAAAAATGAGCATAACAGTAAGTTTTATGAAAACATTAGATGACTGTTTTCTATGAGATATATCACAAGAGAAAGTCATTTTGTAGATCTGAGCAATCGAACTAAAGGTCTGTAAATATTTAAATTGCTTAATATTGTTTAGTCCGCATACAAATTAATCTTAAAATCTGTGTAAATGGGGAAAAGACTTGTAGAAAGTTAAAATTTCTTAGAAAATGTTGGTTCATAACTCAAAGCAACCAAAAGGAGTAAAAAGTTCCAACGTCTAGGATTTAGACGCTATTGTTTCTGACAGGACAACACAGATGTGTGACCTCCTCTCTTTTCATATCCAAACTTCTGTACCAATTTCCCAGCCTCAAGGCCCTCAATTTCAGTCTGCCCCTCTCGGTCTTCTCCAGAGAGCTGATCAGTATCTGTGGAAAATAGAAACAAGGACAAGAAATCTTAATGTGAAGTGGTATTTTTCCTAAGATACTGGGATTTTTGTTCAGGTAGTTGCTTCTGTATAGAAAAGAGGATTCGATGTGAAAAGGCTGCAAAGAAGTGTTTCTCTGAAAATATGCGAATCTTGGAATGAACAAGCAGTGTCCAAATAGCTACTGTCCGTGCTAAAAATGAAGTGTACAAAGGAGCTGTTTCACCTACTTATAGTCTACATAAATCGCAGGTGATCGTTCACATAGTAAAGAAACAACTGATCTGCTGGAAATCCACAAGGTCATACTTTTCTTAGTAGTTCTGTCAGCTTTATGTGGATGTTGGTTACTGCAACAGTATAATTTGACACACCAAATAGAAGGCTGCCTCCTAACAGGAGACATCTTCAAAATTCTCTGCTAGGTGCTTTTTATGCTAAGGAGAAATCACACTAGGGAATGTGAAAAAGCACTAACAGCTGACGCCCTTCCCGAGTCCACGGTCACTCCCTCTTCTCCCACAGATCACACGAGGTCTACCAGAGTCAGAGTAAGCTGGTGACTCTCCCGTGTCTTTTCAAACTGACAGTTTGGAACACGGGCTGGCTGCTGAAAGGAACGCTGGTGGAACCAGTGGCAAGCCACAGCTTGAGACACCAGTGCCCTGGGCGCCAGCCTCCTGGTCGAAAGAGGGACAGTGGAAGCAGGGAGATCAAGTGTCGGCTATAAACGTTTGCGTAAGAAGTGTCTATCTTCAATAATCTGTTACTATTTCTTTGTTATATGAATGACCATTATCTATTCCTGTAGATCAGGGAAGAATAAAAGAAAACTTAGAAAAGTAGATCAATCCCAGTATACCTTGTATGACAAAGCTACTTAGATTTTACTTGAAAGCCAATTCTTCTTTTGTTTGTTTTTGTTTTTTGGTACCAGGAATTGAACCTAGGGGTTCTCTACCACTGAGCTACATACAGCCCCAGTCTTTTCTATTTTTAGCTTTTTTTGGTACCAGGGATTGAACTCAGAGGCATTTAACCACTGAACCACATCCTCAACCATTCTTATTTTTATTTTGAAACAAGGCCTCACTAAGTTGCTTAGGGCCTCACTAAGTTGCTCGGAGTGGCCTCAAATTTGTAGTCCGCTTGCCTCAGCCTCCCAAATAGCTGGGATTACAGGTATATACTACTACATGTGACCCAATTCTTATTTGATTTGCTAAGAGAATGTACATTGAATTTTGTGTCATATTTGACATACACCATTCTTCCACCCATTTATCTTGGAGCAGGGGGCTTACATTTCATTGCAGGTGTGGGATGGAAGCTAGGACCAATACTCAATGCAGAGTCAAAACAGGGACACCTCATAGTCCAGAGTCAGGAAACAGCAAGACAGCTCTTCAAAAACACCAAGACTGAGTTACTTAATGACATTTTCCCAAAGTGAAAGTATACTCTGACAAAACTCAAGTCCCCAGACATCCTTCTGCCACTGCTCACAGAAAAGTCAAACAAACAGATTATTCAATAATCTTGATGTAAGTTGAGGTTTTGACATGAAATACATCACAAATTAAAATGAGTCCAAGAGGAGGAGGTCTGTCTTCTTTCTCTTCTTCACTGAAACGTGTAAGACAATCTGGTTGGTTTTTATCTTAATTCACATCACATACTGCTATCAAAGGGGCACACCTGTGTTTTGACTGAAATGGCCCAAGAAGACAGATGAGCACCTGCGGCCTGGAGTTCACGTCACATCTGACTGTCCCTCATCAATTCAGCCCTGTTCTAACGCGCACACAACACTGAGACTGAGAGGGCAGCAACACGGTGGTTTCAGAAGTCACCTTGGGCTTATAGTTTTACTGTAAATTTTCGTTCTCAAGTAGTAGCTTTATATTATTTCCGAGGGATTAACAACAACCTCTCACACAGACAGCAAATATCTCAGGAGCTGTGAGAATGAATTGGACACTCTAAAGTCTATTGCTTCCAATCTTTGTAATCCTTTATTTGTATACAAAGAAACAGTAGGTAATCTGACTCATGAAAACGCTAGGACTTTTTTCCTGAATAAAATCATTTATCTTTTCTGGATGTTTAACATCATGATCCCAGTACATCTATCCCAATAATGGATGTTTGCCACACTGTTGTTAGTAACTATGATGTCAATACGGAAATTTTTTTAAAAAGCCTATAATTTTGGTATTACAGACATAATCCAGGGAGAATAAGCATGGTTTACTCTATCATTTACTGTTTTCCATACAAGATACTGAATAATGACAGGAAACTTCAGGAGGAAAAATTACATAATTTTGTATGTCTCCTGATCAAATTTCTGAACTTCTTCACTTTTTCTTGGAAAATCTACTAATGTATTCATTATACTTAAATCAATAATTAGATCATAAGATCATGGTGATAAAAAACAAAAAACAGGTATCTGGTGTTTGTCCTGGTTCCTGACACAGAACTCTCAAGTCCCTTGGAATTTTTGGGGTGACAGTTCTAATCAGGAGACTCTTGGTGGGTCCTTGGATAGTCTCAGGAGGGGGCTGCCCACCAGAACCACCATGCCAGGGCCAGAGGGTTGGGAGGTCCAGCTGTACCCGACCTCCAGGACGGGAGGGTCTGGAGCTCCAGCAGTGGACAGCACCGCAGTCAGTCCTGCCTGCAAACTGACACCTGCACGGAAACCTGGGTGACAGGTTCAGGGAGCTTCCCAGAGGGTGAACACCGGGGTGAAGGGTGGCAGTGTGCCCAGAGAGGGCAAGGACGCTCTGTGCCACACCCCACACCTGTCCCCATGCTTCTCTTCCACCCAGTGCTGCTGCCTTGCATCCTTTGGGATAAACCAGGGAGGTAATAAAGTGCTTCCCTCAGTTCTGTGGGCCGTTCCAGAAATGAGAGAACTTGAGGGGGATTTGTGGGAGTTGTGAATTTGAGGATGGATGGGAAGAAGTGTGGGTAGCCTAGGCAGCCCATTTGCAGCTGGCTTCTGAAGTGGGGGCGGTCCTGGGGGGTCAAGCCCTTCACCTGTGGCTTTGATGTAACCCTGGGTGGCGTCAGTCACACCAGCCACCAACCACAGAGTTACTGAATTAGTTTTGGGTGAAATAAAGTCTGCACATGTGATGTCAGAGGTGTTCTGAGCTCAGAACCATCCTCAAGGATTTAAAACAAATAATTATAGAAGTTGCAACAGCATAGAAAGGCCTGTGTGCCCTCCACCCAGTTTCCTTAAGGGCTCTGTCTTACACAACCACACCAAAACCAAGGACGGACACTGGCACCTGCCTCCATCACAGGGCCCTGTGTCACGGCCACCAGAGCCAAGACACACACCCACCCGCTGCCGCACCTCCCCAGCCCTGTGACCACTAAGAGCTCATCTCTACGACGTGGCAGTAAGCACGGTGTGTAAGAGGCCACACTGCATGGCCCTGGGAGACAGTGCCTGCTGCTTTCCGATGCCCAAGGGCACTTCGTGGTGCAGCTGCAACACGGTTTAACCACTCGCCTCCTAAAGGGCACCTTGGTTGTATTGTTTTTCACACTACAAATACACAACAACTACTTGTGTAAAGGTTTTTGTGCAGATATAAATTTCATTTCTCCAAGAAATGTCCAGGAGTGTGACTACTGAATCCCACGCTAAGGGTGTGTGTTCCACAAAACTACTTTCCAGAGTGTCTGTACCATTGTGTGTCCCCTCCAGCAGTATGTGAGAGATGTTTTCCTGCCACTATCTTACATTTTAGCCATTCCAGCAGGCATGTAGTGATAATTCACCACAGTCTTTTTAAAAATACATTTTAAAATGTACATAACGAAATTAAAATTTACCATCTTAGACATTTTAAGTGTACAATAGAGTGGTATTAAAAATATTCACTGTTGTGCAACTATTACCACAATCCACCTGGAGAACTTTTCCATATTCCTAAAAAAAACCCTTTTTACTACGGTGCATTTATTTTACTCAGATATTTCCAAACACAATGGAACCAAATAAGTAACATCAGAGGCCCAGAAGTAAATGAGGAGCTTAATTCAGAATTCCCCATATCAGATTACACAGGCCTTCAGTGATCTATGCAGTCCTTGAAGAACACCTGGTGCAGTCTGACAATACTGCCTGCCCTGCCTTCAGACACAGACATGCACAGGACACAGCCCAGCCTTCAGACACAGATACACCTGCAGGACACAGCCCTGCCTTCAGACACAGACTCATGCACAAGCCTCCACACTCTGCATCCACATGCACACACAGCACAACTGGAAATGCAGAAAAGTCACCCTGGGGAGAGGATGTGAGGGGCTAGCATTCAGAGATGGCCCAGAGCACTGACACTGTGGTTGCTCTCCCTTGGGGTGTGCACGAGTTGAGAAACCCAGAAATATGCAGCTGAGAAACAGAAGCCAGCAGGATTGAGGGACATCCTGAGACTAGGAGACCAGAACTGGAATCTGGGTCATCTGCGGAGGTCTGAGAAGCTCACCGATGCTCACAGACCTCTCCCAACAGGAATCTGCCAAACTCTTCATTTCCCTCTAATCAGCAAAAATAGAGCCTTAGGCCTACTTCTCACAGGGAGACACCACAATTAACTCTAAATGGACTGGGGGCGCAGGTGCCATTGCAGATTCAGTAACTGGACAGACACAGGTAGTAGACTCTCCCTGGGTTGAGGCAGCCTGCTCCCATCTGCCTTTCAGAGGACGGCCCAGCCTTTCCAGAGGTGCAGAACATCCTTCAGAAAGGGAGGGCAATGTTCACAGCCACTTCTCTGAGACTGCTGACTTTGCCACAATGTAAATATTCCTGCCACAGCCAATTTCAAGCTATCAAACTATCTCACTGAATGCAGAATTGGAAAGAAACACAGAAAATCATGTGAAAGTGGTATTAGTCATTAGAGAAATGCAAACCAGAACCACCATGAGATACCACTTCACTCGGATGGATACATTAAAACAAAAACAGGAGTTGGCAGGGATGTGGAGGAACCCTAATGTAAACAGTGCAGACACTGTGGGGAACAATCTGGCATTCCTGAAGGTGTTAAACCTAGTGTACACCTGAGAACTGGAAACAGATGTTCAAACAAGGATTCAAAACATGGACAAGGATTTTAATAGCAGCACCATTCAAACAACCAAAAGATGGAAGCAGCCAAATGACCATCCATGAATGAATGGACAAACTGGTAAATCCAGAAAATGGGATATTATTCAGTCTTCAAAATACATTAAGTACTGATTCATGTTTTGTGATAAACTTAAAAAATATGCTAAGTGAAATAAGCCAGACACTAAAGTCACATATTATGTGAAATATCCAGAGTAGGTACATCCCAAAAGGCAGAAAGCAGAGCAGTGGCTGGCACTCGACAGTGGAGAACAGACAGCAACCCAACCTGTCCTGCACCTGCAAACTGCCCTCCTGGCATCAGCATCTGTGCTTCAGCCCAGGAAGTCCTCTTGCGCTTTCCGCCACGCCTCTCCCTCTTCCTGGCCTCACAGGGCTGCTCCAGGGAGGTGTGGCACCCTTCCTTCCTCTGGCCAACTGGCATTACGCCACCTCTCTTGCTAAACCCCCTTTCTAAAACTTTGCTTCATACACAGAGCCACTCACTCCCTTATTTCTCCCAGTATAAAATCACAACTGAACTCAAAGTTATTAAGAAAAGAACACTTCGTATTACCTACTGGATATAGTCTAAGGTCTTCATATATATGGAGAAACATACCTAGAAATGGTATTATCATTTTGTATCAGATTACAAATTCTTAGTTTTAAAATCCTAGTACTCAGAAGCTAAGGTAGAAAGTATTAACATACCTTATACACTCACATGCTAGGCATTTAAGTATTTATAGTAGAAATGAAACATCAATAATCTCTGTAGGCAGTTTTCTTTTAGTAAAACGAGTACTTAATAATTCACTGTTTCAAGAGCCTGCCTAGGTTAAATGAGCACAAACCATATGCAAAAGCACTATGCTAGATGCTACAGCAGATATAATTATTAAAGTTTAAATGCTTTAATAAATATATAAACAAAGTTTTATAAGAAAAGAGAAGGTGAGAGTATCACTCAGATTAATGATTTCAGCAGTTGGGACACTTGGTTTTTCAACGTGAGCTGCATAATCCAAAACCAGGGTGCAAGGTGTTCTCCAGTCACCAGCCCAATGATTCCTACACCAATGATTTATTTCCCGCAGATCTACATTACTCTGGGAAACCTAAATCACATCAATTCCTCAGATGTAAACAGAAGGAAGCAACTCCACATTTAACACAGGCTAAAATAGAACTATATTGCACCTGACCCAGAAATAGGATGTGCGTTTTCAAGTCCTACGTTAGTCACTGAGCAACACTCGTTCACACAGGAAGGAAAAGAATGCACTCACATAGAGTTCCAACTCTTATCCACTGCATCAGGGTGGGGGCTGGATGTGGGGCAGGAGAGATTGCCAGGTCCTCAGGCAGTACTTGTGGTAAGGAAGCAGAAGACAGGAAAACTGGTCAAAGCAAGGATGCAGGGTCCTTGGAATTATTTTAGGGATATACAGGGGAAAAGGGAGAGAAAGTGAATTGTAAGGCATGCTTTCAGTGTTAAAAATAACAAAGCATTATGGTAGATAAATTCTTAGCAACAACACAAAATAAACACACTGCAGTGAAACAGAAACAAAGAAAAATTTCAAGGTTCAACAGCTCCATTCCAATCCAGTGGGGGCGGGAGGCGGGTAAAGACAACACTGCAGGAAAAGTGACTCAGGCCCAGCACTGAGAGGGCACTGGGACATCAGGCACAGCAGCCTCAGGTGGCTCCGCAGGCCACGCCTGTCTGCCCACCCGTGTCCAGGGTTTCACTGGTCTCTCCCCATTCCAGCCTTCCTGATGAGGAAGGCATGTCAGCAGGTGTGTGTGACCCAGCCAAGGGCACAGTTAGCATGGGAGTGGCCTCAGAGGCGCCACATCTGGGATGGAGGCCTGCCTGAGCTACGCGGCCTGCAGGGTCTGCCTTCATAATCAGAAACACAGCCCAAAGACACTGATGCTGGTCACAGGGGCCGCCGCAGTCAGGGAAGGAGAAGATGATCCATCAAGGCTCAGAAATCTCAAAGCAGTTGTCACTTTATCCTGCTAAAACCACTACTTGGGACTAATAACATTCCTGCTAACAGATCTTAACATCCCACATGGAGGAAGAAGAGCAGTCTTGAGGCTGTGACTCACTGGAGGAGGAATGCTTCCCCTGCAGGCTACTTCCATAAGAAGAGATGTGGATAGGGCTGGAGCTGTGGTTCAGTGTACAGCACTTGCCTAGCACGGGTGAGGCACTGGGTTTGACTCTCAGCACTGCATATAAATAAATAAAATAAAGGTCCACTGACAAATAAAAAATATTTTTAAAAAAGGAAGAGATGTGGATAAACCTACAAAGACTTTTAACATCTTACCATTCAAAAACAACACTATCTCTACAATTAGACTTTTCCTTATACATTATCACTCTAATGATTCAAAATAGTTCATGTAGTCTCTCCATACAGATCTACCAAATAGCTCAATATGCATCTGTAACTTGAAAACATCAGCTTAAATATCTCATTCTATTTTTATCTTTTCTCACCATATATCTAATAATTTCCCCTCCTCTTGGTACCAGGGATTAAACCCAGGTGTGCTTAACCACTGAGCCACATCCCAGCCCTTTTTGTATTTTATTTAGAGACAGGGTCTCACTAAATTGCTAAGACTGGCTTTGAACTCACGATGCTCCTGCCTCAGCCTTCTGAGCCACTGGGATTATAGGCGTGAGCCACCGAACCCAGCTACCTAACAATCTTTTAATCGTGTCCATCAGACATCATTTAAATAAAGAATAATACTTTCATTAAGATAAGTAATATTGCAATAATGATAGTCATATTTCCAAAGAATGAGATAATGTTCAATGAAGAAAGGAAGATACTAACATACACATACAAACATGTCAAGGATTAATGGGCTGGGGCTGGAGCTCAGTGGCAGAGTGCTTGCCTAGCATGTGTGAGGCACTGTGTTCAATCCTTAGTGCCATGTAAAAATAAACAAATAAAATAAAGGTATTAAAAATATTAAGGGGACTGGGGATATAGCTCAGTTGGTAGAGTGCTTGCCTTGCATACACAAGACCCTGAGTTCAATCCCTAGCACCAAAAAAAAAAAAAAAAAAGGAAATGTACCAAAATGTTACTAGTAGTTATCATATTAGTAGTCAGGATTCCAGGCGTTTTTCTGACATCTGAAAATTATATTCTTAAAGCCTATCTAGCCACACTATGACATAATAAATGAAAATACAACAGTATGTTCATTAAAAATAAAGGATCTGCACTATATGATTAAGCAAATTTAAAAAAAAAAAACTTCAAGTTCAATTTCAATAACAACTTTACAAATAAAAGAAAACACCTGAACACCATCATGTTGGTGTTTCACTCTAGCCACTGGGGTCCTCACCAACATTCTTGTGCAGTTGCCAGGTGCTGGGCAGGACTCCAAGAAAGAGGGGCGGCACTGGTACTCACCTGATCACCTTGCTGTGATCCACTGAAAAGACACCTCACCAACCCACAGATCCAGTAGAAGTGATCATAAACTGCCCATCAGAAAAACAAGCAAAGGTGGCATGGCACAGAATCAGACCAGACCCATGTGGGGCTGAGGGTGTGCTCATGACAGCACACTGGCCTACACAAGCAAGACCCTGCATTCTGTCCCCAGCTCTGCATAACAAAAGAAAATAAAAGGACATGACCCATATGCACTAGATAACTAAGCCCTAAGGTTTTAATTCTCAAGAAACTACTTGTTTTAAAAGGAACTGATACAAAGAGCTGAGCCGTTACCTTAGCAATGTACAAAATGCCCTAAGTGTTTGCCTCGGCAACACAAACACAAGACTTGGAATGATACAGGGATGGGTGTGGCCCCTGCGGAAGGATGACTTGGAAATGTGCAAAGTGCTCCATATTTTTCAGCACACTATACTGATGCATGCATACCCACGCTCAGAGCAGCAAAATTCACAAAAACTAAACCGTGGAACCAGCCTGGGTTCTGTCAGTGGACGAATGGATAAAGAAAATGTGGTATAGACACACAATGGAGTTTTACTCAGCCACAAGGAAAAATGAAAATACGTCATTTGCAGGAGAATGAAATAAGCCAAACTCAGCAGGTCAAGGGACGTATGTTTTCTCTCATGTGGAAGCTAGAGAGGAACAAGGAAAGGTGTGGGGGGAATCTCATGAAAACTCGAAGGCAGATCAGTAGAGCAGAGCAAATGGCGGGGGAGGGAGAGGAAGGGGACACTGGGGAAGGATATCGGTCAAACTGTATGGTTACATCACATGCATGAATGGATATTTAATAGTAAGTCTCACCACTGTGTGTAATTAAAATTTATCAATAAAGTTGAAAAAAATAAAATACCCCAAATAGCATATTTTAAAAAATGAACAAACTACTTCATCAACTGAAAGACCTAATAAAGGTTCCTTATGATGTAGCTATGAATCCAGAAAATACTAACGTTCTAAGCCAGATTTTACTGAAAAAATGATTTTCAGTACAGCCAGTCAGTACAAACTGAAAAATCCCCAATATTCCCATTAACTTATAATTTCCCACCAACTACCATCGTGGGTAGTTTGGCATGGATGATATTTTTGACATACTTTTCCTGGATTAAAGAAAAATGTGCCTCATTTGTGTACAATGAATCAAAATGCAGTCTGTAAAAACTAAATAAATAAAATTTTTTAAAAAAGGAAAAATGACTTATGTGTCACTTAAAAAAAAAAAAAAAGGAGCAGGTGCAGTGACACAGCTCGGGAGCCTGAGGCAGGAGGATCACAAGTTCAAAGCCAGACTCAGCAATTCATCAAGACCCTGTTTCAAAATACAAAATAAAAATGGGCTAGGGATGTGACTCAGAGGTTAAGTACCCCTGGGTTCAATCCCTGGTACCAAAAAAAAAAGGAGAAAAGCAGAGAGTAGTGCAGAGATAATATCAAAGCATACAAAACTTCAGTTGGTAGGGGAAAAAATGAAAAAGAGCACAGAGAAGAGATAATACCAAAGGACACAAAATTTCAGTTAGTAGGATTACTGTTCAAAAGTTCTATTGTGCAACATCAGAACTACAATTAATAACAATGTTATATATTCTTGATTATAGTGAAGTGATTTTAAAGAGCTCTCTCAAAAAAATAAGTATGTGAGGTAATGCATGTTAGCTCGATTTAGCCATTTGCAATATATACAAATTTTTAAAAAATGTACAAAGATATAGTTTTGTTAATTAAAAAGTAAAAATAATTTGCAAAAAAAAAAAAAAAAAGGCCCCAAATCACCACTATGACTTTATACAGATTTTTCTGTTGCCAGCTGATACTCTTCCTGGTTTTAAGGCCTTGTCTTCCTCATCTTGTGTCACCAGCACAATGCCTGAGGCGTAGCACAGGGTCGCAGGAGACTGCCCGAGTGAATGAGTGCACCTGTAGACACTTATGTTCAATTTAAGGCCTCATGGAATGCTGGCTCAGTAAATGACTGAACCCACAGACACCCACTTTCTACTCGTACACATGAATTGGGCTAGTTCCTTAAAATGTGATCTATTCAAGTAAAAATTCACCAAAATTGCCTGTAGGTATTTTAAAATAGGTTAGAAAAGGAAATGATGAAAAATTAATGATGGAAAAAGACATGAGAAAACCTCTGTAAATAAACAAGTTTAATGGAAATATGATCCTTGCAGAAGATGATTATGGGCATAGTGACTGTTTCTGTAAGAACCAAGCCCCACCCAGTTCCAAAGAACACCAGGTGACTCAGTGTGGAAGGCACGATAAGATCACTGAGTGTTCACTGAGTGTGAAAGGACTACTGGAGGAGGAGGGCGGGGTACTTCCAGCACCAAGAGGCACAGAACACAGTCCTGCAGAACTGCACAAAACACAGTCTGGCACCTTTTCTCGTGGCTGAAGCCAGAAGAGAGCCATACTGCACTACCAGTCCTTTCCCTCCTCCAATTTCACAAATGCTTAGATTTGAATATAGCACTCTTTCCCTCTCCTGCCACGTCCAAACACTGCATCTAAGAAACTTGGGAGTATTTATCCTTAGGTATTAGTCTCTGCTAACCGGGAGAACTGCCTTGGGAGTCCTAGTCTGACCAGCCGGAGCACTTCTATATTGAAGAGCCCAGGTGGGGCCCAGCGGGAGCACTTCTCTCCTATGCCTAACAGCCTGGTGGGGTCCAGTGGGAGCACTTTTCTCCTCATCCCTGAGAGCCTGCGTGGAGTCCAGCAAGAGTACTGCTAGGCCCAGCATAAGCTGCAGCTCAGTTCCACCGTCCACTGGGAAGGAACCATCACTTTCTCAGAGTCCCTTCTGAGAAGGCCCAGAAACCCACCTTTTGATTGCCCTCCTGCACCCTGCTGCCATACTGGGCTTTGGGGCCCATGGAACATGCCATGATTATTTTGCTGTTCCCTAAGAATTCCATACACATATATTTATGCATCCCTTACCATTAATCCCTCCCTGACCTTTTATTTGATCTCATGGCATTCTGGGGCAACCACCACAGGCCTTCTATGAGTTTGCCACATCTGCCCTGAAAGGGATGAATATGAAACAGGAAGATCTCTTATACTTTGTCAAAGCTAGATGCCCTTCAGTAGATGAATGGGTAAAGAAAATGTGGTACATATACACATGGAATATTATTCAGCCATAAAAAAGAATGAAATTATGGAGACGTTCATGTCAAATGAAATAAGCCAATCCCAAAAAACCAAAATCATTTAAAAAGTAAATATCATTACATTT
This sequence comes from Sciurus vulgaris, assembly GCF_902686455.1. Classification (NCBI taxonomy): domain Eukaryota; kingdom Metazoa; phylum Chordata; class Mammalia; order Rodentia; family Sciuridae; genus Sciurus; species Sciurus vulgaris. The sequence continues at coordinate 375,073 of NC_136468.1, read as the reverse complement.
AAATTTAAGCTAAAGTTTTATAAGCAAAAAGCATTTTGCACTGACTGCCTTTTCACTCTTTCATTTATTTATTTATTTTGGCAGGGCTGGGGATCAAACCCAGGGCCTTATACACCCTAGGCAAGCACTCTACCACTGAATTACATTCCCAAATGCCATTCTTAGTTTTATAGGAAATTCAGTGTCTCTATTTCTTAACAGTGCTATTGAGATATAATTTACATATTATTCAAGTCACTCATTTTAACTGCGCAATTCAATGTTTTTAGTATATTCACAGTATCTATTTCAAGAATAAGTGCTGTGACCAAAAATTCAGAGTAAAGGCCAGAGATTCATCAGGCCAAATGATAACACTAAAACACAAGTCTGTTTTCCATAACTCTTTCTTCATAAAATTTATAAATTATGTAAATATATGTATATCTCAATTTTATAAATTATATTTGACTTGTTCTCCCATGTTCAAATTTACAATGAGAATAACATTAATCTGAACTAGAAATATTACTTAAACCAGAGCATATAGGCCAGTGGACATGCATATCTTAAATTAAAATTATTTTTTCAATTTAAACAAGAAACAGGTATTTACTCCTTTAACTTCTTCTAACTCAGTGAAACATTTAGACACATACACAAAGCAATCAGACTGTCATGGTCCTTTCCTTCCTGCATCATGGCCACAATGTGGGTGTGAGCAAGAAACTCAGCAGCACCTACACCCTGTTTGCAGTAGGGCTCAAATTAAAAACAACCAAGTTCTGACTCCTCAATAAGCTATGTCAATCATTTTCTAGTATAAGTCTTCATAAAAAGTTATGAAAGTATTATTAAGTAAATGATTAAAAGTGAAGAAAAAGCAGATGTTTCCCCTTTCCTTACATAGGACCACATAGAGTACATTCTTTTTATTCATTTTGTTCTTAGACTATACATACTATATTTTGACCAGAGTTAAATTCCCCAGAACCTCCTCGAAGAACAACGGGGAAGGAAGTTGTTCCCAAAGAAAGTCTGTACTCAACAGCATAGAAAAACATATCCAAGGAAGCCAACTCTGCTTTGATTATCAATAATCCAAGTAAAAAACAGCAGTTGTTTGAACAGTTAAATAATACTGTACATGACAGGTTTGGATTTCAACATACTCGCAGCCATAACATCAGCACTTATTGGCAATAGTAAGTGCAAGAAAGTCACATCTTATCTTACCAAGTTCTAATAACATAAATACACCAGTGGAAAATTGTCTTTATTTTTATTTATCTCTATAAAAACTCTTCAAGAATATTCTTTGCCCAGAATCCAATTTCCTGGGTTCTATTACATAGGGTAGACCCCTCCTCAATCCATCAAGCCTTCCAGGCTTTTTCCCTACTTTTGGAAAAAGAATGGAAGACTGAATAATAACTGTCTGTATCAAAGCTATAGGACCAAACTCTTACAGAAATATCACGTTAAGTAAGAGCCACTTTTCATGCCCTGACAGTCTCAACACAGGAAGAAAACATATTTTTCTAAAAGCATTAATATTATTTAAGGATGTCATTTCAATGTCCAGCCAAAATTTTTACTTTACTAAATAAAAAGGAAAACTGTGAGTGTATTCAAAGACGAATGTAGGAAGTCAGTACCATATTAGTTCATGTTTTCTAAGCTTTCACTTCACTATGAATCAGTGGTCAATGACACTAGAAAACATGTTCCATCTCTAGGGTACACAAATACATCTGGTTCAATGAAAAATACCAGTCCAAAGTTCAGAAAGCCCAAGAATCCAGAGTAGAACTCAAAGTCTTAACTTTTCTTATGCATGGCTTCTTCTACTGTTGATTTGCTCCTCAATCCCTGTGCTTCCAGGTTATGGGACTCCCTGGTTTTATTATCAAAATAACACCTGGATGATATATATATATCTCAATCCCCCAAAAAAACTCTCTAAAGCCCTGGATATGATCACTGTCAAGTTTCACGAAAATCCTTAAAAGCAATCTAGAGGGGCTGGGACTGTAGCTCAGTGGCAGAGTGTCTGCCACGTGTGAGGCACTGGATTTTATCCTTAGCACTACATAAAAATAAAAACAAATAAAATAAAGGCATTCTGTCCATATATAACTTCAAAATAAATTTTTTAAAGCAATCTAGGCATGTTTAAGTATGCCCAAGTGTGACAGGAACTCAAATAGAAATTTGGAATAAACAAGTGAAAAATTCTGGAGAAAATATAAATTCTTTATGAGTTGAACATTATGATTCACCAGTTTAAGTAACACAGATGAAAAATCCAAAAAAAGAATCTTCAGTTAATCATTTTTTTATTCCATAAAAATTAGTTCTTCATGTGGCAGCAATTTATTTAATTTCTAAGTGAAAATAGCTTGTTTCACAAAGCTTTTTTCTAAGCAAATTTGCTCAATAAGCATCTCTGAAGGTTATCACCACCCTTTCCTGCAAATTCCAGCATTACTTATGGTGATTCTCTGGTAATTTATCTACTACTCTATTTTTAACCACTTTTCTAAGAGGATCTCACTCAGATACTATGGACACACGGTGCAGGCATCAGTAGATGTGGCTCAGTGGTAAAGTGCTTGCCTATCATGCATGAGGCCCAGGGTTTTTTGATCTTGAGTACCACTAGCAAAAAAATAAATAAATAAAAAGCCAATAACACAAGACACAAGATGTCACTTTAAAGTCCTTTTGCACTTCTGAAGTGCACCCCTGTTCTTGATTTTTCTCACCTTGTTTACTCTAACTTCCTGTTTTCCACAGATCCCTAGTGTTTTCCTGCAGCTAGCTAAAAGCTGTACCACAGTAGTTATTCTGATTTTCCAAAATACATCTTTCACGATGTACTGGCTGGATTTTAAGTTCCCAAAGTCTCTACTGTATTCTTATTGCAATTGCTATCTGTCATCATAAAATGCCACCGTGCCCCTGTTGGTCTTGGGCACTCCTGCTTCTGATTTCTGTCTGTTGGCCACTCGCGTCCGATGTTGCACGCCTCACAAGTGTCAGCTGGCTGGAAACGAAGCCTCCACGCCCTTTCCTCCAGCAACAGAAAACGACCCTCCGGAACTCACAGCTGGCTACTGGCACACAAGTTCACATCATGCCTAAAGCGAGCACCATTTATCTTAAAACAACAATATTCTCTGCAGTCTGAAACCGATGCCAACTCATGGCTAAGAAAGAATTAAGGAGCGAGGAGGAAAAGACGAGGCCAACTCCACTAAATGCTATACTCCACAAATACGCAGAACACCGCTCGAGGTAAAATACCGTAAATCTCGTTCGTTCTTCCAAAATTCACTGCCATTCATACATTCGCGCTGAATCTAGGCTGGCCCCATACAAAAGTGCTCAGGCTCACAACCGGCTACTTGCAAAAGGAAAAAGAAACAAGCGGATCAACTTTTCTAACACCAGCAACCTCTCGGGGGACACTTACTGCTCTTCGCTAAGGGAACACAAGCTCTGCTCCCGTCGGCTGTCACTTTCCAACCCCAGGAAAGGAAACTCGGCGGGGCGGGACGCGCGGCCTGCGGGCCACGCGCGGCGCCCGCCACCGGCGCAGCCCGCGAGCGGGGACGCCTCGCGGGACCCGGGCGCCCGAGGCGGCGGCGGGCGGGCGCGGCGGGGGCCGGGGGCCGGCACTCACCCAGGCCGGCAGGTCGCAGGCGCGCACCCCCAGGCGCACGACGCGCTCCTCGTCCTCCAGCAGCGCCAGCGCGCGGCACAGGCGGCTGGCCTTGAGGCCGCGGCTCCGGCGGCACCAGGCGAGCAGCCCGAGCGCCAGCAGCACCCAGCTGAAGCTCAGCCCCAGGTAGCCGAGCGCGTACACCGGCAGCAGCAGCGCGAAGCTGCGCGCCAGCTGCGCCAGCAGCCCCGGCACGTCCACGCTCAGCGCGCCGACCGGCGGCTCGGGCGCCGGGCGGCCCCCGGTCTGGCCCGCGCCGGCCTCCGGGGCCTGTTCCCCGGCGCCGCTCATCGCCTGCCGCACAGCGCTGTCCTCTCGGACCAGGAGGGCGCGGCGCTCCCGCGGACCCGGGCCCGCTCCAGCCCGCGAGCCAGCACTCTGAGGGGACCGCTCTCCCCGCCTCGGGAAGGGGTCGGACGCTCGACGTCACCGCGTCGGCCGGCCCCGCCCCCGCGCCAGCGCCCCTCCGAGGGGTCGGGCGGAGCCGCCTGAGGATGGGCGGTGCGTGGCGTCAACTCGCCAGGCCTGCCCCGCCCCGCCCCCGCTGAAGGGTGGGCAGAACCTCCCGAGGACGGGCGGCGCTGACGTCATCGCGCCGAAGCGGTCCCGCCCCCGCGCCAGCTCCCCTCAGGGGAATCGGCGGAACCTCCCGAGGACGGGCGGCGCTGACGTCATCGCGCCGGGCGGGGCGAGCTCTGCGGAGGGGCGCGGCCGAGGCCGGGCGTGAGGCCGGGCGTGGGCCCGGGCGCGGCCTGCCGGGCGGGCGGGCCCCGGGCGCTGAGGTCCTCGCCTGGGGCTGCAGGGCCGGCACCGGTAGCGCGCTGGCGGTCACTTCCTTGTCCCGGAGCGCAGCGGGCAGTTTGTGGTGCGGTCTGGTGGAGAGGGTTCGCCAGGAGCGCGGCGCTCGTCGGCCGCGGAAGCGGGCCTGGCGCGCGGGCGTCTCGGCCGGCCGCAGGGGGAACCGGCCGGGCAGGGCCTCGAGCGGGGAGGGGAGTGACTGTCCTTTCCTTTCCTCCACCCTTGTTTGCCTCCGCGCCAAGTTACGGCATGTGAGTCGCACGTACGTAAAAGGGTGTCGCGGCCCCTTACCGGTCTGCGGGTTGTGCTCCTAAGGCCGCCCGTCAGTCCAGATCGCCTGCGTTTTGGCGCTGGGGCCTGAAACCAGTGCACTCTACCACTGGGCTGCACCCCCAGCTACTTCCGCTTTTTACTTTGAGACAGGGTCTTGCTCAATTTTCCAGGCTGACCCCAAACTTGTGATCTTCCTGCCTCAGCCTTCTGAGTTGCCAAGGATTACCGGCGTTCACTGCCTTGCCTGGCTCCAGATTATTTTAATGCATCAAAGTGAGCGAGTCCCTCAGTAACGCGGGAAGGAGAGGAGCCCGTTTTCTGTGGTCTTTGCTCTAAAGCTGAGTTGTGCATCCTGTAAGGTTGTGTGAACATAAACTACAGGGGGAAAATCATGTCTTGTCTGCTCTCCAGTAATCGGCCTAGGGACCTAGGCTGTAAAACAGGTTGAAGAAAAAGGTCAGCATTGGGAGCCAGTCAGCCTCCTGTGACCCGGACTGAGCTGTTTACCCCGTATATCCTGTCGCCTCTTCTGTCCCTGCTATCCTCTGTAGACAGTTCCCCGAGAAGAGGCACAGCTTCTTGAAGTGAGTGTCACGAGTTTTCCAGTGCACCACTGAAATTTCAGCCTTTCTAGTTTCAAAGAGAAGTGCTACTTCTATATAAAATTTGATCCTTTCATTTTGAGATGCCCCTTCCCTCAGATTCTGTTTCATCATAGATGGTGGAGCATACAACCACAATTTTTTTAAACCATCTTGGAGCTCAGAAAACAATATTTCAGAGAGAAAGCCTTGGAAGTCGCCTTGGGACGTCTCTCTCAGACTTCCCGTCCTCCTGTGGCAGGCTCCTCTTCTCCCTCCGAAGACAAGCCATAGAATCTTTCCCAGTGCAGTTCATAGAAACTAGAACATCTTTTCCTCCCAAAGTCATAAAGCCTGAAAATGTTAATCTTCCACTGCTTATCTGTTGGAACTGGCCAGAAAGAAATTCTCTGACCTACTGTGTCTGATAAAGACATCAGAAGACCCCCAATTCCAGAAGGGGTTCTTCCCCATACTCTGGAGGAAGGAATGGCACACAGATCAAGAAGAATCTGAACACTCAGGACTAACTGGGTTTCCCCCTCAGTTCTTTGCATCACGCCCCTTTGGTCCAATCACATTCCTACATAGCTGTCAATGCTTTGTTGAATTCAAACATAAAAGCCGAGAGTTCACACTGGGTCTTTGGGTCTTCATCCTGAAGGTTCCTGCTATGACCAAGTAAATGCATTATATTTTCTTCTGTTACCTTGTCTTGGTGTAGGGTTTTGGGCCATGGTTCTTTACAATGGGCAGGAAACCAACCACTCCCTTTTCAGCCCCCACATCCCATACCACAAAGACAACTGTGTTTCTGTGATGTTCCTTGTATGATGGACCGACGTTCTCATAGTGAACATACTTTGCCTAGGCTTTTCTGAACAAGTTTCTATGATTTGTAAACATCTGATTGGTATTCCTTTAATCCTACCCTCCTAAAAAGCTGTCTAGAAAACTTCCATTCCGGCACAGAGGAGGCAGTGACAAAGACATGGTTGACAAAGTGGTAATAATCAGGCAGAGGGAACAGTCAGTCTGGTTATGCTTTCAAATAAATAGAATGATGAAAGCCAGACTTCTTACTTACAAATGTGTGGCTCACTCCTGTAATCCCAGTTACTTGGGAGGCTGAGACAGGAGGATTACAAGTTTGAAATCAGCCTCAGCAACTTAGCAAGACCCTGTCTCAAAATAAAAAATAGCTGGGCATCGTGGCCCACACCTGTAATCCCAGTGGCTTGGGAGACTTGAGGCAGGAGGAGCACAAGTTCAAAGTCAGCATCAGCAACTTGGACCCTTTCTCAAAATAAAAAATAAAAAGGGTTAGGGATGTGACCCAGCAGTTTGGCACTGGGTCCAGTCCTTCGTACCAAAATAAATTAATAAAATAAAAATGACTGGGAATGTAGCTCAGTGGTAAAGAGCTCATGGGTTCAACCCTAGTACCCCAGGAGACAACAGAAACAAAATAAAAACCTCAAAAAAAAAATAAATAATAAAAAACCCAACAACAAACCCCCCCCAACAACTTAGAAAGGAGGAAGACTAGAAAGAACCATGTCAGAGCAGATTAGAATTGGTGGTATTAGTACAAGCTCATGTTTTTGATGACTATTCACAGATATAAAAACAGTTATATGCCTGTGCCTGTGTGCATGCGAGTAGGTGTATGTGCTCAGGAACACAGGTGCACTTCCTAGTTCTGCCGGCTGAGTGGAAGCAACCGCAAGCCAGGACTACAGAGCACAACCAGCTCTCATCCGGGCATCACCTACCCAGCTGATGGAACTACACGTTACCAGTGTGTTTTAGTCAGGTTTTTCGCTGCTGTGACTAAATAAATGGGCTGACCAGCACAATTATAGAGGAGGAAATGTTTATTTAGGGCTCACGGTTTCAGAGGTCTTAGTCCATAGAAGACCGGCTCCATTCCATGAGGCTTGAGGTGAGGCTGAACATCATGGTGGAAGAGTGTGGCAGAGGGAAGCAGCTCACCTGCGATCAGAAAGCAGAGAGAGAGAGACTCTACTCTCTAGATAAAAAAATATTTACCCCATAGTGACACCCCCAATGAACCACTCCCTCTAGCCACATGCCACCTGCCTCTGGTTACCACTCAGTTAATCCCATCAGAGTTTAATTCACCAATTAGGTTAAAACTCTCACAACCTAATCATTTCTCCTTTGAACCTTCTTGCATTGTCTCACATGTGAACACCTCACATCCAACCATAACACACTTATCCAACAATAACAGGTTGGAATTTTGAGTCCTGGTATGGTGTTGACATTTCTGGAATATTTCTACCAGGAAGCATGACCTGCGGGAACATCAGAGAGGGCCAATATAAAAGCCCTCCTGTTTTCTTTAAATCTGTTCCAGATTGTAAGAGATCAAAGGCACACAGTTATTCTATGGATGTTCCTGAATAGGATCCTGGACAGAAATGTTGGCACATTTGGTGAAGCTCAAATGGGGTCTGTGGACTGTTTGGCAATGTTGGAGTCCTCTTTGGGAGGATTGTGTGGTGAGACCTGGTTGACTTGGAGAAGTATCTGGGACTGCTGTGGTCTGAAGGTGTCTCCCTCCATTCAGGTGTTGGGACTTAATGGCAGTGTGATAAGAGGTGATTATATCCTGGTGTGGTGGCCCACTCATAATCCCAGCAAGTTAGGAGGCTGAGAAAGGGGGATTTCAAGTTCGAGGTCAACCTCAGCAAGGGCTGGGCATGTAGCTCAGTGGTAAAGTGCCCCTGGGTTCGATCCCCAGTATCAAAACAAACAAAACCAAAATACCACCCCCAAAACAACAAAATGTAGCTACTAGAAAATATGTAATCATGTGATTCACATTCTATTTCAGTTGGACTGTGCTGTTATAGATACAATTATTGCTGAACACTCCTTCTTTCTGAATTTGTACCCAGATTTGTCTTCCCCCTCAAAATGTTCTCAGTGACTCTTCCTGATTAATTATTTATGCTTCAAGATCTAACTGAAATGAAGCCTTTCCTAATGTTATTCTTTTCTTCCATGGGGAACTACTGCTTTTTTTTTTTCCAGTGCTAGGGATTGAATCCAGGTCTTGACAATCACTGCATTTTATAAGTAGCGCTTACATTTTCACATCATTTAATAGTTGCTTGCATATTTCTCTTTCTTAACAATTATTAGTTGCTAGAGGTCTAGATAGTGTTTTATTTAGCTACGTCTAGCACTCCCTTGGTCACCAGATCATCACAATGAGCTTAGTCATTTGGTGAATAAATAAAGATGATGGAAGAAATATCAGATTGTAATGGATTGGCAAATGAGGTATTCAAAAAACAACTGTTTTAGTTTCCTCTATAGGACTAGATCCATTTATTCTACAAACATAACTGATCGTGGTAAGAAAGAGGAAATAGCATTTGCAGAACCCTGTAGATTGGTGCGTTTGAGCAACTCCAAGTCTCGCTGGTGAGGGAAGAGTGCGGTAAAGGCAGGGAGCGACAGGCGATTTACGGGTTAGATCGCTTTGTCCGCAGCGGAGGCGGCGCTGGTGGGGACTGGAGCGGCGAGACTGGACACACTGACATTCAGGAGAGACTCGGGAGCTCGTTTGACAGCAGCTTGTGATCGGGTGTCATTCCCGTAGCATATTGTGGCTGGCGCTGCATTTCCGTGCACTCTCACTCGAGAGGGCGAAGCTGGCGAGCGCTTAGGCTGGCTTTGCTGAAGCAGCTGCCCGCGCTCCTCCTCGCCCGCCTTCCTCTCCGGCGTGCGGGCCTGCGAAACGGACGGCGGGCTCAGCCCAAGTGAGGAAGCCGAGGCAGGGCAACCAGCTTTGTGCAGCCCCCGGTCGTGAACCGGCTCCTAACTGGGCCTGGAAAACAGCGCGCGGAACATCCCCAGCTGCAAAGCCGCGGCGCTGGCACAACCGCCGGGCCCCGCTGCAGCCACCACCCGAGTCCTGCGGGCCGCCTGTGTCCACGCCGTAAATAAGCTGCGCTGCCGAGTACGTGTTCGTTTCTCTGGTCTGCGCTCGATGAAGTCGCTCAACCACCCCCTTCCGAACACTCGATTCCATCCTAAGGACATGGCACCCACCCTTCAGGCGCCGACCCAGAGCGCTGTGCCAGCGAGCCTCCTCCCCAGCGCTGTTTATTTCGAATCAGGGTCTAAATTGCGTACGGCCTCGCTAACTTGCGGAGACTGGCCTCGAACCTTCGATCCTTCTGCCTCAGCCGCCCCAGTCGCGGGAGTCACAGGCGTGCGCCGCCCTGCCGGGCTTAGCGCCTACCTAAGGTGTTTCTTGTCAAGACAGGACAAAGGGATGTAACTGGGAGGGGTAAAGCCCTATTCCAACGCCAAGGTCTTTCATGATCACTCGCTGTCTCCGTGGAGGGTAGCACCGGGTGACAAGGGGAGCCGCTCCCGTCCAGCCAAAAACCGCGGGGAGAAGAGAACATTGACCCTTTGGCCTTTGAGGTTCTTGCCCGCCGGTTGCTAGGCGTCCAGAATACGAAGGCGCAAAGGACCAATCGGCTCTCTGCGGCTCCGACCGGCAGTGGAGGCGGGGATACGCAGGCGCAGTGGGAGGGCCGCGGTGCATGCTGGGCAGCGATCGCTGGGCCTTTTGCTGCCCCTGCTTACTGGTTGCTAGGAGTCGGGACGCCCGCACGCAGAGAGCGGCAGCTCGGCCCGCTTCGTCCGGCCGAAAAGAGTGGGCGCCAGCTGACTTGTCTCCTCCTGGTAGCCTGTGCCTGCCTGGGGCAGAGGATACCGCGGTACTCGGATCTTCGAGGAGCGATGGAACCTGGGAAGGTCGGTATGCGGCATGTCCTAGCGAGGCGAAAAGGCGCGTCCCTCACTCCGCTGGGGGCCCGCCCGCGCCCGACTCCTAAGGACTCGGGGAAGCGGGCCGGGCCGCAGTCTGAACGGCTGGGTCCGGGAGTTCCATGAGAAGACACCCCCCCAACCCCCAACCCTTCTAACAGCATTTGCCTCTGGGCTGCTTACCGGGAACCGGATTGGGCGTGAGGGGCGGGCCGAGAGGCCGTGTCCAGGACGTGAGGGCGGGGCGAGGGGCGGTGTTCATGGTGTGAGGGCGGGGCGAGGGGCGGTGTTCATGGTGTGAGGGCGGGGCGAGGGGCGGTGTTCATGGTGTGAGGGCGGGGCGAGGGGCGGTGTTCATGGTGTGAGGGCGGGGCGAGGGGCGGTGTTCATTCATGGTGTGAGGGCGGGGCGAGGGGCAGTGTTCATTCATGGTGTGAGGGCGGGGCGAGGGGCGGTGTTCATGGTGTGAGGGCGGGGCGAGGGGCGGTGTTCGGGTGTGAAGGCGGGGCGAGGGGCGGTGTTCATGGTGTGAGGGCGGGGCGAGGGGCGGTGTTCGGGTGTGAAGGCGGGGCGAGGGGCGGTGTTCATGGTGTGAGGGCGGGGCGAGGGGCGGTGTTCATTCATGGTGTGAGGGCGGGGTGAGGGGCGGTGTTCATGGTGTGAGGGCGGGGCGAGGGGCGGTGTTCGGGTGTGAAGGCGGGGCGAGGGGCGGTGTTCATGGTGTGAGGGCGGGGCGAGGGGCGGTGTTCATTCATGGTGTGAGGGCGGGTCGAGGGGCGGTGTTCATGGTGTGAGGGCGGGGCGAGGGGCGGTGTTCGGGTGTGAAGGCGGGGCGAGGGGCGGTGTTCATGGTGTGAGGGCGGGGCGAGGGGCGGTGTTCATTCATGGTGTGAGGGCGGGGCGAGGGGCGGTGTTCATTCATGGTGTGAGGGCGGGGCGAGGGGCGGTGTTCATGGTGTGAGGGCGGGGCGAGGGGCGGTGTTCAGGGGCGAGGGGCGGTGTTCGGGGTGCGAGGGCGGGGCTAGGGGGCGGCATCCAGGGCGTGGGGGTGGGGCGAGGGGCGGTGTCCAGGGGCAGCGCTGGGTGGGAGTCTGGGGTTGCTGCTGCGAGGGTAAACGTTCGACATGTTCGTGGTGGAGTCTAGGGCATGGTCTGAGAGCGTATTGGGGGCGGGGTTCGTCCTGTGGGACTGGAACTAGGTCTGCCGAGCTCCGCTGACCCCTCCTCACCTCTGCTGCAGGCCTTGGCTTCTGGAGGAGCCTCTGTGCAGGCCTGGCTGAAGGGAAACCGGCACGTCTGAGTGTCTCCTGAAGCATCGCAGGATGCTGCGCTGCAGGTGCCTGCCGTGGGGTAGTTGTCTTCGCCGTAATTAAAAAAATCTCCAAGAGTGTTGGACTGCGCTGAAGGAGAGGGCTGACAGTCTGCACCTGCTCCTAACGTTAGTGCTGCCTGGCGTATGCTTTTACCTTTACCTCTTCACTGATGAAATTCAACCAGGTGTGTAGCTGCACTTGGTACAGAACCGCATTGTGCATTTGCTTGCTGCGAGTCGTTCTGTGTTTGAATTGTCCAGTATGTACTGGCTGCATGCAGCTGTTGAGTACCAGAAATGTGGATGGAGCTGCTTATGACACAAAATGTAAATTTTATTCACCTTTAAATTTAAAGGGTTGCAAGTCACAGGTTCTGAAGTCGAGATCAAATTCTGGCTGCTGGTGTTTGAATTCTTGTATGACTCTGGGATGGTTACTTATCATGCTATATTTTCTGAGTTCATAAAATGGGCACAATAATAGCCATATCACAGGGTGTTTATGATGATTTAATGAAATATTACATGTAAGCGTGCTTACAGCACTGCTTGTTATTTCGTTAACACGTTTCAGTAAATGTTAACTAGTGTTATTCTTGTTGTCTATTGAATACCCACTAAAAGATGAAGAATTTAGTTTGCCTACATTTCCTCTTACCTTCTCTCATTTTTTCTGTTGTTTTCCTATAATAATGTTAAATAATTTGTGTTGTATCCATTCTAGGTAGTATCTTTTAACTTTGCTTTAAGTAAGTTAGGAAGATAAGTCCTAAATTACCCTCTGTTTCTCCTCAAACCCAACAATATCCTGACTTTTATCATCTTTATACCATTCCCTTTACATTTCCATGAATTATTCTGTAACTTTTCTGTGTTTTGCTTATAGGTTGATGCATGATGATGTTAGTAGAATTCACTGCAGACCCAGGGTGACTGGACCAGTAGAGAAGATACAGTCCCGGACCCTACGCCCCTTGTCAGAGAAAACACATAGGGTCAAATAGATAATCTTTTCTTATATTCAATTAATGTACTGCAATGTAATTTACTTCATATTTGGATCATATACTTCTTTCTTTCTTTCTTTTTTTTTTTTTTTTGTACCAGGGATTGAACTCAGGGACACGCAACCACTGAGCCACATATCCAGCCCTATTTTGTGTTTTACTTAGAGACAGGGTGTCACTGAGTTGCTTAGCACCTCACTTGTGCTGAGGGTGACTTTGAACTCATGATCCTCCTGCCTTAGCCTCCCAAGCTGTTGGGATTACAGGTGTGAGCCACCACACCCAGCTTGGACTGTACATTTCTTAAATGACCCTTTGATTTTCCATTAGTTTCTCTCTCTCTCTTTCTTTTTATTTATTTATGTTTGGATACAGGGGATTGAACTCAGGGGTACTTGACCACTGAGCCATGTCTTGCTAAGTTGCTTAGGGGCTCACTAAATGGCTGAGGCTGAATGAACTCTTGATCCTTCTGCCTCAGCCTTCTGAGCCTCTGGGAATTCAGACCACTGTGCCAGGTCATCTAGATCTTTTTATTTTCTATTTCGAGACAGGATCTCCCTAAGTTGCTGAGGACCTCACTAAGTTGCCTATTGTGAGTCAGCATCCGCATATCAGAGGGAACATTCGGCCTTTGGTTTTCTGGGATTGGCTTATTTCACTTAGCATGATAGTCTCCAGTCCCATCCATTTACTGGCAAATGCCATAATTTCATTCTTCTTTATGACTGAGTAATATTCCATTGTGTATATGTATCACATTTTCTTTATTCATTCATTGGTTGAAGGGTACCTAGGCTGGTTCCATAGTTTAGCTACTACGAATTGAGCTGCTATAAACATTGATGCGGCTGTGTTACTATAGTATGCTGATTTAAGTCCTTTGGGTGTAGGCTGAGGAGTGGGATAACTGGGTCAAATGGTGGTTCCATTTCAAGTTTTCTGAGGAATCTCCATACTGCTTTCCAGAGTGGTCGCACCGATTTGCAGTCCCACCAGCAGTGTGTGAGTGTGCCTTTGCCCCCACATCCTCGCCAACATTTATTGTTGCTTGTATTCTTGATAATCGCCTTTCTGACTGGAGTGGGATGAAATCTCAGTGTAGTTTTAATTTGCATCTCTAATTGCTATTGATGTTGTGATGTTGAACATTTTTTCACGTATTTGTTGACCAATTGTATTTCTTCTGTGAAGTGTCTGTTCAGTCCCTTTGCCAATTTATTGATTAGGTAACTTGTTTTTTGGTGTTAAGTTTTTTTTTTTTTTTTTGTGGTGCTGGGGATTGAACCCAGGGCCTTGTGCTTGTGAGGCGAGCACTCTACCAGCTGAGCCATCTCCACAGCCCAAGTTTTTTGTACTTTCTACATTATGGAGATTAATGCATGAGGTGCATGTGGTAAAGATCTTTTCCCATTCTGTAGGCTCTCTCTTCACGTTACTAATTGTTTCCTTTGCTGTAAAGAAGCCTTTTAGTTTGATACCATCCCATTTGTTGATTCTTGATTTTACTTCCTGTGCCGTAGGAGTCTTGTTGAGGAATTTTGTTCCTAAACTGGCATGATAGAGATTTGGGACTACATTTTCTTCTAGGCACAGGATCTGTGGTCCAATGCGTAGTTCTTGATTCACTTTGAGTTCAGTTTTGTGCATGGTGAGAGATAGGGGTTCAATCTCTTTGTTACGTATGGATTTCCAGTTTTCCTAATCCCACTTATTGAAGAGCCTGTCTTTTCTCCAATGGACATTTTTGGCGCCTTTGTCTAGAAGAGATAACTATATTTATCTGAGTTCATCTGTGTATCTTCTATTCTGTACCTTTGGTCTACCTGTCTGTTTTTGTGCCAGTACTGTGTGGCTCTGTAGTATGATTTAAGATCTGGTATTGTGATGCCTTTGCTTCACTTTTCTTGCTGAGGATTGCTTTGGTTATTCTGGGCCTCTTATTTTTCAAATGAATTTCATGATAGTTTTTTCTATTTCTATGAAGAATGTCATTGGAATTTTAACAGGAATTTCACTGGTAGTATGGCCATTTTTTTTTTTTTTTTTTTTTTCGGTGTTGGGAATTGAACCCAGGGCCTTGTGCTTGACAGGCAAGCACTCTACCAACTGAGCTATCTCCCCAGCCTGTATGGCCACTTTGACAGTATTAATTCTGCCTATCCAAGAACATGGGAGGTCATTCCATCTTGTAATGTCTTCAATTTCTTTCTGTAGGGTTCTGTAGTTTTCACTTTAGAGATTTTCACCTCTTTTGTTAGATTGATTTCCAAATATTTTCTTTTTGAGGCTATTGTGAAGAGGATAGTTCTCCTAATTTCTCTTTTTCAGTTAATTCAATCACTGATGTATAGACTGCAGTTGATTTATGGGTCTTAATTTTACATTTTGCCGCTTTTCTGAATCCATCTATGAGTTCTAGACGTTTTCTGGTAGATGTTTTTTGATCTTCTAAATATGGAATCATGTTGTTGACAAATAGGGGCAGTGTGAATTCTTTTCCTAGTTTTTTTTTTTGTACCAGGGATTGAACTCATGGACTCTCGGCCATTGAAACACATCCCCTGCCCGTTTTGTATTTTATTTAGAGACAGGTCTCACTGAGTCGCTTAGCGCCTTGCCATTGCTGAGGCTGGCTTTGAACTCGCCATCCTCCTGCCTCAGGCTCCCGAGCCGCTGGGATTACAGATGTGCCACCGTGCGTGGCATCTTTTCTCGTTCTTATCCCTTTAGTTTCTTCTGTCTAACTGCTCTGGCCAGGGTTTCTAGGACCGTGTGGAACAGGAGTGGTGACAGTATCCCTGTCTTGTTCCAGTTGTTGCTCGGCCCTTGTTTGTTGTTTTGAGACAGGGTCTTGCTGTGTGGCTGAGGCTATGCTTGCACTTCTGATCCTCCTGCTTCAGCCTCTCAAGTAACTGGATTACAGGTGTGTACCTCCTCACCTGCCAAGCCAGTGTTTCCTGAAGGGAAAATTAGTTAGGATGAATGTGATTGTTCTCCGCAGTAAGTATTCTCAGCTGATTTTCCTTTGCTGCAGTTACTTCTGTCGTCCAGCTGTGCCTTACACATGGGTAGGAAGCTGTGTGGCAGCTGTGGTGAAGGACTGTCACGTCACTAAAGCACAGTACTTAGTGACGCTCAGGATGGAAGGGCATGTGGCACTGGGGGCACCACAGGAATCGACTGTGATTCCGTCTCCGGAGGGCTCTGTGATGTCCGGGAGACCAACGCCGAGTATTAGTAGTGAACGTCATCACAGGTGTGTGTTTAGTGCTGAGGGGCGACAGGGAGTCGCCTGGGGTGAGGGTTGTCGGTGGGGGCTTTACCTGTTTCTCAACAGCAATACCCATGATTATGACCCTCTCGGTTTCTGTGGGAGGATTTGGAAATGGCTTGGGCAGAACATCAGGTTACAATCGCGAGGTCATCTGAAGGTGTGGCTGGGCCTCTTCCAGGGTGACCCATTGCTGGCTTCCCCATATGGAACTCCTCGCGCGTGCTTGAGCATCCTCTGACCTAGCAGCTGGCTCCTTCCAGAGTGAGGAGTGAGAGTGAGCACAAGCACCGCAGCTGTTGGGAGCTGCTGATGCGGGCCCCGGCGAGGAAGGTAGCAGGTCTTGCACCCTGTTCTCTTTACTAGTGTGAGTCAGTGTCCTGGACCACTTTCTTGGGAGGATTGTTGGAGAATTAGAAGAACTCTTTTAAGATCATGCACTTTGCTCTTTCCCACCTAACAAGATGGCGGGTGAAAAGGCTGAGAAGCTGGATGCTAAGGAGAAGAACCCTGAGCCAGGAAGTCCAATGCTGTTGACAAGGTTGAAAAGGGAGACCCTAAGGATAAGTAACCCAAGAAAGGGAAGCCCCACTGCAGCCAAAACCCTGTCCTGTGAGAGGAATCGGCAGATACTGCCCTCTGCTGTGTGTTCCCGCAAGGCCATGACAAGAGGACGTCCTCGCTGCTGGATCCAAGGTGGAGGAGGAGGAGGAGGAGGTTCTTGTTACTGCCACAGAACCAGTCGGTGGTGACAGCAGGGTGGAACCAGAGTGGTTAAGCTTCGCAAAATGCCTGGATGCTCTCCACTGAAGACGTGCCACGAAAGCTGTTGAGCAAAAAGCCCTTCAGTCAGCATGTGCGAAAACTGCGAGCCAGCATCACTCCCGGGACCATCTTGATCATCCTCACTGGGCGCCACAGAGGCGAGAGAGTGGTTTTCCTGAAGCAGCTGAGCAGTGGCTTTCAACTTGTGACAGGACCTCTTTCCCTTAATCGAGTTCCTCTGCGTGGAACACACCAGAAATTTGTTATTGTCACCTCCACAAAGACTGATATCAGCAATGTGAAAATCCCAAAACACCTTACTGATGCTTACTTCAAGAAGAAGTTGAGGAAGCCCAGACACCAGGAAAGTGAAATCTCCAACACAGCAAAAGAGAAATACAAGATTACAGAGCAGCGCAAGGTTGATCAGAAAGCTGTGGACTCACAAACTTTACCCAAAATCAAATCTATTCCTCAGCTCCAGAGCTGCATGTGATCTGTTTTTGCTCTAACAAATGGAATTTATCCTCATAAATTGGTGTTCTAAATTTCTTACCAAGAACCTAATTAAATAACTGATACATTTAAAAAAAAAAAAGATCATGCACTTTATTATCTTAACATTTCCCCTTTAATTTTTAGAACAGTTCAGGTAGCTGATGAAGTAAGATTGTTTTATAGGGATCCATAGTTCATATTTTTTTAAAGCTGAACTTTATGATATATCGTCATGTGTTGAACGGTACTTGGTGACTAAGACTCTGGGTTAGGGATTAGCTGAGATATGCATACTTGAAAGTTAGTTGGAGAGGCGTGAACATGCTTGGAAGATGGGTGGAGAGGTGTGACCAGACTTGGAAGATAGAATGGGCCAGGCTGAGGGTGCACCTAAGTGGAAGAATGCTTGCCCAGTATCCATGAGGTCCTGGTTCAATACCCAGCACCACAGAAAAGCAAAGCAAAGAGAAGAAGGATAGTTGGAGAGATATGATTGATGCTTAAAAGATGGGTGGAGACATGGCCATCCTGAGGGACAGAGGGAGGGATGTGATCTGTGGTCATCCTGAGGGACAGAGGGAGGGATGTGATCTGTGCTTAAAAGATGGGTAGGAGACATGGCCATCCTGAGGGACAGAGGGAGGGATGTGATCTGTGGTCATCCTTGAGGGACAGGGGAGTGAACTTGAAAGACAGCTCATCTAATCAGGAGCAAGAACTCTGTCATAGATGTTGGACATGTGAAATGCAGGTCTCTGAAGGGTGGTGCTTCTTTTCTTCTGCAGTGCTGAGTTGAAACCCAAGCCTTGCACATGCTAGGAAAGCACTCTGCTGCTGAGCTGCATCCACATCCCTAGTGCCTCTTTTCCAGAGTCGTTTCTGTCTACACCGTACTCCTTTTGGGCTGGAAGCTGGACATGTCTGTCGCTTGAGTGTAGGTGTTCTTGAGGGACAGAGAGACCTGAGCTTAGGCTGCCCAATTCTCTAAGGCAAGAAATGCGCTCACTAGTCCACTCATTCCTTCCACAGATCTCTGTCTAGTTCCTAGTATGTACCTAGCAATGTGCAGGACTGGAGGTGAAAGCTATTTAACTTCTCTATACCCCAGTGTCCTCATCTGGGAAATGGAGCCAGTGACTGACTTAACAGGGTTATGAGATTTAAAGCAGCATGGCCTCTGGCATGCATTTGAGGCTGAACACATTTCTGTCTGTCCATACTTCCCAATTGTTATTTCTACATAAAAAAATCACCACAGGCAGGTCAGAGTGGTGCATACCTATAATCAAAGCAACTTGGAAGGTCTAGGTAGGCGGATTGCAAGTTCAAGGCCAGCCTCAGCAACTTAGCAAGACCTTATCTCAAAATAAGTCTCAAAAAAAGGGATGGGAATTTAGCTCAGTGATAGAGCAGTCCTGGTTCAAATCCCAGTACTGCAAGCAAAACATAACAAATCAAAACAACAACAAAATTTCCCCAACCTTGTGGTACAAAACACCACAGCCTTTTAGTTGGCTCATGTGTTCTGTGGGTGTCTTAGCCATGCTCCCTGACGTCTGGGGTCTCAGCTATTAAAGTGCGGTTGGGAAGGGTATGTGGTGACTCGGGTGGAACCAGTCTTGTGAAATCTTGTCTCCTCAACGTTTCTGACCACCGACTGTGCAGGTGGGACTCTGGAGTCCTTGGCTGGGACATGCAGGGGACTCTGTGGCTTCTCCTTATGCCTTGAGGCCCAGGGAGAATTGGGTGGGACCACACAGACTGTAAGCTGCACAGCATCCCTCTGTCTTAGGAGCACGGAGCCCTCAACCTACCCGCCGTGGGCATAGCACTTGGCTGCTGTTGGAAAATGCACCCTAACAACATATTTCAAACCCACGAGATATTTGCCTTTGATTGGTTGTTCAACTGCCCTTATGACTTGTTTTCTCTTTTATTTTGTGTTATATAATGATTTTTGAAGGAGCCAAATGAATATATTCTATAATAATTATGGGTAATTTTAGATAGTAAATAACTTTAAAATCTATATTTCTGTCTTTTATTTTAGTAGGTGGATGAGTGTTTTCTTGCAAAGGAGAATTAATCGCCATTGATTTAAATAGGGTCATGAAAAAATTACTCACTGGAACACATAAAATTAGTAATTTGGAACTTTCAAAAGTCTAACTTTATACTTTTCTTTTTAGAGAAGAACCAAAGATGATACTTGGAAAGCAGATGACCTCAGAAAACACCTTTGGGTAATATGTTTTAAAGATTCAAGTTGGGATCTATATGGAGCCCTTATGGGTTTTTTGGACAGTCTTACCTGGTTCACAGCATCACACAACTCTGGTTGTGTGTGACTCACTTCAGAGGGGTTTTGACTCAAAGTGGAAGCATGTGGCCAGTGCTTCTGGAACTGCATTGGAATGGGCCAACCTTTGGGCTGGCTGCCTGTCCTGCTTCTCAGGCCACCTGACACCTGCCCACTCCTGAGTGGAGTGTCCTGGCTGTCCTGGCCAGGTACTCAGTGTGCTCCAGCAGGTGGTTCTCAGTGCACAGGGCTGCCACGGTGGGGTGGGCTGGGTGCGGAGTGAGATCAGGTGCTGCTGAGAGTTGTGTAGTGAAGGTGCTTAAAACACAGCTCCATCACCTCTCTGTAATCCATGTTATGTGTCAGCTTTGATTTACTAACAGACATCAAAGTCTCTGACATGTGGTCTCTAGTCAGCAGTTACAGAAATGAAAATAAGTATGAATCAAGGAACTTTGTGTTTTAAGTGCTCAGCATCCCCCCCCCCCCATCTTGTTAGGATCAGAAGCAGTTGAATCCAATGTTTTTTAAGGTACTTTGATATGAATATGATTCTCACATTCAAATACTAGGTTAATGGAGAGGTTGGGGGTGTAGCTCAGTGGCAGAGCTCTTGCCTGGCATGCAAGAGGCCCTGGGTTCCAGCCCAGCACGGGGGAAATAAAGTTAATGGAGCGTGCTTTCCTGGTCAAGAGATCCTTCTTCCTTCTGCTTTAGGCTGCACGATCAGGCAGCCCCAAGGAAGAGAAGAAACACAGAGAAAAGAAGCTGCACAAGGAGTCAGAAGTGGACCTCCCTGAACCCAGGGAGCACAAGTACAGGGACCCAGACCCAGACTCTCGTCACCGGGGCAGAATGATCGGGGGAGACACTCACACCTCCAAGGAGAGTCCTCGTGGGGAGAGAGACCGAGAGAAACTCCGAGAGAGGAGGAGAGACACAAAAGACCGGGAGAAGGAAAAATCAAAAGAGAAGTATCGAGAACAAGATGCAGAGAAGCCTCACAGCAGAGGAAAAGACAGAGAGAAAGAAAGAGACAGAAGAGCTCGGAGGGAAGAGCTGAGGCAGACGACCGCTTATCACAACCTCCTGGGTCGAGAGGTTCATGACTGGCCCCTGGAGAAGGTGGAGAGGAAGACTCGATCAGGTGCATCCTGGATGCTGGGTGGAGGTGGGGAGTGGGGGAGGCAATGGAACAGGCCGCTTTTAAGTTCTTGTGCTTTGGGGCATTTTCCTTTCCGTTCCTTTTTCCTTTTTTTTTTTGCATTGGGGATTGAACCCAGAGGTGTTTTACCACTGAGCCACATCCCCAGCCCTTTTTGTTGTTGTTGTTTTTGAGACCCGGTCTTGCTTAGTTGCTTAGGGCTTTCCTAAGTTGCTGAGGCTGGCCTTGAACCTATGATCCTCCTGCCTCAGCCCCCTGTCGTTGGGATCACAGGTGTGCACCACCATGCCTAACTGCATCTTCCTCTTTAAATATGTTCATTTATCATTTTGTTTTCTCTTCTACTCTGCATATGTTTCAGCTTTGAATTCAAGTTGTAGGCTCTAGTATGTGTGACTTTGATGTTTTCCATGCTCATTCAGTTAATGAAGTAACAGTTAACTTTATCTTATTTTCAGAAGTTTTATTATTGAAACATATTTTAGTTATCCTTTGTGGATAAAACGTATTTTTATCAAAAGTTCTTCGATTAAAGTATTCCTCAAAAATGTCAGTCTTATTTCAAACAGTATCCAAGTGTTACTCCCCTGAGCGTGTAGGAGTTCTGATGTGATGGTGCACGGTTTCCCTCTCACATGGACGTGTCTTTGCTCTTCTTTGGTTGTGCAGGTAGGCTTTGTTTTTTATCAGAGCTCACTTGACCCAACTGATGTGCAGCAGGGGTGCATTAGAGAGCCGACAAAGGCTGCAGCCTGGCTGTGCCAGATCAGCAGAGCCAGGACTGCCCGCTGTCTTGGTCACGTGCCATCCCAGCACAGGGCCGCCATCTGCAGCAGCCCTGTCAGGAACAGGGATGCGATGATGGGCATTCGGGCATTCCTACGCGGGCGTCCTCTGGTGTGCGCGCCCCGGTGTGGGAGTGCTGGGTTGCCGCTAGGTATTTGAGCAGGAGCTGTTTACTGTTCAGTGCCTGCTTCACCACTTCTGCCTGGGGTTCTTGGGGTTCTCTCAGGTATTTGAGCAGGAGCTGTTTACTGTTCAGTGCCTCCTTCACCACTTCTGCCTGGGGTTCTTGGGGTTCTCTCTAATGCTTCTTGTCTTCATCAGTGTCCTTTGGCCATGACCTTTGGCTGCTCTTCCTTCAACATGGGTTGGAGAGAATCACACCGTGAAGACTAGTTACGCGGTTAGACTCCTCGCAGTTCTCCTGGACTCCTTTCTAGGTCCATCTCCTCGTTTCTCTCTCCTGCGCATCACCCTCTGGGCAGTGTGGCCCTTTCCCTTTCTCCTGCATGGATGGATCCAGACTCACAGTTTAAGCCATTGTCTACTCCTCAGGTCAGGTTTTAGCCCAGCTGGGCTGCTCCCTGAGCCCCAGACTTGTGTGTCTGCCTGTACTGTGATGTCCAGGAGGTGTCAGAAGCTGCCACGCTACACTGGAGTCTGGGTTCTTCCTCCAGAACTTGCTTTATCCTTCCAGTGGGTGGTGATGCATCCTTCTGGTCCTCAGGTCAGAAAACCTGGGAATCCTCTGACTCCATGCATCTTCTTTGGGTCTCTGAGAGAGTCCTGGGGCTGTGCCTTCATGGTGCGCCTGGAGTGAGCCTGCCCCGTGTGCCTGTGTTTTAGACTTCCTGGAGAAGGACCAGTGCTGTGCACTCAGTGCGTGTTCTTTGCCTCAATCTCTGAAAGTTTGAGTTTGCCCCTACTTTTTAAAGTGTTTGTTTTAAAAATCTTTACTTTTGATTAACATGTGTCAATCGTACCTATGAGTAGGACTCAGTGTGCTATTTGAACAGGTATGTGTGTATGATGTGCTGAAGAGCTGATTTTCTTAATCACAAGCCCAGTGACTTTGGCTGCGCACACTCAGAAGTGAAGCCTGGTTTTCCTTGTGCTCCGGGCGTCCCCAGAAACTGGGTCCTCCCAGTCCCTCCTGCGACTTCTCTCTGGGTCACGCTGGGCCCTGGCTGAGCACCTCTCACCTGATACCTGATACTTCAGCCTCTCTTGGGGCAGGGCTGTACCTGGTGTCAGCTGTTCTGGGCCCTCCTGCCTCCTTTGTCTCCTCTGAGTAGAGGGTCAAAGGCTATGGGACCATGCTCTCTCCTAGGCAGTTCCATAGGCAGGGGTCTCCTTGGAACTGCAGGTGGCTAAGACGCCTGGCTTGGTGGGCTGATTTTCCTTCTTTGACTAGGTTCTGCTTCCCCATAGAACTCTTCTATAGATGCCCAGAAACCCTGGAGGTGTCGTGTGCTGGGCTGGTGCTCTCCTGGAGTATGGGGGAAACCAGGCATGGCCAGGTGCCTCGGTAACGAACTGGAGAGGCAGCATTATATCTGCTCCCCAGACTGCCATTTAAGTCTAGAACTTGGACTCGCCACTCTTGGGTTTGGGGACTGTGTTATAGTGGAAGAATATTTTAAAATACACGTTGATAAAAGGCAATATGTGCAGTGGAGCCTCCAGCAAGGTGTTGGATCCTTTCGATATATTAAAATTTGGGAATATTAAAGATGTGTTTTATTTTTGTAGTAAGCAAAGTAAGAATTGAAGAGAAAGAAAAGAGAGATGAAGACTCTGAAAGAGGAGATGAAGACCGAGAAAGAAGATACCGAGAAAGAAAGGTACACAGGCCCCGCCCCCCAAGGGCTTTCCATTGTGCCTGTGGGAGGCCTGGAGCCCTCACTGGGAGGCACCGATGAGAATCCCTGTCAGGCTAAGGCCCTGGAAGGGGCTGGGCATGAGGGGAGTCAGCGTCTGATCCCAAGGGCAGCTCTTGGTTGTTTACAACATTTGGAAGATACAGATAAATAATAAGAAAACGAAAACTGTCTATTCCCCACCCAGAGATAATTATTGATAATGTTTAAGTGAGTATCTGATCAAGTTTGTACATGAATCATATGTAAACTTTTTTCTTAAGTTAGATTTTTTAATGTTTTGTAGATTGTTTGAGTTTAATACATCTTGAGCATTTTCCTGAGTTATCATATTTCTCCGATGTTTTAAAGGATACATATTTTAATGATCTAAATGTTTTTGGACATTTAGATTGCTTCTAAACTTTTTTATTGTTAAGACATCCACGGGGTAAACTTTTTACTTTTTGTTTTTTTTTTTTTTTTTTGGTGGTACTGGGGATCGAACCCAGGGCCCTGTGGTTACAAGGCAAGCACCTTACCAACTGAGCTATCTCCCCAGCCCAACTTTTTACATTTATTTGTAATTATTTTATTTCTGAAAATAAAGTTGTTGGATCAAGGTAAATGTAAGCCCTATTTTTTTTTACACAAAAGTTATAATTATTGATATCACCAGAGTGTAGCTTCCCCATGTCCTAGGCAGCAGCTGGGAATTATCATGTTTAATCTTTGCTAATTTGATTCAGAAGAAATTGAAATTTCTGAACATTTTTCTTTTTTAATTGGCACACGGTAATTGTGTGTGCAGTGTGACCTTGTAGCACATACACAGCGTGTCATGAGCCTCACAGTTGTTTGGCATATCCATCCCTTCAGATGTCTATTGCACTTTGTGTTAGGGACACTGAGATCCCCTCTGCTGGCTGTTTTAAAATACTCAGTTGGCTGTTGTTAGTGGCAGGTCCCTCCTGTGCATGGGGCAGAAGTCTCCCTGTGTCTGGCTGGACCCTCTGCAGTCCTGAAGGTGTTCACTGTCCTCTTGCCAGTTTCCCCTGTTGCCCTTGCTCACTTTCTTGTGGCACAGCTAGCATTAAAAGTCTGACTCTGCATCGTCTGCATTGCTGTTGGTCTGTCCAGACTTTGACTGTGGGGTCTCTGTTGTACGTCGGTGCAGAATTGTGATGTGGGGCTGCCCTCCCTGTTCCTCTTGCTGCTGCGGTCCCCAGCCGTGCCCTGCTCCAGCTGTGTGAGTATCGTCTGTTTTGTTCTGGGACTTTGTTTTTAAGACTTCGACTTTCATTTCCCACTGAGTTTGTTTTGGTGAATGATTCGTGACAGCGATGTAAACTTTCCACTGAGGAACTGGCCAGAACACCTGACTTTCTCTGGGAAGGTCATCCTGGCAGAGGCGAGAGGCATGGGATGGAGTCTGGGAGAATGGAGCAAAGGAGAGGAAAGAGACCGCTGGGTCCCGGGAGGGGTGGAGGGACTGCAGGGAGTTCAGCAGTGAGGAGGGCGTCTGTAGGAGGACCCAGTGATCCCTGCCCCGACTGAGCAGAGGAGACCTTGGGGAGAGGCTGGGACAGTGTGCCGCGGGTCTGCTGACGGTGGACTGTCTGTGGCTGGTGCCCCAGGATGGAGTCTGAACCTAAGGCTGGATTGTGTTAGCCTCGTACACCTTCTGGTGAGTGTCAGCCATGTTTCCTGGGCACTCATGGTGGCTTTGGGGATCTGGGGATGACTAAACAATGGCCCCCATTTCCAGACTCTTCGTCTGGGTGAACTCAGTAAGAGCGAGTGACGTGACCCAGCATTGAAAGAGAGGCACATTGTGCTGTGGTGCTGGCTGAAGGGCCACAGAGGTATTCCAGGAGAAGACTTAGGGCCGGCGGGCTTGGGGTAGAGGTGGCAGGAATAGCGATGTTGTGAAGGCAAGGAGGGCCTAGATTTTGAGTGCTGCTTATGCTTTGCTGAGTGTATCAGTCAGTTTCATGTCAATGAGACCTTGACTTACAGAGATAAGAGGTTTACTTTGGTTGACAGCGTTGGAGGTTCTAGTGCCTGAATGACTGGTCTTGTCGTCTTGGGCCTGGTTGCCAGCAGCGCATCATGTGGGAGGTCCTGGTCCATGATTGACTGGCCCGGATGTCTTGGATCTGTGGTGAGCAGTGCATCATGTGGGAGGTCCTGGTCCATGATTGACTGGCCCAGATGTCTTGGACTTGTGGTAGGCAGCGCATCATGTGGGAGGTCCTGGTCCAAGATTGACTGGCCTGGATGTCTTGGACCTGTGGTGGGCAGCGCATCATGTGGGTGGTCCTGGTCCATAATTGACTGGTCCGGTTATCTTGGACCTGTGGTGAGCAGCGCATCATGTGAGTGGTCCTGGTCCATGATTGACTGGCCCAGATGTCTTGGACCTGTGGTAAGCAGGGCATCATGTGGGAGGTCCTGGTCCATGGTTGACTGGTCTGGTTGTCTTGGACTTGTGGTAAGCAGGGCATCATGTGGGAGGTCCTGGTCCATGGTTGACTGGTCTGGTTGTCTTGGCTGGGCCTCTGTGTCTGTTATGTGGGGTTGGGAGGCCAGCAGTGTCTAATAGAGGAGCAGTGGTATGAACAGAGCTTCGTTTTCTTCCCAGAGATAGCAGATTGTCCTGGGGAGACACCTGGCTGTGAGGGACAGTGATGGAGCAGAGGGTCAGTGGTGGCTCTGCCTGTCCCTGCTGGTCTCCACCCCAGTGTGCAAGGAGGGCCGCTGTCCACTGGCTCACGTGCTTTTCCCTGTTGCATTTCACAGTTGCAGTATGGGGACAGCAAAGACAACCCTCTCAAGTACTGGCTTTATAAAGAGGAAGGCGAAAGAAGGCACAGGAAGCCACGGGAAGCAGATCGAGAAAGGAAACACCGAGAAAAAAGCAGCACGCGGGAGAAAAGAGAAAAGCATTTGAAAGAAAAGAGCAACTCATTTTCTGACAAAGAAGGGGAAGAAAGACATAAAGAAAAACGGCATAAAGATGTCTTTCATCTTGATGAGAGGCACCGAAGTAGCATGGATAGAAAAGAGAGACTGTGGAAAGAAGAGCACAGGAAAAGGGGGTCCAAGGTATGGTCTCGGCGCTGCGTAGTGTCTTCACTCCTAAGGTGCTGCTGGGGCGGGGTGGAGGCAACCCAGCGATGCCCGGGGAGGGCCTGTGAGTGTGTGTGGGAAGTGTGGCTGAGTCTGTGCTGCGTGATCAGCGGAGGGAGGTTACTGGACTTTATGAATCATGAATGCAAATCTTTTGGTTATGGTATTGGAATACTATTTTCTTAACACCTGATTTTTATTTGTCTCATCCAAAGAGAAAGATAAGTACATCTGGTATCAGAATACTTTTAACAGATTTGGAAATCTAATGTGAAATTTAACTGTAACATTTAAAAGGAAACTGTAACTGGGTGTGGTGGTGCACACCTGTAATCCCAGCAACTCTGGAGGCTGAGGCAGGAGGATCACAGGTTGAAGCCCAGCCTCAGCAACTTGGTGAGGCCCTAGGTAACTTAGTATCAAAATAACTTAGTCTCAAAATAAAAAAAAAAGGGGGGCTGGGGAGGTGACCCAGTGACTAAGCAATTCTGGGTACAATTCCCAGCATCAAAAAGAGGAAAAAAAAAAGCCAATATATTTAAGGCAGAAGTGAATAAATTATGAAACAATTATTTTCAACCAGAATTGGTAGCATAAATTTGCTAAAAAACAAAACAGAACTATAAAGTCTTGATTTCTCTCCATGTATGTTGATTTCATCACTGTGAGTACTTAATGTTGGCATCTTCTCTTCTCAGATGGGTGCTTTGTGCTGTTTCTGCAGAGTCTGAAGCGAATGTGATTTACTTGTCCTGTTTCTTGTTGATGCTTCCTTTAAAGCAGAGACAGCATCTTGTCGGGAGGCCCAGGTGGTCCGGGGGGACATCCAAATCATCTCAGTCACACCGGGGTCCATGGTGGGAATTCACATAGCTGAGCCCAGGAACCACACTGGTGTTTGTGGTGGGTGAGACCCAGGAGTTCCCGTCTGGACGCTCTGTGGTGGGGCCGGCTCCTGCTGTTTCGGCCCTCTGCACCACTGCCTCATGGGTCAGCCCTCGGCCTCCCTGGCCCTCACCCTGGGCTTTCCTCAGCGGTGCTGAGATGTACTCTGAGCCCTATAGCCCTACCTGTGGATCAGAACGTCGGGCTCCTCCTTGCCCTGAGGGGGTGCCCTCTGACCGTGTGAGGTGCCCAGAGCCCCCCTCCCTCCACTCAGCCACCCAAGCCCCTTGTCAAAGGGCTGGGGGGACAGCTGCTGAGGCAGACCTGGCTGGGCAGGCGCTGAGGCAGGGCTGGGAGGGCAGGGGCTGAGGCAGGGCTGGGGCGGGCAGGGGCTGAGGCAGGGCTGGGAGGGCAGGGGCTGAGGCAGGGCTGGGAGGGCAGGGGCTGAGGCAGGGCTGGGGCGGGCAGGGGCTGAGGCAGGGCTGGGGCGGGCAGGCGCTGAGGCAGGGCTGGGGCGGGCAGGGGCTGAGGCAGGGCTGGGAGGGCAGGGGCTGAGGCAGGGCTGGGAGGGCAGGGGCTGAGGCAGGGCTGGGAGGGCAGGGGCTGAGGCAGGGCTGGGAGGGCAGGGGCTGAGGCAGGGCTGGGGTGGGCAGGGGCTGAGGCAGGGCTGGGAGGGCAGGGGCTGAGGCAGGGCTGGGGTGGGCAGGGGCTGAGGCAGGGCTGGGAGGGCAGGGGCTGAGGCAGGGCTGGGAGGGCAGGGGCTGAGGCAGGGCTGGGAGGGCAGGGGCTGAGGCAGGGCTGGGAGGGCAGGGGCTGAGGCAGGGCTGGGAGGGCAGGGGCTGAGGCAGGGCTGGGAGGGCAGGGGCTGAGGCAGGGCTGGGGTGGGCAGGGGCTGAGGCAGGGCTGGGAGGGCAGGGGCTGAGGCAGGGCTGGGGTGGGCAGGGGCTGAGGCAGGGCTGGGAGGGCAGGGGCTGAGGCAGGGCTGGGAGGGCAGGGGCTGAGGCAGAGCTGGGAGGGCAGGGGCTGAGGCAGGGCTGGGAGGGCAGGGGCTGAGGCAGGGCTGGGGCGGGCAGGGGCTGAGGCAGGGCTGGGAGGGCAGGGGCTGAGGCAGGGCTGGGGCGGGCAGGCGCTGAGGCAGGGCTGGGGCGGGCAGGGGCTGAGGCAGGGCTGGGTGGGCAGGGGCTGAGGCAGGGCTGGGGTGGGCAGGGGCTGAGGCAGGGCTGGGGTGGGCAGGGGCTGAGGCAGGGCTGGGAGGGCAGGGGCTGAGGCAGGGCTGGGAGGGCAGGGGCTGAGGCAGGGCTGGGGTGGGCAGGGGCTGAGGCAGGGCTGGGAGGGCAGGGGCTGAGGCAGGGCTGGGAGGGCAGGGGCTGAGGCAGGGCTGGCGTGGCCTGCAGTGTGTTGTGAGGCTCTCTCTGATCACAGCTCTTCATTGTGTCCTCCAGTTTTGTTATGGACATTTTAAATGCATCGCGAAGCTGACAGAATCTCACAGAGAATGCTACATACCCATCTTAGACTCCACCAACTTGTGTTCTGCACTTGTCTGTTGTTCATCCCCAGGTCACATTCACTTATTAGAAATGACTTGCTTGGCTGGTGTTTGTTTAATTCTGCCCAAGAAACACCTTCTCAAATGTGTCTTAGTACATATATTTTGCTTTTATTAAGGTGGATGTAAGAAATGGTCCACTAAGAACATCGTTCTGCATTTTCACTAAATCACTGCCTTTAACACTAGTTCTCGTCAGGTGCAGTGGTGCACATCTGTAATCCCAGGAGCTTGGGAGGCTGAGGTAGGAGGATCACAAGTTCAGAGCCAGCTTCGGCAACTTAGTGAAGACCCTAAGCAGCTTAGGCCCTGTCTCAAAAGAAAAAAAGGACTGGGGATGTGGCTCAGAGGTTCAGTGCCTCTGAGTTCAATCCCCGGTACCAGAAAAAAAAAACAACTTAAAAAACAACAACAACCAAAACTAGATCCAGTTGCTTCTGTGACTGAAAGCTTCCTTTTGTGGCCTGTTTGCATTCAGGTGGCCGCTGTGTGACAGGCCTTGTCCTGGGCGCTGAGAGTACAGCTGTGAACAAAGCGAGGTTTCTTTTCTCTAGTTGGAGAACCTCTGTGATGAGCAGGTGCTCGGTATAGCAGCAGGGGTGGTTATTGAGCGTTTATAAGGAACATTTTTTTTTTTTTTTTTTTTTTTTTTGCGGAGACTTTGAGGGACTCAGAATATGCTTTCCAGCTTCATTCTGTTAGTGTAGTATTGGATCTAAGTGTCCTCAGGTTCACCAAGTGCAGAGGGCATTCTTAGTAATTGTACCAGGATAACAGATATCAATCGGACTGTTCCCAGGAGTGTGTGTTTTCCTTGATTACTGCTTGCTTTCTCTAGATGGTTTTTTTTTTCAGTGCTGGGAATCGAACCCAGGGCTGTACCCCTGAGCTACACGCCCAGCCCTTTTTTCCTGCAATTTTAATTTCGAGACAAGGTTTTGTAATTTTCCCCAGGCTGGCCTTGAACTTGTGATCTTCTGGCAAGGCCTCCCAAGTCGTGGGGATTGTAGTCATGCCCCACCACACGTGGCCCTATATGATTTTTGGTTCATATTTTAATTAAAATTTTTGTCTTTTATCATAAGCATCCAGTTATCAATTAGAGATAGGGTGTGGTTAAGCTGATGAATATTGCAAGTGTGTTTTCTGCAGTCACTGACCAGGGGCCTGTGACCAGTCTGCCATGCTCTTGTTCTTTTGAAGGCTTCAGCCATCCATTGTCTGTCTATGCCTAGTATTTTTCTTTCTTTCTTTTTTCTTTTTCTTTCTTTCTTTCTTTTTTTTTTTTTTTTTTTGTGGTGCTGGGGATTGAACCCAGGGCCTTGTGCTTGCAAGGCACTCTACCAACTGACCTATATCCTAAGCCAATGCCTAGTATTTTGAGGAACCTCCACACTGATTTCCATAGTGGCTGTACTAATTTACAATCCCACAACAGTGTTAAAGTGTTCCCTTTTCCTCATAACCTCTCCAGCATTTATTGTTGTTTAATATGGAATATTTAATAATCATCTGAAGGGGCTGAGGATGTAGCTCAGTGGTGGAGCACTTGTCTGGCATGCATGAGGACCTGGGTTCAATCCCCAGCACTGCAAAAAATCAAAACAAAAAAAGAAACGGCCTGGGGCTGGGTGCTTTTGTGTATCTGTAATCCCAGCTACTTGGGAACCTGAGGCAGTAGGATCCTGAGTTCAAGTTCAACCTTGGCAACTTAATGAGACTCTCAAAATTAAAAAATGAAGATGGAGATGTAGCTCAGTAGTAGAGCACCCCAGGTTCAGTCCTCAGTATCGCAAAATAAAAATCCAAAAACCAAAACCATCTGATATTCCATCATGTGGTCAGAAGCTCATCTATTCAACAAGTAGCATAATGCTGAATACTAAGTTTATTAACATTTTTATTATTAATTACTTTGTGATGAGCATGTTGGAAGCTCAGTACAGTCTTTGATTGTTTTCCAGTTTTAGTGCATGTGCTGCTGAAGCACGCACTCTGTTTTCCGAGAGTGTTTCCTTTGAGGTCGAGCTGATAGGTCCAAGCCAGCGTGAGTATTGCTACCTCTTTTGAAGCTTTGAGACACCTGCCTTCTCCTGTAGATGGAGCTGTCTGGGTGGACGGCTCAGCCCTGTGCTCCTTGCCCTGTGCTTCTTGAGGAACCCCAAGTCTCTGGCCTTCCTTCACCTGAAGAGGCACCCTGTCCGCCAGCCATCAGGGAGTGGTCTCCTGCCTCCACCTCTGCGTCGCACTGCCTACCAGGACTTACAGCGCAACATCGCCCTTTCCAACCAGTCCACCTGTGCATATGGACATACCATCTAAGAGTTTTAATTTTATTTTAAAATATTCACTTTGAGAGAAGATTGTTTAAATTTGTGTGTGTGCAGTGCTGGGGATTGAACTCAGGGCCTCGTGCGTGCACTGGGCTATACCTTTGCTTAACGGTTCTGTTCTGTGGGTATGTGATGTGGGTCTCTTGGTTTCAGTTTACAATTTTAAGCAGTGTGAGGAACTTGTCAGATTTATTGGTGCATAATGTGATACTTATGTGAAATGGATGGCTTTCATACTTACTGAGGTGATGTATAATCACCCAATTTAATACACTTTCACAGATTTTCCTCATATTAGTTTTATAATTCACTCAAAATAGCTAGTAAATAGTTATTTTAAAAAACAGTTCCAAGTAGGGTTTGAATGCGTGCTTATCTTACAGGGTGGGTGACCACACGCCGTGCACTGTGATGCACCTGGTAATGGGTGTGGAACTCTTCCTTTCTTGATAGAATGGCGACCACAGAAGCCGAGGAGCAAGTCTGAGAAGAGATGGGACTGGCAACCAGTAAGGAAGTATATCCTGACTGTTTGGCATGGCACAGTTCTCATGGGATGCTTTAAGATGGGTTTCCTTGTTAGGTTTAATTAGAACTGGCAAATGGGAATGAATCATAGTTAAACTTTATTTTCTCTAGATTTAACCCCTCCAAATTTTCTTTTGGCTATACTAAAGGAGCTAGAAACTTGACATAACTTGCTATATTCCTATTTTGCTTTTTAAGTATTCATTCATACATTTTTTTCCTATTTTTTCTTTTTTTTTAGTACTGGGTATTGAACTGAGGAGTGCTTTACCATTGAACTTTGTCCTCAGTCCTTTCTTATTTTTTGTTTTGAGGCCAGGTCTTGCTAAGTTGCCCAGTCTGTCCTGGAACTTTGCCATCCTCCTGCCTCAGCCTTCCAAGTCTCTGGGATTGCTGGCGTGCACCCCCACACCCGGCTGCACATACAAGTTTAAAGCATGAATACCCACTGTGGGGAGAACAGCGTACTTGGGAGATTCTTGACATGGGAGGGGTGGTCCTCCTCTGCCCGGGTTCAAAGCGTCCACGGTGGGCAGTTGGACTTCTTCCCAGGTGCGAGCAAGCCTGGTGCTCCGACAGGTTGTCCCCTCCCCAGTGTTTGCAGCTTGTGAGTGTAAAGGGTGCTTCTCGCCTGTAGACCCCCAGTCAGGTGCGCATGGTCTGCGCCAGCCTGCACGGCTCCGTGAACCGCGATGCCGGTGCCGGGAGTACATGTGTGAGTTAATTTTGAATATCAGCTCTAGATTTTATTTATTTCATTTGGTTTTTTTCGTTCCTTTCATCTTGCTGCGGATCAAATCTGGGGCCCCACATATGCTGGGCAAGTGCTCTACCATTGACCTACGTCTCTAGCCCTGAGCTCTAGATTATGACTGATTCTTTGTGACAGCTAGCCATGTTTTGTAAGTTCCTTTTTCATGCTTTGGAAAAACTCAAGTTAAATGTCTTTCCCAAATTTTTATAAGCTTGAAAAAGCTAGCACTTAAACCCAGGGAGTCAGAGTCCACATTTTAAACTCACATCTGCTAGAGTGCACCAGGGACTTTGCTGTACTCTGATCTGTTAACTCACGGTTTGTACTGAGTTGGTCTGAATATACATTGTAAAAACTGAGGATCAGTTTGAAATTTGATTTATTTTAGGCCCAGCTAACATTATAAAATATTAAAAATTAGGCCAGGCATGGTGGTGCATGCCTGTAATCCCAACAGTTCGGGAGGCTGAGGCAGGAAAGTTGAAAGTTCAAAGCTAGCCTCAGCAACTTAGTGAGGCCCTAAGCAATGTAGCAAGAGCCTGTCTCAAGATATAACATGAAAAGGGTTGAGTCTGATTCAGTGCGTCAGTGCCCCTGGGTTCGTCCCTGGTAACTGCTCCTCCCCCACCAGAAGAAAATATTTCAGTGCAAACATTTAATGTGGAAGTATAAATGTTATTATATTAAACAAAATAATTTTCAGATTGACTAAAAATTATAGAAAATTTCAGGAGTTCCTAAAGGATGTAGATTTGCACACACATTTGTTAAAATGCTGAGAGTTCCCATCTACTGAAGGTGTTTTCTGGCTTGAACTACTGCCGACATAGTGAAAATGTGAGAAGATGGTAGCATTGATGTTGCCAGCTCACAGCTCTTCTGAATCATGTCACATGATTGCTGGAAGCCTTCTCTGAGATGCAGGAAGCTCCATGTTTTAGACGTCCTCCTTTAAAAACCTGTTTTGATGCTGGTTGTGCTTTCTTTCCAGGCATACGGAGAATGTAGCAAGGAGTAGTGGAAGAGAGAGGGGCTCAAGGTGGAAGGTAAGGCCCTGTGCACTGAGGCGGCACACGCCTTGTGTCGTGGTTCACCTGCCTGTCCAAGTGCGGGCTTCCCTCAGAGTGCAAGAAGCAGAAATCCACAGGATCGAGGGAAACGGTTCAAGTTGTTTCAGTCAGCCTTTCACTGCCGTGACTGAAGGACCCAGCCAGCACACTGTAGAGGAGGAGTTTATTTAGGGCTCAGGGTTTCAGAGATCTCCTTCCATAGTCAGCCGGCTCCATCCCTGGGGCTGAGGTGAGGCTGAGCATCATGGCGGGAGAGCGTGGCCGAGGGAAGCGGCTCACGTGGTGCTCAGGAGGCAGAGAGAATGTCCACTTGTCAGACACAAAGTGTCTGCCCCAGAGCCAGGCCCAGTGCCCGCCTCCTCCAGGCACAGCCCACCCTTCAGCCACCACTCAGTCCCTCCCGGCAGTTCACGCACTGATTGGTTAGGACTCTCACAACCCCGTTGTGTCTCCTGAACCTTCCTGCACGTCTCACACCCGAGCCTGGGGACACCTGGCATCCACACCCTAATAGAGGCTTTGCACCTCACCTTGAGTCGTGAACAGGAGAGTATTTTGTGTTAACAGATTCAACAAGTTAGATGAAAGGGACAAATTCCTGAAGCAAGAGGTACCAGGACTGCTTCAAGGAGAAGTCGTTTGAATAGACCTACAATGTGTCAAAACGTCGTGTTAGTGTTAGGGAGCCTCCACCAGGAGGCCACAGCTCAGATGCTTCTCAGGCATACCCTGCATACGCTTGCTGAGCATGGAGCATGCTGTGCCTGTCAGAGCCTGAGCTGGCAGCAGGGGTAAAGGCGGAAGTGAAGGAGTGAAGCAGTCAGGGGAGCATGTGTCCCACCTGACTCGCTGTCGCTGGCCATACCTTTTTGTCAGGTCTTACCATTCCTTTTGGACAGCAGAGCAGGTGTGCGGGGGTGGTGAGGTTTAACAGGAAGCGTGCCTTTTCCCCTGTTGGCATCCTTGGTCATGGTGAAGTCATTTGCTTGTGGGGCAGGAGGCAGTAGCTGGATTGGCGTGCACACTTGGACGCTGGAGCCTTGCTCATCTCGGGACCTGGGAGGTCTGCAAGGCGCTCTGCGGGGAGAGGTTGGTGCTGAGTGAGTAGAGAACCTTCTCAGCACTGTGCTGTGTTCAGTGGAAGGAGAGCAGGAGACCTGAGGAGCTAAAG
This sequence comes from Sciurus vulgaris, assembly GCF_902686455.1. Lineage (NCBI taxonomy): Eukaryota > Metazoa > Chordata > Mammalia > Rodentia > Sciuridae > Sciurus > Sciurus vulgaris. The sequence goes on along the minus strand of NC_136468.1, from coordinate 340,513 downwards.
AGCGTCACACAGGGCACGGTCCAGGCACTGCCGTGAGGATTAGACGGCGGCCGGTGATCTTCAGAACCACATGTGAGCCAGAGCAGAGGGGAATGCTGGCACCTTACATGAGAGGGAAAGGTTGATGCCAGGCGACTCCCACACCCTCGCCTGGAGCTCTGAGGCGCGAGGCAGAAGGTGCGCTGGGCCCAGGGACGCCTGGATCATCATGTCCCCAGCACTGTTGTAGCTCTGCAGGAAGTGAGTGCCTGTCCCAGGCCCCACCTCCTCACCTGTGCTGTGACTGCCTGGGGAGTGACTGAAGGACGTGATGCAGGGCCCCGGGCCGCTGCGCTAGGGCCCAGGGAGAGGCGATGCCGCCAGCTCTCTCAGAACGCCTGTGTTTCTTACCAGTTGGCAGGTATTTTCTGATGTGATGACTGAAGTGAGTGGTTTAGTGTGAGACGTGGTGGCTGTATACACTAGCGTACTGAGAGGACCATATCTGTTTTTTGTGAGACTTAATTTTTTTAGAGCGATTTTAAGTTTACAGAAAAATTGAAAGGAAGGTACAAAGATCTCCTTTGTGTTTCTGCCCCACACAAGCATAGTCGCCTTTTCTGTGAACACCCTTCCTCAGAGTGGCACCTGTCACGCTGATGAGCCTGCGCTGACAGGCCCCGGTCACCCAAGCCTGCTGCGTATGCTAGGGGGCTGCACAAATGCGTGAGGATGTGTCCTAGGAAATCCCACCGCAGCACACACCCCTCCTTCCATGTCCAGCCGAAGAGAGCGTCCATCCTGTTTACGTGGGTGCTCGTCTGCCCCCCGATTGCCAGTGTGACTCCAGGTTGCAGAGGTGGTTCAGCCACCATGGGATCCATGGGCCTGCGGCCCAGATCTCCATCTTCCTTCCTGTCCACCTGTCTGCTCCGAGTCAGGATGTCCTACAAGGCCCAGGGCATGGGGGAGCAGTGCCCTCCTGCTGGTCACCTCTCCTTTGCCCTGTCCCCAGCTTTCAAAAGTTAGAAGTCCCACATTGAGATGTTGACCACAGAACACCAGGCAGCTGAGCTGGGATGAGGCTCTGTCTTCAATATTCTCTTGTTTTTTGGTGGTAATAATCTTTGTACAAATAGAGTTAAGTTGCTTATATCTGCAAAATACTTTGCTGGGATTTTGAATGAGATGTCACCGATTCTATAGCTTAAATTTGGAAGAACTGACATCTTGTCGATATTGAGTCTTTTTTTCTTTGGTAATAGGGATTAAACCCAGGGGCCCTGTACCACAGAGCTACATCCCCAGACCCTGTAACAATTTTTTATCGCGCAGCCTGACGAGACTTGGCAGTCCTGTCATCTGTGGGCAGTGTCCTTCTCAGTTGGCATGCCTCCTTCCTTTTCTTGTGCCGTTGGATTAGCTGGGACTTCCAGGGCCTGTGAGTAGGGCTCATGAGAAGGGCTTTCTTGTTTGTTCCTGGTCTCTGGGAGGACTTGGAGTTTGTCTCCATTGAGTATGATGTCAGCTGTAGATGTTCTTGATTTAGTTGAGACCCTAGTTTGCTGAGAATTTTGTCATGGATTAGGTGCTGGATATTGTCAGATGCTCTTTCTGCATCTGTTGAGACCATCATATGATTTTTTTCCTTTTTAATCTGTTGATGTAATGGAATCTATGGGTCTTTGAATGTTGAACCAGACAGGTCCTGGCTGGTCATGGTGTATGATTGTTTTACAGATTGTTGGGATTGACTGGGCACAGTTCTATTGAGTTTTTTGGCGTCTGTATTCCGGAGACCTGCTGGTGTGTGGTGTCTGTGGTCACGTCTGTCTGGCGTGGTATTGCTGCAGTGTGGCCTCCCTGAGTGTGGCTGTGTCCTCTGGTGCCCATGGTCACGTCTGTCTGGTGTGGTGTTGCTGCAATGTGGCCTCCTTGAGCGTGTTTGTGTCCTCTGGAAGAGGTCACAGGAAGTCACAGCACGTCTTCCTTGACGACAGGCCAGGGATCCTGGGACCTCTGGCCCTAGCTGGGCCCGGTGCTCTGTGTTCCAGGAAACCTGACTGCCAAGTCGGTTTCCTTCTTAGACATGGGCCTGTTGAGATCATCTCTTTCTTATGGTGTGAGTTTGGTGGCATGTGTCCTTCCAGAGATTGGTCCATTTTCCTTAGTATCATACCTGTGGGCCTGGGGCTGTCCATAGTGTTCCTTGGTCATCCTTCATTCTTTTGTTTTTGGTGGTACAGGGGATTGAACCCAAGTGAGGACAGTGCGTGCCATATCGTGGGTGGGGGAGGTGGGCTGGAGAAACCATCAACCTAGGACAGATGTGGGATCCCACACTCAGGCAGGGTCAGGTGCGGAGGAGGCTGGAGGCTTCCTGGGGTGACTGTGGAGCTGGATCACCATGATTAGACATGGAGGAGTAGATTTTGGAGGAACTGGGAGTTTTCTGGATGCACATTGCATTTCTGCCTCCCTGGTGGCTTAGAACCTTGCAAGGGTTTCTGCTCCATTTTCCTGGCAAGCTCTTCCTCATTCCTTGGGACCCAGACCCCCAACCTGCACAGCCCAGCGGGCATGCCTCCCCCCGGGACTTGGAGGGCCCTTCTGCCTAATCCCTGTGCCCTCGTTGCTGCCTTAGTCCCCTCCATGAAGGGAAGGGCCCTCCCTCCAGGGGTCTCTCTAGTGACACCTCCCCCAGGTGGGCTCTGAGTGGCTCAGGCAGGACCAGGCACACTTCTGTGTGTTCCTCACAGAGCAGGTGGGAGGAGCCCTGCTCAGTAGGCCTCCTGGGATGGGGAGCTGCATACCAGAGGGCGTTCCCACAATGCATTGTTCCCCAATTGAATTAGAGGGGTCTGGAAACGCTGTTTCCTAGGTTACACTTACACTAACCACTTTCTCTCTTTGGTCATACCTACAAATTAACAAGTGCATCTCTTTCTTTCTTCCTCTTGGAATTTTTCTTTAGGTACATCTTTTTTGTTTGTTTTTAAATGGTATATAAACCATTTGTTTTTAAATGGTATATAAACAAAAATTGTGCATGTCAGTGGGGTACACATAAAGTTATATATATATATATATATACATAGTGCATACTGTTTAGATCAGGTTAAACCTACCCATCTTAAACATTTATCATTTTCTTATGGTGAAAACTTTAAAAATTCTTTTTCTAGTTTTGTGAAATGTACAGTATAGTATTATTACAGGTATATTCATTGTAAGCATTTGAAGTCAGGCACTGCTAGTCTTATAAATACTTATATATTGAAGTTGGTAACATCAAATGAATCTCAGGAAGCATGTATTTTGCAACTTGTTTGCAATATTTGAGTTTGTGATTGAATGTTTTTGTTTCATTTTTAATTTTGTCACCTCCAGGAGATTGAAAGGGAAGACATGGATTTAGAGAATCCCGGGACTAATGACTATCCAGTTGGTTTTGAAGATGATTTTGAAGTAAGCATAAAAGTTAAAATTTTTCTCAGCTTATTGTTCTCACCTTCTGTATAGCAATTTCATGTCCTTTTCTTTCTTCTTGCTACTCTTAGCACTCCATGTCTGATAAGGTTTGACTTATGTTTAGTTGCTCCCCATAAAAAGCTTGCTACATGTCTACAGTGTTTAACAAAATAATAGAATTGAAAGGTCTTAAACTTTGTACCCACTTCAGCACGCCACGTTCAGACGTGTGTATCCGACTATACACATACACACATTTTCACATTCTCAGAACAAATTCTTAAACACACAGGACCAGTTGTATTCCATCACATTATCTGAAAAATCAAAAAAGCGATTACATTTGCAACAGCATTAAAAAGAATGAAAAACTTGGGAATAAACTCACCTAAGAAGCTGTAGGACTTGCAAATTGAAAACTAAGAAAACTTGTTACAGGAAGTTAAAGAAGACCTTGCTTCAGGGAACCTGGTGTGTGGACGGGAGAGTCGAGGTGGCAGGGCCTGGCACACAAGCTTGCTTTCCAGATGCACATTTTATTACTCACAGTGCTTAGGTGTGTGTTTCATTGTTGTGTGGTTCATTTTTTGGGAACAAATACAGTAATGTGTACAGATTTATAATTCAGTGATGTTAAAATTAGTGATCTATAAAATCTTCTTTAGCTGTGATAAGGACTTTGCCTGTTTCAAATGATAAATTTTGGTGTTTTGTTCCTTGTGAGTGTTACTTAACTCTTTTGTCTTAAAGGGTGCCAAAATCGTTGTCATTGTTTGCAGGACTATGAAGATGACTTTGAGGTTTGTGATGGAGATGATGATAGCAGCAACGAGTCTGAGTTAACAGAAAAACCTGAAGAACTTCCTTTAGCCCGAAAAAGGGAGATACAAGAAATTCAAAAAGCCATCTATGCAGAAAATGAAAGGATTGGCGAGCTGTCTTCGGAGCTGTTGCAGAAGCGAGGGCCAGCGGAGAGCTACAGGGAGCCCAGGACAGGTGAGTGAGCGCGGCAGGCGCAGGTCCTGCTCTGGCAGCCGTGGCACCTCCAGGCAGACCCTCCAGTCCGGTGGAGTCCTGCCCTGCCTCTGACACCTGCGGCCACTCAGGCTTCTCCGTGTGTAGCGAGGATCTTCCTGTGAGAGGTGCGGGCCAGTTTGTGCTCGCACAGGAAGGGCTGGCCGTGAGCGAGCCAGCTGTCCGGGCAGCCTGGCTTGTCCTCCACCCTCCTGCCGGTCTGCCCACAGTGCTCTTGCTCTTTCTGGGAAGCCCTCCTTGAGTTCCCGCAGGAGGCCACCAGGTCTGGGCTTCCTTGGTGTGCCATGAAGACTGGGGTGCAGCCCAGTGGAGGTGCTGAGGAGATTGCTTCTGACCAGGGACTTTCTTTAAGAAATGAGGACTGTTTACCCCAGGTTTGTGGCATCTGGATGTGGTAAGTTACTTATGAGAATAGATGATGTTTTTGAGATGGGTTCTCACTGTGTCACCCAGGCTGGCCTGGAATGCGACATCTTCCCGCCTCTGCCTCCCAGGAGCTGAGGTTGCAGGTGCGCCTCATTGGCTCCCCACAGAACTCAGAGCCCTCATTCTGCAGTTGCAGATCCTGCTCTGTCACTTGGTAGTCACACGACAGTGGGTGGTCACCTAACAGCTCTGTGCCTCAGTTTCCTGAAGGGTACCTGTAGGGAAAGGCCTTCTTCAAGGTTGGGTGGCCAATGAGTGCATGTGTGGAGAGTGCTAGACCCACACAGAGCTCCAAGAGTGTCAGTGCGTGGCTGCTCAGCCACCACCAGAAGCCCGTGGTGCTGGCTTTCTGTGTCATGCTGGCTACCCAGCCATTGGGGTGTTATCTTGTGTGGATAGCCTGCTGCATCCTGTGGCCAGTGTGGTTATAAACTGCACACCTCAAAGGTAACTTTTTGTAGCGCACTAAGGTATATCGTGGTGCCTGAGAGCTCACCCGCCTTCAGGAGGCAGACCTGCTCCTGGGTCTGTGAGTGAGCACTCCTGACGCTGCCCCTGGCACGGGGGAAGTCAGCTCTGCCCGGGATGTCTTCATGCTGTGGAAGTAGACGTGTCTGCCAGTTTCCTCGTTTCCAGGAATGGTGCCTCTCTTCAGGCATGCGCATGCTTTGCCCGCGTATCTGGCCTGCATGGTAGTTGTTCTGGTAGGGAGGGGACAGAGGTGTACCTGTGTCACCTCATGTCATAAAGCTCATCCTGATGGTGCTGGGACTTGCTCTGTGGTCTTCTGACTGTGACGTGTGGTGTCCTTGGAGCCATACCCTCTGCCTTGGAGACCTCAAGGAAAAGGAGAGAATGTGTGGGAATGGGTTCGGAGTTCTGAAAAGTAAGGTGGCGAGATTGTTTGTTCTCTTCTTGGTCAATGCACACACATGTCCGGGGATAAGACTGATTAAGATACAGTTGCCATAAACACATAAACTAGCATGGGAATAACTGCACATGGGAGACCACAGGGACCCTTGGGGGAAGAGGAGGCCTATGAGACGACTCATTATGTCAGGAAGGGTGGTGACTGGAGCTGGTCATTCCATGGACATTCAGGTCAGCCAGTAGCCGGTTAGTCTAACCCTGACCTTTGGAGACTTTAGAAAGTCTTCTTAGCTCATACCCACATTCTTCTTTGTTCTGTGCTCAGCTGATTCAGTATTGATTTGCACTTGATTTTTAGCCATTTCTCTTGGTAGAAAGCAGAAGTCCCCCCTCATCTGAGGGGGATGCATTCTGAGACCCCCATGGGTGCTGAAGTCACAGTTAGTACTGAACTGCATTTGTACTGGGTTATTTCTGTACATACAGACCTGTGATGAAGCTTGGTTTGTAAATGAGGCACAGTAAAAGGTCAGCGACATAAACTAATGATAACAGCACTTATAACAATAGACCCTAATAGAAGCTAAGTGCACACGGTCTCTCAGAATATTGCCCTACACTCATCTCGCGACGAGCTGACGTGAGGTGAGTGACGTTCCGTGAGGCAGCCCGCTGCCCCGGTCTTCCCGTGGTAGTCGGGAGCGTCATCTGCTCTGGGAGCCCTGATGACGTCGATGGCTGGGAGCTCCACAGTGGAAAGTTCTTTTGCCGAAAACTTCGGAAGAGCTCTGTAACTGGAGGTTGTCGCCGCTTTCCTCTGAACTCACCGAGGCACTGCTGTGGGGGTTTGGCAGCCATGTGGCGACTTCAGTGCTGCCTTCCATGTGGAGACCATTGTTCTCGCTCTCGTCCTTGAATGTCCTGCGATTTAAAGCACTCTGGTGAATTTGGGTAACATCCACGTCGCTGGTTCTGCTCTGTTCCTTCTTCCTCTGTCCTCCAGACTTCTCCACCACCTTGTCTTGCTGCATGAATGATTTCCCTAACTTCTCAGTGGATCCCAGGAAGCCTTTTAGGACATCCAGGACTTCACTCCGTACGTTCAGAGCAGAGCATTTGCAGCACTGCGCCACGTCCAGAATAGGATCTGCGTCACTTGCTGATCAGACGTGATCACAGAGCAGGCCCCAGGCTGGATACACCCTGGTCAAGGGGCTGGGGCAATAAAGTGGTATTTGGAGGTTAGAATGCAACCTGGACGTTTTCATTTTCACAACAAACAGATTCAGGATGGTCAGGTGACTGTCTGTCATTAATAAGGCTTTAAATTCCAACCCTTCCTTGTCCAAGTAGAATATGGCAGCAGCTTCTTCGCTGGCAGACAGTCTTGCCAGCAGTTTTTGTGCTTTCAGTCCAAAGCTATCCCTGAATCATCCCTTACATGCAGTGAGTGACTTGGCGCCCCTCATTTCAGGGGTCCCTTTGCCGAAGGCGTCACAGGCTTCATGCTTTCTGCTGCAACATGTCGCCGTCAGTCGGAACGTGTTTTCTGTTCATGTCTTCCACCGCAAGTTTAATGCCTGTCCACTCAGCGGGGCCCTGTAGTGCTCCGTGGCTGTGGCTTCTGCAGCGTGAGGTGTGACAGCACAAACTCCCATTTCCTTCTTTACATTTCTACATGGACCTGAGCAACTTCGGCATGTGCCTTGCTTTCCTGAAGTGGAGAGCGGTCACCTTTTCACTTGAAGGAAGCACTTCAGAGCTTCTCTGTGGCATATCCAGATTGCCGGCACCACTACTCTTTGCTTTGGGACCGTTAGTAAGCAAAATACGGATCCCTGAAAGTGAGTGGGGTGATGCCGAGAGAGTGGCTCTGGCAGCTGGCAGCCGTTAGTGGCGAGTGCATGGGCGTGCTCTGCAGAGGGAGGCTGCATGCCCGGCAGGACAGCGTGGGAGTTCATCACGCCACTCAGAACAACATGTGACTTTGAAATCTACGACTTGCTTATTGCTGGAGTTTTCCATTTAATGTTTTCAGGCAATGGGTAACTAAAACCCCAGGAAGTAAAGCCATGGCTGAGGGACCCTGTGATAATCTTCATTTCTCATTATCATTGTTTCAGCGTGGATGGGTGGGTTGGGGCAGAGGACTGTACCCTATATATACTCTTAAATATTTCTAAAACTCCTGATATTGTGATCAGCTTCTGCAGTAGGTGACCAGTGCGTTTTGCCTTGTCTGAAAGTTCTTGGTACAGTCGGGAGGCCCAGGCCTCTCAGGTGCCCACCTATGGAAAGCACTCTCACCGCTGTCGGCATCCAGCAAAGAGCTCATCGAGTAGATCCTTACATGTGCTTCTGATTGTTTTACTTTTTTTTTTTTTTTTTTGGCTTGAAAGAAATATTCATTGTCACACAAATAGCTTTTTCTTTTTTTCTTGTGTAGATGTGAACAGCTCCCCATCCAGAGCCCCTGTTTGTGGGATTTTTGTGGACTTTGCCACAGCCTCGCACCGTCAGAAGAGCCGGATTCAGGCCCTTAAGCAGAAGTAGGTGAAACGTCAGAGGTGCCGTGGGGTCTCGAGGACCTTGTGGCAGGGTTGCAGTTTGTTCTCAGCCTGGCTGCTTGAGTTCTGGTGTGATCTGCTGCGCTCCTCTGTGCTCTCTGCTGGACATTCGACCTCAGGTCTTGGCTGACTGTTGAGGAGCTGCCTGGAGTCCATGGTCTGTTCTGGCTGACAGGGAATCACAGCTGCACATTTGTAAACCTGTAGTCAGAAGCCGGCTAAGCAGAGTGAGCCTGGCTGAGGTGGCCCTGCACCTCCGCACAGCCTCACGCCCGTGAAGGAGCCTGAGAGGGAGCACTGCTGCCTACACGTCCAGACGTGGAGAGGGCCGCCTTAGGACACGCGTGTCTTGGCTAGAGGGCCGCCTTAGGACACGCGTGTCTCGGCTAGAGGGCTGCCTTAGGAAACACGTATCACGGCTCGTTTTTATTTTTATTTTTTTGGTACTGGGGATTGAACCCAGGGGTACTGAGCCACATCCCCAGCCCTTTTTTATATCTTATTTAGAGACAGGGTCTTGCTAAGTTGCTGAGGCTGGCTTTGAACTCTTGATCCTCCTGCCTCAGCCTCCTGAGCCACTGGGGTTACAGATGTGCACCACTGTGCCTAGCTGTAGCTTATTTTTTTTTTATAAAGAACCACCAGTTGCTGTCTCCTCAGGCATTACCCCAAGCCCTTGGAACCCATTTTACAGATAAGGAATGAGGCTAAAGGTCAACAACTGTTGAATTGTAGAGCTGAGATTTGAACCCAGCGCTGCCATGTACTGAAGTCCAAACTTGTAATTACTGTAAACTTATGAATTTGTAAAATTTAGAAATTTATATTCTCAAGTCGAGTCTACTGTATTCAACTCAAATGGGACTGAGGAGCAAATGAAAAAATAATTAAAAAATTTATATCACTAGCTCAGTACACGGCCTCAGTAAATATGCAATAGCTATTTGCTAAGTGAACAGATAAATCATTAATAATAACATAGCAGTTTCACTGCATTTTTGTTGCCCTTATATTTTGAGCCCCCATTGAAATAGTGAAACTTAAGTTTCCTGCTGTATGGTGAGGCTTTTTAAAAAACCTGATTCACGTTCTCAGAAATGGTTCAACACAGTTTTTCTAACTCCAATGATCAAAACTATGCAGTATGTTGTCTAGATACATATAAATATGAGATAGAATTTTTTTTACAAAGTGAGAGGACGTCAGGCATCATGGTCAGCTGTGGCTGGACAGCTGGGTATGGGGGGCCCAGCTGGCTGTGGGGGTCTGGGTGTGGGTCCTGGGTGCTGGGTATGCTGTGATGTGAAGGGTCACATGGAATGTGTGCATTACCTTGGATCAAAAATGTATTAGGAATGCAGGCCTCTCATGCTGGAGGCCTGGGTTCGAGTCCCCAGCACTCTGGGATTGTGGAAATAACAAAAAAAAAAAAAAAAAAAAAAAAAAAGTGTTAGATATTTTAAAGGAAAAGTCAAAGGCTGAAACATACATGATTGATGATAAAAAATAAAGTTTTTGAGAAAAAAGTAGGAGTACTTTATAGAAATGCAGATGAGTTCTGGCATTTGTGCTTTTTGTATTTTAAGTCAATACATGTAAAAAGAGGAAAAAACAGTAAAAGCAGGGAGTGAAGGGAGTCGAAGGGGCATAGGGGAAGGAAGGACAGTAGAGTGAAACAGACATTTTTACCTCATGTGCATGTATGACTGCATGACCATGTGATCCTGCAACATGTACAATCAGTAAAGTGAGCGATTACACTCCTTTTATGTGTGATCTATCAAAATGTATAAGTGCATTCTACTGTCAAGTACAACTAATTGGAACAAATAAGAAAATTTAAAAAAAAATAAGAGCTCTTATACTACTAGATACAAATTTAGTATATTAACTAGAAATTTTGGAGAAAATAAATATCTGCTTCACAATATACACAAGATAAATTCCAAGTGGATTAAAAAGATAAATGGTAAAAAAAAAAAGAGCACAGGTAATATATGGTTATTTTAGTGACAGGAAGGAACTTTCTTGTAATAAAAGTGGGTATGAAATGAATAGTTAGTAGATTGTAACCCCCAAAATTAAATTTCTGTAAGTTGCAGAAGTTTATGAACTTGACAAAATTTAAAGGTATTGACCAGTAGTGAACCTGATGGTTCACTATTCTGATGCCTGAAACACTTTATAATTTAGTAAGCCTAGCTAAATATCCCTGGTTAAAAACCAGCAGAAATCACCTAGGACTCGATCCAGTCCGGGACAAACCCACTGTGGGTGCTGAGCGCGGGGAGGTATGCGGGGAGCTGGTGGCAGCAGTGAGGGGGCCGCAGACCAGCAGCTTCAGGAGGCCACGCACCTGGCTCCTTCTAACAGCCACTGAATACCTCAGGCTACCCCAGAATACCCCAGGGGATTTAGGCCTTGCCAGTGGCTGCAGCTAGCCCTGGGACCCCTTCTGTCCTCCCACGCCCCTGTGTGTGTTACTCAATTTAACTTTGTCTTGTTTCTGATTGTTTTAAAGGACTCGAAGTACAAAACTACTTCGGCTTATTGATTTAGATTTTTCGTTCACTTTCTCTCTCTTGGATTTACCACCAGTAAATGAATACGACATGTATATCAGAAACTTTGGGAAAAAAAATACCAAGCAGGTTAGTATAAGGTGTCTTCACTAAGGGCCAAGTTTAAGAGGTCTGCCTGCCTGAGTGCGGCCCAGGACCTCAGCATCTGGGAGGGCCTGAGAGGGGAAAGGGTGCCCTTCACCAGGTGGTGCTCCCTGACCTTGCACACAGGAGCAGGAGCGTGGATGAGGGTAGGTGCTGCCCTTCCAGCCTGGAGTGCAGCTCTGTCTGGGGCCAGCGCTGTTTTTGAGTCAAACAGAAAGCCATGTTTGGAATTGGCGCTCAGGCTCCCGGGAGTAGGCAGCACAAAGCCCTTGTGATTCAAGGGTCTCAGAGAATGCAGTTCTGCCTGCACCTCCCAGATCCACTTCCTGCAGCTTCTGTCATGTCTGGTTCTCAGGACCCTCATTCTCTGGCTGCTCTCCTGTCCTACCTAATCCCTTCCTCCTGCCCTTCTGCCCACACTGCCTGCTGCTCCTTAACGTTGATGCATTCTCCCAGTAAATCCTGTCCTGATACCTGCACTGAATCTTCTCTTCTTCCAGAGTTGGGTCAGTCCACCCCACACATTTGTACTTCCCAACAGTGTTTTCAGTCATTAATTAAATATGTGGAAATCTAACTTCACAACAAGGCTGTGAAGCTTGTTTTAAGTATTTAAATTTCTGTAATGGATTTTTCACACCCATTTTTACACGTTGCCCTAGTGAATTTATCAGAACTTAGCATGGAATATCATAACCTCTTGAAAACAACTGCAACCTCCTTCTGAGTTGGTTCCAGTTAGATACAGAAATATGAAGGGCTGGAAGGGTTTTTTTTTTTTTTTTTTGTGGTACTGGGGATTGAACTCAGGGCCTTGTGCTTGTGAGGCAAGCATTCTACCAGCTGAGCTATCTCCCCAGCCCTATGGGAGGGTTTTGAAGGCAGACATCCTGTCTTCTATTTTTCTTATGTCCGTTATTGGTCCCATCAGTCTTGCCAGATCTATTTGGTGCACTTGTTCTGAGTATGCTGTTTACAGCAGGAAGGCCACAGTGTGAACCAAGGAAGCTGGACTTGCAGCTCATTCATTCTGACCTTCAGTGGATTATCTAATTTCTTTGCCTGTTTCTCTCATCTCAAAGAGATTAGTAACAAATTTGCCTTTATTAAAGCATGCTACCTTTTTGAAATACAAAAATTATGTTCGATTTTGTGAAGCCAGAACATTTTGAATAGTAGGTGTGTGGGCTAGGTAGTAGTGTTTTCAAAATAAAGCTACATTGTTTGATGTGACACTTTGGAAATACTTTTGAAAATTAGACCTATATTTGTCAGATGTTCTGGACACAAGCAACCTTTGCATGATTGTTATTTATGCCATGATTCTTATTTCTGACATAAACAGAAAGAATTATAATTAAATTATAATTATTTAATTATTATTAAATTATAGTTAAAATTATAATTATCATTTTCATCAAATGACAGTTCACTCTGAAATTGAGACCAGATGCTAATTCCATCATACCTTTGCTCTAAGGCATATGTTCAGTATAATGAAGATAATGTTGAAAGAGACATTCAGACTGAAGACATAGACACCAAGGATGTGTGGACCCAGCATCCGGGAGAAGGTGCCATCGTATCTGGAGGTAATGACTTTGCTACTGAGTGTTGAATGTCTGCTGTGTTAACAATATTTTTGTTTTATTTTATTTTATTTTTTTAAACTTATAAAGATACTATACTTTATTAAACAAGTGATCCAAAATATCAATCCAGTTTTTTCTAGATCAATCTGTTTTTCAAGTTACTGTTTCAAACATAGAAATAAGTAAAAACCTTTTCTAAACCATTAAGTAATTTAATATGTGGATAAATTTTCTAATATTTTGAAGTTTATTATTCTCATTCACAGAACTCTTAAAAATATAAAATGCTGTACAGTGTTATTACTAGATCACCATATAATTTATCATTGAAATCTATGTTCTTCTCAGAGTAAATGTACTAATTATTACATTGGGACAAGAGATTTAAACAGGACTGTCCTAATAACTCACACACAGTCTCAAGTACTACCTTATAACTCTTCCAGTATTCATTATTCTGACATTTTGTAACTACCCACTGGAAAATTATATACATGCCTGCTCTGTAAAACTACTGGCTATCTAATTGAATACTACAGCATAACACTAAGAGAGAACTTTCTTTGCTAACTATCTGTTTAAAAAAGCAATTTTGAGCCAGGCACAGTGGCTCACGCCTGTAATCCCAATGTTCAGAAGGCTGAGGCAGGTGGATCAGAAGTTCGAAGTCAGCCTCAGCAACTTAGACCCTAAGAGATAGGGAGGTAGCTCAGTGGTTAAATGCCCCTGGGTTTGAACTACAACTAAGTGGTACAATTTGGGCTCAGATGCTGTAGGCCCTATGTCCAATTACAGTGTGCGTGCACACACACACACACACACACACACACACACACACACACACACACACAAGATTGTTCACACTTATATGAAATTCCAGTAGCCTAAGCCATACCTCATCCTGAAGTTCATCGCCACTCTGAACAGAAGTGGTCATGTCACGTGAAGTGCAGCAAAGGTCTTCCGCTCTTGGTGCTCCAGTCATTTCCTTCAAAGTTGCGTCTGGGTATTTCTCAATTTCACACCACAAAAAGGAGCCGATAGTTTTTTCCACAGGTTTGGGCCCTGGGGTGGAATGCTCCTGAAAATGTTCATTCAGAAACTTCTTGTAATCCAAGCATATAGTTTTCTGGGTTTCACCATTAATCGGCAGTTCATCAAAGTGGTTCAGATCATGCATGTCAAATGAAAATGCTAAATTTTTATCAAAAAATACTCGGTATCACTAGATTCATTTCTGTCATCTGGACAAGAGCAGTAGGATCATCTTGATTAAAATGAGAAATGATTCGATCAGTGGCATTACAGCTCTAGTGGCAGATGATGATGGAAGGGGCCAAACATCTATCTGCTTGACCGCCTTTGTCTACGTGTGACCAACAGAATCTGTCACGTGAAAGGTCTTAAAGAGAAATGCAGCCCCACTTTCAGTTGCTTCTCTCCCATTATCTGTTCCAGCTATTTGTTTTGCAGCTTGTAATCTGTCTTTTAAGTCTTCATTTATACTTTGCATTTTACTCTTGTCCAGGTTTTCATTCAAAAATTTTACTATATTCTTCCACGTCGGTCCCAAATCTAAAACTGGTTCATGAAGTTTGGATCACTTCAGCTTTAAGTCAGCTACTTCTTCACTATGATTATCTTGCTTGGTAACATTTGAAAAGGAGCGCAAGGCTCCTGCGAGGCCGGTAAAGCCGTCTGTCATTCAGTCGGTGATCCTGCGATGAGAGACCTCTTGGCCACGCTCCGCCTGCTCCTGCCTCCACGCCTCCCTCCCTTTTGGTTTTATTTCTATTTCCCACTCCTGGTGGGGAGCAGAGGGCTGTGACGGGGATGCTGGTGGGCGTCTGCATGCCCCTCTCCTCCCTGTCTCCCACGGGCCTTTCTGTTTTATTTTTACTTATTTCCTCTCTTTCTGTTTTTAAAAAACTTATTTCCTTTCTTGTCCTTCTTATTATGTGTTTCTCTTTGGTGTGGATCTTAGTATAAGAATATGGAGATACACAATATTCTTTAAAAGAAGTAGAATAAGTTTGGTAATGACAAAGTTGGAGCTGCTGAACTGTACGAAGGTCTAAACCTGGAGGCCTGTCTGCTCCCTGACTGGGACTTGTAACAAGAGGGGAAGGGCCAGGGCTCTGCCCCACTGCCTCAGGGCCGCAGCTGTCCCACACGCACTGCAGGGCCTGTCCTCCTCTTCAGCGTAGAGTATTCACTCCTTAGGTGCCGTCTGCAGATGAGTCCTTCAACACAGACCAAGGTCCTTGGAGTACATGGCTTCTGCTAGGTTCTTTGCAGCTTTTTACATGTTGAATATATTACTGGTCGATTATTTTTCTTGAGGAATTTTCTCCATATGGCAGGGAATTATACTGCTCTCTTTCCTCAGATGGACCTTACCTTAAGAAAGTAATGCAGGTGAGTTTTCTTTGTCTTAAATGCTTAGGACCATAAGTGTTCCAGATTTTGAATTTTGAATTAGAAATGTTCAAACACTTGGATAATAAATTAGTTCCTTTTAATGACTTTTCTTAAGATATTCAAATAAGGTTCAATTTACAGACTTCCTATAAACAATATGTAGTTATTTCTAGAAAAAAATTACTAATGCATCTGCAGGATATAATGCCAATTTTTCTTCAGGATTGTTACTGTTCATTTGTAACACCTCCTTGAACTCAAAGATTTATAGGTATGACTACTTTATAGTCAACTGTATTGATTTGCTATAATATGTTTCTTAGGTAGTAAAGAACAAGATATCTTTGATGCTACAGTTGTACCAAGGATTGACACTCCAAGATTATCCAGCTTTCTCCGGGCAGCATGTCAGGTAAACTCTACGTTGTGTGTTTTGTTATACAATCTGCATTGTATGTGTGAGTGCATAAAGTCGCGTTAGAAATAAAGGAGCTGTGGAAACCTTGGAGCTTTTACGGCGTAGATACACCAGAATCAGGTATTTATTTTCAAGTGTTCTTTTCAAACAAAATATTAGAGTTAGATTTATTAAACCTCCATGCAAAATGACAGCATGTAGGTATTGATATACCACAGATAGAGCTATCTACATATTTGGATTCTGTATTTTAATAGTAGTTTCTTATATTTTAAAATAAATATAGACTAAACCAAAATATTAAGTTGGCAAAAAGAGCTTCAATCTAGGATATTTGAAGATAATAAAACTCATGATTTTTAAAACTTACTTGGAAATTTAAAAAATACATACGAAGGAATGGAATAGTATTGTGAAGCTCCGTGTCCGTCATTAACTGTCACCGCACGGAGAGTTTTGGAGAGTTTGCCTGGTTCGACATATCTTCCTCATTTCCCTCAAGCCTGCACCGACCGATGAATAACTAGTCACAATCGTCACAAATATCCTTCCATAAACTGACCTATATAGCCACTAAAAACAAGGATTTCTTAAAAATAATTAAGAATAATATCTAAAATATTAAAATTGGAAGTCGGTCTTCAGGTTTCGTCAGTTGTTTCATGAATTCGTTACGTGAGCTCACAGTAAATAAGAGCAGAACTACAGGGCAGACCATGGCTGTGGCGTTTGACTGATGGACAGTGAACCAGGAGCCACTGAGGACCTGGTAGACACTGCACCCCAGAGCCACTGTTACTGGGATCTGGGGACGGAAACGATGATCACGCTTGACAAATTTTTTTATATGATCAAATTATCAGTGAGTATGAACTTCTTGAGATTAAGACCCAACACGTGTAAACAAGAGGTGAAGAAAAAGATGGGGTGCACACAAAAAGGAAGATGGGGAGATCAGAATGCAGTCGCCCCTGATTTCACCAGCAAGTATGCACGCGAGAGCCACCTGGGGCATCAACACAGTTCTCCTGTTCTGAAAACTGCCTTCCCCTCTGCCTCCCTCAGCCTCCCTCCTCCCCTCTGCTTCCCTCAGCCTCCCTCCTCCCCTCTGCCTCCCTCAGCCTCCCTCCTCCCCTCTGTTTCCCTCAGGCCTCCCTCCTCCCCTCTGTTTCCCTCAGGCCTCCCTCCTCCCCTCTGCCTCCCTCAGGCCTCCCTCCTCCCCTCTGCCTCCCTCAGCCCTCCCTCCTCTCCTCTGCCTCCCTCAGCCTTTCTCCTCCCCTCTGCCTCCCTCAGCCCTCCCTCCTCCCCTCTGCCTCCCTCAGCCCTCCCTCCTCCCCTCTGCCTCCCTCAGCCCTCCCTCCTCCCCTCTGCCTCCCTCAGCCCTCCCTCCTCCCCTCTGCCTCCCTCAGCCTCCCTCCTCCCCTCTGCCTCCCTCAGCCCTCCCTCCTCCCCTCTGCTTCCCTCAGCCTCCCTCCTCCCCTCTGCCTCCCTCAGCCTCCCTCCTCCCCTCTGCCTCCCTCAGCCTCCCTCCTCCCCTCTGCCTCCCTCAGGTCTCTCTAGCTTTTCCGTCCCTTCTCAGTCATCCCTGTCTTTTTCACTGTTCCTTTTCTTCGCTCTACCCTTGCTGCCTGCCTTGCTCTTCTGTGAGAGCTTCCGTTGTTCACTGTGCATTTTCTCTGTTCCTACGTGACTAGAACATGTTTTGAGGTCACACATATAGAGCATCTTCCTGTTTTTTTTGTTCTGTGAGTTCTTATTAAAGATTTCTTTCATCTCTCTTCACTTTTTCTGTTTTTTTTTTTTTTGTCTCTGATCTCTATCAAATCCTTCAGGTTAGTTGTAATTATGTTGTGCTGATTCATAAACCCAGCGAAAAAAGAGAGCCGTTTTCTCTGATTTTTCTTCAGGTGTGTGGTTGAAGGGTATTTAATATTCTGAGTTTTCTTCTTCATTGATTGTCAGCACTGTATTTCATCAGAAAACAACATGTATGATAGAAGTATGGCTCTTCATTGGCATTTGTATGTTTTGATCCTCTCTCAATTTCTCTTATTACGAAGAAAGAGCCGTACATATTTTGGGGTGTGTACCAGGCATTGAACTCAGGGGCACTTAACCACTGAGCCACCTCTCCATTGCTTTTTTATATTTCTTTGGAGACAGGGTCTCAGGGAGTTGCTTTGTGCCTCACCTTTGCATTGTGAACTTCTTTGTTGTGATGTTTGCTCCGCGTCTTTGCAAGGTGGTTGCCGTTTTGCTTGAAGAGGACCGCTTGGCTGAGCCCAGCTGGACCCTCAGGGCTGAAGGCAGCACTCTCTGCATTAGCGATAGCTCTTCTCCGTTGAACACTAGCCTGCCGTTCCTTGAAGGTAAGGGGTCTGTTGAGTTTGTTTTTAAGTCCAGCCACTAAACATCTGTGTTTATGGAATGATCTTTAATTTTACATTCTATTTTAATGTGATAGAATTTATTGTACATAAAGCAGAGACAGACTTTATTTTCGCCACATTGAAAAGTGAGTATCTAGGGTTTTTTCCAGAATATGTATGTCAAATTTATGATTAGCAATTTCCTTATGCTGATTAAAAGATGGCCTATGGAGACTTAGATGATGAGATCATTAACTGAGGTTTTCCACATTTGTTCTTGTTTGAGAGTCTTTTTCCTCCACTCATTTTCTTTCTATTTCTCTAATGGAAGCAGTTAGAGTGACGTGAGGATGCTGTGTTGTTCACGTAGACATGGATGTAAGACACTCATCTTTTGACACAAATGTTCTTTTGTACCCGTTTAAGTCAAGTCATGGTTATAGAAAGTAAATGCTCAACAAAGGATCATCATATCAAAGAAACTGTATTTGCTTGTAATTAAACTAGTTTAAACAAACTGAAGTCACAAAGACCACTTTAAACGTCTTTACTAATGATGTTTTACCTTTGAAGAGCATGTCCAGCCTGTGGCCATCGTGGTCCAGGTTTGTGGGGGAAGAGCCTCCACTGAGTGTCTCTTCAGGAGATTGGACTCTGAACATGCTCCCAGGCAGCGCAAGGTTGAGCAGTTGGGGCTGCTTGTTCTGAAAACATCTTCCCTTCGGCCTGCTGTTTGTAGGTTGCATCATGTTCATTCTTCTGTCCTTAAAGGTTTGCAAAAATTATGTTGATTTAGAATAAGTTGTACTATTTTTTATTTTTTGGGGGGGTACTGGGATTGAACCCAGGGCTTTGTGCATGTGAGGCACGCACTGTACCACCGGAGCTATATCCCCAGCCCTTAGCACACATGGAGACGTCGGCTAAACTGTGCTACTGTCGGGAGCCGATGCAGAGCAGAGTGCCAGCAGACACAGAGAACCTTGATCACACCTGAGTCTAGAATCCTCATAACAACTCATGTATGCAGAGGGGGTTTTTCTGGTTTGCTAATTTTTATGTTCTAGTAAAATGGATATTGAAATAAAAGCAGGAAAATGAGGCAGGGAAGAAGGATCTGACAGAGTGGGTGGGTTGTCTCACCTTTGTGAACTTAGGATCTGCCTCATTGTCTCCCAGTCTTGGTGCAGTGCAGTGGTATTTCAGCCGCCACGGAATCTGCTCACTGCCATTGTCACTCTTAAAGCTCATGTCCCTGGGTGAGGATTCAGTGTGTAGTGTCCTAGGCTCCGTGGCGGGGTGGATTCAGCAGTGAGTGGGCAGAAATCCTGCCCTCCTGGGACTTAGGTTTTGGTGGATCAGATAGACTGCAGACTGCTAGCCAGTGACCTGTGACCTGTTAGAAAGGGATGTGTTCCACGGAGAAAAATGAAGGCAGCTTCTGGTAGAGAAGGCCTCCCTGGGCGAAAAAGAGAGAAAGCAGGCTGCAGGGGCTGTGAAGCCTGGGCACAGAGCCAGGCAAGGGTGTTGTGGGGGCAGAGGGCAGGCTTCCTGCTGACCTCTAACACATGTTCCTGGAAACCACTGCTGGAAAATTGCCCTTAAGTCCACAGAGCTCATGGGCGGAGTCCCAGCACAGCATGCAAAAAAATATAGAAGGTGGTGGCAGGTTCTACACATGTTCAATGGTTAAGAGGCACAGGCGTCGTGACACTTTTTCTGGAGAAGGACCTAGAGTCTGCTTGTGCAGGGACCAGGAGGGCTGTGCCCGCATGCCTGTGAAGGGGCGACCCTGGGGTTTGCGTGACTCGGGTGCGGATGTTGTGGCCGTGGCACCCGTGGGTGTGGTGTGCACATGGCTTGGTGATCTGGGCACAGCCCTCTCTGTTCACCACGTACCTCTGTGCAGCGCTGTCTCATCTGTGACCGCAGCTCTCACCTGACATCCAGCCTCTTCCCTCTGTCAGCGTCTCCTGCTGACTTGTGGGCACAGTAAACTCCACCAGCAGTGAAGCCTAGAGCTGGGTCTTTCGGTAGAATCAAGCCGCATCTAGAGCAGAGCTCAGCTCTGCCTCACACTGGACGAGAATGTCCTTCCATGCGCCCCGGAAGGCTGTTGCAAGAGCTGAGGTTCCTGAGGGTAGTGTCCTAACGGGATCCGTTTGGCTCATGTCAGTGCCTCCCACCTGGGCTACTGACGCCTGAGCAGAAGCTCAGGCACCTGCATGAAGTACTTGTGACTGAGAGAAGGCGTGCTGCTCGGCTGCCTGGCTAGCCTGGGAGGTCACTCTCACCCGAAGCATGCTCACCTTTGACCTGGTGTTTAGGTACAGGCTGTGGCCATTATCAAGCCCAGATTTTGTGTGTGTTCTGTTTGTTTCTTCATTAAGTTGAAATTTATTTGAGTGTTCTGGGGTATGTTAATTTAACATGGTTTCCGGCAAATTGATAAAATGCAAAAATACTTTTCTTATCTTTTCCCCAGATCGAAAAGTATCCTGCTTGCATGCCTCTCGAGTTCAGAGGCAAACTGTGGTCTCTGTACACGATTTACCTGCGAAGGCCTCTGCCCAGCTGCTGGACCACAGATACATCCTCTGTGTCTGGGACATCTGGCAGCCTTCAGGGCCCCAGAAGGTCCTGATATGTGAGTCCAAGGTACACACAGGAGAGGAGAGGACACAGCTGCTCCCCGTGTCCCCAGCTGCCCTCAGACAAGACACACGGTGTGTCAGCTTCAACTCTAGACTCCCACAGGATCAGCTCAGCCTGAGAATCCCAGGTGTCACAGAGCCTCTTGACCAGTCGAGAACTTGGAAATGAGTGTAGTTCTGGGCCTACTGGACATGTTGGCCGACCTGGGCACACCACTGGGACCCTGGGACCCTCTTTGGCTTGTGCTGTGTGGATCCTGGACTGTCAAGGTCCCCAAGGGCCTGAGATTTCTTGAAGTCGTTTTGCACCCCATCACTACTTGGAGCATGCCCTCCTTCACGTGCCTCTGCTCCTGGCTACTTGCAGTCCACGGGAGGAGCTGCCCCTTCACAGTCATGTCCTTTTTGGTTAGAAAATGTCCTACTTATGTGTTCCTTGATTTCTCCCAAAGCTATAGAGAGGAATAACTTTTACAGGTACCAGTTTTAGGGGCTTGACTGTCAAAACTTTCTGCAACCCAGGGTGTAGATGAGGCGGCTAGCAGTGGAACAGTCCTTTTCAAAGCCCAGAGAATCATGTTGAGAGGAGGTGACTGTTGAGCATCTCTTATGTACAAGTCTGTGTGGACACCCTGTGGTCACTGCAGTCCTACACCAGGACAGTCTTCCCTACTGTCCATTTCAGGAAATTAAGAGTTTTATCTATGTGCAGGGATCTGTGTTCCACTGTGTCTCGCAGCCTCCCAGTGACAGCTACCTGGGGACGTCTCTCTGGGCAAGTGAACAGGTGCCGGGGTTGCATGAGCTGATCTGGCTGCTGTGAGCCCAGTGCTCTCCTGTCCAGCATCAGGTCCTGGTGTGTTTCCTTGCAGGTCACATGCTGCTGCTTCAGCCCTTATAAAGCATTCTTGCTGTTTGCTGGGACGGTGCATGGCTCCGTGGTCGTGTGGGACCTGAGAGAGGACTCTAGGATACACCACTGTGTGAAGCTGAGCGATTCCTTCTGGACCTTGCGGACAGCCACCTTTTCCACTGGTCAGTGTCGTGTCTGCCGAGCCTGTGCTCTGGAAAGCCACGCCAGAGCGGACACAAGCTTTGGATTCGTTGGCATTTATCTGTTCAGATTGTGCAGGGATGGGCTGCACCCCGTGGGCAAGGGAGGCACGTGATGAATAGAAAGAAATACTCATTCAGGTGGTCCTTACCCAGCGGCCGAGAAGGATGGGATTTCATGTCAGATCTGTGGAGCCCCTAGAATCCCCAGCATGGTGACCTGTGGGTCTAGGCGAGCTGAAGTCCGTTGGCGTGTGCGCCTGTGGCATGGCGCACGAGCGCTTGGAGTGGTAACGGGATGGTCGCCCCTCCTGGACGGCAGGAGCAGAGTGGCCCCTCCCCAGCACTGACCACGCTCCGCCCCCGCCACTGCAGCGCATGGCTGTTACCTCCTAGGGCCAGCTCTCTGTCCAGGCCCCGTGCCTGCCTGCTCACCACCTTGTCATGAGAGCCTGAGTCCCTGCTGCTCAGGAAGGTGACTGCTCGGGCGGGCTGCCCCAGACCACTGTCCGACCTGATGCCGCAGCGCCGCCCCACGGGGCTGGAGCCCTGCTGGCGTGGTTCAGCCAGGGCTCCTTGAGCACGCCTCCAGGCTCTCTGGTCCTTGTCTTTTCTGTCTTCACGCTTGGGGGCACGCCACACCACACCGAACCTGGGCTTCGCATCTCTCCGGTCCTCCTGGCCCCTGATCTGTTTTCTGTCCCTCTGGTTCTGCGTCGTCCACGTGCCAGAGCAGTACTCACGTGGTAGTTGTGCGTTGACTCCGTGCTGCTGTGTGTTGCGGAAGCTCACTGCTTTGCTGAGCCGTGTCCCTCGTATAGGTGTGCCACGCCCCTTGGGCCACTCTGCAGCTGCTGGACTGAGGTTGGTTCCAGCTGTTGGTGACTGTGGATAGAGTCTGTCCCAGGAACTGTCCAAGTGCTTTCACCATTTTGCATTGCTGCGGGTGTGGGAACCCCAGTCACCCCGCATCCTCACCAGCACGTCACTGACGTTGGGGGTGGGGTTTCTGGCGAGTGCGTGGCAGCTCTCGCCGAGCTCCTCCTTTCCTTAATGGCTGGTGTTCACTTACCATCCAGTGTCTTTGCCGGTGACATCTGTGGAAGGTTTTTAAATTGAATTGTCTCCTTATTAAGATTTTCTTTTTTTCCGTCCTGGGCATTAAACCCGGGCCCTCGCACAAACTGAGCAAGGACTTCACCACTGGGCTGTGTTCCAGGACTCTCGGGTCTCGAGAGTTTTTGTGTACACCGGGTACATCTGGCAGGTGTTTCGTAAATGCGTTGTCCCGTTCTGGCTATCTTCTCTCATAACGTTGTCTTAGGAGGACGGAGACATTTTAAATTTGATGAAATTCAATTACACATCTTTTTCTTTTGTGATTCTGTGCTCGTTTAACTGCTTTGCCAACGTGCCCCTGTGTCTTCTGGTAGAAGTTGTGTGACTTTAGCTCTCACATGTGAGTCTGTGTTCCACAGCTGGCTAGTTTGGGGCATGGAGAGGGTATTGGTTGGGGTCGGCTCTTTTGCATCTGAAGTCCAGTTATTTAATAGGACCGTGGATCGGCCTGCTTGTTCTTGGGAGGTGGTTCTGGAGGCAGGGAGTTCTGGGCCATGCTTCTTTTTCATCCCTTCTTTGTTCTCTCTTCTTCTGGCCTCCCTGTCTGTTCATCAGCTTGTTTCCGTGTGTAGTGCGGTTTCCGCTGCCTTCAAGGTCTGCTCTGTGTGTGGGATGTCCAGCACTTTGTTTACAGTGTAGGGCTGAGACCTCTCCTGTCACCTCTCCCTCCCCTGGCTTCTGGTCATCTCTGTGCTTTTCATTGTCCCCTTGGTTTTGTCTTTTCCAGAATGTTCTCTTGGAATTACTCAGCACGAGCCTTTTCAGAGTGCTTTCTTTCCTTAGTAATAAGCATTTAAGTTTGCTCTGTGTCTTTTTATGGCTTGATAGCTCATTTAAATCATTTTTTCTACAATCTTTATACACTGTTTATTCACTTTGCTGGATGAAATCTCACTGTGTGGATGGAGCCCAGATTACCCATTCATCTCAAAAAAATAACTATGAACATACTACTCTTGATGTGGACATGTCTTCAACTCCTCTGGCAAAGAAGTACCAGGGAGCTCAATTGCTGGAACGTATGGTCCACGAGTCTTTAGTTTGAGGGAAACTGTCAAACTATGCCAACGCAGCCCCGTTCTGTGTTCCCTCCTGTGTTCCTTGGTGCCGCGTCCTCCCCAGTGTTTGTGAGAGAGGCTGGTTCTGGGTGTCCTGCTGGGCTGCAGTGGCTCCTCAGGATGCAGGCTCCTCAGGATGGAGCATCTTTCTTTGCTTTCGTGACATCTGCCCACCCTACTTGACGAGGAGTGTGTTGAGGCCTCTGACCCATGTTTTATTTGGTTGTTTGTTTTCTTATGATGAATTTTTAAGAGTTCTCTCTCTATATTTTTTTTTAGTTAAATCATTATCCTATTGCTTGATTAGTTATACATGGCATTAGGATTTGTTTGACGTAATTATTAGAGCATGAAATAGAAATTACCCTCGTACAGTCCCCAGCACCGCCCCCCCCATTCCCTCCCAACTCTGTTGATACTTCTGCTGTTTACTTTTAGTTTTTCTTTTCTAAGTTAGTGTCTTCTGGATATACCTGATGGCAAGCTTCTGTGTACCTAGAAATGTCGTCAGATAACAGTCCTTTATTCAGATATGTGTTTTGCAAATATTTTCCTCCATGTTGTAATTCGTTTTATCGTAAGTAGTGCTTTAAAACTCTCGTTTCCTAAATGCCCCGTGAAGACTTGCCTTTCTGTTCATGTGCTGCGTATCTGCTTGAGAAAGGAAATGCAGAGGGGAGATACTGCTGCTCTTGAGTGTCTTGACTCCTAAGTACTTTGTGGATTTGGCGCTGTTATTCACACATGCGTACATACACATACATGTGGTCACATACCTGTGTGTGACTGGGTATGTGCATATGTATGCATTTTACACAGGGAAAAAACACACAAAATTTATTACATGCCCCAGGCCAGGGAGTTGTTAGACTCCACAATAATTCTTTCCAAACTAACTGCGTTTTCTAACTGTTGTGCTATTAATAATAAACCTTGGAATCCAGCACTGTTTTCAAAACGCTCACCTTCTGACCCATATGTAGCTGTCCCTCAGTCCTGGTGGCTGGTCCGGGACCCCTAAGGTTCCCAGTCCTCAGGTGCTTGTGCTTATGCCCTCTCACGAGGCTGTGTGGCGTGTGCGCATGCCCTGTGCACTCAGCCCTGTCCGCGGGACTTGTGTACTGGACAGTGCACGTGCCACGTGAGTCACTGTGCACCCTGTGGGGCCGTGACAGGAAGGCCTGTGTGTGCTCAGTGTGGGTACGGGTTTCCCCGCGTGTCTTCAGTCTGCGTTGGCTGACTCTGTGGAAGGGCGCCCCGGGTACAAATCAGTTGTTCCATGATGGCGCTCCCGTCCTTTTCCTTTGCCGTCCGAATACCGTCAATAAAATCTGCAGAGTCTTAGATAAAGTCTTGGAATTGAGTGCCTCCCCTCCTGGCAAGTGTCTCGAGGCTCGTGTCTGTCCCCAGCATGCTGTGTGGCCTGTGCTGCTGTGGCTCGTCTCTGTCCCCAACAGTGCCGTGTGGCCTGTGCTGCTGTGGCTCGTGTTTGTGCCCAACAGTGCCGTGTGGCCTGTGCTGCTGTGGCTCGTGTCTGTCCCCAACATGCTGTGTGGCCTGTGCTGCTGTGGCTCGTGTCTGTCCCTAACAGTGCCATGTGGCCTGTGCTGCTGTGGCTCGTGTCTGTCCCCAACAGTGCCGTGTGGCCTGTGCTGCTGTGGCTCGTGTCTGTCCCTAACAGTGCCGTGTGGCCTGTGCTGCTGTGGCTCGTGTCTGTCCCTAACAGTGCCGTGTGGCCTGTGCTGCTGTGGCTCGTGTCTGTCCCCAACATGCTGTGTGGCCTGTGCTGCTGTGGCTCGTGTCTGTCCCCAACAGTGCCGTGTGGCCTGTGCTGCTGTGGCTCGTGTCTGTCCCCAACAGTGCCGTGTGGCCTGTGCTGCTGTGGCTCGTGTCTGTCCCCAACAGTGCCGTGTGGCCTGTGCTGCTGTGGCTCGTGTCTGTCCCCAACAGTGCCGTGTGGCCTGTGCTGCTGTGGCTCGTGTCTGTCCCCAACAGTGCCGTGTGGCCTGTGCTGCTGTGGCTCGTGTCTGTCCCCAACATGCTGTGTGGCCTGTGCTGCTGTGGCTCGTGTCTGTCCCTAACAGTGCCATGTGGCCTGTGCTGCTGTGGCTCGTGTCTGTCCCCAACAGTGCCGTGTGGCCTGTGCTGCTGTGGCTCGTGTCTGTCCCTAACAGTGCCGTGTGGCCTGTGCTGCTGTGGCTCGTGTCTGTCCCTAACAGTGCCGTGTGGCCTGTACTGCTGTGGCTCGTGTCTGTCCCCAACATGCTGTGTGGCCTGTGCTGCTGTGGCTCGTGTCTGTCCCCAACAGTGCCGTGTGGCCTGTACTGCTGTGGCTCGTGTCTGTCCCCAACATGCTGTGTGACCTGTGCTGCTGTGGCTCGTGTCTGTCCCCAACAGTGCCGTGTGGCCTGTGCTGCTGTGGCTCGTGTCTGTCCCTAACAGTGCCGTGTGGGCTGTGCTGCTGTGGCTCGTGTCTGTCCCCAACATGCTGTGTGGCCTGTGCTGCTGTGGCTCGTGTCTGTCCCCAACAGTGCCGTGTGGCCTGTGCTGCTGTGGCTCGTGTCTGTCCCCAACAGTGCCGTGTGGCCTGTGCTGCTGTGGCTCGTGTCTGTCCCTAACATGCTGTGTGACCTGTGCTGCTGTGGCTCGTGTCTGTCCCCAACATGCCGAGTGGCCTGTGCTGCTGTGGCTCGTGTCTGTCCCCAACAGTGCCGTGTGGCCTGTGCTGCTGTGGCTCGTGTCTGTCCCCAACATGCTGTGTGACCTGTGCTGCTGTGGCTCGTGTCTGTCCCCAACATGCCGAGTGGCCTGTGCTGCTGTGGCTCGTGTCTGTCCCCAACATGCCGTGTGGCCTGTGCTGCTGTGGCTCGTGTCTGTCCCCAACATGCTGTGTGACCTGTGCTGCTGTGGCTCGTGTCTGTCCCCAACATGCTGTGTGACCTGTGCTGCTGTGGCTCGTGTCTGTCCCCAACATGCCGAGTGGCCTGTGCTGCTGTGGCTTCCTGTGGGGTGTGGAGAGCTGGTCTTTTCCACCCGGAGGCGCTCCTTGTCCATGTCTGACTTTTGTGTTCTGCGACTTGCTGCTGCGCGGCCTGCGGTCCACCCCAGATGGAGTCCTCGCCTCCGTGAGCCACCGAAGTCCTCTCCAGGCCCTGGAGCCCGTCTCCTCGCCAGCCTCCCGGAAGCAGAGCTCCGTGCTCTCGCCCTTCTCCCCTCAGGAAGGTCTGTGGCGCCCAGCCCGCGCGGCCCTCGAGCCCGTCAGCAGCTTGGCCGCCTCGCTCCAAGCGCTCTTTCTTTTTCTCCGGTTTCTCAGGCACGTCGGGCCTGTCCTTCCACATTGCTTCCTTGGATGAGAGCGGGGTGCTCAACATGTGGGTGAGTTGGTGGCCCAGGCCATGCACGTGGGCCCATGAAGTGGCTGGGTGTTGACGGCGCCTGGCTGGGGGCTGGGACCAGGGAAGGAGTGGGGCACGATGCACTGGGAAAGCAGGAGCGGGCCTGGGTCTGCTGGCCGCATGGGGAGGGCACGGATTCCACACCCAGCTAGTCTAGGGCCCGACTGGCTGCTGGGAACAGTCTCCTGCACGTCCCCTGCGAGAGTGTGTATGAAAACCAGAGGAGGGCCAGGGTGACACCAGGACAGGGCTGGGGGTCCCCAGTGAGTGCGGTGGGCAGAAGGGCCTGTGGCACTGGGCGTCAGTCCTGGAGCTGACGCCAGCCTTGCTTTGCGCAGATTGTTTGCTGATCGAAAGATAAATAGTCTTCATGTTCATCATTTTACTTCAGGTGGTTGTTGAATTGCCAAAGGCGGATATCGCAGGCTCGATAAGTGACTTAGGTAACTATTGAATTAAAAATCAACTTTAGTCAGTATTTGCTGAAACGAATAGAAACGAAGACATCGGTACCTGCTTTGAAACACGCGTGATCAGCCGCCTGAAAAGTGAAGTTGTAGACGGCACCTCAGTAGCTGTGACCGCGCGTTTTCTCCTGTAGCTTGTGAAGTGCTGCCTCCAGCTGCCTGCTGCTCTGCTCTGCGGGTCAGTCCAGGGCCTCTGCGTCCTGCCCTCGGGTGTTGGGAAGGGCAGCAGCGTTCGGGTGGCCTTGCCTGTGAGCATGTGTGCCATGATTTGCCTGAACCCTTGCCCACCTTGGGCCCTTCCTGCACAGGGTGGCCCTCCTGGATTCCTCAGGGCATGGTGACCGAAGTGACCAGAGCAGAAAGCCTGAGCCCCACAGATTGCGGTTCTGGTGCTTCGTGTGGTCCTGGGTGCCGGGAGGCCCAGTGGTCACGGGGCACTGGGGTCCTGTGGTGCGCTGTGGCCTAGAGGGACTGTGTCAGACTCCAGTTTCTCATTGCTGCCTCAGCTTCCAGCTGCTCACTCTTGAGACACAGCTCCCGTTTGCCAGCGGCTGTGTCCCTGGGTGGCTTCAGGAAGGAGGAGGAGTGATTCTGACTTTGTCCCCACTCCTCAGAGTGAGGGAGGAGGAGCTCTTTGCCTCATGGAGCAAACAAGGCTGCCTCCTGTTGGATGCCCACACACCACTTTGGCTTCCTGTGGAAATGAGGCTCTGCTGCTGCGCGGCCCTTCCACCTGGTGCTGGCCTGTCCAGTTCTGGACACAGGTGCCCTTGTCCTTCCTGCTCAGGACACCTTGCTGTTGTCCCTGCCGGCTGACCCTGCTTTACACCTATTCTCCCCTTGCCAGGACCCTGTGGCTGAGGCCACTCACGGCTGGCCTTGCTGCCGACGTGCCCTGTGTAATGGCACTGCCCAGCGACACATGGGAGTTGAGGAGTCTGTCCACTCTGCTGGGAGTATGGTCATTCTGATGAAAACGTTGTGTAGCATACTCGAAGCGTTGTGCAGAGGCAGGGCACGTGCTTGTGGTTGCGGAATGCTGCTGTTCAGGAACACCCTACGAGCCCCCAGCCGCCTCATGGCTGCCCTCAGGAGGGAGGACGTGCTCCTGGCAGCAGGCGTGCAGGGTGCCAAGCGGCCCTGTGGGCCTTCGCTGTGGCCTCCTGTGGACTGAAGCCATGTCTGCCTCTGTTCCTTTGTGAGGTGTACTCGGCTAGGTCCAGTCCCAGGTGCCAGGGAAACATGGGGGAGAAGACTGGCTGCTGCAGGGGCTGCGGGTGTAAGGCTAGGACATGGCGCTGCCAGGCTGAGGCAGGTCAGAGAGGCATCTCTGGAGAAGCCTGACTTGTGGGCACGCCTGCTGTGGCGGTGCCAGGCAGCTCTGCCGTGTGATGGCAGTGTGCCAGGGCCCTGCCAGCTGACGGCGCTGTGACTCAGCTGCTTCCAGGTCCTAGGCAGTATCCTGCTCCAAACTCATGGAGCTCTGATTCCTCCCTGGCAGTAATTTGAAAAGGGAGGGTGGTGCTGGGAGTAGGCAAGGAGGCTGAGCAGCACGTGAGCCAGGGTGGCACTGTGTGCATCTGGAAGCCCAGGGAAGGGAAGGGGAGGTGGATTGGGCCTGGGAGTCGTGATGTCTGTTCCAGGAGAGGAAGTTGGGAAGCTCCAGGGAGGAGGGAGAGCTGGAGAACCCTGTGTCTATCAGCCAGGCCTGGCCAGCTCCCCAGAGGTTCTGAATGGCCCTTGGGGACCTTTGCAGCATGGGGCTTGCTGCATCCAAAGTGGGAAGGCTGCAGGTCAGAGTCTTGCTGCTGCCTCAGCAGGGTACACACACCTTGCCCGCTGCTGGCTGGCACTGTGGTTCTCTTTGAACACAACTTCGGCAGTGAACGGCAGCTCAGGCTTACGAGGTGCACCCGTTTCTGCCTGTCTTTCTAGGCCTCATCCCTGGAGGGAGAATCAAGCTGGTGCACAGTGCTGCGCTGCAGGTGGGCGACAGGTGAGGCCCTGTGGCAGGTGAGGCACCCCCCCATCTCGTGACTCCTGCGGAGGGGCGGTGGTGTCAGCTGTTGTGTGTACAGCGAATGCCTGGTTGGGTTTTGCAGTGAAGGCATATTTTCTCACTCTCTTTTGCTATTGAAATTTTTACTATTTTTGCTTATTCATTTATTAGTAATGAGTCTATGTCATGTAACTTCCATGTAGAGAGTTAATATTATTTGGCCAAAAATGTTTTCTGTATTATAAATGGAAACTATTTGATTGTTTTTCATCCTGTTCTAATGCAACCCTGAAGTTTAACTTAGAAGTTGTTTCAGGATCTGGAAACAGTGATAGAAAGTTTTATTTAGAAAGTTGTATTTCTACTTTTAGTCACATAACACAGTGTATGGGTTCTCTTACTGAGTGTACAGACATTACAGGTTGTATTAGAAGGGTTATCTAGAGGAACAGAATGGACAGGAAGTGTGATTATAAAAGGGGATTTATTAGATGGGCTCACATGACCAGAAGCTGGACAGTCCACAATGGCCGTCTGCAGCTGGAGAGCTGGAAGAACCAGCAGCTGCACAGTTCAAGAGACAGAAGCCCCAGAACAAGAAGTATCAACAGTGCTACCCTAGTCCAAGACCGAGGCTTCTGGAAACTCCCTGGAGAATCACTGGCAGAGTCCGCTTTGGGAGAGTGAAGAATCGAGAATCCAATGTCCCCTGATGATCAAAGCAGCAATCAGGATCCCATTCATCAGGATCTTGTTCAGGAAGAGCGGACTTCATCTGCATCTGCTTACTTGTTCTTTCAGATTTTATTCCCTACTATTGGGCAGTGCTGCCCTTGCTTAGGGAGGGACTCCACTTTAGTTCACTATCCCACATGCCAATCATTTCTAGACACACCCTCATGGACATACCCAGAAGCCTCTCAATCATCAACATCTCTTAATCCAATCAAGTTGATAATTCAAATGCACCTGTAACTTAGATGTTCCAGTTGGTTTACTTCCAAAGATACCTTTTCTTATCACTAAGGTCTAACTTTCAACACTCAAAAACCCTTAGAAAGTCTTTGAGCCTGATTTCTCTTTACCTCACAGAATATGAATTCAATATGCTTAGAGGTTTTAAGTCAACCTCAGTTGATTTAAATGCAATTATGGAAGTGAATTACTTAGTTTAAAAAGTCATCAGATGCATTCCAGAGCCAAACCGTGTGCTCTCTAGCAGTTCCAGAACTGCGGTGTGTGCAGCACCTTTGATGAACAACTTTTAGACCATTTCTGTCTCTGTGTGGCCCTTCCCACTTTGTGCCAGGCATTGCATTTATTTTTACTCTAAATTTCTCCAGGACTTATGTATGTGCTCTTTTGGAGGAAAGTAACTGTCCCTACTCTCTTGGCAAGTGTCTTCAGGAGGTCTGGCTCCCGTCCCTCCTCTCAGCAGTGTCTTCTGGAGGGTGACACCCGTCCCTCCTCTCAGCAGTGTCTTCTGGAGGGTGACTCCCGTCCCTCCTCTCAGCAGTGTCTTCTGGAGGTCGGGCTCCCATCCCTCCTCTCAGCAGTGTCTTCTGGAGGGTGACGCCTGTCGCTCCTCTCTCAGCAGTGTCTTCTGGAGGGTGACGCCTGTCCCTCCTCTCAGCAGTGTCTTCTGGAGGGTGACGCCTGTCCCTCCTCTCTCAGCAGTGTCTTCTGGAGGGTGACGCCTGTCCCTCCTCTCAGCAGTGTCTTCTGGAGGTCGGCCTCCCGTCCCTCCTCTCAGCAGTGTCTTCTGGAGGGTGACGCCTGTCCCTCCTCTCAGAAGTGTCTTCTGGAGGTCTGACTCCCGTCCCTCCTCTCAGCAGTGTCTTCTGGAGTGTGACTCCTGTCCCTCCTCTCAGCAGTGTCTTCTGGAGGGTGACTCCCGTCCCTCCTCTCAGCAGTGTCTTCTGGAGGATGACTCCCGTCCCTCCTCTCTCAGCAGTGTCTTCTGGAGGGTGACTCCTGTCCCTCCTCTCAGCAGTGTCTTCTGGAGGGTGACTCCCGTCCCTCCTCTCAGCAGTGTCTTCTGGAGGGTGACTCCCGTCCCTCCTCTCAGCAGTGTCTTCTGGAGGTCGGCCTCCCGTCCCTCCTCTCAGCAGTGTCTTCTGGAGGGTGACTCCCGTCCCTCCTCTCAGCAGTGTCTTCTGGAGGGTGACTCCCGTCCCTCCTCTCAGCAGTGTCTTCTGGAGGGTGACTCCCGTCCCTCCTCTCAGCAGTGTCTTCTGGAGGTCTGACTCCCGTCCCTCCTCTCAGCAGTGTCTTCTGGAGGGTGACTCCCGTCCCTCCTCTCTCAGCAGTGTCTTCTGGAGGGTGACTCCCGTCCCTCCTCTCAGCAGTGTCTTCTGGAGGGTGACTCCCGTCCCTCCTCTCAGCAGTGTCTTCTGGAGGGTGACTCCCGTCCCTCCTCTCAGCAGTGTCTTCTGGAGGGTGACTCCCGTCCCTCCTCTCAGCAGTGTCTTCAGGAGGTCGGCCTCCCGTCCCTCCTCTCAGCAGTGTCTTCTGGAGGGTGACTCCCGTACCTCCTCTCAGCAGTGTCTTCTGGAGGGTGACTCCCGTCCCTCCTCTCAGCAGTGTCTTCTGGAGGGTGACGCCCATCCCTCCTCTCAGCAGTGTCTTCTGGAGGTCTGACTCCTGTCCCTCCTCTCTCAGAAGTGTCTTCTGGAGGTCTGACGCCTGTCCCTCCTCTCTCAGCAGTGTCTTCAGGAGGTCTGACTCCCATCCCTCCTCTCAGCAGTGTCTTCTTGAGGTCTGACTCCTGTCCCTCCTCTCAGCAGTGTCTTCTTGAGGTCTGACTCCCGTCCCTCCTCTCAGCAGTATCTTCTGGAGTGTGACTCCCGTCCCTCCTCTCAGCAGTGTCTTCAGGATGTCTGACTCCCATCCCTCCTCTCAGCAGTGTCTTCTTGAGGTCTGACTCCCGTCCCTCCTCTCCGCAGTGTCTTCTGGAGGGTGACGCCCGTCCCTCCTCTCTCAGCAGTGTCTTCTGGAGGTCTGACTCCCGTCCCTCCTCTCAGCAGTGTCTTCTGGAGGTCTGACTCCCGTCCCTCCTCTCAGCAGTGTCTTCTGGAGGTCTGACTCCCGTCCCTCCTTTCTCAGCCTTGTCTTCTGGAGGTCTGACTCCCGTCCCTCCTCTCCGCAGTGTCTTCTGGAGGTCTGACTCCCGTCCCTCCTCTCAGCAGTGTCTTCTGGAGGTCTGACTCCCGTCCCTCCTCTCAGCAGTGTCTTCTGGAGGTCTGACTCCCATCCCTCCTCTCAGCAGTGTCTTCTGGAGGTCTGACTCCCATCCCTCCTCTCAGCAGTGTCTTCTGGAGGTCCATGGGAAGAGGCCTGTAGGGGGAAGTGCTGCAATGAGGAATTCTGACCTGTGCCCCCCTGACCCAGGGCACTGAGACCCAGCAGCCTTTCAGAACCAGAAGGGGTGTCCCGGGAGGTATATCTCATTGGTTGAAGTATTTTTTGCAACTCCCTGTCCTCAACACCCCCACAAGTGTGCCATGAAGAGGGAAGCTGGGAGCCATTCCTTGTCCTCTGTGGTTATAACAGAGCAGGAAGTGTCCTTCAGCATGCTTGGCATATGGAGTGCAAAGGAGGGGACGGGTTGGGGCTAGAGTGAACGTGAGTTTGTGGAGAGGTGATAACTGAGCTTTACCTTTGAAAAATGGAAGTTAGTGTGTTCTGTTTCCAGGAGTAGTACATTTGAGGACCCAGAGCCATGAAGATGCACAGAGTGTTCAGAGCTGCCAGTAGGTCTGAGTGGAGGGATGGAGAGGAGTCAGTGGCCAACCCTAATACATCTGCTGGCAGTGCTAGCGGGTTTAGGTGAACCTAAACCCACAGGACTTTAATCCAAGGACTGGTATGTCTTCCTTGTCATTTAGGATGATTAACCTGGCAAAATTTTGAGTTTGGAACAGGGGAAATTAGAGTAGAGTCAGGGAGACCAGGTGGGAGGCTCCTGTAGAGGCCAAGGAAGGCAAAACTGAAGACCTGGGACTCACTGAGGGCACATCGGAGGGGAGAGCCTTGCACGGCTTGTCTTCCTATGTGTGGCTGGTCACAGGGTATGCTCTGAAGATGAGAAGCAGGAGGAGGAAGGGGTCTCTGGGGAGAGTCAGGCTGAGCTGTGGAATGCATGGGGGCCCAGAGGCAGTGGGCACCACAGCAGGGACCTCAGCTGGAGGCCCTCAGGTGGGGTCAACCACAGGGCTGACATCTGTGGTCCTGCTGCAGTGTGGGAGGAGGAGCAGGAAGGGGACTGAGAAGAACTGACCAGGACAGCAGCTGTGGGCTGCATAAAGCCAAGAACGTCAAGAAAACATAATAATATTTAAAAAGGGAGCCGGGGATGTGGCTCAGTAGTAGAGCACTTGCCTAGCACATGTGAAGCACTGGGTTCAATCTTCACCACCACATAAAAATAAATGAATAAAATAAAGGTATTGTGTCTATCTACAACTAAAAAAACTAGGAAAAAGAAAAAGTAGAAAGGGGGAAAAAAACTCTAAATGCCAAGAGAAAGAAGGGAACATTGGGAGATCCAAGATGGCGGACTAGAGGGAGGCTGCATTCCTTGTCGCTCCGTAATGCCGGATTTAAGCAGAGGATATCTGTTTCTTGGTGAGGCAGTTTTTGCTGCTTATCGATCCCCTGGTGTTTACCCATTTGTCTTCTGTGATGACCTGCAGTCTGCCAGCATATCGACGCCTTTTTTGAGAGCAGATTGCTCACTGTCAGGGGCCTATCATCCGCCATTTGCCTGCCTCTCGCCTGTCCATCGCCTGCCTTACACCTATCCATCACCCAACGCTTGAGGTTCACCTCCCGATCGTCTGACAACAGTCAGCAAACTGATCGCCAATCGCCAGTGGAGCACCAGCTGCCTGCTGTTTCCTGGAAGTTCACTGTAATAGTACCTGCAGGTTTGATTACACGTGACTGCCGCCATTTTGAGACAACAGCCAGGCCCCATAGGACCCCTGGCCGGACTGACTGAGCCCCGTCTCCAGGATCCCTCATCGCGACCGATCACTCCCTGCCTCCAAAGCCCTCACATCCACTGACTGCTCCCTGCCGCCAGGACTCCCAGACCAACTAACTGCGCCCTATCACCGGGACCCCAGACGGACTGATTACATCCGGCCTCCAGGATCCCACAACCACACCAAACACACCCGACCTCCAGGACCCCTGCATGACCAACCGCATCCCGCCTCCAGGACCTCCAGTTGACCACGTCCACCCCTGAGCTGCAGCTCCCCATTTGCCAACACATTTCGAAGCCAGAGCAGCCATCTTGGATAACCCTGGAAGCCATAGCTCCAATCTTTGGGTGGGGCAAATCCCATCCTGAAATGCCTGCTGGAGACTTGAAGCTCATTGTCAGGTACCTCTCATGCATCAGGCTGCTGAAGACTGGGAGGTTTCATTAGTATATGACTGTTATATTGTAGATTTTCTTTTTTCTCCTTATTGAACAATTTTAAGTTTTTATTTCTTTACTTTTCTTGCTCTCGTTTCCTTTTGTTTACCTGTTCCCTCAGAGTCTCTTTCTCCCTTTTGCATGCTAACATCCGATTTCTTTTGATTACACGCTCACCCTTTCTATTATCTAGAACTTCTGTATAGTCTTTTCTTATCCCATTAACAGCCACATTCTACATCCCTATGCATCCTCTTTGTCCTCCATTAGAAACTGCAGACCTTATTGCAAACCTGTTTGTTTTACCGAAGATAATATTTGAACTCACTTTGTTTATTATGACAATTTTGTTATTGTCCCCATAGGGGCTATTTGGTCTAGGATTGCATAGTGTCTGATTTGGGCACTGCTAATATTGATCTCTCCTTAAAGAAAGGGTTTTGGAAACCTATAGGGCCACTATAAGTCTATAGGGGGAAATCTGCAATACCCCAGATCTGCACTGCTAGAGGGGAAGACACATGAACAACATGAAAAAGCAAGGGAAGAAAATGATCCAAACAAATCTAGATTCTATATTAATAGAATCCAATGGCAGTATGTTAGAAGAAATGTCAGAAAAGGACTTCAGATTATACATGATTAAGATGATTCGCGAAGCAAAGGATGAGATAAGAGAGCAAATGCAGGCAATGAATGATAATACCAATAAGCTGAAAGAGCACCTGCAGGAAGCAAAAGATCATTTAAACAAAGAGATAGAGATTCTTAAAAAAAAAAAAAAACCAAAACGGAAATCCTTGAAATGAAGTGTTGGGGGCTGTGCCATGTTGACAGCGCCAGATCACATCAGCAGCAAGGAGGTTAATTGACATAAGCACACTCAGGTGATTTATCATCCATGCACACAGTGTATGCGCATGTATTCTCAAGCACTCCTAATTGTGCCTGCTTGGACATCTAGTGTCTCGCCTAATCTTTGCGTAAGAGGTGTGGCCCTGCTCTCCGCCTCCTGGAGGTGATAAAAGCGTAGGCGGAGTGAGACAGCGTGACACACACAGCAGCAGCCAGAAGAAAGGAAGCAGAAGCAGCAGCTAGAAGGAAGAAGGAGCGCAGCAGCTAGTAGAAAGAAGCACAGCAGCAGCTAGCAGAAGACACAGCAGCTAGTAGAAAGAAAAGACAGCAGAACGGCAGCTAGGAAGAAGAAGCGGCTAGCCGATAGAAGCAGCGAGTAGGGGCAACAGCGGAAGGCAGATCGCAGAACGGAGGACTGACTCGCATCACTAAAGCACCTTAGTTAGACGTACCCTTAATTCACAGGATGCAGGACGCACCAGTAAGAAGCAGCAGACCTTAAGTGAGGCGTAGCAAGTCTCTCTTCCTCTAAGCTCTAAGCAAAGCCTGTCCTTCTCTCAAAGTCTCCCTTAAGCAAAGTCTCTCTTTCTCTCTGATAAGCCAAGTCTCTCTCTCTCTCTCTCCTCTCAAAGCAAGTAAACCTCATTTCCTCTATCCTCTATAAACAAACAAGCAAGAAAGCAGTGCACTAAAGAGAAAGATAGAAGTAGCTCAGTTTCCAGTCCACCACCCATAAGACCCGTGCAAGTTGTTGCTGCAAGCAGTGACAAATATCCAAGGATTTTGTACCGCAAAGAGCCAGCGACATGAAGGAGACAATAAACCAAATTAAAAACTCAATGGAAAGCATCACCAACAGACTAGACCACTTGGAAGACAGAACCTCAGACAATGAGGACAAAATATTTAATCTTGAAAAACAGTTGCCCAAACAGAGAAGATGGTAAGAAATCATGAACAGAATCTCCAAGAACTATGGGACATCATGAAAAGACCAAATTTAAGAAGTATTGGGATTGAGGAAGGCACAGAGATACAAACCAAAGGAATGAACAACCTATTCAATGAAATAATATCAGAAAATTTCCCAAACCTGAAGAATGAAATGGAAAATCAAATACAAGAGGCTTACAGAACACCAAATGCACAGAATCACAACAGATCCACACCAAGGCACTATAATGAAAATGCCTAACATTCAAAATAAAGATAGGATTTTGAAGGCCGCGAGAGAAAAGCATGAGATTACATATAGGGAGAAACCAATATGGATAGCAGCCGACTTCTCAACCCAGACTCTAAAAGCTAGAAGGGCCTGGAACAACATATTTCAAGCTCTGAAAGAACATGGTTGCCAACCAAGAATCCTATACCCAGCAAAACTAACCTTCAGATTTGAAGATGAAATAAAATCCTTCCATAATAAACTAAAGTTAAAGAATTACAAATAGAAAGCCTGCGCTACAGAAAGTTCTCAACAAAATGTTCCACGAGGAGGAAATGAAAAACAACAATGTAGGTCAGCAAAGGGAGGAACTACCTTAGAGAAAAACCACTCAAAGGAGAAACCAAGCCAACTTAAAAACCAAAAATAAGCCCAAATGACTGGGAATACAAATCATTTCTCAATAATAACCCTGAACGTTAATGGCCTAACTCATCAATCAAAAGACATAGACTGGCAGAATGGATTAAAAAGAAAGACCCAACAATATGCTGCCTGCAAGAGACACATCTCATAGAAAAAGACATCCACAGACTAAAGGTGAAAGGATGGGAAAAAAACCTACCACACACATGGACTCAGTAAAAAAGTGGGGGTTTCCATCCTTATATCAGATAAAGTGGACTTCAAGCCAAAGTTAGTCAGACGGGATAAAGAAGAACATTTCATACTGCTCAAGGGAACCATAAATCAGGAAGACATAACAATAGTAAATATTTATGCCCCAAACAATGGTGCATCCCTGTACATCAAATAAATCCTTCTCAATTTCAGGAATCACATAGACCACAACACAATAATTCTGGGCGACTTTAACGCACTGCTGTCACCACTAGATAGATCTTCCAAACAAAATCCAACCAAAGAAACCATAGAACTCAATAACACAATCAATAACCTAGACTTAATAGACATATATGGAATATTCCATCCATCAACGAGCGGATACACTTTCTTCTCAGCAGCACATGAAACCTTCTTGATAATAGACCATATGTTATGCCACAAAGCAGCCCTTAGGAAATGCAAAAAAATAGAGATACTGCCTTGTGTTCTATCAGATCCTAATGGACTGAGAGTAGAAATCAATGACAAAATAAAAAAGGGAAATTACTCCAACACTTGGAGACTAAATAATATGCTATTGAATGAAACATGGATAACAAAAAACATCATGGAGGAGATTAAAAAATTCTAAGAGGTCAATGAGAATGATGATACAACATGTCAAAATCTCTGGGACACTATGAAAGCGATACTAAGAGGAAAATTCATTGCATGGAGCGCATTCCAGAAAAGAATGAAAAGTCAACAACTAAATGACCTAACATTACAGCTCAAAGCCCTAGAAAAAGAAGAACAGAATAAGAGCAAAAGTAGTAGAAGACAGGAAATAATTAGAATCAGAGCTGAAATCAATGAAATTGAAACAAAAGAAACAATTCAAAAAATTGACAAAACAAAAAGTTGGTTCTTTGAGAAAGTAAACAAAATAGACAAACCCTTAGCCACACTAACAAAGAGAAGGAGAGAGAAATTCAAATTACTAAAATACATGATGCAAAAGGAAATATCACGACAGACACCACTGAGATACAGAACATAATGAGACACTACTTTGAAAATCTGTATTCCAACAAAATAGAAACTACCGAAGACATTGACAAATTTCTGGGGAGATATGCTCCTCCCAAACTGAACCAGGAGGATATACACAATTTAAACAGATCAATCTCAAGCAATGAAATAGAAGAAGCCATTAAAAATCTACCATCCAAGAAAAGCCCAGGACCAGATGGATTCTCAGCTGAGTTCTACAAGACCTTCAAAGAAGAACCCATTCCAGTACTTCAGACCAGAGACCCTGCATCTTATAGAAGAAAAAGTAGATCCATATCTTCAACTTGTTGGCTTAGGATCAGACTTCCTTCACAGGACTCCCATAGTACAAGAAATAAAAGCAAGAATCAATAACTGGGATAGATTCAAACTAAATAGCTTTCTCTCAGCAAAGGAAACTATCAGCAACGCGAAGAGAGAGCCTACAGAGTGGGAGAAAATCTTTGCCACTCATACTTCAGATAGAGCACTAATCTCCAGAATATATAAAGAACTCAGAAAACTCTACACCAAGAATACAAATAACCCAATCAACAAATGGGCTAAGGATATGAACAGACACTTCACTGAGGACGCTCTACAAGCAATCAACAAACATATGAAAAAATGTTCACCATCTTTAGTAATAAGAGAAATGCAAATCAAAACTACCCTAAGATTCCATCTTACCCCAATTAGAATGGCGATTATCAAGAATACAAGCAACAATAGGTGTTGGAGAGGATGTGGGGAAAAAGGTACACTCATACATTGCTGGTGGGGCTGCAAATTAGTGCAGCCACTCTGGAAAGCAGTGTGGAGATTCCTTAGAAAACTTGGAATGGACCCACCATTTGACCCAGCTATCCCACTCCTCGGCCTATACCCAAAGGACTTAAAATCAGCATACTACAGAGATACAGCCACATCAATGTTCATAGCTGCTCAATTCACAATAGCCAGACTGTGGAACCAACCTAGATGCCCTTCAATTGATGAGTGGATAAAGAAACTGTGGTATATATACACAATGGAATATTACTCAGTTATAAAGAATAATAAAATGATGGCATTTGCAGGCAAATGGATGAAATTGGAGAATATCATGCTAAGTGAGATAAGCCAATCTAAAAAATGGCATTTGCAGGCAAATGGATGAAATTGGAGAATATCATGCTAAGTGAGATAAGCCAATCTAAAAAATCCAAAAGATGAATGATCTCACTGATAAGCGGATGATGACATGTAATGGGGGTTGGGAGGGGGGCAAGAATGGAGGAAGGAGGGACTGTGTAGAGGGAAAAGAGGGGTGGGGGGCTGGGGGGGAAGGAAAAAATAACAGAATGAATCAAACATCATTACTCTATGTAAATGTATGAATATGCAAATGGTATGCTGTTACTCCATGTACAAACAGAAACATATCCCATTTGTTTACAATAAAAATAAAAAAATAAAGAAGGGAACATTGTGTGGTCGGCTTTCGAGCTGATGTGTAACAACCCAGAGTCCTGTACCAGACTGAGCTGTCTTCGGCCTTCATGACCAGGGTGCATGTGGCTGGCCCGAGCCAGACCTGGGACCTCTGCATGGCAGTCTGCAGCTCAGTGCCCCGCGGCGGAGGGAAGGCAGGAGCTCTGAAGGACTTGAGACTGTGCTGGGTGAGGCCTGAGAACCTCAAGGTGAGACGTGACCATCAAAGACCCACACCAGTGGCCTTATTGGATATAGGGACATCTGCCTGGTGGAAGCGTTACTTTTACAAACTGTGGTTTCCAGGGTTCCCACAGCAGTTTGCCAAAGATGAATTCACAAACAAAACTTGATAGAAGTACAGCAGGAGGAAGCAGTCCACCACAGTGCAGCAAGTAGGTTGGTGGGCACACCAAGGACTTGCCTAAAGCCCTTCAGAAATGAAGCTCGTTTCTGTACCTTTAGATGATGAGGGTAAGCAGCATATCAGACATAGCTGAAGAAGAAATGAGTGAGTAGGACGATAGATCTCAAGAAATCACCACGTGTATGGGAAGAGGAAGCAGGGTTGGCAAGACCACAGAGGAGGTGTGGCACGGCCTGGCTCACTCTGGCAGTGTGTGGTCATGCTGGATGAGTGTTCAGAGCGTCACTGTCTTTAAGGCTTCAAAACGTACCATCTGTGCATGTCTACTTTTTCCCCAGCCTTTCCCGTAAAGGGAGTGAATTCTGGGGGCCCACACAGGCGCTGAGTGTCAGATTTCTGCCTTCAGACCCTGATCACTTTGTTGTTGGCACGGACATGGTGAGTAGTGTCTTGCATTTCACTCTACCACTAGTCCCCCACCCCGGAGTTGCCTGATAGATATCTTTGTTTTTGAGATTAACTCACTATTTTTTTACTATTTGCTTTTATTATAATGTGGAATAAATTTTTTCAAGAATATTGACTTCACCCATCTTATACCTAGTAGTTTCTTTGGCCACTCTTTGTCTTATTACTAGGGTCTTATAAGCCACGGCACAAGACAAGACTTGAGAGTATCTCCCAAACTGTTCCGGCCTTGGCAACGTGGTATCAGACCAGTGAAAGTTAATGTGATTGATTTTTCACCATTTGGAGAACCAGTTTTCTTGGTAAGAAAGTCTGTTTTTTACAGCACTCTTTTTCTGTTTTCTTAAAAAAAAAAATTTTTTTTTTTAGTTGTAGATGGACATGATACAGTCTTTATTGTATTTA
Organism: Sciurus vulgaris; assembly: GCF_902686455.1. Lineage (NCBI taxonomy): Eukaryota > Metazoa > Chordata > Mammalia > Rodentia > Sciuridae > Sciurus > Sciurus vulgaris. Next base: position 299,131 of record NC_136468.1, on the reverse strand, counting down.
TTTATTTTTATGTGATGCTGAGAATTGAACCCAGTGCCCCACACATGCCAGGCAAGTGCTCCACCACTGAGCACTATTTTCCTTGGTATTATTTACCTATTTGGGAAGTACAATATAGTAACCTATTGGGAAATTTTGAAAGTTCATTTATTGGGCTATAAATTAATTATGTTTAGGCATCAGAGATATAAAGTGGAGAAATATGATATTAATAACAAAGAAATTAAGTAAATTAGGTAAAAATCTGGGTCTCTTAAGAAATACTATGTTCAGTCGCAAACTATTTAGAATTTAACAGAATATCAAACACCTACGGACTCTTGGTCACTGGTCCAGTCCTGAGAGCCTGCCTGTTCCTGCGAGAGGGGCACTGTTCCTCCCAAGAGTTCCCGGTGGGCCCCTGGCTGTCACCCCACAGTCTCCACCTCACCTGTGAAGGCCCAAACCTCTGGGTACCCTCTGCAGAGCACCGTGTCCAAGCCCCAGCAGCCACCTACAGTGCAGGCCCTGGGTGGCTCAGCCACGCCCCAGCCGGCCTGTGAAGGAGGAAGGGGCGGTTCCCGAGCCGCTCAGGCCCTGGCCGGCGCCTCCCTCCTCCCTCCTCCCTCCTCCCTCCTCCTGTGGCTGTGCTGCTTATTCAGATTTAGGTTTTTAAGTTTGTCTGTTTGCATTTCATTTTAGAACTCTACCCCCTTTCCTGTTGTTTTTCTTTCTCTTTCATAGTATGTGAAGTATTAACTAGAGTAAGAAGTAATCAATCTTCTTATTTATTAAACCGATTAAGTTTTCTTTTTAGAGATTTCAATCCAAGGTGAACATGTAACCATATTTTTGATGTGGTTATGTGTCATTTTTTAAATGTGAGTTATTTACTTCCACGGAGCCAAACGTAACAGCTTGTGCTTGAATCAGTGATAGTCAGCTCTGTTCAAAGCACCTGCTTATTTTCCTGTTGACTAAATGCCGGGATGATCAGCCCTTGGCGGGGTGGTGCAGCCGCAGCCTCCAGGGTGAGCACGCGCCTCCACAATGTGTCCGGGTTGGGCTGCTGCCACTCAGGTTCCGACAGCACATTCCCCGCACGTGTGGCTTGACCTGGAGGTCAGTGCCCTGGGGTCTCGCGGGCCCTGGGTCTAGTTCGAAGCAGACAGGTAACACTGCCTCCCCGTTGCAGGCTGGCTGCTCAGACGGCAGCATCAGGCTGCACCAGCTCACCTCCGCGCAGCCGCTGTTGCAGTGGGACGGCAGCACCGGGGGCCGCGCTGTGGCTGCGCTGCAGTGGTCCCCGACGAGGCCCGCTGTGTTCCTGGTGCAGGACGTCGCATCCAGGATTTACGTGTGGGACCTTCTGCAGAGTGATCTGGGCCCTGTGGCCATGCAGCCCATCTCCCCAGACAGGTGAGCACAGGCCCACGAGGCTGCGGCATCCCCACCCGCCTTTCTGCGTATCTAACCTGCCACTAGGCGGCTGCAGTTTAAAGGGCTTGATTTATTTTTAATGATATATTTATATTTTAAGGTATATTCATGAGTTTAAAATACTTAGTCTCTTAGAGCACTCAGGTTCACAGCAAGCCTGCTCCACGCAGCCTGCCCGCCAGCACCCACCAGGTAATCAACCAGAGCCACCTATGTTAGGTCCACTCTTTTTTTTTTTTTTTGTTACCAGGGATTGAACTCAGGGGCACTCAGCCACATCCTTGGCCCTATTTTGCTATTTTGTATTTTATTTAGAGACAGGGTCTCCCTGAATTGCCTAGTGCCCCACCGTTGCTGAGGCTGGCTTTGAACTTGCGATCCTCCTGCCTCAGCCTCCTGAGCTGCTGGGATGACAGCCATGTGCCACCACGCCTGGCTAGGTTCACTCCTGGTGTTGTTTAACCAGTATTTTGAAAGCTGCTTCACAACGTGGTTATCTTATGTTTAAAGTAGTCTGTTGGATTGAAAAATTTAGAGCATAGTATTTGCCCATCATCATTCCTGAAGGAAAAGAAGAAACTTTTTGTGAGTTCTGAGCTAATTTATAATCTTATAAAGTCAATCTGTATGTGAGTGATGTGAATGTGCCAACCCGTTTCTAAATAGGGGGCACCTGTGCTTGGTGACCCCATGCCCCATGCCCGGGCCTTGCTTTGCTCAGACCCTTGGGGTCCCCAGGGTCCCAAGGGCTCACGCGAAGTCCGTTATTGTGAGAATTGTCGGTGATGCTTCTTTTAGACAGTTATCTGCCATCATCCTGTCTATTTCAAAGCAGAAGTGTGGACGGAAGCTTTCATCATGAAGGGCTCTCTTGACCCCAGCTGTCTTTTCATCTGTGTTTTTTTTTTTTTTTTTTTTTTTTTTTAGTTTATGTGTGTGTGTGTGTGTGTGTGTGTGTGTGTGTGTTCTGTATTTTTCTTAGTTGTTTATGGACCTTTATTTTATTTATTTGTTTCTATGTGATGCTGAGGATGGAACCCAGGGCCTCACACATGCCAGGCAGGCGCTCCACCACTGAGCCACACCCCAGCCCCCACCTGTGTTTTTTTCTTGAGATCTTACATTTCTTTCCAATAACTTCTCTGTGGTGGTTTGTGAGAATTAGGAAGAAATCCCACCCTTCTTTTATAAAGGAAGAAGAGGATAAAATGCTTAGATAATGGTTTGATAGAAGGTTAGGGATATGCTGATAAGATCTGAAAAAATAAGAAATTGCATTTCCTTGGTTCACTTGCTGGGTGTACTGTTGTTATTCTAATCATTAAAAACACGTCGGATGCCAGTGTGGTGGTGCCCCTGCAGTCTCAGCACTCAGAGGCTGAGGAAGGAAGCCTGCTCGAGCCCAGGAGCTTGAGGCCAGCCAGTGTTTCCCTATCTCAAAAACAAAAAGAAAAAAAACAACACCACCAAAACTTAGGACTGTGATTCACTATGAGCACACAACACTTCCTGAGCTTGTTACCCCAGGAAGTCTGTCAGTCACCATTTGATGAACAAGTACGTATTTATCCGGCACTGACTGTGTACCCAGGGCTACTGTAGAGTGAGGAAGTTGGGATGGCCTCCCTCTAGCGGGCAGTCCATGTAGTGGCTGAGGAGTGAGGAGGCTGAGTGTGCAGGAAGGGAGGCCCGGGAGCGTGTGGAACTCCTGCATGGCCTCTGTTCCTGCGGGCTCTTCGGCCTCTCCAGCCTCCGTTCCCGTGCAGCTCTTGGCCCTCCCTGGCCCATCCTGGAAGGTGCTCCATGGCCAGTCGGGGGAAGCTCATCCTTGGCGTCCCTCCTACCTCAGGGTGGTGGGCCTCGGAGGCTGGCCCCACTCTGACTGTGAGCCTGCTGACTCTCCCTGGGAGGCCTCCACACGTGTGCCCTAGGGCTCAGAGGAGGGAGGTGGCCGCTGAGACACAGATTTCTCCACTCTGCTTACAGCAGAACCTTGTGGAATGGTGCAGAGCATTCTCTTCTGTGAACTCCTGTTTGAATGTCTGGCAGCAGCTTTGAAGTTGAAGAAGCGATGCTTGTGCTGAAGTGTTCAGCGTTAAAGAACGCAACAGGCGCAACACTCAGCGCTCAGAAGTAGGCAGTGGGGTGGGTCCACATGAGGACTCGGCGCCGTCAGAGCTGGGTTCTGATGAGTGGTGGAGACCAGCCTCCTGTTTCCAGCTGGTGGAAGGCCACTCCCGGCTCCTGTGGCAGCCCCAGCTCTGCGGGTGGTGGTGCCGTGTGGGGCACTGAGTGCTGGACTTTGTTCTGGTCTTCTGTCCTCTGCTTGGTTCTGTCCAGCTTGCACATCTGAAGGACATTTGAAAACATTGCAGTGACGGTACTGACCTCTGTTCATGCATGTGTTTTAAATGTTACGAGTTTATTCGCAGAGCTGGGGATTGAACCCAGGGGCTGCATCTCTAGCCCTTCATAATTTATTTTGAGACAGAGTCTCACCAGTCTTCCCCGCAAGCTTTGAACTTGTGGTCCTCCTGACTCCGCCTCTAAAAATCCCTGGGATTACAGGTGTGTGCCACTGCACCCAGCCCTCAATGTCTTTTAAAAAGCACCTGGACATGGTTCATCAGGGGCTGCAATTGCTTACCCAGCAGTCTTGGTGCCAGGAAGCCTCTGTGGATGCTTCCATGCTGTCCTGTGGGTCTCCCCCTTTCTGATGAGTTGGGGGGCAGGTGTGACAGTGCCGGGCAGCAGTGAGGGCCCCGCTGCTGGTGCTTCCCACGGTCTGCTCCTTTTAGGGCTTGGTTCCCATTCTGCTCCAACCTGTGGGTTCGCCCGGGGCCCGGAGTGAGCCCTAAGGGGCTGTCCTCAGGCCATGGTGCCAAGGGCACAGGCAGGCCTAGTGCGGCTCTGTCAGACCTGGGTGCGTGTGCTGGGAACGTTGAGTGTGTCTGGTGCGCAGGCTGGAGCACGTAGGATATCAGCAGCAGGCCGAGCTCGCGGGTCCCTGCCATTGCTGCTGGCTCCTCCTGCCTGCGGTGAGGGGCCAGTTCTGTCCTGCTGCCAGTCACGGTCCCACCAATGTGGTTCAGCACCACGCAGAGTCTGCACAGCCACCGCAGATCACTGCTGCGTGAGACAGGGAAGGTGTCAGGACACCTGCTGGGTTAGAAGTGCTTCTGTCCTTGGGTGCTTCCACTGCGACGGAGATATGCCCAGAATGCTGTGGGACTCCTGATGCAATCTGGGCACAGGGAGTGGGTCTTGGAAGGCCTCTGGGGGATGCCAGCACCCAGCCAAATCTTATGGATAGATAGGAGTGAACCAGACAAAGGTGAGTGGAGAGTGTCCCAGAGGCAACGGGAGAGATCGCCCAGCAGTCTTGGGGCTGCAGGTGCCGGAAGCAGGAAGGGGAGGGGGAGGATTGGATTTGGAGAGACACTGGGCCAGCAGAGACCCAGGGGTCACTGGGGAGAGACTGGGCACCTTCCCACTGGTGACAGGAAGGATTAGCACTCGGTAGTGTGTGAGAGTCTCTTGGCATGGGGAGGAGGTGAGAGTTGAGATAGGCCCGATCAAGAAACTGGCCAGGTATGAAAAAAGGTGGGATGAGACAGACATCACTCCCCCGTGCACACGTGTGCTTGCTTACACAGCGAATCCACACCGTGCACAACCACGGAAACGAAGAAAAGATGAACCCCTTTTGTGTACAATGAATCAAAATGCAGTCTGTAAAAGTAAAAAAATAAAAAAGAGAGAAACTGGTCAGCAGAGAGAGAAGGCCTTAGCATGGGGATGGTGTGGAGGAGGGACTGTGCGAGCAGGACCAGGCCCAGGGAACCCCAGGCTGCTCGAGTGGCGCCTGATGGTGGACGGAGTGGCCGTGTACCAGGAGGGAAGCTGAACTGAATAGCCTCGAGTTCCGGGCCGTCTGGCTACATGTGCAGCTTTGTGAGCTGTGACCCTGAACTTGTTGAGACTGGGGTGGGGAGAGACTGAGGCGCCAGGGCTCCCCAGACTGGGAGTCCCACGTGTCCAGAAGAGCAGACCCCATGGGTGGGGATTGGACCCCATGAGCCCCATCTGCCTCCTCCCCTGGCCCCACACGGGGCCGTGCTGGGGGGTGCTCGCCCAGGAAGCAGATGCAGGGCAGCGCCCTTCTGAGGCAGGCTTCCTGGCTCCCAGGTGTGTCCACAGCCTGGCCGCTTGCAGCTCCTCCCCAAGGGTGGGCCAGGCCGCGTTGCCAATGTGTGCCTGCGCGAGCGTTGGGTTCCTCACTCTCTCCCTGGTCTGACCATGGACACTGTAGAATTTGTGCTTCTGTTTGTCCTGGGAAGAGCCAGCCTGTGCTATGCACCAGCTTCTCAGCTCATGTCCCCTCTCCCTGCAGCCTGGTGGCCATGACTGTCCTGGGGGAGCCAGAGAAGGCCAGTGGCAGCTTCCAGGCACTGGTGCTTGCCAGGGCCTCTGGCACGGTCGACATTCAGTACCTGAAGAGGCAGTGGACAAGCCCAGAGGCAGATGAGCACAGCCGACTGCGTCTGTTCCTGCAGGGAGCCCTGCGGAAGGAGGGAGGCCTGCCCACTTGAGGACACCATCCAGGGCAGCGCTTTGCAAGACCTGCGTTGAGAGCATGTGATCAGACCCTGGACGGTTCCACGTCGTGTGTTCATGTGCACAGAACATGTGTGCTCTGTACATGATTTCTTTTACAAGAGCTTTTTCTGTATTCCCCTTAAATAAGTCACTATTTTGGAAGAGAAACAAACGAATATTTTAGTATATACTAAATTTCAAAGGAAATGTCAAGTTAAGTCTGGTATGCTCTTTTCTGAGAGTATTTCTAGTTATTTGTGTAATAACTGTAAAATATCATCACATTTATCACTAGATCTTAAATAGTCTACTATGAAAATGTATTTCAATAGACTAGGTTCTAAGGTGTCATAAAATGATAAACGCGTCTGAAAGGAGTTACTCCCTGAATGACCTCTTGGGCCTGTGTCTTCCTCAAGCTTGTCTTGGGCATCGTCTTTTGGCATTATTTGAATGTCACCTGCGGAGCCGCATTATGCTTTGGTATGAGATGCCGTCTGTGTGTAGAAACAGCACGGTCACTCCTCTGGGCCTGTGTCCCAGGCATGGGGTGGAGGTGCCGTGAGGCCTGGGGCACCAGACTGCTCTGCTTTGCAGCTGCTGGGCGACTGATCTGGAGTCCTGGCTTGGTGCCGTGGGCAAGTTCCAGCCTCAGAGTCCATCTTGCCTCCCTCTCTGCAGCCTCCTCTCTCTTGTATCTGAGAATCAGGCTGCTACCTGCTGCAGTTCCTCCATCCTCCTCGTTCCCTCCTCTGCATGGCTCTTCTACCTGGGAGGCCTTTGGACTGCTCAGCGAGTACCTTCGTGGAATCCAGTTTGTGGTGCTTCTGAGTCAGGTGGCTGTCCCAGGTCCCGAGAGCCACTTCTGGTGCCAAGCCACACACACTCAGTCGCGTGCTTTGCTTCAGTGAAAGTCAGGACTGATAACCTCCTGACTTGCCAGCGGGTTCCTTGATTCCTTTCCTGCAGCTCTTCTAGGATCCTTGCTTCCCCTGGCAAGGGGCCCAGGAGGCCCCGCCTCCCAGGAGGCCATGCGAGGCGGTGGAGGTGTGTGCAGGAGGCCCACGTTGGTTTCCTGAGCTCCTTGCTGGGGCGCCTGGGAAGACCATTTTGAGACTGCAGTCACTGTGTGGCCTGTGGCCACTTGCAGGGATGCGGACGGCATGGTGTGCCCCTGCCTGTGGCTGTGCACCTGCTGGGGTGCCTTGAACGCGTCCTCAGAGTCCCATGTCATGCTTTGTGAGCCCTCCAGAAATGTGAAGGTCGCAAAAAGAAAAAAGAAAAGCCTGGGGCCCAGCCATTCCCCCCAGCCTCCTCCGCAGGAGGACGCCTAGGGCTCTTGCCCCTACACCCCCACCTCAAAATAGACCTGCTCAGCCTCAGGTCCGGTGGCAACAGTCTTCCCTGGTGACACCTTCCCTGGTGACACCTCTGGGCCTGTCCAGAAAGAAGATGGCTGGATGCAGAATCGTGATTGCAGCCCCAGCTAATGACAGCAGCAGGGCATGCCACAGAGCAAGGACACCAAAGGAGGCACCCAGAGGGAAGGCTGCCTCCGCCTGGCCTTGGCCTCCCCGGGAGCTTCCCTCTAGCAAGGCGGTGTGGTCAGGCAGTCTCTGCAGAGCACCCCAGGAGTCCATGTGCTGGCCTGCACTTGGAGAGCCCAAGCCTGCACCCCCAAGAGCCTTGCATTTCCTTCCAGGGGCTGATTGGTCACTTGACACTCCTTTTCAATCTTCTTGTTTAGAAATCACTTTTGTTTCTAGAGGACTCATCATGTGTGTGAATGAAGCCAGTGTTCTTTGCTCCCTGTCCTTACGGGTCTGTCCCCAGGGCCTGTGCCCTGCCTTACACAGCAGGTACTGAGTGAAAACAGAGCCGAACCCTGTCGTAACAGGTTGCCGCGCGGGATGCCGAGGCTGTATGTGTGCCTGGGGATGGAACTTGAGCCTTGTGCACAGCAGCCCTTGCTGCATTTGAGACGGCATCCTGCCAAGTTTCCCAGGCTGCCTTTGACTGTGGTCCTCCTGCCTTAGCCTCCTGAGTGGAGGAGCACTCACCCCTCTCCTCCCCAGATCCCTGTTTGTGAAATTGCATTTGATCTAATCTGGATTTAAGAGGGTGGCTGACTGCCTTGATTTTACCTGGTTAGGCATATGTTTGCTGTCCAAATACATTCTGGGTCCACTCAATTATCCTTAAGGAAGTGGTTATTAAATACAACTTTTGGGAACCTTAGAACACATGGCAGAGGATTAACAACCTTATTATTCCTCCCAAATTTTCATCAAAATGCTCAGGAAGATGCAAAGAGGGGTTAAAATACCATAACAAAGACCAGTCCACCAGTTCAGAAGTGATCTCTCCTACCTGGAAGATGGACGTCCTGGCTGGAAAAGCCTCAACACCTGGAGCTGAGTGGTCTGTGTGGCCTGTGGCCCTGGTTCTCCCCTGCTTGCTGTGTTTCCTGAAGGGTTTGTTAGACTGTCTGAGGGATGGTCAGGCGAAGGCCTGTCGCTGCCCTCTGTGCTAGGATAGCATCCTAGGAGGATGCGTCCATCAGGCAGGTCCCTACCTCAGGGTCTGAGCAGTGGCTCCTGAGGAGGAGCCGCCCAGAGCACGGGCCTCGGGCCACACAGCCCTGGAGGAGCAGCTGAGGTAAAGGGGCAGCGGGCAGAAGAGGTGAGGTAAGGGGGCAGCGGGCAGAAGAGGTGAGGTAAGGGGGCAGCGGGCAGAAGAGGTGAGCGCAGGGGAGGTGGTGGGCGTGTTGCAGCCTGAGGGAAGCGACAGAGTAAGTGTTCCCTCTCCTGCTCCTCTGCCTCCTCTCCAGTGTTTGTCCCTCCAGTGTGTCCCCATTGGTGGCCCTGGGTTCTTCCCTGGGATAGCTCCCCCTCCTCAGAGGCCCTCTGGAGCCTTGCTCTGTGTGTGGGCAGGAGAGGAAAGAGGGACGGCCGCAGATGCCGCAGAGCCCGCTGTGAATGCCGCGAGTGTGAGGAGGCCACCACACGGGGCAGCCTCGGCCAGCCTGGCCAGACCCCGCACTGCCCGGCTTGCTCCGCCTGGGGCGGGAGAAGCTCAGACCAAGCGTGCTGCTGGGGCCCTTCACGGGGCAGCACCGGAAGCCTGCGTGTGACCCTCTTTGTGAGGGTGGCGCTCTCACCCCCCCCTTGAGCTCGTTTCTCAAAGGCTTTCCTTCTGATGGTACAATGTGAAACACCTGGGAATGTCCAGCCCTGGGGAGGGCCCTTCTCAGGGGAGCCCCATGCCCACACGCTGGGTTCTGAGGTCAGTTCGTGCCCTGGACAGAGCTGCAGGGGCCACACAGACCACAGACGCTGTGGCACGGGGCTTCGGGCCACCTGATGGATGGATGGTGGCCGCAGGATGGGCACAGGGGCCACATGGAATGCAGACACTGCGGCGCGGGCTCTGGAAGCCCTCTGGTTTCCGTGGTGTTTCCCTCACACGGCGAGTGGGCACAACAGTCTGAGAACCAGACGTCCCAGAGTTTTGCCTGCATCACGTGGAAGAGAAGTGGCCCTGAGTGAACTGGTCCACTTCTCTGCCGAGTGAAGTGAGGCTGTGGCGGGCAGCAAGCTGGGTGTGAGTGTGAGCAACTGTCTCATGCTGTGGGAGAGGCCTGGCCCCAGTGTGGTCCCTGCAGTGGTCTCTGGAGAAGGGCCACGGGGATGGGAAGACACGCCCACAGGTCAGCTCACTCTGCAGCATGGCCCCCTGACAATTCCCAGGCGCGTGTGGAGTAGTTTGAACTTCCCTGGTCTGACTTCAGCTGTGCTTTCCAGCTTAATAAACCACTGATAACAAAACTTCCCCAGGTTAATGGGATGTGCCACCCGCCAGGCACGAAGCCAAGGCTGCTTTTCATCTGAGTTGCCCAGGGGAAGGAGCTGGAACGGGGGGCTGGGTGAGCCCCGCAGGGGCCAGCGCCTGGCCTCCTGCCCCATGGTGGACTTGCGGCCCCCCAGTGCTGTGGGATGTCAGTTCCTCCTGCCCGTGAGCCCCTTCTGAGGTCAGCCTCCCTTCCCAGCCCTGTCCTCAGCTCTCTGCGTGCATTCCGAGGCTGCTCCCACCAGTGCTCTGAGGACGCGGCAGCACGGCCATGTGGATAAAGAAACATCTCCGCTAGCTGCTCTGAGCCTCGAGAAGCAAAGCAGTCCCTGAAGTGCAGAAGTGCCCTGTCCTCCCTCCGCCTTGGAGGACAGCACATGCTGACCAGGGCCGCACCACAGGCCCAGCCTGCAGGATACCAGGGAGGGAGAGCAGGCGAGACGGGCAGGCCGTGCTCCTCAGGCACCCACAAGGCACACTGTCCTGAAAGTCCCTGTCTGCAGTCCTTTTAACTGAATGGCCACCTCTGCACAGGGTGGGGCAGACTCTGGGAAAATACCAGCAGCTGTCTGCTGGGACCCTGCTCGGTGCTCAGGGCCTCTTTCTGTGCTTCCTGGAAGGCTGGGAACCCTGCCTGCTTCTCATCCACACAGTCGACCTGTGAAGACGCTGTTCAGAGCCGAGCTCTTCCCCTGCAACCCGTGTGCACGCATCCCGTGGTGTGGTGGTCAGGGGACCAACGCTCTGGAAGCACAGCTTCTCTGTTGTTCTCCTGCCAGGCGCAAGTAAACAAGTGCTGCCTAATAGCTGTTGCTGTCTTAGGGGACTAAAAAGGAACCTTTTCCCTCTTCTGCTGATGTCTGGCATTCTAAGGGGCTGGGGAGATAGCTCAGTTGGTAAAGTGCTTGCCTTACAAGCACAGGGCCCTGGGTTCAATCCCCAGCACCGCAAAACAAAAAAACATTCTAAGCATTCTCCAGCCTGCATTGCATCTTCAAACTTTTCCAAATTCCTCCTGCAAACCAGTTCCAAATGCTTCTGAACCACATGGTCTGATTAGTCAAGATCATGACCCCTCTTCTTGGTACCAGTTTCAGTGTCAGTCATCTTCGCATTGCTGTAACCAAAACACTTGACAAGGCCAAGTTAGAGGAGTAAAAGTTTATTTGGGCTCATAGTTTCAGAGGTTCAGTCCATAATAGGCCAAATCTATTCCTTTGGGCCAAAGGTGAGGCAGGACATCATGGGGGAAGGTCAGCAGCAGAGGAAAGCTGCTCTGTTTCTGACTAGGAGAGAGAGGTGGGAGGAAGCGGCTGCAATTTCCTTCCAGGGCACATCCCAGTGACCTACCTCCTCCAGTCACACCCCACTGCCTGCAGTTACCACCTAGTAGTCCATTCCAACTAGGATGGACTGATTAGGTCACAGCCCTCACTGCATAGTCATCTCACTTCTGAATGTTCCATGAGCATGGAGCTCTGGGGGACCTCAGATCCAGGTTGTAACAAAGGCATGTACCACCACACCTGACAAAGGGACTTTTTAAAAAACTTTAATTTATTTTTATTGTAAACAAATGGGATACATGTTTCTGTTTGTACATGGAGTAACAGCATACCATTTGCATAATCATACATTTACATAGGGTAATGATGTTTGATTCATTCTGTTATTTTTTCCTTCCCCCCACCCCTCCCACCCCTCTTTTCCCTCTACACAGTCCCTCCTTACTCCATTCTTGCCCCCCTCCCAACCCCCCATTATGTGTCATCATCCGCTTATCAGCGAGATCATTTGTCCTTTGGTTTTTTTGAGATTAGCTAATCTCACTTAGCATGATATTCCCCAGTTTCATCCATTTGCCTGCAAATGCCATAATTTTATTATTCTTTATAACTGAGTAATATTCCATTGTGTATATATACCACAGTTTCTTTATCCACTCATCAATTGAAGGGCATCTAGGTTGGTTCCATAGTCTGGCTATTGTGAATTGAGCAGCTATGAACATTGATGTGGCTGTATCTCTGAAGTATGCTGATTTTAAGTCCTTTGGGTATAGGCTGAGGAGTGGGATAGCTGGGTCAATGGTGGTTCCATTCCAAGTTTTCTAAGGAATCTCCACACTGCTTTCCAGAGTGGCTGCACTAATTTGCAGCCCCACCAGCAATGTATGAGTGTACCTTTTTCCCCACATCCTCTCCAACACCTATTGTTGCTTGTATTCTTGATAATCGCCATTCTAATTGGGGTGAGATGGAATCTTAGGGTAGTTTTGATTTGCATTTCTCTTATTATTAAAGATGGTGAACATTTTTTCATATGTTTGTTGATTGCTTGTAGATCTTCTTCTGTGAAGTGTCTGTTCATATCCTTAGCCCATTTGTTGATTGGGTTATTTGTACTCTTGGTGTAGAGTTTTTTGAGTTCTTTATATATTCTGGAAATTAGTGCTCTATCTGAAGTATGAGTGGCAAAGATTTTCTCCCACTCTGTAGGCTCTCTCTTCACATTGCTGATAGTTTCCTTTGCTGAGAGAAAGCTATTTAGTTTGAATCTGCCCCAGTTACTGATTCTTGCTTTTATTTCTTGTGCTATGGGAGTCCTGTTAAGGAAGTCTGATCCTAAACCAACAAGTTGAAGATTTGGATCTACTTTTTCTTCTATAAGATGCAGGGTCTCTGGTCTGATTTCAAGGTCCTTGATCCATAGTGAGTTGAGTTTTGTGCAGGGTGAGAGTTAGGGGTTTAGTTTCATTCTGTTGCATATGGATTTCCAGTTTTCCCAGCACCATTTGTTGAAGAGGCTATCTTTTCTCCATTGCATATTTTTGGCACCTTTGTCTAGTATGAGAAAATTGTATTCATTTGGGTTTGTGTCCGTGTCCTCTATTCTGTACCATTGATCTACCTGTCTATTTTGGTGCCAATACCATGCCGTTTTTGTTACTATTGCTTTGTAGTATAGTTGAAGTTCTGGTATTGCGATACCCCCTGTTTCATTCTTCGTGCTAAGGATTGCTTTAGCTATTCTGGGTTTCTTATTCTTCCAGATGAATTTCATGACTGCTTGCTCTATTTCTGTAAGGTACGTCATTGGGATTTTAATTGGAATTGCATTGAATCTGTGTAGCACTTTTGGTAGTATGGCCACTTTGACAATATTAATTCTGCCTAGCCAAGAACATGGGAGATCTTTCCATCTTCTAAGGTCTTCCTTAATTTCTTTCTTCAATGTTTTGTAGTTTTCATTGTAGAGATCTTTTACCTCTTTGGTTAGATGGATGCCCAAGTATTTTTTTTTTTTTTGAGGCTATTGCAAATGGGGTTGTTTTCCTCATTTCCCTTTGAGCTGTTTCGTCACTTGCGTATAAAAATGCTTTAGATTTATGCGTGTTGATTTTATAGCCTGCTATTCTGCTGAATTCATTGATGAGGTCTAGAAGTTTTCTGGAGGACCTTTTCGGATCCTTTAAATATAGAATCATGTCATCCACAAATAGTGACAGCTTAAGTTCCTCTTTTCCTGTTCGTATCCCTTTAATTTCTTTAGTCTGCCTAATTGCTCTGGCTAGAGTTTCGAGGACAATGTTGAATAGAAGTGGTGAAAGAGGACATCCCTGTCTTGTTCCTGTTTTTAAAGGAAATGGTTTCAGTTTTTCTCCATTGAGAATGGTGTTGGCCATGGGCTTAGCATAAATAGCCTTTACAATGTTCAGGTGTGTTCCTACTATCCCTGTTATTTCTAGTGTTTTGAGCATGAAGGGGTGTTGTATTTTGTCGAATGCTTTTTCTGCATCAATTCAAATAACCATATGATTCTTATCCTTAAGTCTATTGACATGATGGATTACGTTTATTGATTTATGGATGTTAAACCATTCTTGCATTCCAGGGATGAACCCCACTTGATCGTGGTGCATGATTTTCTTAATATGTTTTTGGATACGGTTTGCCAATATTTTGTTAAGGATCTTTGCATCTATATTCATCAAGGATATTGTTCTAAAATTTTATTTCCTTGATGTGTCTTTTCCTGGCTTGGGTATGAGGGTGACATTATTAGCTTCCTAGAATGAGTTTGGTAGGGTACCCTCCTTTTCTATTTCCTGGAATACTTTGAGAAGTATTGGAATGGGTTCTTCTTTGAAGGTCTTGTAGAACTCGGCTGAGAATCCGTCTGGTCCTGGGCTTTTCTTGGATGGTAGGTTTTTAATGGCTTCTTCTATTTCATTGCTTGATATTGATCTGTTTAAATCATGTATGTCCTCCTGGTTTAGTTTGGGAGGGACATATGTCTCTAGAAATTTGTCAATGTCTTCGGTAGTTTCTATTTTGTTGGAATACAGATTTTCATAGTAGCTTCTCATTATGTTCTGTATCTCAGTGGTGTCTGTCATGATATTTCCTTTTGCATCATGTATTTTAGTAATTTGAGTCTTCTCTCTCCTTCTCTTTGTTAGTGTGGCTAAGGGTTTGTCTATTTTGTTTACTTTCTCAAAGAACCAACTTTTTGTTTTGCCAATTTTTTGAATTGTTTCTTTTGTTTCAATTTCATTGATTTCAGCTCTGATTCTAATTATTTCCTGTCTTCTACTACTTTTGCTCTTATTCTGTTCTTCTTTTTCTAGGGCTTTGAGCTGTAATGTTAGGTCATTTAGTTGTTGACTTTTCATTCTTTTCTGGAATGCATTCCATGCAATGAATTTTCCTCTTAGTACCGCTTTCATAGTGTCCCAGAGATTTTGATATGTTGTAGCGTTGTTCTCATTGACCTCTAAGAATTTTTTTTATCTCCTCCCTGATGTTTTCTGTTATCCATGTTTCATTCAATAGCATATTATTTAGTGTCCAGGTGTTGGAGTAATTTCCCTTTTTTATTTTGTCATTGATTTCTACTCTCAGTCCATTAGGATCTGATAGAACACAAGGCAGTATCTCTATTTTTTTGCATTTCCTAAGGGCTGCTTTGTGGCATAACATATGGTCTATTATCAAGAAGGTTCCTTGTGCTGCTGAGAAGAAAGTGTATCCGCTCGTTGATGGATGGAATATTCCATATATGTCTATTAAGTCCAGGTTATTGATTGTGTTATTGAGTTCTATGGTTTCTTTGGTTGGATTTTGTTTGGAAGATCTATTTAGTGGTGACAGTGGTGCCTTAAAGTCACCCAGAATTATTGTGCTGTGGTCTATGTGATTCCTGAAATTGAGAAGGATTTGTTTGATGTACAGGGATGCACCATTGTTTGGGGCATAAATATTTACTATTGTTATGTCTTCCTGATTTATGGTTCCTTTAAGCAGTGTGAAATGTCCTTCTTTATCCCTTCTGACTAACTTTGGCTTGAAGTCCACTTTATCTGATATAAGGATGGAAACCCCTGCTTTTTTACTGAGTCCATGTGCGTGGTAGGTTTTTTCCCATCCTTTCACCTTTAGTCTGTGGATGTCTTTTTCTATGAGATGTGTCTCTTTCAGGCAGCATGTTGTTGGGTCTTTCTTTTTAATCCATTCTGCCAGTCTATGTCTTTTGATTGATGAGTTTAGGCCATTAACATTCAGGGTTATTATTGAGAAATGATTTGTATTCCCAGTCATTTGGGCTTATTTTTGGTTTTTAAGTCGGCTTGGTTTCTCCTTTGAGTGGTTTTTCTCTAAGGTAGTTCCTCCCTTTGCTGACCTCCATTGTTGTTTTTCATTTCCTTCTCATAGGATATTTTGTTGAGAACATTCTGTAGCTCAGGCTTTCTATTTGTAAATTCTTTCAACTTTTGTTTATCATGGAAAGATTTTATTTCATCTTCAAATCTGAAGGTTAGTTTTGCTGGGCATAGGATTCTTGGTTGGCAACCATGTTCTTACAGAGATTGAAATATGTTGTTCCAGGCCCTTCTAGCTTTTAGAGTCTGGGCTGAAAAGTCGGCTGTTATCCGTATTGGTCTCCCCCTATATGTAATCTGATGCTTTTCTCTCGCGGCCTTCAAAATCCTATCTTTATTTTGAATGTTAGGCATTTTCATTATAAAGTGTCTTGGTGTGGATCTGTTGTGATTCTGTGCATTTGGTGTTCTGTAAGCCTCTTGTATTTGATTTTCCATTTCATTCTTCAGGTTTGGGAAATTTTCTGATATTATTTCATTGAATAGGTTGTTCATTCCTTTGGTTTGTATCTCTGTGCCTTCCTCAATCCCAATACTTCTTAAATTTGGTCTTTTCATGATGTCCCATAGTTCTTGGAGATTCTGTTCATGATTTCTTACCATCTTCTCTGGGCAACTTTATTTTCAAGATTAAATATTTTATCTTTATTGTGTGTCTTTATTTATTTATTTATTTATTTATTTATTCTGTCTTCCAAGTGGTCTAATCTTTTGGTGATGCTTTCCATTGAGGTTTTAATTTGGTTTATTGTTTCCTTCATTTCAAGGATTTCCATTCGGTTTTTTTTTGAGAATCTCTATCTCTTTGTTTAAATGATCATTTGCTTCCTGCAGGTGCTCTTTCAGCTTATTGGTATTATCATTCATTGCCTGCATTTGCTCTCTTATCTCATCCTTTGCTTCGCGAATCATCTTAATCATGTATAATCTGAAGTCCTTTTCTGACATTTCTTCTAACATACTGTCATTGGATTCTATTACTATAGGATCTAGATTTGTTTGGATCATTTTCTTCCCTTGTTTTTTCATGTTGTTCACGTATCTTCCCCTCCAGCAGTGCAGATCTGGGGTATTGCAGATTTCCTCCTATAGGCTTCTAGTGGCCCTATAGGTTTCCAAAACCCTTTCTTTAAGGAGAGATCAATATTAGCAGTGCCCAATTCAGACACTATGCAATTCTAGACCAAATAGCCCCTATGGGGACAATAATAATATTGTCATAATAAACAGAATGAGTTCAAATATTATCTTCAGTATAACAAACGGATTTGCAATAATGTCTGCAGTTTCTAATGGAGGACAAAGAGGATGCATAGGGATGTAGAATGTGGTTGTTAATGGGATAAGAAAAGACTATACAGAAGTTCTAGATAATAGAAAGGGTGAGCGTGTAATCAAAAGAAATCGGATGTTAGCATGCAAAAGGGAGAAAGAGACTCTGAGGGAACAGGTAAACAAAAGGAAACGAGAGCAAGAAAAGTAAAGAAATAAAAACTTAAAATTGTTCAATAAGGAGAAAAAAGAAAATCTACAATATAACAGTCATATACTAATGAAACCTCCCAGTCTTCAGCAGCCTGATGCATGAGAGGTACCTGACAATGAGCTTCAAGTCTCCAGCAGGCATCTCAGGATGGGATTTGCCCCACCCAAAGATCGGAGCTATGGCTTCCAGGGTTATCCAAGATGGTTGCTCTGGCTTCAAAATGTGTTGGCAAATGGTGAGCTGTAGCTCAGGTGTGGACGTGGTCAGCTGGAGGTCCTGGAGGTGGGGTGTGCTTGGTCAGGCAGGGATCCTGGAGGTCGGGTGTGTTTGGGGTGGTTGTAGGATCCTGGAGGCGGGGTGCAATCAGTCAGTCTGGGGTCACTTTGATAGGACGCAGTCAGTTGGTCTGGGGGTGCTGGCGGCAGGGAGCAGTCAGTCGATGTGATCGGAGTGATCGGTCGGGATGAGGGATCCTGGAGATGGGGCTCAGTCAGTCCGGCCAGGGGTCCTATGGGGCCTGGCTGTTGTCTCAAAATGGCGGCAGCCACGTGTAATCAAAGCTGCAGTTACTGCAATAGTGAACTTCCAGGCAGCAGCAGGCAGCTGGTGCTCCACTGGTGGTCGGTTATCAGTTTGCTGACTGTTGTCGGACAATCAGGAGGTGAACGTCATTCCTTGGGTGATGGATAGGTGAAAGGCAGGTGATGGACAGGCGAGAGGAAGGCAAAAGGCGGATGATAGGCGCCTGACAGTGAGCAATCTGCACTCAAAAAATCATCGATATGCTGGCAGACTGCAGGTCATCACAGCAGACTAATGGGGTAAACCGCAGGGGTTCGACAAGCAGCAAAAACTGCCTCACCAAGAAACAGATATCCTCTCCTTGAAACCGGAGTTACGGAGTGACAAGGAACGCAGCCTCCCTCTAGTCTGCCATCTTGGATCTCCAAAGGGACATTTTTAAAGACAGAAATGATAGGATTTCATCGAAAATTTTAAACAATCATCTCTGGCTATGTTGATAAATAACTAAGGTGGCATCACTTGAGGTTGAGCAGACCTTTACTGGGCAGGTGTTTCGTGGAGGGCTTTCCACAAGCGTTTGCCAGGGTCTCTTACAGCTGGGATGTGGCAGTCTTCTGGGTCAGTTGCTATAGGCAACTCACAGCCTCCAGGATTCATTTACTTTTCTTTTATTAGAGTTGGCACAATTGACTCCATGTTGATTTTAACAAATTTCACATTGTTTTACGATCTCATTCAATTTATAATTTCAATTTTTGAACTTTTCATTCGTGTCTGAATATATCCCACCCATTATACCCTTTGCCTACAGAATCTGCAACACACCAATTGCAGTTACTTTGAAGTCCTTCCTGCCTGTTAGGAAACCTTGCTCACTGGTGGGTCTCTATCTATTGGCTGATTATTCTCTTAGTTATAAGTCACACTTCCCTATTTCTTCAGGAATGTTTTATTGTGTGCTGGAAATTGTGGTGAACATGGAGGGACTCTGGATCTGGTTAACTTCCTCTGAAGAGTGTTGAGTGTGTTCTAGGAGGCATTTACATTATTGGGATCATCTTGAACTTTGGAGGCTTGATTTTGTGGTTTGTTAGGACCAACCTATTAAAGATTCCCTGGTTCAGCATTGGTTATGACCCTGACTTTCAGGACTGACTCCTTCAGTGTGTCAAGGGCAGGTGCTTATCAGCTTGTTGAACTTGGTGAGTTTGAACTCCAGACTCTTCCTGAGGTCTGTGGGAGACTGTGCTGCTGCCCTTCCCATCTCCCAGCTCCTTCTAATCACAAGAGCCATTCGGGGATCCACTAGGACTGGAAGGAGTTAGAGTCAGGTCTTGGTTCTCTGTCTTCCAGAACTTCCCTGGATGCCCTCAGGCCAGCGTCCAGTCTGGCGTGGTCCTCTCTCGAGGCCAGCTCTCCACAGCCATCTGCATGTGGCCACTCTGCACAGCTTTCCTCTGTGCACTTGCGTTTTGCTCTGAGGAAGTGTTGGGCTACAGACCCCTCGGGCAGCCTGGAGTCCTCACTCAAGTCCTGTGTGTCCCTCAGGAGGCTGGGTGGAGTCCGCATGCCAGAGACCTCACGGAGCTCTGCACCTTCACAGCGTCTCCTCCGTCCTGGTCCTGAGCAGCTGGCTCTCTTCTCCCACTGCCTTGGCCTTTCGCCCTGGCAGGAGCTTGAGATCTGCGATGTGTTCTTCCGCTAGACTCACAGCCAGCTTGGCTTCTGATGCAGACGCCTTATGGCCTGGCCTTGGCTCCCTCAGAGCCCACGGCCCTCCTTCTGTCTTCCGTACCCTCTGTCTTCAAATGATGACACTCGGAAATGTGTCTTTGACCACATTCTTGTTACTTGGAGACCTCCCATTTCTGTCTGCTAGATTTTCTAGTAAGATTCTTTCAATTCTTACACAGAAGAGGAATACCTCTCTGTGATTTAGCCCAACTTTTATAAAGATGTTTTCATGCCAAAGAACCTAAAGTCTGTATCTCCCTGGCTTGAGCTTGTCCTGCGCTGTCCTGCGTACTGACCCTTGCCACGCCTCGGCCTTGTACATTCTAGAGTAGTGGCTTATTTGTAAGAAAGTTATTAGGTTGTTTCCGCATGTTGTTGGCCTCAGAAGTACTACATCCGAATGTCAAGCACTCACTGAGGCAAGCTTTCCCCAGGTTCTGAATAACACCAGGGTTAAGGCAAACCCCAAGGAAGCCATCATGAGGAACTGGCACCTTACAGTGCCAGTGGGAGTCTGGAGAGACCCAGACAAACACAGGCAGCAGCCACGGGCCTGGTGGCAGGGATGATCTGACCAGGGCCTTGCAGCCAGCACCTTTTCTAAATATCTGTGTCCACCTCTGGACCCTGGGCCCTGCCTTGCCACTGGAATCTGGACACCAACTGCATCTGCTGAAGCTTACCAACCCCTTCCCACCTTGTGGACTGTCCCCACAGAGCCCAAGTCACATCAAGTGCCCTGGGCCAGTGGCTGTAGAGGTTTCTACCCAGCCTGTGCCCACCTGGCCCTGGGGGTGGGCTTTTTTCAGGCTCCTCTCGGGGGCACCTGCCACGTCTCAGTCTTTGGCTCTGC
Source organism: Sciurus vulgaris (assembly GCF_902686455.1). Classification (NCBI taxonomy): domain Eukaryota; kingdom Metazoa; phylum Chordata; class Mammalia; order Rodentia; family Sciuridae; genus Sciurus; species Sciurus vulgaris. Next base: position 279,004 of record NC_136468.1, on the reverse strand, counting down.
CTGATCTTTCCTGCACTGTGTTTTGCAGGGAGGGGGCAACCCGGGACAGCATTAATGTCCCCCCCAAAGACGAGGCCAGCTGTGCCACCGTGGAGCAGTGGACTCCTGACTTGCTGCCTGTCACAGCAATGCAGCCCAGTGTGTGGCACCTGCTCAGCACCTGTGTGTGGTGGGCAGCAGGTTGGCAACAGCATGAGTCCCACAGTCGGGCAGCCTCCGTCTCCCATCCAGCTTTCCCGAAGGCTTGTGGCATCTGAACTTGGCTCCACGCATGCCCTCTGGCTGGGGCTTTGGGGGGCTGGGGCTCTCAGCACTGCTCCCCTGCTCCCCTGGCTACAGGCCAGTTGGCAGCACACCCGACTCAACCCTCCTCATGCCACAGGAGAACCCTGTCCCCCACTGAGTGGAGTGGCTGGCGTGGCACCAGCAGTCAGTGAGGCCCGGCCGGTGTCAGGGCAGGCATGTGGTGAGGAGCAGGCCCCAGGTTAGGGTCCGACCAGGCGCTGAGCCTGGGTGCGGCGGCTGAATCCTGCCCAGCAGGGACCTCCCCTCTCTGCACTTCTGCAGCCCCAGTCCCTCCTGATCTTGGGGACCTGCTCTCAGGACCCCGGGTGGCCTGTGTGGAGCGCATGGTGGATGACAGTGGCCTCTATAGAAGCTCAGCACATGGCCCCTCTGGAGTGCTGCTGAGAACCTCTCCAGAAGTTCTCCAGAAACTCAGTGCCTGGTCCCTCTGGCGTGCTGCTGAGAACCTCTCCAGAAGTTCTCTAGAAGCTCAGCACCTGGCCCCTCTGGAGTGCCGCTGAGAACCTCTCCAGAACCTCTCCAGAAGCTTAGCGCCTGGCCCCTCTGGCGTGCTGCTGAGAACCTCTCCAGAACCTCTCCAGAAGCTCTCCAGAATCTCAGAGCCTGGCCCCTCTGGAGTGCCGCTGAGAACCTCTCCAGAACCTCTCCAGAAGCTCAGTGCCCGGCCCCTCTGGAGTACCGCTGAGAACCTCTCCAGAACCTCTCCAGAAGCTCAGTGCCTGGCCCCTCTGGAGCGCTGCTGAGAACCTCTCCAGAAGCTCAGCACCTGGCCCCTCTGGAGTGCTGCTGAGAACCTCTCCAGAAGTTCTCTAGAAACTCAGTGCCTGACCCCTCTGGAGTGCTGCTGAGAACCTATCCAGAACCTCTCCAGAAGCTCAGCACCTGGCTCCTCTGGAGTGCTGCTGAGAACCTCTCCAGAACCTCTCCAGAAGCTCAGCGCCTGGCCCCTCTGGAGTGCCGCTGAGAACCTCTCCAGAACCTCTCCAGAAGCTCAGTGCCTGGCCCCTCTGGCGTGCCGCTGAGAACCTCTGCAGAACCTCTCCAGAAGCTCAGCGCCTGGCCCCACTGGAGTGCTGCTGAGAACCTCTCCAGAACCTCTCCAGAAGCTCAGCGCCTGGCCCCTCTGGCGTGCTGCTGAGAACCTCTCCAGAACCTCTCCAGAAGCTCAGTGCCTGGCCTCTCTGGAGTGCTGCTGAGAACCTCTCCAGAACCTCTCCAGAAGCTCAGCGCCTGGCCCCTCTGGTGTGCTGCTGAGAACCTCTCCAGAAGTTCTCTAGAAGCTCAGCACCTGGCCCCTCTGGCATGCTGCTGAGAACCTCTCCAGAACCTCTCCAGAACCCCTCCAGAAGCTCAGCGCCTGGCCCCTCTGGAATGCCGCTGAGAACCAGAACCCTCCCTGGGGAACAGCAGTGGTTGCTGTTTTGGTGTAGGGTGCTGGACCCCCTTAGGCCTCAGGGGCTTTTTTCTTGGTACTGGGGATTGATCCTGGGGTCCTCAATGATGAGCCACACCTGGCTTTTAAAAAAAATTGTATTTATTTAGAGACAGGGTCTCACTCAGTCACTTAGGGCCTTGCTAAGTTGCTGAGGCTGACTTTGAACTTGCAATCCTGCCTCAGCCTCTGGAGCTGCTGAGATTATAAGGGTGCATCACTGTGCCCAACTTCAGGTTTGATTTTTTTATAAAGTTTTTTAAAAATTATATCTTTTAGTTGTTGATGGACCTTTTATTTATTTATTTATATGTGGTGCTGAGGGTTGAACCCATGGCCTCAGGCATGCCAGTGCTCTGCCACTGAGCCACAGCCCAGCCCCTCAGATCTGATCTTGAGGCTCCCTTGCCCTGACCAGGTTGTTGTCCTAAGGAAGCTCTATTCCTGAGTCACTGGCCTACATCCCCCTCCTCGATTAGTTTGCAGACCCCTCACATGAATGTGCACACACAGAGGCACACATGCATTACACACATGTCTGTTCATGCACACACAGCCCACATGAGGGCATACACATGCACACATGCAGGCACACAAATCATAAGTACACATGCACAGCCCACATGCATGAGTACACACACAACACACATACATTTACATGCACACATGTACACACATGCACACACAAGCATATGCATGCACACATACATGTGCATATACATACATGTACACAATAGAGCAATGCATGTACACACAGGACATACCTGCACATACAAGTACATACATGCACATGCACACACGTGCACACATATGCACACGTGCACACAGGGCACACACCTTGCGTGCAGGGCCAGCTCCCTTTCCTCAGTGACTCTCAGCCCATTTTCTTCTCTGAGCAGCTCTCTCGGCCTCCCTGGACTCCTCAAAGCCTGTGCATGCTGTCTGCAGCAGCCCGTTCACCATGAGTCAAGCCTGGAAGCACCACAGCTTCCTGGCAGACGGCGGGATTCTGCCAGGCTATGTGCACAGCAGGTTGCCAGTGCTGGTTGTGAGTCTGGTTCCTGGGCTCTGGGGCAGTTTCTGCCCAGCATGAGGTGGAGCTGGGAAGGAAGGAACAATCGAAGGACAGTGTCCCACATGCTTCTTCAAACCTCTCATCTTGAAGCCGCTCCTGTTACAAAACAAAGGATGGAACAAAGACCAGTGTTGCCAGGGTTGAGAAGGGAGAGACCAGCAGTGCACACGGGTCAGGGCATAAGACTGCTCTGTGTGACCCTGGAGGGTGGACAGGGTCATCCAGGAGGGTGGACAGAGTCCTCCTGGTGGGGGATAGGGTCATCTGGGAGGGTGGACAGGGTGCTCCTGGAGGGTGGACATGAGCCATCTTGGACATGGACATAGGGCATCATGCTTTTGCCCAAGCACACAGGAGGACCAAAGCCAAGAGTGACCCTCATGTGACAGTGGACATTGGTGCTCACGAACCAGGTAGGTCCATCAGTTGTAACAGAGGCATGCTCTGGTGGGGGTACCATACATGTGGGCAGGGAGTGCACAGTAAATCTGGACCTTCCTCTCCATTCTACCCTGAAATTAAGACTGATTTAAAAAGGGAAAATCTTTAAAAAAGAAAGAAAGAAAGGAAAGGAAGAGTCAAAAGAAGGTGAGACAGGCAGCCAGGGGGCCCGGTCCTAGCGGCAAGCTCAGACCCCTTCCTCCCCAGCCTGTGGGGCCGGGGGCAGGTCCTCCCTGGGGGGCCCTGTGCCCAGCAGGGCGGTGCCCAGGAGAACCACATGCTCTGCACCCGCCCGGCTCCAAGGTTGGCAGTGCAGATGGAGGTGGCGGTGGGAACGTGAGGGGAGAGCCGGCCTTTCACTTTTCTGGGGCACACCCAGCTTCTGCCCTTGGGCCCCTCACGGCCACGTGCAGGCAGCTTCTCCCGAGCTGAGCAACGGCTGGTGGCCGCGTCTCTGACTCAGCAGCACTTGGCACCGAGACTCCTGCTGACAGCCGAGGTGCAGAAAGGACCCCTGCTGTGGAGCCCAGGGCTCTGGGCGCCTGGAGGACGCGCTCCCCACGCTGGGGCTCTGCCCAGCCCTCGGCCTGGCCCCCGCCCCTGGACACTGTCCCTTGGAGCCGACCCCTCTCCAGCGTTCACAGGTGGGATCTCTGCCCTGGGGCCTGCACTGTGGCCCCTGCTTGTGGCCTGTGGCAGGACCTTGCTCCTCGCAGCTGACCTGCACTCCCTGGTGCTGGCCACGGCTGTCTGCAGCACCCGAGGTCGTGAGCAGGTGATGGGCGGGTATTGGCCTCCTTCTTGGGCGTACACCCAGAGGAGGAGTCGCAGGGTCCCGGGGTCTTACTCTGCCCTCTTTATGAAGAACCTGAGGGAAGAGCGGTTTCGGCTCAGTGCTGGAGGGCGGGGAGCCGATCAGGCAGCTTCCTCTGGTGAGGTTCTCCCACCACGGTGGCCGACAGGGTTTGGAAGGGCAGGTGCATACCTGTGAGAGGAAGGGGGCTTGTCTCCCCAGAGAGCCCACCTGATCCACCCCGTGGGGCCCGCCCATCCTGGGGAGGGGCTTATGGTTCTGGGAGGCTGCACTGGGCCCGCACCTCTCTCGGCCGGGTCCTTCCTGACACGGCCGCTGAGGTGCTCTGGCTGCAACACAGGAGCTTCAGGGACCATGCGAGTCACGACCTATGGTCGCCTTGTTTTCAAGTGTCAGCGGAGCGGCCAAGCTGTGTCCACAGGGGCTGCTCCGTTCAGGTCACAGCCTGCAGAGGGCGAGGCTCGCTCCCACGTCCTCCCCGACTGGCCACTTTCCTGACCTCCCGTGTGCGGGGTGGCGCCTCACTGGCTCAGTTTGCCTTTCCCTGTTGATCTGGAAGTCGAGCACCTCTTCGTCAAGTCCTGTGGAGAGGCGTCTACCACTCTGTCTCTCTTTGAACTGGGCTTTGTATTTTTCCTACTGGAGTCTTGTTTTGGGGTCTGCCTGGGGCAGTCCCAGCCGGACGCTGTGGTTCCCCTCCTTCATGGCCCCTGAGATGTGGCAGCTCCGTGGGAGGTTTAATCAACATTCCCAAGTCCATTAATCTGAATTCCTCTTTCAAAATGACAGGAGACTTGCTTTGCTCTCTAGAAGGGAGGTTAGAGGCACTGAGTCAGAGCCCGCTGTGGTGTTCCCGGGGGCAGGAGTTCTTTGGAGCACAGCCAGGCAGAACTCAGTGAGCCATCCCTGGACAGGGAGGTGGCCCTTAAGGCCGGGGCCCCGGATGGTGGAGTGCCCCAAAGGGCAAGGTCGTCTAGCACCCAGGTGACGTTTGCTAGAAGCCAGAGACAAGGACCAGTGAAGCAGAGGGGTTGGCGTATGGCCAGGCTCTCTGGGCAATGGACTAACAGAGGAGCCAGAGTGCAGAGGAGAACCGAGCGGTCAAGCACTCGAGTGGCAGGAAGAGCAGGCGGAGAGGCCTGGGGCCTGGATCTCCACGGAGGGTTTCCTGGGAGGCAACGCCCGTCGGAGCGGCACTCTGCTGCCCGCCCACGCTTCCTGCTGCTTCACAGCTGCCCGGGATGGCTTGCCACGGGTCCTCTGGGAGACGGCTGAGCTCAGGGACTGGCCAGCTGGCAGGCTGGCCCTCCTGCCACGGGGACAGCGAGCCCCGAGCTCCCTCCACACCCTCCACGCAGTGTGCTTGCACTCGGGGTGGAGGGCCGAGCGTCTGAGCCTCATTTTGAACCCTTTCATCTCCTGCCTCTGCTACCCCTCGTGGTGGGGCAGAAAAGATGCCCACAGCCTCAGATGGGTTCTGCAGACCCAAGCCTCTGGGGCCGGGAGGTTGGGAGGGATGGCTTGCACTGTGGGGGCCCCTGCCGACTGTCCTCTGGCTGCCCTGAATGATCCAGGCTCACTCTATTTCTCTGTTACAAACCAGAAGCAGATGTGAGTCCCTAGTGCAGCAGGAGGCCCAGCCAGGAGTCCAGACCCTGCCTGGTGGAGGCAGTGACCCCAGGTGGCGAGTCTGCCTGCCTGCACCCTGTTACAAGCTCCGTGGCTCCTTAGTCCGGAATTCACATTTCTTTTCCAAAATGGCTGCTGAAGGACAAACAGAAAGAACATTTTTAGTTAGTCCAAAATCTTAGTGTTTTTATTTGAAAATTTCCCTGGGATGATTCTAGAAAGGCTTATGTAAATTAAAATGAAACCATAACTCAGTATTTTTTAGAAATATTTTTAGATGTTGATAGGCCTTTATTTTATTTTATTCATTTATTTATATGTGGTACTGAGAATCGAACCCAGTGCCTCACACATGCTAGGCAAGCGCTCTACCCCCGAGCCACAGTCCAGCCTCTGTAACTCAGTGTCTTGACAAGTCCCCTTTTTCCAGAATCCTCATCCCAATCCCAAGGGAAAGGAGGAAGCTGAGAATGCAGACATGAGGGGGAACAGGAGCCACAGAGGAGGCCTGCCCTTGGGGGAGGCTGAGTCCCCTGTGGCAGGGAGAGGCCACTTGTCGCCCCACACCCAGCTCTTGAGTGGGCTGGGGGCTGGTGATGCCTGCCCGAGGGTCTCCAGGCCACGGCAGCCCCCATCACCCCGTGACCTCCTCCGCAATGTGGGGCCTGCTGGTTGCAGCATTGTTCATTCATCAAAGACGCGACAGTCTGCAGGATGCCAGTGGGACCGGCCAGTGGTGTGGAGGGCCAGGGAGGCACCTGCCAGCTTTCTCTGGATCGCTGGCCAGTGGGAGACACCGATGCAGTGTTCTTCAGGTGCAGTGGCTAACCAGGATAATAGCCAGAATCGGGAGCACAAGGACACCGGGACTCAGCCTGCGCTTCTTGCCCTCCGTCCCAGCGTCCTCACACGAACCCTGTCTCTCGCACTGTGGCCACGAGATCTTGATGCTGATCTGCACTCCGGTCCCCACACAAGAGGGCGATGTCTCCCTGGGACCACAGCCATGGAGGGCCAGGCAGAGACAGCACACAGCCAGTGTGGGGAGGGCATGGGAGGCGCGGCGGGGCAATCAGGATGGTCTTCCCTGTGGCTGTGGCGACCGTGTCCTCCCAACTCTGGGGTCTGAGCCACCGTCTGAGCCCAGGAAACACTCTTGAGAGGTTTTGCCAGGAAGTTCTCGGAGTTCTGGCAGATCCAAAGCCGAAAGTAGACCCTTCGCGAGACGCTTTCCATGACCATCACTCAGAGTTTGTGGAGGCGTTCAGGACGCGTTGCACAGCCCCGACCACAGAGGGTGTTTTAGAGGTTGATTCCGGGCTGCATGTCAACTTGGGGCTTTTTCCAGTGAGGATATCCAGCCAGGTTTGTGGCTAACTCAGGTGCATGTTATCCTCTCAGGGCAGGGCTGCCCGGTCCTGCCAGGCCCTTCCTCAGAGAGCACCAGGGACCTGCCTCACAGAGCACCGGGGACCTGCCTGAGAGCACCAGGGACCTGCATGAGAGCACCAGGGACCTGCCTCAGACAGCACCAGGGACCTGGCTCAGAGAGCACCAGGGACCTGCCTCAGACAGCACCAGGGACCTGCCTCAGACAGCACCAGGGACCTGCCTCAGACTGCACCAAGGACCTGCCTCAGACAGCACCCGGGACCTGCCTCAGACAGCACCAGGGACCTGCCTCAGACAGCACCAGGGACCTGCCTCAGAGAGCACCAGGGACCTGCCTGAGAGCACCAGGGACCTGCCTCAGAGAGAACCAGGGACCTGCCTCAGACAGCACCAGGGACCTGCCTCAGACAGCACCAGGGACCTGGCTCAGAGAGCACCAGGGACCTGCCTCAGACAGCACCAGGGAGCTGCCCCAGACAGCACCCGGGACCTGCCTCAGACAGCACCAGGGACCTGCCTCAGACAGCACCAGGGACCTGCCTCAGAGAGCACCAGGGACCTGCCTCAGAGAGCACCAGGGACCTGCCTCAGACAGCACCAGGGACCTGCCTCAGACTGCACCAGGGACCTGCCTCAGACAGCACCAGGGACCTGCCTCAGACAGCACCAGGGACCTGCCTCAGACTGCACCAGGGACCTGCCTCAGACTGCACCAGGGACCTGCCTCAGACTGCACCAGGGACCTGCCTCAGACAGCACCAGGGACCTGCCTCAGACTGCACCAGGGACCTGCCTCAGACTGCACCAGGGACCTGCCTCAGAGAGCACCAAGGACCTGCCTCAGACTGCACCAGGGACCTGCCTCAGATAGCACCAGGGACCTGCCTCAGACAGCACCAGGGACCTGCCTCAGAGAGCACCAGGGACCTGCCTCAGATAGCACCAGCGACCTGCCTCAGACAGCACCAGGGACCTGCCTCAGAGAGCACCAGGGACCTGCCTCAGAGAGCACCAGGGACCTGCCTCAGACAGCACCAGGGACCTGCCTCAGAGAGCACCAGGGACCTGCCTCAGACTGCACCAGGGACCTGCCTCAGACAGCACCAGGGACCTGCCTCAGAGAGCACCAGTGACCTGCCTCAGACAGCACCAGGGACCTGCCTCAGACAGCACCAGGGACCTGCCTCAGACAGCACCAGGGACCTGCCTCAGAGAGCACCAGGGACCTGCCTCAGACAGCACCAGGGACCTGCCTCAGAGAGCACCAGTGACCTGCCTCAGACAGCACCAGGGACCTGCCTCAGACAGCACCAGGGACCTGCCTCAGAGAGCACCAGTGACCTGCCTCAGACAGCACCAGTGACCTGCCTCAGACAGCACCAGGGACCTGCCTCAGACTGCACCAGGGACCTGCTTCAGAGAGCACCAGTGACCTGCCTCAGACAGCACCAGTGACCTGCCTCAGACAGCACCAGGGACCTGCCTCAGACTGCACCAGGGACCTGCCTCAGAGAGCACCAGGGACCTGCCTCAGACTGCACCAGGGACCTGCCTCAGACTGCACCAGGGACCTGCCTCAGACTGCACCAGGGACCTGCCTCAGACTGCACCAGTGACCTGCCTCAGAGAGCACCAGGGACCTGCCTCAGACTGCACCAGGGACCTGCCTCAGAGAGCACCAGTGACCTACCTCAGACAGCACCAGTGACCTTCCTCACACAGCACCAGGGACCTGCCTCAGACAGCACCAGGGACCTGCCTCAGAGAGCACCAGGTACCTGCCTCAGAGAGCACCAGTGACCTGCCTCAGAGAGCACCAGTGACGTTCCTCAGACAGCACCAGGGACCTGCCTCAGACAGCAGCAGGGACCTGCCTCAGAGAGCACCAGGGACCTTCCTCAGACAGCACCAGTGACCTGCCTCAGACAGCACCAGGGAACTGCCTCAGACTGCACCAGGGACCTGCCTCAGACAGCACCAGGGACCTGCCTCAGACTGCACCAGGGACCTGCCTCAGACTGCACCAGGGACCTGCCTCAGACAGCACCAGGGACCTGCCTCAGACTGCACCAGGGACCTGCCTCAGAGAGCACCAGGGACCTGCCTCAGAGAGCACCAGGGACCTGCCTCAGACAGCACCAGGGACCTGCCTCAGACAGCACCAGGGACCTGCCTCAGACTGCACCAGGGACCTGCCTCAGACAGCACCAGGGACCTGCCTCAGACAGCACCAGGGACCTGCCTCAGACTGCACCAGGGACCTGCCTCAGACTGCACCAGGGACCTGCCTCAGAGAGCACCAGGGACCTGCCTCAGATAGCACCAGCGACCTGCCTCAGACTGCACCAGGGACCTGCCTCAGACAGCACCAGGGACCTGCCTCAGACTGCACCAGGGACCTGCCTCAGAGAGCACCAGGGACCTGCCTCAGACAGCACCAGGGACCTGCCTCAGACTGCACCAGGGACCTGCCTCAGACTGCACCAGGGACCTGCCTCAGACAGCACCAGGGACCTGCCTCAGACAGCACCAGGCACCTGCCTCAGACTGCACCAGGGACCTGCCTCAGAGAGCACCAGTGACCTGCCTCAGAGAGCACCAGTGCGTTCCTCAGACAGCACCAGGGACCTGCCCCAGACAGCACCAGGGACCTGCCTCAGAGAGCACCAGGGACCTTCCTCAGACAGCACCAGTGACCTGCCTCAGACAGCACCAGGGACCTGCCTCAGACTGCACCAGGGACCTGCCTCAGACAGCACCAGGGACCTGCCTCAGACTGCACCAGGGACCTGCCTCAGACTGCACCAGGGACCTGCCTCAGACAGCACCAGGGACCTGCCTCAGACAGCACCAGGGACCTGCCTCAGAGAGCACCAGGGACCTGCCCCAGACAGCACCAGGGACCTGCCTCAGACAGCACCAGGGACCTGCCTCAGACTGTACCAAGGACCTGCCTCAGACAGCACCCGGGACCTGCCCCAGACAGCACCAGGGACCTGCCTCAGAGAGCACCAGGGACCTGCCTGAGAGCACCAGGGACCTTCCTCAGACAGCACCAGTGACCTGCCTCAGACAGCACCAGGGACCTGCCTCAGACTGCACCAGGGACCTGCCTCAGACAGCACCAGGGACCTGCCTCAGACAGCACCAGGGACCTGCCTCAGACAGCACCAGGGACCTGCCTCAGAGAGCACCAAGGACCTGCCTCAGAGAGCACCAGGGACCTGCCTCAGAGAGCACCAGTGACCTGCCTCAGACTGCACCAGGGACCTGCCTCAGACTGCACCAGGGACCTGCCTCAGACTGCACCAGGGACCTGCCTCAGACAGCACCAGGGACCTGCCTCAGAGAGCACCAGGGACCTGCCTCAGACAGCACCAGGGACCTGCCTCAGAGAGCACCAGTGACCTGCCTCAGACAGCACCAGGGACCTGCCTCAGACAGCACCAGGGACCTGCCTCAGAGAGCACCAGTGACCTGCCTCAGACAGCACCAGTGACCTGCCTCAGACAGCACCAGGGACCTGCCTCAGACTGCACCAGGGACCTGCCTCAGAGAGCACCAGGGACCTGCCTCAGACTGCACCAGGGACCTGCCTCAGACTGCACCAGGGACCTGCCTCAGAGAGCACCAGTGACCTGCCTCAGAGAGCACCAGGGACCTGCCTCAGACTGCACCAGGGACCTGCCTCAGAGAGCACCAGTGACCTACCTCAGACAGCACCAGTGACCTTCCTCACACAGCACCAGGGACCTGCCCCAGACAGCACCAGGGACCTGCCTCAGAGAGCACCAGGTACCTGCCTCAGAGAGCACCAGTGACCTGCCTCAGAGAGCACCAGTGCGTTCCTCAGACAGCACCAGGGACCTGCCCCAGACAGCAGCAGGGACCTGCCTCAGAGAGCACCAGGGATCTTCCTCAGACAGCACCAGTGACCTGCCTCAGACAGCACCAGGGAACTGCCTCAGACTGCACCAGGGACCTGCCTCAGACAGCACCAGGGACCTGCCTCAGACTGCACCAGGGACCTGCCTCAGACTGCACCAGGGACCTGCCTCAGACAGCACCAGGGACCTGCCTCAGAGCGCACCAGGGACCTGCCTCAGAGAGCACCAGGGACCTGCCTCAGACTGCACCAGGGACCTGCCTCAGAGAGCACCAGGGACCTGCCTCAGACTGCACCAGGGACCTGCCTCAGACTGCACCAGGGACCTGCCTCAGACAGCACCAGGGACCTGCCTCAGAGAGCACCAGGGACCTGCCTCAGATAGCACCAGCGACCTGCCTCAGACAGCACCAGGGACCTGCCTCAGAGAGCACCAGGGACCTGCCTCAGAGAGCACCAGGGACCTGCCTCAGACAGCACCAAGTACCTGCCTCAGAGAGCACCAGGGACCTGCCTCAGACTGCACCAGGGACCTGCCTCAGACAGCACCAGGGACCTTCCTCAGACTGCACCAGGGACCTGCCTCAGACAGCACCAGGGACCTGCCTCAGACAGCACCAGGGACCTGCCTCAGACAGCACCAGGGACCTGCCTCAGACAGCACCAGGGACCTGCCTCAGACAGCACCAGAGACCTGCCTCAGACAGCACCAGGGACCTGCCTCAGACAGCACCAGGGACCTGCCTCAGACTGCACCAGGGACCTGCCTCAGACAGCACCAGGGACCTGCCTCAGACAGCACCAGGGACCTGCCTCAGACAGCACCAGGGACCTGCCTCAGAGAGCACCAGGGACCTGCCTCAGAGAGCACCAGGGACCTGCCTCAGACAGCACCAGTGACCTGCCTCAGACAGCACCAGGGACCTGCCTCAGACTGCACCAGGGACCTGCCTCAGACTACACCAGGGACCTGCCTCAGACAGCACCAGGGACCTGCCTCAGACTGCACCAGGGACCTGCCTCAGACTGCACCAGGGACCTGCCTCAGATAGCACCAGGGACCTGCCTCAGACTGCACCAGGGACCTGCCTCAGACTGCACCAGGGACCTGCCTCAGAGAGCACCAGGGACCTGCCTCAGACAGCACCAGGGACCTGCCTCAGAGAGCACCAGTGACCTGCCTCAGACAGCACCAGGGACCTGCCTCAGAGAGCACCAGGGACCTGCCTCAGAGAGCACCAGGGACCTGCCTCAGACAGCACCAGGGACCTGCCTCAGACAGCACCAGGGACCTGCCTCAGAGAGCACCAGGGACCTGCCTCAGAGAGCACCAGGGACCTGCCTCAGACAGCACCAGGGACCTGCCTCAGACAGCACCAGGGACCTGCCTCAGACTGCACCAGGGACCTGCCTCAGACAGCACCAGGGACCTGCCTCAGACTGCACCAGGGACCTGCCTCAGACTGCACCAGGGACCTGCCTCAGACTGCACCAGGGACCTGCCTCAGACAGCACCAGGGACCTGCCTCAGACTGCACCAGGGACCTGCCTCAGACTGCACCAGGGACCTGCCTCAGAGAGCACCAGGGACCTGCCTCAGAGAGCACCAGGGACCTGCCTCAGACAGCACCAGGGACCTGCCTCAGACTGCACCAGGGACCTGCCTCAGACTGCACCAGGGACCTGCCTCAGAGAGCACCAGGGACCTGCCTCAGACTGCACCAGGGACCTGCCTCAGACTGCACCAGGGACTTGCCTCAGAGAGCACCAGGGACCTGCCTCAGAGAGCACCAGGGACCTGCCTCAGACTGCACCAGGGACCTGCCTCAGACTGCACCAGGGACCTGCCTCAGACAGCACCCGGGACCTTCCTCAGACAGCACCAGGCACCTTCCTCAGACTGCACCAGGGACCTGCCTCAGAGAGCACCAGGGACCTGCCTCAGAGAGCACCAGTGCGTTCCTCAGACAGCACCAGGGACCTGCCCAAGACAGCACCAGGGACCTGCTCTCAGAGAGCACCAGGGACCTTTCCTCAGACAGCACCAGGCACCTTCCTCAGACTGCACCAGGGACCTGCCTCAGAACTGCACCAGGGACCTGCCTCAGACAGCACCAGGGACCTGCCTCAAGACTGCACCAGGGGCCTCAGACTGCACCAGGGACCTGCCTCAGACATGCACAGGGACCTGCCTCAGGACAGCACCAGGGACCTGCCTCAGACTGCACCAGGGACCTGCCTCAGAGCAGCACCAGGGACCTGCCTCAGACAGCACCAGGGACCTTGCCTCAGAGAGCACCAGGGACCTGCCTCAGAGAGCACCAGGGACCTTCCTCAGACAGCACCAGGGACCTGCCTCAGACTGCACCAGGGACCTGCCTCAGACTGCACCAGGAACTTGCCTCAGAGAGCACCAGGGACCTGCCTCAGACAGCACCAGGGACCTGCCTCAAATAGCACCAGCGACCTGCCTCAGACTGCACCAGTGACCTGCCTCAGACAGCACCAGGGACCTGCCTCAGACTGCACCAGGGACCTGCCTCAGAGAGCACCAGGGACCTGCCTCAGAGAGCACCAGGGACCTTCCTCAGAGAGCACCAGGGACCTGCCTCAGACAGCACCAGGGACCTGCCTCAGACTGCACCAGGGACCTGCCTCAGAGAGCACCAGGGACCTGCCTCAGACAGCACCAGGGACCTGCCTCAGAGAGCACCAGGGACCTGCCTCAGACTGCACCAGGGACCTGCCTCAGACAGCACCAGGGACCTGCCTCAGACAGCACCAGGGACCTGCCTCAGACTGCACCAGGGACCTGCCTCAGACAGCACCAGGGACCTGCCTCAGAGAGCACCAGGGACCTGCCTCAGACTGCACCAGGGACCTGCCTCAGACAGCACCAGGGACCTTCCTCAGACTGCACCAGGCACCTGCCTCAGACTGCACCAGGGACCTGCCTCAGACAGCACCAGGGACCTGCCTCAGACTGCACCAAGGACCTGCCTCAGACAGCACCAGGGACCTGCCTCAGACAGCACCAGGGACCTGCCTCAGAGAGCACCAGGGACCTGCCTCAGAGAGCACCAGGGACCTGCCTCAGACAGCACCAGTGACCTGCCTCAGACAGCACCAGGGACCTGCCTCAGACTGCACCAGGGACCTGCCTCAGACAGCACCAGGGACCTGCCTCAGACAGCACCAGGGACCTGCCTCAGAGAGCACCAAGGACCTGCCTCAGAGAGCACCAAGGACCTGCCTCAGACAGCACCAGTGACCTGCCTCAGACAGCACCAGGGACCTGCCTCAGACAGCACCAGTGACCTGCCTCAGACAGCACCAGGGACCTGCCTCAGACAGCACCAGGGACCTGCCTCAGACTGCACCAGGGACCTGCCTCAGAGAGCACCAGGGACCTGCCTCAGAGAGCACCAAGTACCTACCTCAGAGAGCACCAGGGACCTGCCTCAGACTGCACCAGGGACCTGCCTCAGACTGCACCAGGGACCTGCCTCAGAGAGCACCAGGTACCTGCCTCAGAAGCACCAGGGACCTGCCTCAGACAGCACCAGGGACCTGCCTCAGAGAGCACCAGTGACCTGCCTCAGACAGCACCAGGGACCTGCCTCAGAGAGCACCAGGGACCTGCCTCAGAGAGCACCAGGGACCTGCCTCAGACAGCACCAGGGACCTGCCTCAGACAGCACCAGGGACCTGCCTCAGAGAGCACCAGGGACCTGCCTCAGAGAGCACCAGGGACCTGCCTCAGAGAGCACCAGTGACCTGCCTCAGAGAGCACCAGGGACCTGCCTCAGACAGCACCAGGGACCTGCCTCAGAGAGCACCAGTGACCTGCCTCAGACAGCACCAGGGACCTGCCTCAGAGAGCACCAGGGACCTGCCTCAGAGAGCACCAGTGACCTGCCTCAGAGAGCACCAGGGACCTGCCTCAGACTGCACCAGGGACCTGCCTCAGAGAGCACCAGGGACCTGCCTCAGACAGCACCAGGGACCTGCCTCAGAGAGCACCAGTGACCTGCCTCAGAGAGCACCAGGGACCTGCCTCAGACAGCACCAGGGACCTGCCTCAGAGAGCACCAGTGACCTACCTCAGACAGCACCAGGGACCTGCCTCAGAGAGCACCAGGGACCTGCCTCAGAGAGCACCAGGGACCTGCCTCAGAGAGCACCAAGTACCTGCCTCAGAGAGCACCAAGTACCTGCCTCAGAGAGCACCAAGTACCTGCCTCAGAGAACACCAGGGACCTGCCTCAGACAGCACCAGGGACCTGCCTCAGACTGCACCAGGGACCTGCCTCAGACTGCACCAGGGACCTGCCTCAGACAGCACCAGGGACCGGCCTCAGACTGCACCAGGGACCTGCCTCAGAGAGCACCAGGGACCTGCCTCAGAGAGCACCAGGGACCTGCCTCAGAGAGCACCAAGTACCTGCCTCAGAGAGCACCAGGGACCTGCCTCAGACTGCACGAGGGACCTGCCTCAGAGAGCACCAGTGACCTGCCTCAGACAGCACCAGTGACCTGCCTCAGAGAGCACCAGGGACCTGCCTCAGACAGCACCAGTGACCTGCCTCAGAGAGCACCAGGGACCTGCCTCAGAGAGCACCAAGTACCTGCCTCAGAAGCACCAGGGACCTGCCTCAGACAGCACCAGTGACCTGCGTCAGACAACACCAGGGACCTGCCTCAGACTGCACCAGGGACCTGCCTCAGACTGCACCAGTGACCTACCTCAGACAGCACCAGGGACCTGCCTCAGAGAGCACCAGGGACCTGCCTCAGAGAGCACCAGGGACCTGCCTCAGAGAGCACCAAGTACCTGCCTCAGAGAGCACCAAGTACCTGCCTCAGAGAGCACCAAGTACCTGCCTCAGAGAACACCAGGGACCTGCCTCAGACAGCACCAGGGACCGGCCTCAGACTGCACCAGGGACCGGCCTCAGACTGCACCAGGGACCTGCCTCAGACAGCACCAGGGACCGGCCTCAGACTGCACCAGGGACCTGCCTCAGAGAGCACCAGGGACCTGCCTCAGAGAGCACCAGGGACCTGCCTCAGAGAGCACCAAGTACCTGCCTCAGAGAGCACCAGGGACCTGCCTCAGACTGCACGAGGGACCTGCCTCAGAGAGCACCAGTGACCTGCCTCAGACAGCACCAGTGACCTGCCTCAGAGAGCACCAGGGACCTGCCTCAGACAGCACCAGTGACCTGCCTCAGAGAGCACCAGGGACCTGCCTCAGAGAGCACCAAGTACCTGCCTCAGAAGCACCAGGGACCTGCCTCAGACTGCACCAGGGACCTGCCTCAGAGAGCACCAAGTACCTGCCTCAGACTGCACCAGGGACCTGCCTCAGACAGCACCAGGGACCTGCCTCAGACTGCACCAGGGACCTGCCTCAGACTGCACCAGTGACCTGCCTCAGAGAGCACCAGTGACTGCCTCAGAGAGCACCAGGGACCTGCCTCAGACTGCACCAGGGACCTGCCTCAGAGAGCACCAGGGACCTGCCTCAGACAGCACCAGGGACCTGCCTCAGACAGCACCAGGGACCTGCCTCAGAGAGCACCAGTGACCTGCCTCAGACAGCACCAGGGACCTGCCTCAGAGAGCACCAGGGACCTACCTCAGACAGCACCAGGGACCTGCCTCAGAGAGCACCAGGGACCTGCCTCAGACAGCACCAGGGACCTGCCTCAGAGAGCACCAGTGACCTGCCTCAGACAGCACCAGGGACCTGCCTCAGAGAGCACCAGGGACCTGCCTCAGACAGCACCAGGGACCTGCCTCAGAGAGCACCAGTGACCTGCCTCAGACAGCACCAGGGACCTGCCTCAGAGAGCACCAGGGACCTGCCTCAGAGAGCACCAGGGACCTGCCTCAGAGAGCACCAGGGACCTGCCTCAGAGAGCACCAGGTACCTGCCTCAGAGAGCACCAAGTACCTGCCTCAGAGAGCACCAGGGACCTGCCTCAGACAGCACCAGGGACCTGCCTCAGACTGCACCAGGGACCTGCCTCAGACTGCACCAGGGACCTGCCTCAGAGAGCACCAAGTACCTGCCTCAGAGAGCACCAGGGACCTGCCTCAGAGAGCACCAGGTACCTGCCTCAGAGAGCACCAGGGACCTGCCTCAGACTGCACCAGGGACCTGCCTCAGAGAGCACCAGTGACCTGCCTCAGAGAACACCAGGGACCTGCCTCAGACAGCACCAGGGACCTGCCTCAGACAGCACCAGTGACCTGCCTCAGACAGCACCAGGGACCTGCCTCAGAGAGCACCAGGGACCTGCCTCAGACTGCACCAGGGACCTGCCTCAGACAGCACCAGGGACCTGCCTCAGACAGCACCAGGGACCTGCCTCAGAGAGCACCAGGGACCTGCCTCAGACTGCACCAAGGACCTGCCTCAGACAGCACCAGGGACCTGCCTCAGACAGCACCAGGGACCTTCCTCAGACAGCACCAGGCACCTGCCTCAGACAGCACCAGGGACCTGCCTCAGAGAGCACCAAGTACCTGCCTCAGAGAGCACCAGGGACCTGCCTCAGAGAGCACCAAGTACCTGCTTCAGAGAGCACCAGGGACCTGCCTCAGAGAGCACCAGGGACCTGCCTCAGAGAGCACCAGGGACCTGCCTCAGAGAGCACCAGGGATCTGTCTCAGACAGCACCAGGGACCTGCCTCAGAGAGCACCAGGGACCTGCCTCAGAGTGCACTAGTGTTGCAGTTCCAGCCTGCATACAACCACTCCTCCCCTGATAGGTGTTCCTGCTCCACCCTGCACAACATGCTCCTCCCTTGTGAGTGTACGGGCTGTAGCCTGCACACACGTGTTCAGGGATCACATATCCACAGGAACTCTAGGTACCTCACACCACAGGAACCCCAGGGACCTCACACCACAGGAACCTCAGGGACTTCACACCACAGGAACCCCTGGACCTCACACCCACTGGAACCTCAGGGACCTCACACCACAGGAACCCCAGGGACCTCACACCCACAGGAACCCCAGGTCCTCACCCCCACATTGACTTAGGGTCCTCACCCCTTCATGGACTTAAGGACCTCACACCCATGCAGATCCAGGGACCTCATGCCTTGATGAGTGTGTCCATTTCCTGGGCCTTGCAGGACTTGGGCAGCCGTTGACTATGGCTCAGTGGGTGTTGTCAAGAGCTGGGGAGCCAGGGGACATGTCTTTCCTGCCCAATCTGTTGTCGCTGGTCTCCCCCCGTGTCTGCCTTGCATCCCCGTTCAGCTGACCTGGTCCGAGAGCTCTGTCCAGCCAGAGCACGTCTGTGTAGACCTTGGTCAGTGGCATTGCCTGTGGGGTGGTCTCAGGATCCCGGATGGCAGGGAGGGCGAGGTGGACAGTGGTTCTCTCAGGAGGTTCTCGGGCATGTGGCCAGGTGTGTCCGGGTGCTGGCAGGGTCTTCTCAAGGCATCTCTGCAGATCAGGGTGGACTTGCAGAGAACTTACCCACCCTCCTGCTGAGGCAAACTGCTTCTGATGTGATCGCAGACACCAGCCATCTTTGGAAATAAGGGGCTGTTGTCCCAATGCCTTCAGGCACCAAGGGCCCTGCGAGGCGTGCTGGGGACGCCAGCTCCCGGAGACGGGCTGTGTGTGCCCTTGGCCAGTCCCAGCCTAGTGAGGAGACATCCTTCCCTGGCTTCTCGTCTGGAACCCTTTCAGCCAGCCAGCCCTCCATGGCTGGGTGTCTGTCTGGGTCTGGGATGGGCTGGCGGTGGGCTGGAGGTCGGCCTGGGGCAGGGACCATCAGGGGCAGCCAGACGTGGGGAGGAGGCCACGTGCCGGGGTCCGTTATGCTGTTGCTCTGCTGGCCAGGACAGTGGGTCTGGGCACACTTCCAGCCGTCCTCCAGGCTGAGGGGATGCTGGCTTCCCTGGGCTGGTCTATGGGGTGGGGAGCCTGCGTCCTCTGTGGCTGCGGGCATGTGCGGATGCTTCTCCTCAGAAGGCCGGGCTCCCTTCCTCCAGTGCAGATGTCCTCCAACCTCGTACCCATTCGCAGCACCTGGGGTCCTGGGCCTCATCCGCCCCAGCAGGGGGCCTTCTAAGCCCTGTTCTTGCCCAGAAGTGAGACCAGTGTCTGCTCTGGGCAGGTTTCTCCATGAATGAGTTGGCGACTTCCGCCCTTGGCTGCTGGCCACGGGGCCGTCTCCTCGCAGAGAACTTCAGGACAGAGACAGGGTCAGGTCAGCCACAGAGCCGGGCAGTGGCCGCCTGGGCCTTTATCATGCACATTCTGATTGCTTTGCTGTGTTTCTAAAATGTTCTTTGATTTAGAAACAGTGACTGAAAAGATGACAAGAACTGTAGGAGAGAGAGGCCCGCTGGGTTGCCTGAGGGCGAAGGGGCAGGCAGGAGTGCCCTGCTGCCTCCACTCTGCACCCTCGGCTTCCTCGCCACACCCCAGGCCTGGGTTGCCGCTGGGCCGGAGTGTGGGGCTCAGCAGTCACCTGGGGGAAGGCAGCGGTCACTGGGTGCCTGCAGCACTCCGGGGCTCATCCTGGGGGTGGCGGGGCGAGTGTGGAGGGGAGGAAGGGGTAGGTCCCAGGCCCTCTTGGCCTGGCTCCTGGGAGCAAGAGCTGGAGCAACCAGGAGGGACCTGGGCACAGCTGCCCTGAGCATCCTCCCAGCCACAGCCCAGACCAGGGGCTCCGAGAAGCCCTGACCACCGCAGGCCTGGGAGCCACAGCTCCTGACTTGGTCTGAGGGTGTCCTGTGACCTGAGGTCCCAGCAAAGCTCCACAGGGAGCTAGACTCTGGCCCTGGTGACCTGTCCAGGCCATGAATGGCAGCTCCAGACTGGCCACCTCCAGCTGCGCTGCTGCCTCGCTGTGGGTGTCTCTGCAGAGAGACTGGGTGGACTGTGTAGAGCCGGGCTTCTTAGTGGCCTCCCACCAGGTTTCCATCACAAGGATGGATGACTGTCTCATGGCCAACCAAGAGGACCTTCGCTCCTGGGCCAACCAGGTCAAAAGAATCAAGTGGCAGAGGCCGTGATAGAAGCCAGTGGCAGTCAGTCGCATTAAATCCCACGTGGGGCTGACCCCGATCCAGCCCTTGAGATCTCGCCCAGCCTGTTGGGAGGCACTGCCTACAGAGTCCACGCATGAGAAGCTGGGCTCAGGCCCAGCAGGAAGGATGGGCAGCCCAGTCCTGGGAAAGCCAGGTGGGACTGGATACATGGAGGCTGGCTGGCTGTGGCCAAGCTCCAGGAAGCCGCGGGGCTAAGTGGCCCCACCCCGTCCCAGACCCATCCTGCCAGGCTCCTCATGGTGACTTTGGCCACCTCTGGCCTATCCTGAGTCCTGCAGGGCTGTGCCCAGCTGAAGTTTGCTGGGCCTCCAGGCTGGGAGGCATGTGAGCACTCGCAGGGAGGGGCCCAGCCAGGCGGGGCCTTAGACCCAGGCCTGAGGTGGATGGCCGTGGCAGGTGCCACGGGAACCCGGCTCTGGGCCGAGTGACCAGCTTCATCCTCCTGCTGGACAGCGTCCTGCAGCCTCTCCTGCACTGTGGCCTCCTGCCTGGGCAGCAAGCCCTGTAGCGGAAGCATGCTCGGCCACCCTAAGCGTCCGTGTGCCACGGTCAGCTGAGTGGTGGGCGTTGGTGGCGGGCGTTGGACTGAGGGGAGAGCTTGGGGAGGATGAGCCAGGTGTGGAGGGTGCAGGGGTCAGCAGAGCCTGCTTGGCAGTGAGGGGTCCCGTGAAAGGGCAGCACACAGAGGGAGGAGGAGAGGTGGGTCAGATGGAGCAGACCCTTCCCAGGAGAGATGTCGAGACCCAGCACAGACCCTACCACGGGGAGGGGTGGAGGCTGCTCGGGTGGAGGAGGCCACGTGGTCCTGCCCAGCCAGGCACCAGCAGCTCCGTGACCATGGGAAGTGCCCCCTCCTGCCGGGCTGGCCAGGAGCTGGATGAGCCAAGCTGCCTTGGGATCAAAATGCTAACTGAAGGGCTGACAATAGATCTGTCACCCCCGAAGGCTGAAGGACAGGTGTCTTCTTTCCATATCCCACCTCCAGAGCCAGCCCTGCATGCTCAGGACTTGCTCAGGCCTTGTGCAGAGTAGATGCTGGCCCCTTGGCCGCCTGGGAGGGCCAGAGAGACTCTGCCCCGGGAGAACAAAGCCCCAGAGGATGTCCACACACTGGACACTGGTGGAAGCCCGTGGAGAAGGCCCTTGGCAGAGTAGAGGCAGAATGGAGCAATCAGCCTGCGGCCAGAGGGAACAGCAGCGACAGGCCAGGAAGCCTTGGGACAGGCCCAGGGAAGCAGAGCAAGGCCAGGAAGCACTCGGCACGCCCAGAGAGGAGGTGGCGTGGCGGAAAGCCAGGAGAATGAGCCAGGTTCCTGCATCCAGCAAGCTGGAATCTTGGGGAAAATGGGTAGTGTG
This sequence comes from Sciurus vulgaris, assembly GCF_902686455.1. NCBI lineage: Eukaryota > Metazoa > Chordata > Mammalia > Rodentia > Sciuridae > Sciurus > Sciurus vulgaris. The sequence goes on along the minus strand of NC_136468.1, from coordinate 257,586 downwards.
GGATTCTTGAAGACGTACAAGGCAATGTCCAGAGTGGAAGGACAATTCTGCAGGTGGATAGGCTGCCCAATGTCTGGAGTGGCGCATGGTGTCTGCCTGTCCTCAGGGGGTCTCCCATGTGCCCCCGTCTGGGGAGCCGCTGGGGGAGACACTGGGAGCCAGCGGGAGTCAAGGAGAGAAGGTGCGGGGCCGGGGGCCGGGGCCTGAAGAGAGATACAGAGGCCAGCCAGGCCCGGCCACCTCTGAGCCTGGGGGCAGGGAGGCCAGGGAGGGCGATCTGGAAGCTGGGAGGAGGCCACCACAGCACGGAGCACAGTCAGCTCTGCCCATGGTGACGGCCTCCTCAGGGGACAGCACCCTCAGTGGACAGCACTCTCAGTCGCTGGCATGGAGGGAGCTGTGAGTGACACAGTTCACCCGACAGGAAGTCGGCACAAACACGCAGGGACTAGTCAGGAAGCAGCATTTTGGGGCCACAGGAAACGTGGGGGGCTGTGTGGGCCGGGTTCGAGGCAGTGCGAGGCCGTCGTGGGCTGCTTTTGGTTCCGACGGCTTTTTCATCCTGCCACAGGCCCAGGGCTCCCAGAACAGGCTCCTGCCACCAGCTCTGGAGGCACTGCAGCTGCTCTGGGTCCAGAAACGCCACCCGAAGGAGAAACCGCGGTGACATTGGAGATGGGCTGGTCCCCACCCTGCCCCGCGGAGAGGGTCAGGCCATGTCTGGCCTGCCAGCAAAGTCCTGGGCGGAGCAGGGTCCTGCCTGCTCCTGGGCGCCCCGGGCGGGTGGGTCCGCCTGGGCTTCCAGGCACCTGCTTCTGCCTGTGCTCTCCCGGGCCCTCCACAGCAGCCCGCCTGGACCCCGTGCGCCCTGTGGCTGGGGTGCCGGCAGGTTTCCTGACCTCTCTGGACCTGACCCCCCAAGGACGCTGCTGTCGTCGCTGGTGTCCTTGACGACCTCCCTGCCATTGTCACTGCTAATGTCATCAGATGTGTCTGTTCAGAGACACATGGAAGGTGTGCCGAATGGGGCCAGTGACCTTGTCCCCACGGAGGGCTCTGCCTGGGCAGAGAACAGTCACGTGGTCCGCACACATCTGCTCTGCAAGGAGCCGGGGTTGCAGGGCCTGGCGGGAAAGACCGGGGTGGACGAGGCCTGGGGCGGGCACTGGCTGCCCTTCCACTCAGGGCCTGTCCTCGTCAGAGGGACTCTGAGTGCGTCGAGGTTCATCTCGGCTCAGAGCCGGGGACAGGTGCGTCTGAGCCAGCAGAGGACGCATGGGTGTCGGCAGGGGCCCAGCTCTGCTCTGGCCTGGGCAGGAACTTCGGGAGAGGAAGCTTCCGGATTCACGTTCTTCTCCTCAGTACTTGAGCCCTCGCCTGCAGCCTGGGCCCTGGCAGCCCTGGAGGAACGTGGCAGGGCCTGGGTCAGAAGGCTTACCCGTGGCAGGGGTCAGGCGATGGACAGAGGACGCACAGCCGGTGCCCACTCGCCCTTGTAGCCCTCTGGCTCTGTGGGGCATAAACGCCAGCGGGCCCCAAGCGCAGAGGGCTGGACTCCGCCGGACAGACGCAGGTCTGAGTGGGGGTGGGAGGCCGAGCCGGGGCCTGCGCTGACAGGGAGACGGCTGGGACGAAGGGCCTGGGGCAGCGGCCCCTCTCGGGCTGCCCTCCGTGCCCCGCGCCTGCTTGCCACCACCATGGGCAAGTTTGCTCTTTCCTCGTCTCGTTTTTCTGGCGAGAAGTCTGGACCTTTGGGTCAGCATGGAACACCAGTGAGCCGTCAGGACATCTGAGCACCTGCGTAGGGTTGAAGCCAGAATTGGGGGCAGGCAGTTAGTATAGAAATAGGGAGTCGGGTCATATCGAGGCAATGGAGGCCATGAAAGCCATCTGCCTCTGGAAGTTGGAGGCTGCAATGTCAAGGACCTGCGGAGCCCATTGATAACCACATTTACCTGCCCTTGTCAGACTGCAGGCAGGAAGTGCTGATTAATGCCTCCGGGCCCTTACCTGCCCGAATCACTTTGGGCCTCCCCTGCCCCATCACCTGCAAAACCAGGCCTAATCCCTAGGCAGGAAGGAAAGAGAAAAGGGGGAGAGAAGGGGAGAAAAAAACCCATAAAAAGGACAGGATTGGCTCATCCCACGGATTCCGCCTTTGGGTCCCCTTCTTCCACCCGGGAGAAGCCTGCTTTACTTTTCTCTAACAAAGCTGTGTTTCCACTCTACATGTGCCTCGGCGGGCTGCTCCGGCGTTCTACTTCAACACCTGAACCGGTGAAGAGCGGTATCAGGGTCACACCTGGCGACTGGCCTCTCGATCACTGTGGACAGGTGTTGGCCGCAGCTGCGCTCCTGTGCTTGGACCTAGGAGTCATTCCCTTGGCTTCCTCTGTCCATCGCCTGACCCCTCCCCACGGGTAAGCCTTCTGACCCTGGCCCTGCCACGTTCTGCCAGTGCCGCCACAGCCCCAGCAGCACACTTGGCCACTTGTGTGCTCACAAATGAGATGCCAGCCCCTCTCCACGTGGAAGCGTCTCCCTGGGACCTGGCCAGGCTGAGGCCTCCAGTGGAGAGCAGGCTGACATGGCCCCATGGTCACCGGGTCTGACTGGACATGCCTCTGTCATGGCCTCAGGCCTCTTCTGCTGCGTTCTGCTTTCCCTAAGGAGAAACGCCGACTTGGGGAAGTCCAGCTTGGGGTCGTGGGCAGAGTGCGCGTCAGTGCACCCCAGACCCCCGTCACAGGCTCGGCACTGAACACGGTGCCGTGTGCAGAGGCACGGACCTCGCAGCCTCAGATTCCACCTGTGAGGCAGAGTCCGCTGCAGGCACCCTGAGGCCCTCCTTCCTCAGAGCCGTGGTGTGAGGCCGGCTCTGGTCCTGCCTGCGACTTGGCACAGGAGGCTGGATCTGTGTGGCGAGGCGGCCCGGCCAGTTGCATTGTGAGGGGCTGACAGAGCTGGCTCCATGAGAATGTCGCAGGCCAGACTCTAAGGGAAATGACTGAACAGACTCCATGTTATGTAGGAAATAAGCTTCTCCCATGGGAACACCCGCCTCTGTGCCCATCATCAGTTCCTTGGTGTGACATGTTTAATAATATACAATGGCAGCTCCTATGTAGTAAAGAATTGCTCTCTTTTGATTCCTATTGCTCCTAAACAACGTGCCATGTGAATGGTGATTGTGTGGATGTTAGAACCATTCTTTAGTTTGTACCTAGGTAAGGGTCATTCTGACCCACTTCCCCTCTGTCGATGATCTCATGATGTTAATGTGTAATTTCGAATCATAGCAACAGACACTTATGATTGATGTGATTTTTGGTATAAGAACCCCTGCAACCCTGTGGTCGGGGCTGCTCTCCCAATAGCCATTTTTTGGGGCATTGTGTGAGACAGTCAGCCGGACGGTTTAATAAAGACTCTCAGATTTGGACTTCTCAGTGGTGATCGGTCTGTTCTTAAGTTGTGCCCCAGAACATTTGGAGGCCCCAGTGAGATCCTTGCTGCCTGGTGGGTAAGTACCGCTCACCACTGACCTGGAAACTCTCATGAAGGGGAGAGGCCACAGCGTTGCTCCTGGGGAAGGCCTCTGAGAGACGTTCCTCAGCCCAGGCTGCACAGTCTGTGGAGCCCCAGGACTGAACTAGATTCTCCGAGAGTCACCTGTTTCTGGACCCCTGGGGGACCGGTAAGTCTGATTCTGGCGGATCCACATCTGGGGACTCTGAGGAAGGCTGGACGCATCATTACTTCCCGAGTCCAGGTCTGGCAAGACGTTGCTCAGTCCCTCTGGTCTGGAATCTGGAGTGGCCACTTGTCTGTGTCTTTGGTGTTTTATCTGTTCTGTGTTTGTTTGTCCTTTTCTGTTTTTTGTTGCCCTTAAGTGTAAGCGTGGGTCAGTCTCCCTCACGTCAGTCATGTGCTCCCCTCCAGAGCATGTTAACTGATTTCCAGGAATTCCAGAAGAGAGCCAGTGACGACGGAACCCGCTGCGATGTCTTTTTTCTCTCTAAATTCTGGGAGAGAGAATGACCAACTTCCGAGGTCAGATGGCTCCTTCAGGGGACCACCAAATTGTCTTTGGGCAGCCTGAACATCTTGATCAAATGTTTTATAGTCAAATTTGAAAGAAAATGATTAAAAAGATTTTTGACCATGTTCACTTAAAGCTTACATTAAAATGTAAACTGCTGCCAATAGGAACTTCCAACTATTGGAGTTGGTTCACCAAAATGCCAGGCTAGAATTTTGATGGCTGCCATCCAAAAGACCAGAAAAATCGGTTTAGAAGAAGACCCCAACCTGAGGGGCTCTCCCAGGAGGCCAGTGAAGCAGCTCCCTTGCTGTCTCTTCGGGAAACTCCTTCAGGGAGGGATGGGGCACAACCTGGTCTATATTCTCTTAATCCTCTTCATTTCTGACGAGAGGGACCACATCAGGATGGAGGCCAAAAAGACTTTTAAGTTCTATCTTTTTGAGTTCATAATTTTGATCTGGTGTGTGTAGGTTAATTTTTGATCAGACCTATTTTATCCAATTATAAAGTTTTCTTAATGCTCTGTTTCATTCAGAGGCCAGTTTTCAAGGGTTAACTCTCAATCTAATGGGTTTTAAAAAATAAGCTATAAGGTCTTTGTCCATCTGTTTATTTTATGTATATGTACACCGACCGGTGTATGTCATGTCTACATATATTTGGTACCAAAATTGACATGAGCTCATAAATTAAAATTTAAAAAATGGATCCAAATGCTTTGATTTACATGATTTAAAAGGTATTTAAATTGGGTAAACAAAAATATGACTTTCAAGTTACTAACAGTTTTGTTTCTAGGTAGTCAAAAAATAAATTAAATGTTAGTTTTATAAAATGTCTAATATCCATTGTTTCTAGATTTTTCTTCAACAGGAAAGAAATGACTGATACGGTTCAATACAATTCTCTGATATCTTGGTTTTTAAAAAATAACTTAATTAGATTTAACATATATGGGATTGATCGTGGATGTGTTTGTTAGAGCCATCTGATTGCTTTAAAAGGTTAAAATGTTAACTGTTAAATATAACATCAAGTACTCTTAAGTCCTTAAATTCCACAAGGTAACATACTAAAACATTTTTGGTGTTTTCATACATTGGTAAATAAAAAAAGGGTTTAAATTTACTTTATGTTATCACCAGAAACATGATTACTAAAAGTCTTAACAGGCATTATTCTATATACAGGGTCCAAAAGTTTCAACTATGTTTAAATAGAGTTCTGTAAGTAACAAAGTATTTCATCGGATTAAAATGGAGTAATATATCTGAATTCAGAAATTAATAAAGGTTGCTTCAGAATATAAATTTTTAAAAGGGGATCAACAGATTAAAACATTACAAGGTTTTAGATATAAAAATATATTTAATAAAAATGTTTCTGGATAAAAAAGTCTTTATGTGATAAAATAAGGCTGTAATACATCTAAGTAAACAACAAGAGTGTCTAAGTGATTAAAAAATGTTAATTAAGAGTAAATTTTAAAAGGTTTACATGTATATATAAGTAACACAACAGTTAAAACTATTCAAGATTTTTCCTAAGGTCAAATATTAATGTACTGATATAAACCAAATTTCAGTCTATATGCTAAAATGACCAATAATTCTGAAAGCATTAATTTACTCTTAACATTGCATCTGTTAAGTTTTATTCTCTAGAACAACTAGTCTTAAAAATTGGGGGGTTTGTACAATTCTGGTTAAACAGCAACTGTTAGAGTGTTGTACTACATTACAAAGTATAAATTTTCTTTAAAAAGTTAAACATGGTTAATATAAAAACATCAATGCAATTATGATTCTATTGCTCTTTTTTATATACTAAATGTTCATATCTTCCAGGTATATGAGTCTTTAAAAGGTTTAAAGAACATTTTATCAAGGTGGTGTTCTCCAACCTAAAATTGTAATGGTAATTTTAAACTTATCAGAATAAGAAATTTTATTAGGGATTTATTTATATCATTTAGTGTTCTGTAACTGGGCCTGAACCTTATGTTGCCTTCTGCACTGGGATAAAAATGTAAATGTATTTCTAAAAGATAATGAGAGCCTGATCTGTTTGAAAGTTAATATCATGAATCAGGAAAACATTTTGCCACTTTACTACACAAAAGGAAAGGGCAAAGCTCTCTCAGCTTTCTTTGAATTCCATTTTGTATTTTCCTTGTGAACTCTGTAACTGTTGACTGATATTGTTTTACAGAGGCACTGCTTCAAGAACAATCTAAATTAATTTAGGATAATAAGCCATCACCTATAGGACAGATAATGGAGACCCCAGTTTAATAAAAGTCAGTAAATGACTATAAAGTCATAGACATTAAAGTTAAAACCTAGTACTCTTACTGAATGACTGGTGAAACTGACTTGCTGGATGTTTAAGATCAAAACTTAAAGATTGAGATTAAAATAAAGGGGTCAAGAGAATCAATATTTGGCTCTTGCCGCAGGGAACAAGAGAACTTCTCTAAGGAGCTTTGCAACTCTGGGTCACACAACCTTCCGATCAGGGAGATTAATGAGACCACTACAGGATGAGAAGTCAATCAGTGCACCTGCTGCAGAGGAGGGTCCTTGGGAAAGGGAGCCATCCCTAATGCTTCCAAAGGAAGCCACCTCATCAAGAAGACCCTCCCAGGTGAATGGCACTAAAGGAGCTAAGAAGCTGCTCTCAGGTTCCCCAAGAGTGAGCCCTGTGGGAACTCAGCTGACTCTTAACAGCAGATAGGAACATGGTCAATTTGACAAGCTTGGTCTTAAACACCTAGCAAAACAGTTAAAACCAAAACACAGTCATTCCTGGACATTTTAAAAACAAAACAATAGTTAACTAGAGGTAGCAAAAAGATTCTTAGACAAAAATGCCTGATAACTATCAAGAGAAACTGTTAGAGTTATAAGTTTTTAGTCAGTTTAAGGCCTACAGATCTTTCTTACCTCCGATACGGGTAGACTTAATCAACGTTTGCTAGTATGATTCTCTAACCCTAAGTAACAAAAATAAAGGGATCTCTACTAAACAAAGAGATCATGCCAATAAAAAGATATTTTACAAAAATCAGATGACAGTAAATAACTTAAGTAAATGTTATGTTTACATTCCTGATAACTCCTGATAACTCTCTGTAGGTGTTAAGATTTACAATTAAGGCCTCATCCTCTCCAGCCTTGTTAGACTTTGTTAGGCCTTTTATGGGAACAACTTCTCAGCTCTTCCACTTCCTGGTAAGAGATTATTGATTTCTATCAGCTTCATGATATTCATTGACATGTTCCAGATGCTATTTATTTTGTACTCATGTTTTTTGTTTCTTTCATGGAACAAGACTTTTACCCCTAGAAAGGAACTTTCTACTGCTTGCCCCACCCCACATCGCCCCCTCTCAGCTTGAAGCAGCAAGAGTGGTCATCGCCCTTTTTCCTTACAGCAGTAAAAAGTCCCTAAAATTAGAGAGGTAATAATAAGAATTTTAAAAGACAGACAATATAGATGGGTAAATTGGGTTAAATCACACAAATAAGGGCCTGTTTGGGTCCAGAAAGTTGGAGACAAATAACCTCTGAGAGGTTAAAATGTTAATGCTTCCAGAGCCCTTCCTCCACCCTTCCCAAGAACCCGCTCCTCTTCTAACCTGTTGTTAAGTCTCCCCAACAGGCTCAACTGATGAGAGAACCAGCCCCAAGGACCACTGATTTCCAACACCCATTTCAGTCAGAAGACTATGTCTACATCAAATGGTTCCAGAAAGGACTAATGCCCAGCTAAAATGGAGGGACCTTACTCACAACGTGGACTCATCACATCTGAGTCAAGACAACAGAGAAATGGACAGCCCTCAGAGACCCCAACCACCATCTAAAGATAAGACTGAAAAAATGTTAATCGTGTTTTTTTTTTCTCTTGCTTGAACTATGTCAGGAATACGAGATATGTTAGAGATAGAATCCAGTCTGTTAAGCTAATGGTGCTGGACACTCACTGCAATCACCTATCCACTACTAATGAATCAATGATTTGATTATGTACAAAAAAGCAGTGGGGAATGTGGTGGGCTGACAGAGCTGGCTCCATGAGAATGTCGCAGGCCAGACTCTAAGGGAAATGACTGAACAGACTCCATGTTGCTCTGAGACTCCATGTTATGTAGGAAAAAGCTTCTCCCATGGGAACACCCGCCTCTGTGCCCATCATCAGTTCCTTGGTGTGACATGTTTAATAATATACAATGGCAGCTCCTATGTAGTAAAGAACTGCTCTCTTTTGATTCCTATTGCTCCTAAACAACGTGCCATGTGAACAGTGATTGTGTGGATGTTAGAACCATTCTTTAGTTTGTACCTAGGTAAGGGTCATTCTGACCCACTTCCCCTCTGTCGATGATCTCATGATGTTAATGTGTAATTTCAAATCATAGCAACAGACACTTATGATTGATGTGATTTTTGGTATAAGAACCCCTACAACCCTGTGGTCGGGGCTGCTCTCCCAATAGCCATTTTTTGGGGCATTGTGTGAGACAGTCAGCAGCCAGCTTAATAAAGACTGTCAAACTTGGACTTGTCAGTGGTGGTCGGTCTGTTCTTAAGTTGCGCCCCAGAACAGCGTCACGCAGGCTCCCCTGTGTGGCTGCGAAGGTGTTTGAGCACGTGACTGGCGCCTCCTCCCAGCTGGTTTTAAGTAGCAGACGTTCTTGAGACACGCCGGGGCCTCATCCCGTCAGCCCAAAGATCCAGAGAGGGAGAGGAAGGAATGCTGCTGTGTCTGCAGGCCAGGTGCCCTGACCGGCCCAGCCAGGCCCCAGGCTTGCCCAGCAAGTACACGAGCCAGCGCCTTGCACTAGGCCTCTTCACCTTCCTGATCCTCACCTCTATGTGCGTCTGGCCCATGTGGCCGCCTCTACTTTCCCCAGGAGGATGGTAACCATTACACACCAACCATGAAGATGAAGGAAGTGGATATATTCGACACGGAGCCCTAGGTCGCGTTGACCGCTGGCTTGAATTCGCTGTGTTTCCCGGCTTTGCCTTGGTCCATGTTGCCATGAGCCAGCTCTGCTGGCACCTCTGCAGTGACACAGTGCCCAGTGGGGTGGTGCTGCCTGGGGAACCTGGAAGCTGTGCCTGGCCATCTCCAGGCCTTCCAGAGCGAGCATTGGGCACAAGGGCGCACAGACCTGCCTGTGAGTGGATGGCTGCTCTACAGAGGCCAGCTGTCCCTGGCCCTGTTCAATTGCCTCTGAAGACCAGGGCTGGCACCGTGTAGCTCTGACATCCACTTTATGACGTGGATTGTTCCAGAAGTTCTGTAGTCTGCTGAGCTATTGCCCAGCCATAATGCAGGCCAAATTCTGCTTCAGCAAATCATTCTATGAATAGTTTGTTTGATCAAAAATGACATAATCCTCAGGACAGGACATACTAATCCAAAAATCAACACCAGAGTTCTAGGAAAGCTTTAAAATAACGTTTGAACAGAGCGCCTGAGCAGATGCTGCGGCAGGGCTGGGGCCAGGGACTGACCGCCCGGCTCCTGTTGACCTGGTCCTCTGGTTCAGACACAGGGCCTGGGGCTGAGGGTGCACCTCCTGCCGCTGCCTTTCCTGGGTGGCACCTCAGAGGACGCACGGTTCATCTCTCTGGGGCCTGGGAGCCTCTGCGCCTCCTCCTGGTGCTGCTCTGCTAGGTGGGAGACGGACTCGGAAGAGAGGGTTGTCATTCCTGCAGCTCGGAGAGCGGGCGTCTGAGAAGTCAGCATCCGTGTTTTTCTGATGAAGAGCAATGATCCTGGGTCCGTGCGTGGAAAGTTCCCCTGCTCAGCAGGCCCCCTGCCCGCCCAGTCAGGGGGCAAGGAATCCCTGTGGCCTGCACTGCAGCCCAGGAAGCAGGCCCGTGCGGCAGGGTTACCGCTGGGGCAGCTCTGCTCTGCAGTCACGGAGCAGCCTGGGCCTGACCGCTGGCTCCATTAGGCTCCCAGCTGGCCCTCGTCTTAGAAGAAGCAAAGAACGAGGTCCACGGGAGAGGGAGCTGGCGTGGTGCTGGGCAGGGGTGCGGGCGGACTGGTCCCGCAGAGCCTCGCAGGTACCGGTCTGAACCCTGGAGACGCAGCACCTGCACCTGCTTGGCGGCAGCTGAGCCTGTGCCTGCGCTGGGTCGTGCTGGGGCTGCGGAGCCAGAGCCGTGGGAGGGGCCACTTCTGCTGCTGACGAGCTGCCCGAGGGAGCCCAGTACCCCGGAGGCCACAGAGAAGCACAGCCAGGAGCCCTGGACCCGGCCAGCACCTCGGATGCCGCCTGGCCAGGCAGCGCCCCTGGGGCTCCCCTGGGGAACGCGCCCCAGCCCCAGGTGGCGACCTGCCTGGGGGTGGGCCCGTGGGGGCCGTCGGTGCTGATGGCCCGGAGGCTGGCCCCAGGCCAAATGCTGGTCCACAGGAAGAGGCAGAGACCCAGTGGCCAGCTTGCACTGGGGTGCCCTGCACAGGGGCCCCTGCAGCCCAGCCCCAGACGCACAGCGGATGCCAGCGCCAGGCTGTGGATTTCCCGGCCTCCAGGGCCGAGAGCTCAGTGAGCTTCCCTCCCTGCTGGTCACCCAGAGCGCCTCCCATTAGAGCCACAGAGAAGGAGCAAGACGCCAGGGCCAGCAGACTCTGGCCTCCTGGTGTGCCTGCCTCCTTTGGCTGACCGATCCTTCCACCCCCGGTTTCTGACCTCAGCGTGGATGAACTCCTACGGCACCTGAGCCTCCGTCCCTGTGCCCTCAGGACCCAGGCGAGAGGGTCAGAGGGCGGGGTGCAGGTGAGGGGAGCTTGCCTGGTCAGCCTGAGGCCCTTGTTTCCCGCACAGCACTGCACACCCATGCACGCACACACACACAGACACACATGCACACAGAGACACACACACACCCAGTGGCACAGAGAGAGACACACACACATGCCCAGAGATACAGAGAGAGACACACATGAAGACACACAGAGACACAGAGAGAGAGACACACACACACCCAGTGGCACAGAGAGACACACACAAACACGCCCAGAGATACAGAGAGAGACACACACGCAGACACACAGAGACACAGAGACACACACGCAGACTCACACAGAGACACACACAGACTCACACAGAGACACAGAGAGAGACACAGACACACAGAGATACAGAGAGAGACACACACAGACTCACACAGAGACACACTTGCACATAGAGACACACACACACCCAGTGACACAGAGACACACATGCAGACTCACACAGAGACACAGAGAGACACACACAGACACACAAAGATACAGAGAGAGACACACACACACTCACACAGAGACACAGAGAGAGACACACACACACAGAGACACACTTGCACATAGAGACACACACACACCCAGTGACACAGAGAGACACACACACACACAGAGACACACTTGCACATAGAGACATACACACACCCAGTGACACAGAGAGAGACACACATGCAGACTCACACAGAGACACAGAGAGACACACACAGACACACAGAGACACAGAGAGAGACACAGACACACCCAGAGACACAAAGAGAGACACACACGCAGACTCACACAGAGACACAGAGAGACACACACAGAGACACAGAGAGAGACACAGACACAGACACACAGAGAAAGACACACACAGACACAGAGACAGAGAGAGACACAGAGAGAGACATAGAGAGACACACACCGACACAGAGACAGAGAGATACATACACAGACTCACACAGAGACAGAGACACACACAGACACACAGAGATACAGAGAGAGACACACAGAGACACAGATACACAGAGAGACAGAGAGAGACACACAGACACACAGAGACACAGAGAGACACACACAGATATACACATGTACACAGACACACACATACACAGATAGAGACACACACAAAGACACAGACACACATACACACAGAGACACAGAGACACATGTACACAGAGACACAGAGATGCAAAGAGACACATACACAGAGACACACAGATACACAAACACACACAGAGACACACACAGGTACACAGAGAGAGACACACAGAGATGCAGAGAGACACACACACGTACACAGAGAGAGACACACAGAGATGCAGAGAGACACACAGAGACACACACACAGACACACAGAGACACAGAGAGACACAAAGAGATGCAGAAAGACACATACACAGAGACACACACATACACAAACACACACACAGACACACATAGGTACACAGAGACACACAGAGATGCAGAGAGACACACAGAGACACACACACAGACACACACATACACAGAGAGACACACAGAGATGCAGAGAGACACACACAGAGACACACACACAAACCAACACACACACACAGACACATACATACACAGCCACACAGACATGCATACAGGAAAGACACATCAGAGAGCAGTTCACTCGGATTCCTACAAAGTGAGGGACACAAACCAACCAGAGTGGCCCGTTGACTGGATCATTCTGGGAACCCTGGTCTGGAAAGATGGACTTGCAGGTGACATGGTGCTCAATGAGGAACTTCCTGAAAGCCCACCTCACCACCTCTCCACCTGTCCACCTCTCTCCTTGTCCACCTCTCCTCCTGTCCTCCTGTCCAACTGTCCACCTGTCTACCTCTCCTTGTCCACCTGACCACTTCTCCTGTCCACTGCTGTACTTGGTGCTTATTCAGGAGCCTCCTGGAGGTTCTCTCTGTGAGTAGTGCTAACTCAGCCGACCCTCGTCAACATCACAGTGAATCTGGCCGGTGGCTCAGATGCCAGCTGTCACGCCTTCTCCAGGTCACCTCCCGGCCACTGGGGGAAGGACGGCACACTGGCCTCCCTGCAGGGAACAAGGGCTTACTGGACTGACTGGGTTGGGTCAGTCAGTAGGTCTGCCTGGGTCTGTTCCGTGGGACGTAAGTGATGGCGTGAAGGTGGCTTTTCCAGGGGAGGCAGGTGGGGACAGGACCGCTGGGGTTCACTGTGGTGTGGGGTGCCTGTGCTGGGGTCCGGGAGGTGGGCTGCCCCTCTGGCCACCTTGCCTGTTGGCACTGGCTCTGTGGAGCAGGTCTCTGCCCTGTGATAGGGACAGGCTTCTGCAGAAGGCCTCCTGGGTGTGCAGCCTGCAGCACCGAGCAGTTCTCTGCACGCAGGCTGTGAGCCAGCGAAGACAGACGCCTAAGGAGATATCAGGAGATAAGACAAAGACTCGAAAATGGTTGACCATGAAGCGGAGCCCGCGCTCTTCATTCAAATGGGTGGGAGCAGCGATGGATTCAGGGCGGAGGGCTTCCTGGGGAATATGGGAAAGGCGACCTGGTGGGCTCAGCCCATCTATGCTTCCAGGCTGCCTCTTTGGGACCTGGGGCTGTCTGGGCCAATGGGCGGTGTCAGCATCCAGGGAGGCCCAGGGGCCCTATGGTCACAGCCCAGCCAGTCTGCCTGGGGCGTCTCTTCCTGCAGAGGAGCCACGTCCTGAGCCCAGCAGAACCCGGAGACGTGTGTGTCCAGGGGAGATGACAGACAGATTGCCATCCCTGCAGCCTGACAGGTTAATGGGCCAGAGCTGGCTCCCAGGTCAGGGGGAGGTGGTCAGGGGAGAACAGGCGGGTGGGCTTCCTAAGACGCGAAGGGCTTTGCTCACGCTCAGGTTGCTTCCATGGAGCTGGAGGGAGGCCCACCCAGGCTCTGGCTGGGGAGCGGTCCCTGGGTCCCCTGGTTAAGTGCCGCAGCTCTTGGGCCTGGACAAGCTGAGGTGGCCAGTGTGCATCTTGAGGCCCTGGTCCCTGTTTTCCTCACGAGGTGACTGTTTACCAGTGTGAAAGGGCCAAGCTGCCCTGGAGGGCGCCCACCATTCATGTGGCGGTGACAGCGTGCCGTCCCCACCTGCGTGGGGACGCCCAGCTGCTCATCAGAGTGGAACATCTGGTCAAAGAAGGCATCCCAGAGTCCTTGCTTACAGTGCTTTGGCGAGTGTTTGATGGTGTGACTCGTGCTGGTCGTTAAGGGTCTGCTTGGCAGAGCTACCTGCTGTGGGACTCCAGTCGCACCCCCAGGAGGGATCCCTGGAGACGGCCCCCAGGTCAGGGCAGCTGACCGGTGCGTCCTTCACGGTTAGCTCTCTCGCCGCTCCGACGGCAAGGGCGCGGCTCTGCATGCCTGACGGCATGCTGGGGACAGTGGTGACCCAAGGGACAAATGCCTTGCAGTCCCCTCTCCCCCGAGCTTCTCCCATGCCAGTCTTATCTGTATTCTAAATCGTGATTTCAGAAATCATTCTGTTCGTGGTTTCCTACCGTCTTCTCAGCACGGTCAACTCTGTTTTCAAGAGTATATATTTTGTCTTCATTTTCTGAGGCTCTGTCTTCCAATTGGTCTAGTCTGTTGGTGATGCTTTCTATTGAATTTATAATTTGGTTTATTGATTCCAACTCACAACCTTAAAGAAGAATGAAATGATGGCATTTGCTGGTGAATGGATGGAACTGGAGACTATCATGCTAAGCGAAATAAGCCAATCCCAAAAACCCAAAGGCCGAATGTTCTCCCTGATATGGGGATGCTGACTCACAATAAGGGGGAGTGGAGAACAGTTTCTTTGGGTAGAGGGGAGTGAAGGGAGGCTAGGAGGGAGAGTAGAGAGGACCGACATATCACCCTATGTACACATGTGACTGTACAGCCGGAGGGATTCTACATCATGTGTAACCGGAAGAACGAGAAGTCATACTCCCACACGTGTGATGCATCAAGGTGCATTCTACTGTCAGGTATGATTAATTAACGCAGAATTTCAAGATCAAAAACACCTGCTTGAAGAGGAATGACACTAGTCCTTCTAAGAAGGCTGTTGTCCAAATGTTGACTGAGTGAACAAAACCATCTATTTCATTCACTGCCACGTTGCCAGTGCCCATAGCACAGACTGCCACGGAGCAGGTGCCCAGTGGGCATTCTGATACGTGACATGCAAGACCCCTGCTCATGAATACCCTGAGCACGCGGCGAACGACCCAGCTGTGCTGACTGGGCACCGTCCTGACTCTGAGCCCAGAGGCAGAGTGGGCTGCGGCTGCTGACGGGGGCATGGCGTGGACTCCGAAGACACTGGGGTGAGGAGGCCTCCAGACTGGGAGATCGTTCCGTGGTCGCTGGACACGGGGCCATCTCCAGGATTTAATAGTGATACTATAGACCACACCTCAGTGACCACTTTTATGCATGAACCATGTGTTGACTGAATAGTGAATCAGGGAAGTTTCCTAGAAATGTAATTATTGGGCTAAATGGAAGGAAGGCTTTAGAGTTAATAATATGCTTAAGGTTCATGGGGGAAAGAAACATGGTGAATGATACATGATACGACATAATAAATGTTATATTCATTAAGATAATGCTATAAAAAACATAGTCACTGCGTAAGGGTTTATGATACCACACTAAGTGGTATGGGATCTGAACTTAGTTCACACTGGTGACAGCCCAGGAGGGTCCCGACCTTGGGTCACACCACGTCACACAGCACAGGAGGGTCCTGACCTTGGGTCACACCACGTCACAGAGCACAGGAGGGCCCCGACCTTGACTTACACCACGTCACACAGCACAGGAGGGTCCCGACCTTGGGTCACACCACGTCACACAGCACAGTAGGGCCCCGAACTTGACTTACACTGCATCACACAGCACAGGAGGGTCCTGACCTTGATTTACAAAACAGGAGGGTCTTGACCTCAGTTCACACCATGTGACACAGCACAGGAGGACCCTAATCTTGGGTCACATCATGTCACACAGCACAGGAGGGTCCTGACCTTGGTTCACACCACATCACACAGCACAGGAGGGTCTTGACCTTGGATCACACCACATCACACAGCACAGGAGGGTCCTGACCTTGATATACACCACGTCACACAGCACAGGAGGATCCTGACCTTGGGTCACACCATGTCACACAGCACAGGAGGATCCTGACCTTGGATCACACCAGGTCACACAGCACAGGAGGGTCTTGACCCTAGGTCACACCATGTCACAGAGCACAGAAGGATCCTGACCTTGGTTAACACCATGTCACACAGCACAGGAGGGTCCTGACCTTAGTTCACACCATGTCACAGAGCACAGGAGGGTCCTGACCTTGGTTCACACCATGTCACACAGCACAGGAGGGTCTTGAGCTCGGTTCACACCATGTCACACAGCAGAGGAGAGCACTGACCTCAGATAACACCACGTCACAGAGTACAGGAGGGTCGTGATCTTGGTTCACACCACGTCACACAGCACAGGAGGGTCCTGACCTCGGTTCACACCACATAACACAGCACAAGAGGGTCCTGACCTTGGTTCACACAATGTCACACAGCAGAGGAGGGCAATGACCTCAGATCATACCACATCACACAGCACAAAGGGCCCTGACCTTGGTTCACACCATGTCACACAGCACAGGAGGATCCTGACCGTGGTTCACACCACATCACACAGCACAGGAGGGTCTTGACCTCAGTTCATACCACATCACACAGCACAGGAGGGTCTTGACCTCGGTTCACAACATGACACACAGCAGAGGAGGCCACTGACCTCAGATCACACCACGTCACACAGTACAGGAGGGTCCTGACCTTGGTTCACAACACATCACACAGCACAGAAGGGTCTTGACCTCGGTTCACAACATGTCACACAGTACAGGAGGTTCCTGACCTTGGTTTATACCATGTCACACAGCAAAGAAGGGCACTGACCTCAGATCACACCACGTCACACAGTACAGGAGGGTCCTGACCTTGGTTCACAACACATCACACAGCACAGAAGGGTCTTGACCTTGGTTCACAACACATCACACAGCACAGGAGGGTCTTGACCTTGGTTCACAACACATCACACAGCACAGGAGGTTCCTGACCTTGGTTTATACCATGTCACACAGCAAAGAAGGGCACTGACCTCAGATCACACCATGTCACACAGTACAGGAGGATCCTGATCTTGGTTCACACCACGTCACACAGCACAGGAGGGTCTTGACCGCAGTTCACACCACATTACACAGCACAGGAGGGTCTTGATCTCAGTTAACACCACATTACACAGCACAGGAGGGTCTTGACCTCAGATTACACCACGTCACACAGCACAGGAGGGTCCTGACCTTGGTTCACACCATGTCACACAGCACAGGAGGATCCTGACTTTGGTACACACCACATCACACAGCACAGGAGGGTCTTGACCTCAGTTCACATCACATCACACAGCACAGGAGGGTCTTGACCTCGGTTCACAACATGTTACACCGGAGAGGATGACACTGACCTCAGATCACACCACGTCACACAGCACAGGAAAGTTTGGCCTCAGTTCACACCACATTACACAGCAGAGGGGGGGCCTTGACCTCAGTTCACAACACATCACACAACACAGTAGGGTCCTGACCTTGATTTACACCATGCCACAGAGCAGAGGAGGGCACTGACCTCACTTCACACCATGTCACACAGAACAGGAGGGTCCTGACCTTGGTTCACACCACATCACACAGCACAAGAGGGTCCTGACCTTGGTTCACACCATGCCAAAAGGCAGAGAAGGGCACTGACCTCAGATAACACCACATCACACAGTGCAGGAGGGTCTTGATCGCGGTTCACACCACATCAGAAGGCACAGGAGGGTGTTGAGCTCGGTTCACACCATGTCACACAGCAGAGGAGAGCACTGACCTCAGATCACACCATGTCACACAGTACAGGAGGGTCGTGATCTTGGTTCACAACACGTCACACAGCACAGGAGGGTCCTGACCTCGGTTCACACCACATCACACAGCACAGGAGGGTCTTGACCTCGGTTCACAACATGACACACAGCAGAGGGGGCCACTGACCTCAGATCACACCATGTCACACAGTACAGGACAGTCTTACCTTAGTTTACACCACATTACACAGCACAGGAGGGTCTTGACCTCGGTTCACACCATGTCACACAGCAGAGGAGGGCACTGTCCTCAGATCACACCACGTACAACAGCACAGGAGGGTCCTGATCTTGGTTCACACCACATCACACAGCACAGGAGGGTTTTGACCTCAGTTCACACCACATTACACAGCACAGGAAGGTCTTGACTTCAGTTCACACCACATCACACAGCACAGGAGGGTCCTGACCTTGAATTACACCACGTCACACAGCAGAGGAGGCAACTGACTTCGGAAAACACCACGTCACAAAGCACATGAGGGTCCTGACCTTGGTTCACACCACATCACACAGCACAGGAGGGTCCTGACCTTCGTTCCCACCATGGTACACAGCACAAATGGTCCTGACCTTGGTTCACACCACATCACACAAAACAGGAGGTTCCTGACCTTGGTTTATACCATGTCACACAGCACTGGAGGGCACTGACCTCAGATCACACCATGTCACACAGCACAGGAGGATCTTGACCTTGGTTCACACCACTTCACACAGCACAGGAGGGTCCTGAGCTTGGTTCACACCAGGTCAAAAGACAGAGAAGGGCACTGACATCAGAACACACTGCGTCACACACCACTGGAGGGTCCTGACCTTGGTTCACACCATGTCACACAGCACAGGAGGGTCCTGACCTTAGTTCACTCCATGTCACACAGCATAGGAGGATCCTGACCTTGGTTCACACAACATCACACAGCACAGGAGGGTCTTGACCTCGGTTCACATCATGTCACACTGCAGAGGAGGGCACTGACCTCAGATCACACCACGTCACACAGTACTGGAGGGTCCTGATCTTGGTTCACACCACGTCACACAGCACAGGAGGGTCCTGACCTTGGTTCACACCATGTCACACAGCACAGGAGGGTCCTGACTTTGGTTCACACCATGTCAAAAAGCAGAGAAGGGCACTGACCTCAGATCACACCACGTCACACAGTACTGGAGGGACCTGATCTTGGTTCACACCACGTCACACAGCACAGGAGGGTCCTGACCTTGGTTCACACCATGTCACACAGCACAGGAGGGTCTTGACTTCAGTTCACACCACATTACATAGAACAGGGGGGCCTTGACCTCAGTTAACACCACATCACACAGCACAGGAGGGTTCTGATGTTGGTTCACACCACATCACAAAGCACAAGAGGGTCCTGACCTTGGTTCACACCATGTCACACAGCACAGGAGGGTCCTGACCTTGGTTCACACCATGTCACACAGCACAGGAGGGTCCTGAACTTGGTTAACACCACATCACACAGCACAGGAAGGCCCTGATCTTGGTTCATACCACATTACACAGCACAGGAGGGTCCTGAACTAGGTTCACACCACATCACACAGCACAGGAGGGTCCTGACCTCGGTTCACACCACGTCACAGAGCAGAGGAGGGCACTGACCTCAGATCACACCACGTCACACAGCACAGGAGGGTCCTGACCTTGGTTCACACCATGTCACAAAGCACAGGAGGATCCTGACCTTGGTTCACAACATGTTACAGAATACAGGAGGGACTTGACCTCGGTTCACACCACATCACACAGCACAGGAGGGCACTGACCTCAGAGCACACCATGTCACACAGTACAGGAGGGTTCTGACCTTGGTTCACACCACATCACACAGCACAGGAGGGTTCTGACCTCGGTTCACACCACATCACACAGCACAGGAGGGTCTTGACCTCGGTTCACAACATGACACACAGCAGAGGGGGCCACTGACCTCAGATCACACCATGTCACACAGTACAGGACAGTCTTACCTTAGTTTACACCACATTACACAGCACAGGAGGGTCTTGACCTCGGTTCACACCATGTCACACAGCAGAGGAGGGCACTGTCCTCAGATCACACCACGTACAACAGCACAGGAGGGTCCTGATCTTGGTTCACACCACGTCACACAGCACAGGAGGGTTTTGACCTCAGTTCACACCACATTACACAGCACAGGAAGGTCTTGACTTCAGTTCACACCACATCACACAGCACAGGAGGGTCCTGACCTTGAATTACACCACGTCACACAGCAGAGGAGGCAACTGACTTCGGAAAACACCACGTCACAAAGCACATGAGGGTCCTGACCTTGGTTCACACCACATCACACAGCACAGGAGGGTCCTGACCTTCGTTCCCACCATGGTACACAGCACAAATGGTCCTGACCTTGGTTCACACCACATCACACAATACAGGAGGTTCCTGACCTTGGTTTATACCATGTCACACAGCACTGGAGGGCCCTGACCTCAGATCACACCATGTCACACAGTACAGGAGGGTCCTGACCTTGGTTCACACCACATCACACAGCACAGGAGGGTCCTGACCTTGGTTCACACCACGTAAAAAGGCACAGAAGGGCACTGACCTCAGATGACACAACGTCACACAGCACAGGACGGTCCTGACCTTGGTTCACACCACATTACACAGCATAGGAGGGTCCTGACCTCGGTTCACACCATGTCACACAGCAGAGGAGGGCACTGACCTCAGATCACAGCATGTCACACAGCACATGAGGGTCCTGACCTTGGTTCACACCACATCACACAGCACAGGAGGGTCCTGAATTTGGTGCACACCACATCACACAGCACAGGAGGGTCCTGACCTTCGTTCACACCATGTCACACAGCACAAAATGGTCCTGACCTTGGTTCACACCGTGTAACACAGCACAGGAGGATCCTGACCTTGGTTCACACCATGAAACAAAGCAGAGGAGTGTCCTGACCTTGGTTCACACCACATCACACAGCACAGGAGGTTCCTGACCTTGGTTCACACCATGTCACACAGCACTGGAGGGCACTGACCTCAGATCACACCATGTCACACAGTACAGGAGGGTCCTGATCTTGGTTCAACCACGTTAGACAGCACAGGAGGGTCCTGACCTTGGTTCACACCACATCACACAGCACAGGAGGGTCCTGACCTTGTTTCACACCATGTTACACAGCACCAGAGTGTCCTGACCTTGGTTCACACCATGACACATAGCACAGGATGGTCCTGACCTTGGTTCACACAACATCACACAGCACTGGAGGTTCCTGACCTTGGTTCACTCCATGTCACACAGCACAGGAGGGTCTTGACCTCGGTTCACACCATGTCACACAGCAGAGGAGGGCCCTGACCTCAGATCACACCACATCTCACAGCACAGGAAGGCCCTGACCTTGGTTCACACCATGTCACACAATACAGGAGGGTCTTGACCTCGGTTCACACCACATCACACAGCACTGGAGGGTCCTGACCTTGGTTCACAACAGATCACACAGCACAGGAGGGTCCTCACATTGGTTCACATCATGTCACACAGCACAGGACGGTCCTGACCTTGGTTCACACCACATTACACAGCATAGGAGGGTCCTGACCTCGGTTCACACCATGTCACACAGCAGAGGAGGGCACTGACCTCAGATCACACCACGTCACACAGTACTGGAGGGTCCTGATCTTGGTTCACAACACGTCACACAGCACAGGAGGTTCCTGACCTCGGTTCACACCATATCACAAAGCAAAGGAGGGTCCTGACCTTGGTTCACACCACATCACACAGCACAGGAGAGTCCTGATGTCGGTTCACTCCATGTCACACAGCACAGGAGGGCAATGACCACAGATCACACCACATCACACAGCACAGGAGGGCCCTGACCTTGGTTCACATCATGTCACACAGCACAGGAGTATCCTGACCTTGGTTCACACCACATCACACAGCACAGGAGGGACTTGATATCAGTTCAAACCAGATCACACAGCACAGGAGGGTCTTGACCTCGGTTGACAACATGTCACACAGCAGAGGAGGGCACTGACCTCAGATCACACCACATCACACAGTACAGGAGGGTCCTGAACTTGGTTTACACCACGTCACACAGCAAAGGAGGGTCCTCACCTTGGTTCACACCACATGACACAGCACAGGAGGGTCTTGACCTTGGTTCACACCACGTCACACAGCACAGGAGGGTAATGACCTTGGTTCACACCATGTCACACAGCACAGGAGGGTCCTGAACTTGGTTCACACCATGTCACACAGCACAGGAGGGTCCTGAACTAGGTTCACACCACATCAAACAGCACAGGAGGGTCCTGACCTCGGTTCACACCACGTCACACAGCAGAGGAGGGAACTGACCTCAGATCTCAGCACGTCACACAGCACAGGAAGACCCTGATCTTGGTTCACACCATGTAACACAGCACAGGACGGTCCTGACCTTGGTTCACACCTCTTGACACAGGACAGGAGGGTCTTGATCACAGTTCACACCACATCACACAGCACAGTAGGGTCTTGACATCAGTTCACACCACATCACACAGAACAGGAGGGTCTTGACCTCAGTTCACACCACATTACACCGCACAGGAGGGTCTTGACCTCAGTTCACACCACATTACACAGCACAGGAGGGTCCTGAGCTTGGTTCACACCACGTCAAAAGGCAGAGAAGGGCACTGACATCAGATCACACCGCGTCGCACACCACAGGAGTGTCCTGGCCTTGGTTAACACCATGTCACACAGCACAGGAGGATCCTCACCGTAGTTCACACCATGTCACAAGCAGAGGAGGATCCTGACCTTGGTTCACATTACATCACACAGCACAGGAGGGTCTTGACCTCGGTTCACATCATGTCACACTGCAGAGGTGGGCAATGACCTCAGATCACACCACGTCACACAGTACAGGAGGGTCCTGACTTTGGTTCACACCATGTCAAAAAGCAGAGAAGGGCACTGACCTCAGATCACACCACGTCACACAGTACTGGAGGGACCTGATCTTGGTTCACACCACGTCACACAGCACAGGAAGGTCCTGACCTTGGTTCACACCATGTCACACAGCACAGGAGGGTCTTGACTTCAGTTCACACCACATTACATAGAACAGGGGGGCCTTGACCTCAGTTAACACCACATCACACAGCACAGGAGGGTTCTGATGTTGGTTCACACCACATCACAAAGCACAAGAGGGTCCTGACCTTGGTTCACACCATGTCACACAGCACAGGAGCGCCCTGACCTTGGTTCACACCACATTACACAGAACAGGGGGGTCTTGGCCTCAGTTCATACCACATTACATAGAACAGGGGGGTCTTGACCTCAGTTCACACCACATCACACAGCACAGGAGGAACCTGACTTCGGTTCACACCACGTCACGCAGCACAGGAGGGTCCTGACCTTGGTTCACACCATGTCACACAGCAAAGGAGGGTCCTCACCTTGGTTCACACCATGTCACACAGCACAGGAGGGTCCTGAACTTGGTTAACACCACATCACACAGCACAGGAAGGCCCTGATCTTGGTTCATACCACATTACACAGCACAGGAGGGTCCTGACCTTGGTTCACACCTCGTGACACAGGACAGGAGGGTCTTGACCTGAGTTCACACCACATCACACAGCACAGGAGGGTCTTGACCTCAGTTCACACCACATCACACAGCACAGGAAGGTGTTGACATCAGTTCACACCACATCACACAGAACAGGAGGGTCTTGACCTCAGTTCACACCACATTACACAGCACAGAAGGATCTTGACCTCAGTTCACACCACATTACACAGCAGAGGAGGGTCTTGACCTCAGTTCACACCACGTCACACAGCACATGAGGGTCCTGACCTTGGTTCACAACACATCACACAGCAGGAGGTGACTGACCTTGGTTCACACCTGGTCACACAGCACAGGAGGGTCCTGAACTTGGTTCACACCTCATCACACAGCACAGGAGGGTCCTGACATTGGATCATACCATGTCACACAGCACAGGAGGATCTTGACCTTGGTTCACACCACTTCACACAGCACAGGAGGGTCCTGAGCTTGGTTCACACCAGGTCAAAAGACAGAGAAGGGCACTGACATCAGAACACACTGCGTCACACACCACTGGAGGGTCCTGACCTTGGTTCACACCATGTCACACAGCACAGGAGGGTCCTGACCTTAGTTCACTCCATGTCACACAGCATAGGAGGATCCTGACCTTGGTTCACACAACATCACACAGCACAGGAGGGTCTTGACCTCGGTTCACATCATGTCACACTGCAGAGGAGGGCACTGACCTCAGATCACACGACGTCACACAGTACTGGAGGGTCCTGATCTTGGTTCACACCACGTCACACAGCACAGGAGGGTCCTGACCTTGGTTCACACCATGTCACACAGCACAGGAGGGTCCTGACTTTGGTTCACATCATGTCAAAAAGCAGAGAAGGGCACTGACCTCAGATCACACCACGTCACACAGTACTGGAGGGACCTGATCTTGGTTCACACCACGTCACACAGCACAGGAGGGTCCTGACCTTGGTTCACACCATGTCACACAGCACAGGAGGGTCTTGACTTCAGTTCACACCACATTACATAGAACAGGGGGGCCTTGACCTCAGTTAACACCACATCACACAGCACGGGAGGGTTCTGATGTTGGTTCACACCACATCACAAAGCACAAGAGGGTCCTGACCTTGGTTCACACCATGTCACACAGCACAGGAGGGTCCTCACCTTGGTTCACACCATGTCACACAGCACAGGAGGGTCCTGAACTTGGTTAACACCACATCACACAGCACAGGAAGGCCCTGATCTTGGTTCATACCACATTACACAGCACAGGAGGGTCCTGAACTAGGTTCACACCACATCACACAGCACAGGAGGGTCCTGACCTCGGTTCACACCACGTCACAGAGCAGAGGAGGGCACTGACCTCAGATCACACCACGTCACACAGCACAGGAGGGTCCTGACCTTGGTTCACACCATGTCACAAAGCACAGGAGGATCCTGACCTTGGTTCACAACATGTTACAGAATACAGGAGGGACTTGACCTCGGTTCACACCACATCACACAGCACAGGAGGGCACTGACCTCAGAGCACACCATGTCACACAGTACAGGAGGGTTCTGACCTTGGTTCACACCACATCACACAGCACAGGAGGGTTCTGACCTCGGTTCACACCACATCACACAGCACAGGAGGGTCTTGACCTCGGTTCACAACATGACACACAGCAGAGGGGGCCACTGACCTCAGATCACACCATGTCACACAGTACAGGACAGTCTTACCTTAGTTTACACCACATTACACAGCACAGGAGGGTCTTGACCTCGGTTCACACCATGTCACACAGCAGAGGAGGGCACTGTCCTCAGATCACACCACGTACAACAGCACAGGAGGGTCCTGATCTTGGTTCACACCACGTCACACAGCACAGGAGGGTTTTGACCTCAGTTCACACCACATTACACAGCACAGGAAGGTCTTGACTTCAGTTCACACCACATCACACAGCACAGGAGGGTCCTGACCTTGAATTACACCACGTCACACAGCAGAGGAGGCAACTGACTTCGGAAAACACCACGTCACAAAGCACATGAGGGTCCTGACCTTGGTTCACACCACATCACACAGCACAGGAGGGTCCTGACCTTCGTTCCCACCATGGTACACAGCACAAATGGTCCTGACCTTGGTTCACACCACATCACACAATACAGGAGGTTCCTGACCTTGGTTTATACCATGTCACACAGCACTGGAGGGCACTGACCTCAGATCACACCATGTCACACAGCACAGGAGGGTCCTGACCTTGGTTCACACCACATCACACAGCACAGGAGGGTCCTGACCTTGGTTCACACCACGTAAAAAGGCACAGAAGGGCACTGACCTCAGATGACACAACGTCACACAGCACAGGACGGTCCTGACCTTGGTTCACACCACATTACACAGCATAGGAGGGTCCTGACCTCGGTTCACACCATGTCACACAGCAGAGGAGGGCACTGACCTCAGATCACACCATGTCACACAGCACAGGAGGGTCCTGACCTTGGTTCACACCACATCACACAGCACAGGAGGGTCCTGAATTTGGTGCACACCACATCACACAGCACAGGAGGGTCCTGACCTTCGTTCACACCATGTCACACAGCACAAAATGGTCCTGACCTTGGTTCACACCGTGTAACACAGCACAGGAGGATCCTGACCTTGGTTCACACCATGAAACAAAGCAGAGGAGTGTCCTGACCTTGGTTCACACCACATCACACAGCACAGGAGGTTCCTGACCTTGGTTCACACCATGTCACACAGCACTGGAGGGCACTGACCTCAGATCACACCATGTCACACAGTACAGGAGGGTCCTGATCTTGGTTCAACCACGTTAGACAGCACAGGAGGGTCCTGACCTTGGTTCACACCACATCACACAGCACAGGAGGGTCCTGACCTTGTTTCACACCATGTTACACAGCACCAGAGTGTCCTGACCTTGGTTCACACCATGACACATAGCACAGGATGGTCCTGACCTTGGTTCACACAACATCACACAGCACTGGAGGTTCCTGACCTTGGTTCACTCCATGTCACACAGTACATGGGGGTCTTGACCTCGGTTCACACCATGTCACACAGCAGAGGAGGGCCCTGACCTCAGATCACACCACATCTCACAGCACAGGAAGGCCCTGACCTTGGTTCACACCATGTCACACAATACAGGAGGGTCTTGACCTCGGTTCACACCACATCACACAGCACTGGAGGGTCCTGACCTTGGTTCACAACAGATCACACAGCACAGGAGGGTCCTCACATTGGTTCACATCATGTCACACAGCACAGGACGGTCCTGACCTTGGTTCACACCACATTACACAGCATAGGAGGGTCCTGACCTCGGTTCACACCATGTCACACAGCAGAGGAGGGCACTGACCTCAGATCACACCACGTCACACAGTACAGGAGGGTCCTGATCTTGGTTCACACCACGTCACACAGCACAGGAGGGTCCTGACCTCGGTTCACACCACATCACACAACACAGGAGGGTCCTGACCTTGGTTCACACCACATCACACAGCACAGGAGAGTCCTGATT